>NC_090442.1:752035146-752635146 GCF_031143425.1 Pleurodeles waltl | reverse complement strand
AGTGAAAATGTTTTTTTTAATGAAGCACGGGCTTCATTATTCTGATGCCCCCGGGACATTATTTATTCTACTGCAGGGGGCTCCCCGGCCTTTCACAGCCCTTGGGACCACCACCTCCATGGGGCCCAAGGATAATTTAATGTAGGTTGACCCACTGGAAACCACCACCTTTTCAGGGCATTAATGAAATTGGGTGTGGGGGGACTGCGTGGCATCCCCACAGCGCCGGGAAACACCACCTCCCCACAGCAAATAGTAAAAAATTTAAAAATTGATTAATTTCAGACCTCCAAAAAATCAGGGGACCAACACTTTCCTGGGGATATTTCCACATTAAAGGGGGCCATGCAGCTCCCCATGAGGAGCCACTGATAGCCCTGGAAACCGCAACCCTACCCCACCCCCCATGGATGACTCCTGCTATGTCCTGGGACATAGCTGTTAGCTTGATGGGAGCTGTAAGCTTCGACTAAGCAAAAGCAAAAGTAAGTCCACTTTCTGACAGTGGGATCTGTCAAACAGGTCCTGCTGCCAGAAAGTTGAATTTTAATCTGTTTTCCCCGCACACAAATATGTGAGTAGGGAAGACAGATAAAAACATTGCTCCAGCAAGCAGGGAGCTGCTATTAAAAGCAACTCCTTGCTTGCTAGAACATTGATGATGCATGCAGGAGGCAGGAGCAGGCTGGGACCTTTGGAGAGGACTTGAGACTCCCTGTGTCCCCAGATAGCCTGTAAAGCGCAAATATTGGGGAAAAAACAATCAGGAGGGACAGCAGAGGAGGCCTTGAGGCTCCCTCTGTGGTCCTAGGTAGCCTGTAAAGGGCAAAAAAGGAGGAGAAAAAAGTCTAACGGTGAAGGTCAAAGACCTTCACACTGAGAGTTGAGGGTTCAACTCCAGGTCTATCCATGATAATTTCTCTCATTTAATTTCTTTTCAACTGCAAATGTTCAAGTCTCCTACAGAAAGGTGATATCACTCTTTTTAGCTGATAAATACATTTTCTTTTCAATTTGTCCAGAAATATCTAATTTTAGGTATATCATCCATCAAAGCCTAAAAACTATGGGGGTCATTCTGACCCCGGCGGGCGGCGGGAGCCGCCCGCCTGGAGGGAACCGCCAGAATACCGCTGCGCGGTCAAAAGACCGCCGCGGTTATTCTGGGTTTCCCACTGGGCTGGCGGGCGACCGCCAAAAGGCCGCCCGCCAGCCCAGTGGGAAACAGCCCTCCATGAGGATGCCGGATCCGAATGGAGCCGGAGGAGTGGAGGATGTGCGACGGGTGCAGTAGCACCCGTCGCGAATTTCAGTGTCTGCAGAGCAGACACTGAAATTCAAAGTGGGGCCCTCTTACGGGGGCCCCTGCAGTGCCCATGCCATTGGCATGGGCACTGCAGGGGCCACCAGGGGCCCCACGACACCCCTCACCGCCATCCTGTTCTTTGCGGGCGGAACCGCCAGGAACAGGATGGCGGTGAGGGGGTCGGAATCCCCATGGCGGCGCAGCAAGCTGCGCCGCCATGGCGGATTCCCATGGGCAGCGGAAAGTCGGCGGTACACCGCCGACTTTCCGTTTCTGCCCGCGGCTGTACCGCCGCGGTCAGAATGCCCGGCAGAGCACCGCCAGCCTGTTGGCGGTGCTACCGCCGACCCCGGACCGCCGGGGTCAGAATGACCCCCTATCTCTCTACCTGACAATCTCTTTCTCTCTCTCTCTCTCTCTTTTATTCTATTTCTCCCACTCAAAACCCATTCATACACTTATGCACAGACCCACTCAGAAACTCACTATTGTAAAGGGGATTACTGGTAAGGGCAGGTAAGTACCTACATTTAGCAAAAGGCCACTAATCCCCACTAGGTCCAGTGAGGTCTCAATAAATTAATCCCAGTCCAACCCTTGTTAGCTTGGCAACGAGCAGTTAGGCGTCACTTAGGAGACAGTTGTGTAAAGTATTTAAAAAAATCACAAAACAGTAAATAAGTAAAACACAAAACACAATAAAAATAAAAATAAAACACCAATTTATAACAGATTATAGTTTTATCTTTAAAATATCACTAAAACAATTAAAATTGGATAAGGGGAATTCACAATGGGAATTTTTAAAGAGTTAGGGGGTCATTCTGACCTCGCGGTAAAAGTCGCATACCGCCGGCCAGAAGACCGCCATAACACCGCCGCGGCCGCGGTAAACCGCCACGGTCATTCTGACCCGCAACAGGCAAACCGCCAAAAACCCGACATCCACAAAAGTCCGCCACACCAAAGGTCAGCGGGAAACTGGCGATGACCAAACCTCCACCGTCACGCCAACAGAAATACACCCATACCATTTCGTCCCACAAATCCCTGCAGCGGTCTTTCAACCGCGGTATTCCATTGGCGGTACACACCGCCGTGCTCAAAATACACACACCTTTACAAAACACTACCACATTGGATATTTCAAAATACACACACCTGAGACACATACACACACCACTCCCACACACCCAATTAAATATAAAACACACACCCACATCACCCACAAACCCCTACGACCACAATTGCGAGTGAAGGACAGAGAGAGAGAGCACAGCATAGAGTACACCATCACACAGAGGCAAATCACAACATCACCCACACAATTTCCACGCACAAAACACTATACACCACCACACCCACCACACTCTACAACACATACACCACCCCTCACCTCAACCACACCACCCCATGGCACCCCAAAGACACCCCAGGTACTCTGACGCAGAACTCAGGGTCATGGTGGAGGAAATAGTTTGTGTAGAGCCCCAGCTCTTCGGGGCACAGGTGCAGCACACCACCATTGCCAGGAAGATGGAGCTATGGCAAAGAATAGTGGACAGGGTCAACGCTGTGGGACAGCATCCACGCAATCGGGAGGACATCAGGAAGCGGTGGAACGACCTACGGGGGAAGGTGCGTTCCATGGTATCAAGGCACAACATTGCGGTGCAGAAGACTGGCGGCGGACCCCCACCTACTCCCCCAGAATTCACAGCATGGGAGGAGGAAGTCTTGCACATCCTGCATCCTGAGGGCCTCGCAGGAGTAGGCGGAGGAATGGACTCTGGTAAGTCAAATCTTCACTACTTCATTCAACCCACCCCACCTGCATGCCAAATCATACCCCCACCCTCACCCCCACCACACCAACTCCTTGCAAATGGCTCACCATCACATCCCACCCATCCCAAAACCTAGCCCTGCGTGCGTCCCCAAAGCATGGACACCCATCCCCAAAGCATGCCCACTGCACACACTCATCACCCCCACAAGCCACCGTCACAAAAGCCCCCACAAGGGAATGCCAGCACTGGGGGACACGGCCACCCACCCATTACACAAAATGCCACACACAGAAGCAATAACCAAACTCTTATACCCCTGCAGGACCCGAACGCCACTACACCGCCACGGAGGGTCCAGAGATGTCCATCCCACCCCCAGAAGAGGCCCCCAGTGATGACAGCAGCTCTGTCTCCCTGGACCCTGATGACCAGCCCAGCCCATCGGGGACCTCGGGACAGTCGGTTCCCCACAGACAGCCACAGGCTACACCAGACCTTACCCCCTCTGGGAACACCAGCACAGCTCCCACCCAGCGGGCCCATGCCTCTGTCTCCAGGACACGTCAATCAGCGGTGTGTCCACCACTACAGGGCACCCAGGTTGACCCACCACCCCAACAACAACAGGGACCTGGGGGCAGTGGTAGTGGGCACACCGTCCAGGGGACAGAGGCCCAGGGAAACAGGGCAACTGGGAGGGCTGCTGTGCGACAGGGGGGGGACAGGCCCAGGGAACCGACTCTCCAAGAGGCCCTCTCCTCCATCATTGGAGCATACCACCACTCCCAGGAGACGATGGCTACGGTACTGGCCAGGTTCCAGGAGATCCAGGTCATGCAGGAGCAACAGTACATGGGGTTCAGAGACGAACTGAGGAACATTAGTTCCGCAATGGGGACCATCGTCCTGGCCCTAACCCAGATAGTCACCACATTGCGGGACCATGTGGCACCACAAAGGGCCCCTGTCACTAGCCTGGACCAGGAACAGCCTACCACCTCCGCCGGTGCTAGTGGACAGGAGGCCCCCACACAACGACGGGCCACCAGAACCCCACCTCCTGCAGAAGAAGAACCACCCCGCAAGCGGAACCTGAGATCTCACAAGAAGACAGAGTAGGATTGCAAGACCCCCGCCAGCAAACGATACCCCCTGATGTCATCCCACTGTCCCACATTGTCACCCTGTCCAACCTTGAACTGCCCCTGCTCCATCCTTCCACAGGCATATGGACAATGCACCTGTGCGACTGAGAACTGGACTCTGCCATGGACATTACTCCACCATCACCCATCCCCGTTTTACAATCAAGTTCCTTAAATTTAGCACTTTAATTAAATCACTTCTTGCACTAAAAAAATCTGGAGTCTGCTTGTATTTTGAACAAATGTATTAGACATAACGGTGCCAAAATGTTCAGTTACATTGTGATGACAACATACCACTGTCACACAGCTGTAGTCCATGGGCAAACAAAGCAGAGGTCATGCAGTGGGGCCCACAGCTCTGAAAACGGAAGGGAAAGTCACAACTCAGTTAACAGGAACTGGGGGGGAACAGTAGAGAGGCAGGAGACTTTAAGTAAATGTAAAATGGCGTGGTTGATTCGTACCTGTGTGCTACTGAAAATACTGTTGTATCACTGTGTCCCTGTTGTCTGTGTCGTCCCCGTCGTCTTCCTCCTCTTCACTCTCCACAGGCTCCACAGCTGCTACAACACCACCATCTGGGCCATCCTCCTGCAGGAAAGGCACCTGGCGTCGCAAAGCCAGGTTGTGAAGCATACAGCAGGCCACGATGATATGGCACACCTTCTTTGTGAGTACATTAGGGATCCACCTGTCATATGCAGACACCTAAACCTGGCCTTCAGGAGGCCGAAGGTTCTTTCTATAATCCTCCTAGTTCGCCCATGGGCCTCATTGTACCGTTCCTCTGCCCTTGTCCTGGGATTCCTCGCTGGGGTAAGTAGCCACAAGAGGTTGGGGTAACCAGAGTCACCTATTAGCCACACACGGTGTCTCTGTAGCTGTTCCATCACATAAGGGATGCTGCTATTTCGCATGATGCACGTGTCATGCACAGACCCAGGGAACTTGGCATTTACATGGGAGATGTACTGGTCAGCCAAACAGACCACCTGGACATTCATCGCATGATAACTTTTTCTGTTCCTGTACACCTGCTCACTTCCACTGGGGGGAACCAAGGCCACATGGGTCCCATCAATGGCACCAATGATGTTGGGGATATGTCCAAGGGCATAGAAATCACCCTTCACTGTAGCCAAATCGCCCACCTCAGGGAAAACAATGTAGCTCCGCATGTATTTCATCAGGGCAGACAACACTCTGGACAAAACCTTAGAAAACATAGGCTGAGAAATCCCTGATGATATGGCCACTGTTGTTTGGAATGATCCACTTGCCAAAAAATGGAGTACTGACAGAACCTGCACCAGAGGGGGAATCCCTGTGGGTTGGCGAATGGGGGACATCAGGTCTGGCTCCAGCTGGGCACACAGTTCCTGTATAGTGGCTCGGTCAAGTCTGTATGTCAGTATGACATGTCGTTCTTCCATTGTCGACAGGTCCACCAGCGGTCTGTACACAGAGGATTCCTCCATCTCCTCGCAAGTCCCAGCGGACGGTGCCTAGGAAGGACAACATGGAGCACAGAGTCAAGCAACCCACAGGTACGTAACCACAGCTTGCACAAAACACGATTCGCTATGCTTTGAATGGCTTGTATGAGTGGCAATGCAAGGCCTAGGCCTGTGTGACGCAGTAGAAATTAAGCCATGTGGGCCCTTGAAATGGCGGCTGCCTGACCTGTGAAGTGTGACAATGGGATGTGAGGTCAATGCGCTGGCTTAGCACACCGTGGCGGTAGGCGGTCGAAGACCGCGGCGCAAAGCAGCATTGGTTAACATTGAACCCTATGGGTCTCAGGAGCCAATGATGATGTGCGCCGGCGGTCGCGGTACGCACCGCCGCGGTACGCACCGCCGCGGGCGTGACCGCCATTTTCTAACTGCTTAATCACTCGAGACCTGATCATCCACAGGAGAGGACCTATACTGCAAGTGCTGCTGTGACCTCGGTCTGGGAGATACAATGGCTGCTGCGACTGGGAAAGGGCCCCAGCCTTCACATCTGAGGCATTGGAGAAACTTGTGGATGGGGTCCTCCCCCAGTATGCGCTACTCTACGGTCCTCCAGACCAACAGGTAAGTACACAGGGAGCACGTAGTATGGGCTATGCCTGTGTTGAGTGGGGTGGGTGTAAGATGGTGGGGAGGGGTGCGAATGGGGAGTGCAACGCATGACAGATGAGAGCATGTGCCACATGGCAAGGTTGGGGAGGGGGGGCCACTCACATCGACCATGCAGGAAAGTGATGATATTTCTTGTTCCATCCTGTCCATGTCACGTAGGTCAGCGCCCATCAGAAGATCGACATTTGGTGTGCCATCGCCAAGGACGTCCGGGCCCTGGGGGTCCACAACAGACGGGGCACCCACTGCCGCAAGAGGTGAGAGGACATCCGCCGCGGGAGCGCTAAGACCGCGGAGGCTCTGCTGGGGATGGCCTCCCAACCTAGGAGGGGTGCCACACGGCAATTGACCCCCCTGATGTCCCGGATCCTGGCGGTGGCCTACCCCGATTTGGATGTGCATGTGAGGACATCACAGCAGACACAAGGGGGTGAGTATCAGCACATTCTGCTATATTAGCGCACAGTGGAGGTGTCTGGGTGGGGGAGGAGGGCTGTGGCTATCTCTAGGCCAGGGCGCTTTCTGTAGGCTAGGCCCCTCCGTTAGGCATGGCCCTGTGCCCCCGCCCCCCACCTCTGTAGGGTGCTAAGTACAGATATCCATGGGCCGGGCTCACCTATGTGTGCATTTGTCGTCCATTGACTTGTAGGCCAAGTCACAATATTTGAGTAGTGTACCCCGAGTGCGCGGCGTAGTGCAGGGGGCTTCTGTGTCTGCCCTCTCCGCCAACGGTGGCGCCAATGCATGCACTCAACATGTCTTTCTTTCTTCTCCCCCCCATTTTTTTGGTTTTCCTGCTCATGTGTGCATTAGCATCATCAGGCGGAGGAGAAGTGGCATCGGCGCACGAGGGAGCTGCATCTCACATGGCCCCGGAGGGCCATGCAACCGACTCAGAGTACACCAGTGAGACGGAGGGCGAGGGGGGCTCCACAATGGGGACCCGTGGAGACGTCAGCGACACCGACACGTCCTCGGAAGGGAGCTCCCTTGTGGTGGCGGCACCACCCGTGCCCACCGCAACAACAGGTACAGCCGCCACCCAGCGCACCAGCCCCGCCCTCCCAGCAGCCCCTCAGCGTTCGCCCCGTGCCCCCTCGGCCAGGAAGCCGGGCATCTCCTTCGCCCCTGGCACCTCAGGTCCTGCCCCAGTTACCCCTGCTGCCCTCAGTGCGGAGATCATTGACCTCCTCCAGACGCTCATTGTTGGGCAGTCTACCCTTTTGAATGCCATCCAGGGGGTAGAAAGGGAGGTGCATCGGAGCAATGCATACCTGGAGGGCATTCATTCGGGTCAGGCTGCCCATCAGCGATCGTTCAACGCTCTGGCCTCAGCACTGACGGCAGCAATTGTCCCTGTGTCTAGCCTCCCCCCTCCAACTTCCTCAACCCAGTCCCACTCCCCTGTTCCTCTGCCTATCCTAGACACACCTACAGACCAGCCTGCACACACCTCAACACCCAAGGGCAGCTCATCCAGACATAAGCACCACAGATCACACAAGCATTCACCCAAGCAACATCCACATGCAGACATGCCAACAGCCACTGCCTCCTCTGTGTCCCCCTCCTCCTCGTCTCCCTCCTCCCTCCCTGTGACGTCTCCACTCACACCTGCATGCACACCACCATCAGCCAGTACGTCCATCACCACCACACCCACAAGAACAGTCCGCACACGTGCAGTCACCACCCCCACTGCCATTTACACGTCCCCTGTGTCCTCTCCCACTGTGTCTGTCACCCCCTCTTCCAAACCACACAAACGCAGGCAGTCACCCACCCAACAGCCATCCACCTCACGACAGCCTCCGTCACAAGCACCTGCACCCAAAGACAGCACACTTGACTCTCCTACAACCACATCCTCTCCCTCCACTCCCATACCCACTGCACCTACCCTTCCCATTGCTCCTAAAAAGTTGTTCCTCTCCAAAATTAACCTCTTTGCATCACCTGACCCACCCCCTCCATCTCGTAAGAGTCCAAACAGCACCTCAGCCACCACAAGCCCTGCACCTACTAGTACTATTGTTCAGGGCTATTGGAGTCCACCAGCTCCTAGGGCAGGAACATCGGCCAGCAGCAAGGGGACAGCCAGCCCACCCCCTGGGAAAAAAATCAAAAAAGGGAAGGGCCGGCGCGACAGGCCTGAGACGGCTGCCCCCAAGGACACCACCCTTGCACCGTCACCTGGCCCATCCACAAAGGGAGGCAAGGGCCCCAGAGATTCCGCCAAGGGGGGCAAGGGCAGCAGGGCGGACAAGTCCGGCAGCAGGCGAGCTGCCCAGGAGGGCCCCACCAGCCCCATTTGGGGTGTGAATGAGGACACCCAGGGGCCCAGGAGTCCTGCACAGGAGGGCCCCGCAAGCGATAGGTCGGATGGCGACTGAGCGGGAATGATTGCCCAGATCTGGTTCCCTAGGAACACAAGACAAGCACCGCTGAACAGGGCCCCGCCGTGAGAAGCACCGCTGAACAGGGCCCCGCCGTGAGAAGCACCGCTGAACAGGGCCCTGCAAAGAGAAGCACCGCTGAACAGGGCCCTGCTGTGAGAGGCACCGCTGAACAGGGCCCTGCCGTGAGAGGCACCGCTGAACAGGGCCCCGCCGTGAGAGGCACCGCTGAACAGGGCCCCGCCGTGAGAAGCACCGCTGAACAGGGCCCGCCTTGAGAAGCACCGCTGAACAGGGCCCCGCCGTGAGAGGCACTGCTGAACAGGGCCCGCCAAGAGAAGCACCGCTGAACAGGGCCCCGCCGTGAGAAGCACCGCTGAACAGGGCCCCGCCGTGAGAAGCACCGCTCCGCTAGGCCCTTCCTGTCAAGCACCGCTCCGCTGGGCCCTTCCTGTCAAGCACCGCTCCGCTGGGCCCTTCATCTCAAGCACCGCTCCGCTGGGCCCTTCCTGTCAAGCACCGCTCCCCTGGGCCCTTCATCTCAAGCACTGCTCCGCTGGGCCCTTCCTGTCAAGCACCGCTCCGCTGGGCCCTTCCTCTCAAGCACCGCTCCGCTGGGCCCTTCATCTCAAGCACCGCTGGCCCATTGGCAGGGCCGGATCTGTGTCGGCAGGACTTCACGAAGCACTCTGGGCACCATGCCTCCTCCATAACCAGTGGAGTCTGTAATCCACCAGATGGACTGTGGCTTTGCACTCCCCAGGATGGTACAGTGGGCAACCCACCCACTGTAGAGACTTGAGAGACTGTGGCTTTGCACTCCCCAGGATGGTACAGTGGGCATGGAGGCCCCTCGTGGATCTGGCGTCGTGGACTCATGTGGCTGAGGTGCCCCCCCTTCCCTTCCCCCTGAGGTGCCTGTGGTTTTATTATCTGATGCCCCAGCAGTGTTCTCTCCAATGGAATCGGGTCTCGTGTGTGGGCTTTGCCCATGTGTTAATGCACATTGGCCCACGAACAATGGCATGTACCCAATATGTGCCGGACTTTTGGACTATGTATACATTGTTCATGTTGTGATTTATTTATTTGAAATATCTCATATTTCACTTCAGTTCAAATATGCTTTAATATACTTCTATTTTTATGATCATTTTATTTTGTCTTTGAATTATTCCGGGGGGTTTTGGGGGTGTAAATCTGACTTGTTGCTCTGCTTTGGTGTGTGGGGATTTGGAGGGGGGGGTGGGTGTGTCGCGTATGTGTGTGCCCCTTACCTTTTCTCCTCCCCCCTCCCCTGTGTCGTAGGTGCAGTACTCACCGTTGTCTCCTGCGGCGGCGTTCGTGCTCCAGGTAGAGGAGCAGGTAGACAATGGCTGGTAGGATGTTTAATTCGGGTTCCATGCTGTCCAGATTGCTCGTGGAGTGTATAAAGGTGAGCGTTTTCCCGTTCGTGGTCTGTTTCCGCCGTGTTTTTATCGGCGGGGCTCCCGCCCCGGAAAAGGTGGCGGATTGGTGGGTCGTGATAGGGTGGGCGGTACATTGTCTGCCGCCTGTCTGTTGGCGGTGACCGCTGCGCTGTTTGTGTGCCCCGCCGTGGCGGTCAGAGTGTTAAAGTCGCGGGCTGTGTTGGCGGTTCCCGCCAGGGTCAGAATTCCATTTTTTTTACCGCCTGCCTGTTGGCGGGTTGGCCGCCGCTTTAACACCGACCGCCAGGGTCAGAATGACCCCCTTAATGTTTTCTAGCACATAGAAACTAAAAGCGACAATCTGGTCATCTGGCCACACTAGACCGGGGCAAAGTCAAAGTTTGGGGCCAACCACGATGGAGCCCTGCTCAGCCACAGCAAGCGGGAGGCTTCGGTCAAACGTACAACTTTGGACTTTTTCTTGAAGATATTTTTGAGCGGGATGAAGTCACCAATCTGATCTGACCTCCCTGGGGCCCTCTTTGGATTTGTGTTGCAGGGGACCTGAGTGAAGAATTCTACCTTCGGACTTAGATGATTTTTCAGGACGGAAGTCTTAGTCCAGGCCAAAGTAAAATTTGGATCCGATAGTGGATCGCGCCTTCGGCATGCACAGCTAATTACTCCATATATTATATAATTGATGAGATCTTGTATGTCATATTTGCTATTATCATTGCAAGATATGCAATAAAACTATTGATAAGAAAACTGTGAATGACAAGGGCGTAAGTTATAGTTACCTTAGGCGTGAGTTAGAGTTACTTGAAAGAACTCTATCTATAACTGCTGAACTACTATGGTTTTCTACGAGTAAACTCAGAACCTACCTATAACATCTCTGTAACCTTTGTTTTTTTCAGTGACTATATATATATGTATGTGTGTGTGTATGTATCTATATATACACATATATGTATGTATATATATATATATATATATATATATATTTCAAAACAGAACATCCGTAACGTTCGGGGCCTGAAATATTGGCGCCCGAGCGTCGATAGACAAATCTCCATCACTCCAGAGAGTAGAAATACACACGTTTATTTGGCGAAGTCCCAACACGTTTCGGAAATATAGATTTCCTTGTTCATGGGTAACAGACCCGTTTCTTTCACCAAATTTAAATACACCAAATACAAAGTGCCAGATACCAACAAAATCAAAATAGGACTAACAATGAACTTCTCCTCATTTCAAGCTTGAAACGTGTCGGCTATTTTAAAGTGACAAATGCAAACATGAATATATATGAATAGATTTCTAAACAAAATACTAATTAGCAGTTTGTAACCAACCATTACATATTTCAATTTATATTCTCATCGCAAATACCATATTGTTACTTGACCACAATCATTATGACCCTATTTTTAAATAGTTTATATTATAAAAAGTTCTAAATATTTATACATTCAAAATTAGGGAATTTAATACAAAATGTATATGGTGAAAGTAAAGATAAATACATGATTAAAGGTATTACAAAAGTGATTAATTCATTTCGAAAATGTATCACATACTCCTTCAATTAACCATGGTCCTATCAAAAGGTCTAATCATAAATATGGAATATTGCTGCTCCTGATGAAAACATTCATATTAAATACTGGATAAAATCCAAATATATAAATACGTGAAAAAGGATATAATAGCTCTTTTGCTTTTGTCGATGATATAATCATACATTGAAGGTCTTCCCTATTAAATATATTCATGTAAAAGCCACCTAAAAAAGAGGGGAGATAATAACCTGGTTAGAATAACAATAGCAAATACTACACTCTATAAGGATACCAAAGGGGTTAAAAAATATACAGGAATAAAAAGGATAAGAATAAAGAAGAGAAATGCAGCATAAATGACAAGTTATTTTATAAAACTGTTATATCAAAAACTAATGATGCACAACCTTAATTCCCAATGTGTATTAACAATTCCTCGTCCATATTAAGTCCAGTTGGATGTCGGGTATTCATACCAACTAGGAGTTTGGATTCAAGTCCATTCAAAGGTCAACCCTTCGGTTATGAAAATCTCTAAAGTGCCTAGCTACTGGGTAACTTTTATCTACATGGTCAATAGCTCTCATATGTTCTAAAATTCGTTTTTTAGCAGGATGGATGGTACTACCTGTATAAAATTTGTTACAAGGACAAATTAAAGTGTAAACACTGTGATCTGACATACATGACACATGTTTGCGAATTACAAAAGGAGTAGAAATAGTTGGAAATTGAATACTTTTCATGTTGATGTTGTTTTTGCACGCTTTACATCTGCCACAAATAAAGAATCCTTGGACAGGATTCTTAACTTTAAGTTGTGGGATTAAGCTGTTACAAAGTGAATCACTTAAAGATTTATTTTTTCTAAAAGTGAATAGCGGAGAATCACCTACAACATTGAGAAAAGTTTCATCAGTTTTCAATACAAGCCAAAATTTGGTAAAGATTTTTCTTATTTCATTACTACCATTACTATATATGGTAATAAATCTGATTGGTTGTTGCTGTTGAGAATTGGAGATTCCTTTTTTGGTCAATAAACTAGATCTATAGATTTGAGAAACTCTAGCAACTGTTTGGTCGAGCACATGTTTGTTGTAACCTCTTTGAAGGAACGCTCAGTCATGATCTCAATTCCACTGAAAAAAGCGTCATCGGAACTACAATTCCGGCGAGCACATAACATTTCTCCAAAAGGGACACTTTGTATTAATTTCTTTGGGTGACCACTGCTTGCATGAAGCAAGCTATTCACTGCAGTCTCCTTACGCTATAAAGTGCTCATAAATTTGTTATTGTCTTTACTGATCCGAACATCCAAATAATCAATGGAGTTGGGATTAATTCGGCTAGAAAATTTCAAATTCCATGTGTTGTCATTAAGTATATTCACAAATTAATATGCTGAATTCACATCTCCTTGCCAGATACAAAAAATATCATCAATGTGTCTGATCCATAGAATCACATGGGTTCCAAGTAGGTCGATGTTACCCACTATTTGTTCCTCCCACCAGCCCAAAAATAGGCCAGCAGAGCTGGGAGCAAAGCAAGTACCCATCGCTGTCCCTTGTTTTTGTTTATAAATAACTTTATTGAAAATGAAAAAGTTATTAGTGAGACAGATATAAATCATGTCCAACAACATTTCAGTATGAATGAAATGGGATAAGGGTCTTGCTCTCAAAAAGTGTCTTATATCTTTCACTCCCAAATCATGAGGAATACAGGTGTATAGGCTGTTGACATCTAAGCACAAAAAATATATAGTTTTCTTCCCAAGGAATCTCATCAATAATGCGCAAAAAATCTGTAGTATGTTTGATGCATGAAGGAAGTGCCGTGACAAAAGGTTGGGGAGAAAATACATAGCTGGTAATCTGGGGAAATGTACTCTAATTGTAAAGAGTAGATTTCCCCAGATTACCAGCTATGTATTTTCTCCCCAAGTTACATAAACATCCAACCATTCCTCCAGGTCGACCCATTGTTTCTTCCAATGGGAGTCTCCTAGAAAACACCTCTAAATATATAGATTTCTTTTTGCAACCTTTTGTCACTGCACTTCCTTCATACATCAAAGATACTACTGATTTTTTGCACATTATTGATGAGATTCCTTGGGAAGAAAACTATTTATTTTTGTTCATTGTTAGTCCTATTTTGATTTTGTTGGTATCTGGCACTTTGTATTTGGTGTATTTAAATTTGGTGAAAGAAACAGGTCTGTTACCCGTGAACAAGGAAATCTATATTTCCGAAACGCGTTGGGTCTTCGCCAAATAAACATGTGTATTTCTACTCTCTGGAGTGATGGAGATTTGTCTATCGACGCTTGGGGCGCCGATATTTCAGGCCCCGAACGATGCGGATGTTTTGTTTGAAATAAGTGGGGGTCGCGACCCCGTCTCTGTCTGCCGCACTGTGGCTAAGACGCTGCGGCTTCGTTGCTCTATTTTGGATTTTATATATATTATGCACTATTGATACCTCGTGGAGTGCAGTGAATACTTCTTGTGATTATAATTTTCGAGACTGGTCCTCTCCGTCACTGGCACCGGCAGTGGAGTGCGCCGCCCAGAAACTTCTAGACCACCTTTGTTCGAGAATATATATATATATATATATATGTATATATATATTATATATATATATTCATATATTCACTGAAAAACAAAGGTTACAGGAACATTATAGTTAGGGATTAGAATTAAAATACCATAGAAATTCAGTAAAAAAACACAAAGGTTACAGGGACGTTATAGATAGGAAATAGAATGCCCTGTAACCTTTGGTTTTTCCAGAGAATTTCTATGTTTGGTTTTATTCTATTTCCTAACTATAACGTCCCTGTAACCTTTGCTTTTTTCAGTGAATTTTTAAGTTTTTTTTTTTTAATGTAAAGTAATTTTATTTACTTATGTTAATGCGCCCACCACTGTGCATGGCCTTTGGTAGTGCACAGCAGGTGTTGACCACAGGGTCCGGCTTCCAACCCCCTATAACCACCCAACCCAGTGCCGTGCACAGCCTTTAACTGTGCGTGGTGGGTGTTGGCTGCAGGGACTGTCTCTCTGGGTCTGAGAATAGATGTGGGAGGTTGTCTCTGGGTGTGAGCATGGGTGTGACAGTATCTGCCTAGCTGTGAGAGTGGTTGTGAAAGTGTCTAGATGTGAGAGTTGGTGTGAGAGGGAGTCTCTGGGTGCGAAACTGGATGTGGGAGTGTCTCTGTGAGTGGGAGTGCGAGTGTCTGTGTAGGTCTGTGAGTGCATGTGAGAGAGACTGGGTCTGTGAGTGGATTTGTGAATGTCTGAGTAGGTCTGTGAGTGGGTGCTTGGGTGTCTAAGTGGGTCTCTGAGTGATTTAATGAGTCTCTGAGTTGGTCTGTGAGTGTGTGTGTGAGTGTCTGAGTAGATCTGTTAGTGAGTGTGTGAGTCTTTGAGTGGGTCTGTGAATGGATGCGTGAGTGTCTAAGTGGGTCTATCAATCAGTGCATGAGTGTCTGAGAAGGTCTGTGAGTAAGTACATGAATGTTTCAGTGTGTCTGTGAGTGAGTGCATGAGTTTCTGAGTGGGTCTGAGTGAGTGCATAAGTTTCTGAGCATGTCTGTGTGTGAGCTCAGTAGTTTATGAGTGGGTCTGTGAGCGAGTACATGAGTCTCTGAGTGGGTCTGTGAGTGAGTGGGTGTGTGAGCCTGAGTGGGTCTGTAAGTGTCTATGTGGATGTGTCAGTAGCTGTGTGAATCAGCCACAAAGGAAATGCACCTGTCCTTTTATCCAACAGTAGTCCACAATTTTGCACAAAATGTCCACCCAACTGAAATACTTTCTACTGGTTAGTTAGTAAGTGCTACCTCATTGGGTAAATGTCCAATGTGTATTCTATACTACAGCTGCATAGTGGACCACAAGGAAATGTCTCCAGATGACTGTGAGTGCATTTAGTAATGTGACTGTTCCTTTTGCATCTTTCTCCAGAATTCTGTGATAAAATGAATCCTGCTATAGAGAGGCCAACAAGACTACAAAGACATACATCTACACCAAACCAGGGTCCTTCCTCTTATCTATTTGACATAAGTGCTTCTTTGTTGTGTGGAGCTGTCCTCATATTCCTCAGCAGCAAGAACACGCCACCGAAATTGTCAGTAAATGCAATGGGAGGCCTCTTGGTAAGATGTACATCAACCTGGTAAAAGCAGGAAGACCTTTGCTTACTGCAAATGTGGACAGTGGTAAGAAGGCTGAGCTTTCAGGTGATTTGCATATTTGTATTAATTTGAAGTGAAACCAATGGACTCAAGGGGAGGGCAGCCCCTCCCCTGCCTAATTTTGTCCCCAGGGACCCCATCCCATGGGTTTGGCCTTTATTAAGTCGAAGAGGGGCCATGCAGCCCCCGCCCCCTGGGATGATGTTAGCCCCAGGGACCCTATCCCCCGGGGCCCGGCTATCTGTCCTGATTAATTTCAGAAATGAATTTCTCCTTGTCATTTTGCAGCACACATAGAAAGAGGAAACTGCCTCTAAGAATTGGTTTTGTTCAGGAAAGTGTCCCTTCAGGTTGAAAACTAATCCTGCTTCTAATGCAGGCAGCCTTGCCTACATTGGTGCTGTGCAGCACTCCGTGCATCAGTGCAAGCAGCAAACAGGAATGTGTGCATTATCTTCATCCTGCTCTCTCCCTGTCACGTAGCACAGAGCAGCAACTTGTCCTGCTGCACTGCATTCTATGACTTGTTAGTAAATCTGGGCCCCTTGTTTCTTTCTGCCTGATAGTTATACCATTCTGATCAAGCAAATTGAAATCATTACAACCTTATTCGACATTCATCCATAGGAATTGTATTTACCTGATTACAGAATTCTGTGACTAATAAAAATGAAAATGTTGGCTTGTGTATTTAATGCTGATATTGGAGTGTAAATCTGTACTTGGCCAGTGGAAGAATACATCAAAAGTTTCATTCATAGAAAGAATTGCTAGCCTGTATTAGAGGGGTGGATAATATTTCTCTACACCAGTCTCCTTTGAAACTGCAGAGCAGACCCATATGGCATACTCTAGACCTTTACTTTGCTGAAGCTGAACTGCCTTGAGTGTTTGTGCAAACATTCCTACTTGCCTAGAGCTATCATATTTATACGTATCCGCTTGTATTTCACAAATGTTGTTTATGTATCATTTGAGTGCCTATGTACTTATCAAATGCATGTTACAATACTGCCAAGAGGTGTACCTTTCGTGTTGTGGACACTGATTTGTTTTTTCTTACTTTTACCTTAACAACTGTGTAATTTATATGTAAAACTACCCATGCCTAATGTTTCTTAGTTTTTATGTTATTGTTTTGTTATTTAAAGCTTGTAAATAAAAATTATTAGAACTCTAAAAAATGCGCTTTGATTTGATAAAAAAACACACTTTGTCTGTACAGGGGAGAAACTGGTGAATCCATCCTCTTGAAGGAACAGCTAATAATCGGCACTGATTGGAATTAGAATGTTAGGGTTTTTATCGTTCATGAATAGAATGTTGATTAAACAATGGCAATAGTAAAACTCTGCAAAATGGTTCGGAGCTGTCCCTATCTAGAGACATTATCATGTTTAATGACTAATTAGCATCTTTAAAGTAAATCAGACTGAGACCCGGCCAGCCCTTGGAATAAATCTGTATTTAATGGGAATAATGACATTTCCAATAAAAGAGGAAAATATAGATCACAGGTATGGCATCTCAGTAAAGTACATGATTTTAACACACTGCATTTTGTGCAATACAAACACCAACATGTAATTTATGGTTTGTTTATAAAAAATGAAACAGAAGAAAAAGCACCCTTTTTTAAAAAAAACGATTTGATCAATATTAAATATGACCATAATATTGTAAATGTTGTATCAAGAAATACCACCCCTGATTTTGCAAAGTTACCTTTCTTGCGTTCCTTACATGCCCACAGAAAGGGATAAACTACGGAAATCAGTGCACAAACACTACATCCCTTTTACCACACACCTCTTAATGATGGCCTGCGTGTACCTTTAACTTTCCTTCCTTTTATGTGCTGCCTCTCCCTCTGTTTCTCTGCTCTCTCTGACTCTCTCCCTACTTGTATTTCAGGTTGCAATCTGTATAATAGCATTACGAGGAGGCAGAAACCTATTTTTTACACTGAAAAGGTTGCAAAGGAACGACGCTAATATCTCAGATATATTGAAATGCCAACGATAATGAGCCCACACAACCTAAACTCCCACTCACTGCCAAGACGTTGTTATTCTATATGCCATTTGCAGAACTGTGCAAAATGTATTCACTGCATTACAAACAACATCCTGTGTAGCCCCTGATAAGAAAGGGCAGTTTCGTTTCTTTTAGATGACAAATAATGCGACGACCCATCTCTCTCATTTGACTACCATGACAGTATCGCTCATATAATAAATACTGCCATTGATTCTTCCATCTGAACCATGTCTTTCGTGGCTTAGAAGTGTTTTGAACTGCTGCAGTGTGAGATACTAAACACTTCCTACAGTACGTTTGGTGGACAGCGCTGTGCTGCCTTTTGGCCAAATTGGTGCGATAGAACACAAAATACATACATAAACACACACATAAATTCACACTGTTATCAATACCCACAATATGGAGCATACTTAAGGCACCTGCTGCACAATAACGCCGCTGGAGCGTCACTTTTGTGACGCTTGGGCTACACAGTGTAGCTTCACATATTTACATGGCCACATAAAGCCACATTGCGTGTTTTTTCATGGCCTTGTAAATATGGCTGCTTTCACACATAACTCTGCAAGAAGGGGGCGTTCCATGGGAATTGCTGTGGGTGATCCTATGCAACACCCATGGAATCTGACACATTCCCAGATTTACAAGGTTTCGCAAACCTGAGAATGCGTCTGATTCATATGCCACCCCAGGGGTGGCATAAAAGTGGCGCAACATGGAGAAATACCTTTATTTCTCCTTGTTTTTTTGCTCTTTTGATGTGTGCTAAATTCTGCAGCACACTTAGAAGGAAGAAAATGCCATTAATGATTGTTTAGGTGCAGCAAGGCATCCCTTCTTTCAAATAAACAATCATTCATGCAACTCAAGCACGCTTGCATTGTGGTGTAAGGGTGCTTGCGTTCCACTAGGTTGCCAATTGTGCACCAGCCAGAGGAAAGTACGGGATGCGTCATATTGTAATAAATACGACACATCCCTGCTCTTTCCTAGTGGTGCAGTGCAACGCAGCAAGCTGGCTTGCAATGCTACGCTGCATAATTTTCTAGTAAATATAGGACTATTTTTGCATACATGATGTCAGCAGCCAGGAAATAGGTGAGGCCCTAGCAGCACACTGCACCTCCGGAGAGTAATTTTTGATGCTCCAGTTGCACAGTGTGCCAGTTCATATTTACAAAGCCATGCAAAGCCATGGACTCCCTTTCACGCATAACACTGCGTAAAAGGGGCATTCCATGACTGTTGCTTGGGGTGTTCCCACGCATCACCCATGGAACCTGAAGGAGTCTGGTGTATTCCCAGATTTACAAATCTGGGAATGCGTCTGATTCCTATGCCACCTCAGGGGAGGCTTAAGAGTGACGCAACTGGAGCAATATTTTTATTTTTCCTCTTTCTAAGTGTGCTGCATCGGCACATACATTGCTGTTGTCCACAAAAGACTGGCTATCACTGCATTTTTTAAATGGGAATGTTTGATGCAGTTTTTGTCAAACAAATTGCGTAATGAGTTTCTGGTTTTGCAAAAAAAATTTTTGACCCAACTTTTTATTATAATTAACATTTTTGGATCGCATTACACATCCCTCTAGTGGAGATACATTTTTAACTATAAAAATTCAAGTCATTTCAGGTATTATTTTCATTCCTTTTTCTCAGGAATGGCGATTGCAATTTTCTTTATGTTGGAAATGGCAGAATTTCATCAGAACACCCATATGCTTATCAATCTGTGAATTTACGTGTGTTACTGTAAAGCAATCTACCATGAAACATGCCCTTCAGGAGTTCCCATTTGTTTTGATATCTTTTACAGTTGTTTGAAAGTTAGACCCGGTACATTCATTACCAAATGTAAAGAAACTGAAGAGTAGGCTTCACTACATCACATATGGAACAGTGGTGACAATTTTTCTTATGTTGCATTAAAAAGTTCCATGTCTTTGTCATGATGGTTGTACATTTTAGAATTACAAAAAGTCCTCTTAATTTCGGTGGGGGAGAGCACTCCCTTCATCCACCTCTCCACCCTCCCAGCTAATGTACAAACCTTCTAGAAGTGTGAAATGTTATTTTGCCGTCACGCTCAAACCTTCAATTTAGGAACTTGGATTTCAAGTGTACAAACCTGGTTGTTTCTATCTGAACTGTTTCAGTTTGTCCGTTTACATACACGTTGCTTTAGACTATTCAGTCATAAAGGTCGTACCTTTGCATTTGCCCATGCCCGTTGCAATAAAGATCCATTAGATTTTTTTCTGTTGGATTTACAACTTCCTGAAAATTTTGTAGGCGATTATGGGGGTCATTACAACATTGGTGGCAAAAGCCGCCTACCACCGTGCAGAAGACCGCCAACACACCGCCGCGGCCTCGGAATTCCGCCACGGTCATTATGACCCAAAGCCCGCAATCCGCCAAAATCTAGACACCCACACAAGTCCGCCACACCAAAGGTCAGTGATAAACTGGCGATAAGAAATTCTCCACCATCACGCCAACAGGAAAATGCCCACACTATCACGACCCACAAATCCATGCGGCGGTCTTTCAAACGCGGTATTTCATTGGCGGGTACACACCGCCACGCTCAAAATACACACACTTTTACAAAACACATCCACATTGGACAATTCCAAATACACACACCTGATACACATACACACATCACTCCCACACACCCAATACAATATAAAACACACATCCACATCACCCACAAACCCCTACGACAAAAACTTAGAACGAAGCACAGAGAGAGACAACACCATCTACAAACGAGCATCCACAGACACTCAACACCATCACCCACATAACATCCACGAACCTCACATAACACACCACTAAATATCACCCCACACACCACAACACCCACCACCTCACACATCACCCACACCACCCATGGCATGGCAAAGACACCCCAGGTTCTCTGAGGAGGAGCTCAGGGTCATGGTGGAGGAAATCATCCGGGTAGAGCCACAGCTATTCGGATCACAGATGCAGCACACCTCCATAGCTAGGAAGATGGAGCTATGGCGAAGAATCGTGGACAGGGTCAAAGCAGTGGGACAGCACCCAAGAAATAGAGATGACATCAGGAAGAGGTGGAACGACCTATGGGGGAAGGTGCATTCTGTGGTCTCAAGACACCACATTACGGTACAGAGGACTGGTGGCGGACCCCCACCTCCTCCCCCACAACTAACAACATGGGAGGAGCAGGTCTTGGCTATTCTGCATCCTGAGGGCCTTGCAGGAGTAGCTGGAGGAATGGACTCTGGTAAGGCAAATCTTTACTACTCTATCCCCCACCTAACCTGCATGCCATCACATACCCCCTCGCCCTCACCCCCATCACTCCTACTCCTCACACATGTCCCAATATCACAAACCACCCATCCCAAAACCCAAGCCCTGCATGCAACACCAAAGCATGGACACCAATCACCAATTCATGGCCACTGCACATACCCATAAACCCCCCTAAACCATCATCACACAAGGTCCTACACAGGAATGCAAGCACTGGGGTACAGGGTCACCCACCCATTGCACACCATGGCACACACAGATGCAATAATCATGCTATTACCCCCCTGCAGGACCCCTACCCAACGTCACCGGACAGGAGGGTCCAGACATGTCCACTCCACCCACAGAAGAGGCCCACAGTGATGACAGCAGCTCTGTCCAACTGGATCTAGACGACAGGAGGAGGACAGGCCCAGGAAACCCACTCTCCACGAGGCCCTCTCCAACATCATGGGAGCCTACCACCATTCCCAGGAGACGATGGCAATGGTACTGGCCAAGTTTCAGGAGACCCAGCGGCTGCAGGAGGAACAGTATCTGGGGTTCAGGGAGGAACTCAAATCCATCAATTCCACCCTGGGCACCCTGGGCACCATTATAGGGGTGCTGAAGGAACTCGTCAACACCAGGACGGACACTGTGGCACAACAAGGGGCCCCTGACACTAGCCTGGATGATGAACTGCCCACCACCTCCGCCGGCGCTAGTGGACAGGAGGCACCGCCACAGGACCACCACACCAGCACCCCACCCCCTGCAGAGGGAGAACCACCCCGCAAACGGTCCCTGAGATCCAGGACAAAGACAGAGAACGATGCCAAGACCCCTGCCAAGAAATGAGACCACCCTGATTGTCATCCATTTGTCCCACCTTGTCACCCTGTCCATACTTAAACTGCCCCAGCTCCACTTCCTATGCCCCTTTGGAAAATGCACCTGTGAGACTAATAGACTGGACTCTGCCACGGACATTCCTCCACCATCACCCCTCACCATTTTACAAACCCCCTCCATTATTGAGCATTTAAATAAACACCCTTGCAGCACAAAACAAGTCTGTCTGTGATTTTGAAATAGTGTATTAGCAATTACAGTGCCAAAATGCTCTTTCAAATGTAATGTCAACATACCTATGTCACACAGCTCTAGTCCATGAAGAAACAAAGCAGATGTCACACAGTGGGACCCACATCTGTGAAATCGAAAGGGAAAGTGACAACTCAGTGACCATACACTGGGTGAAAATGACAGACAGTAGAGAGGTAGTAGATTTAAATTAGATGTAGCAGGCAGTGTTGTCTTCTTACCTGTGTCTCACTGGAAGTATTGCAGGATCACCATGTTCCTGTTGTCGATGTCCTCATCTTCTGCTTCCTCGTCTTCACTGTCCACAGGCTCCACAGCTGCCACAACACCTCCATCTGGACCATCCTCCTGCAGAAAAGGCACCTGTTGTCGCAAAGCCAAGTTGTGAAGCACACAGCAGGCCACGATGATCTGGCACACCTTCTTTGGTGCGTAGAATAGGGAACCACCTGTCATATGTAGGCACTGGAACCTGGCCTTCAGGAGGCCGAAGGTCCGCTCTATAATCCTCCTAGTTCACCCATGGGCCTCATTGTAGCATTCCTCTGCCCTTGTCCTGGGATTCCTCACTGGGGTCAGTAGCCATGACAGGTTGGGGTAACCAGAGTCACCTGCAAATGGCGAGGGACAACTGTTAGATACACACTGACTCATAGGGACATCCACAGACCCAGACAACTATTCACACTGATTTGGGTTGAGGTGCTCACCTAATAGGCACACACGGTGCCTCTGGAGTTACCCATCACATAAGGGATGCTGCTATTCCGCAGGATGTAAGCGTCATGCACTGAGCCAGGGAATTTTGCATTAACATGGGAGATGTACTGGTCTGCCAAACACACCATCTGCACATTCATGGAATGGTAACTCTTCCGGTTTCTGTACACCTGTTCACTCCTGCGGGGGGGACCAAGGTCACATGTCTCCCATCAATGGCACCTATGATGTTGGGGATATGTCCCAGGGCATAGAAGTCACCTTTCACTGTAGGCAAATCCTACACCTGAGGGAAAACAATGTAGCTCCGCATGTGTTTCAGCAGGGCAGACAACACACTGGACAACACGTTGGAAAACATAGGCTGGTACATCCCTGATGCTATTGCCACTGTTGTTTGAAAAGACCCACTTGCTAAGAAATGGAGTACTGACAGCTCCTGCACTTGAGGGGGGATTCCTGTGGGATGGCGGATAGCTGACATCAGGTCTGGCTCCAACTGGGCACACAGTTCCTGGATTGTGGCACGATCAAGCCTGTAGGTGATGATCACATGTCTTTCCTCCATTGTCGATAGGTCCACCAGCGCTCTGTACACCGGAGGATGCCGCCATCTCCTCACATGCCCCAGCGGACGGTGCCTATGGAGGAGAACAGCGAGCACAGAGTCAACCAACTCTGAGGTACGTAAACACAGCTTACTCTGAAAATATTCATAAATCGAAATTTGCCCGTATGAGTGTTTAGGCAAGGCCTAGGTATGTGTGACGCAGTCAAAAATAAAGCCATGTGGGCCCCTGAAATGGCGGCTGCCTGACCTGTAAGGTGGGACAAGGGGATATGAGGTAACTGCGCTGGCGTTGTACACCGTCGCGGTAGGCGGTCGAAGACCGCGGCGCAATTCTGCATTGGTTAACATTGGACCCTATGGGTCTCAGGAGCCAATGACGATGTACGCCGGCGGTGAAGGTACACACGTGACCGCCATTTTATCTCTGTTCAATTACTCGATACCTGATCTTCGACAGGAGAGGAGCTACACTGCAAGTGCTGCTGTGACCTCAGTCTGGAAGAGACAATGGCTCGTGTGTCTGGGGAAAGGGCCCCTGCCTTCAGCAAAGAGGAGTTGGAGAAACTCTTGGATGGGGTCCTCCCCCAGTACACGCTAATCTACGGTCCTCCAGACAAACAGGTAGGTACACTGTGAGCATGCTGTATGGGCAATGCCTGTGTGGATTATGCTGGATGAAAGATAGTGGGGGGTGAGAATGAGGCATGCATGGAACAACGGTGAGTGCATGTGCGTCATGGCAAGGGTAGGGATGCGGGCCAATGACTGTGACGGTGCAGTTGGTAATTACTTTTCTTTTTCCCCGGTACAATTCCTGTAGGTCAGCGCCCACCAGAAGAAGGACATCTGACGTGCCATCGCCAAGGAAGTCCGGACCCTGGGGGTCTACCACAGACGGAGCACCCACTGCCGGAAAAGATGGGAGGACATTCGCTGCTGGAGCAAGAAGACGGCGGAGGCCCAGCTGGTGTTGGCCTCCCAACGTGGAAGGGGTGCCCGTCGCTCCACGACCCCCCTGATGTTCAGGATCCTGGCGGTGGCATACCCGGAGTTGGATGGGCGCTTGAGGGCATCACAGCAGCAACAAGTGGGTGAGTACACTCTCATTCTGCTGATTTAGCATGCATTGTGGGTGTCTGGGTGGGGGAGATGGGCTGTGGGTTCCCCTAGGCCAGGGCGAGTTTGCTAGTTAAGTTCCCTTCTTCAGGCAGGCCCTGTGGCACCCCACCTGTGTACAGTGCCAACTACACCTAGTCAGGCTCCTGTGACATCCATGTGTGTAGAAATCAGCCATAGCTTTGTAAGCCATGTCCCAGGGATTGAATAGTGGACCCCAAGTGCGCAGCGTAGTGCAGGGGGCTTCTGTGTCTGTCGTGTCCGCCAACGGTAGCGGTACTGCATGCACTGAACATGTCTTTCTTCTGTCTTCCCCCCGCTTTTTGTGGTCTCCCTGTACTTGAGTGCATTAGCATCATCAGGCAGAGGAGCAGTGGCACCGGAGCAGGAGGGAGCTGCATCCCACATGGCCCTGGAGGGCGAGACTACGGACTCCGAATTCACCAGTGGGCCGGAGGGCGAGTGGAGCTCCACGGCGGGGACAGGAGCTGACACCAGCGAGACGGACTCATCCTCTGATGGGAGCTCCCTTGCGGTGGTGGCCCCATCTGTGCCCCCCGCATCTACAGGTACAGCCGCCACCCCCCCTACCAGCACCACCCTCCCAGCAGCCCCTCAGCCTTTGCCCCATGCCCGCTCACCCAGGAGGGTGGGCATCACCTTCGCCCCAGGCACCTCAGCCCCTGCCCCAGTCACCCCTGCTGCCCTCAGTGAGGAGGCCATTGACCTCCTCAGGTCCCTCACTGTTGGGCAGTCTACCATTTTGAATGCCATCCTGGGTGTAGAGAGGCAGTTGCAACAAACCAATGCATACCTGGAGGGCATTCACTCTGGTCAGGCAGCCCTTCAGCGAGCTTTTCAGACTCTGGCCTCAGCACTGATGGCAGCCATTGTCCCCGTCTCTAGCCTCCCCCCTCCAACTTCCTCCACCCAGACCCAATCCCCTGTACCTCAGCCTATCCCAAGCACACCATCAGACCAGCATGCACACACCTCAACACACAAAGGAAGCTCTGGCAAACATAAGCACCACACATCACACAGGCACTCATGCAAGCATCACACACATGCAGACACACCAACATCCACTGCCTCCACTGTGTTCCCCTCCTCCTCGTCTCCCTCCTCCCTCCCTGTCAAGTCTCCACTCACACCTGCATGCACTACATACTCAGCCACTACGTCCATCACCAGCACACCCACTACCACACCCCGCTCACGTGCAGTCACCACCCCACTACCATTCACACATCCCCTGTGTCCTCTCCCAGTGTGTCTGTGAGGCCACCTCCCAAGCTACACAAACGCAGCCACACACCCACCCAACAGCCATCCACCTCACGACAGCCTCCAGCCCATGCACCTTCACCCAAAGTCACCAAACGTACACCTCCTACAACCACAACCTCTTCCTCCACTCCCAAACCCCCTCCAGCTACCCGTCCCAGTGTTCCTAAGAAACTTTTCCTGGCCAGCCTTGAACTCTTTCCCTCACCTCCCCCACCCCATCAGTCTCCTAGTGCCCGACTCGCCAGGTCCCAACCTAGCACCTCAGCCACAACATCGGCAGGACCAGTGGTGCCAGTAGTCACCGGATTATGGAGTGCACCAGGCAGCAGGCAGTGTGGCAAGGAGCCACAGCATGGACAGTCCCCCACCTGTCAAGCATAAAAAGTTGTCCAGTGCCCGGTGGGAGAGGGGAAAGAAACCAGCCACCAAAGCTGCTCCGAGGGGTACAGTTGGGAGTGTGGCGACAGCTGCGACACCATCCAAGGTGGGGAAGGGGCAGAATAAAACCGGCAAGCCTGGGAAGATCAGCACGGCAGACAAGACTTCCAGCAGCCACACTGCCCAGGAGGCGACCGCCAGCAGCCACACTGCCCAGGAGAAGACCGCCAGCAGCAGCCCTGCTGCCCAGGAGGCATCCGCCAGCAGCCCCGCTGCCACAGACAGGACCACCAGCAGCAGCCCCGCTGACCAGGAGGCGACAGCCAGCAGCCACACTGCCCAGGAGAAGACCGCCAGTAGCAGCCCCGGATGCCCAGGAGGCGGCCGCCAGCAGCCCCGCTGCCACAGACAGGATCACCAGCAGCAGTCCCGCTGCCCAGGGGGCGACCGCCAGCAGCCACACTGCACAAGAGAAGACCGCCAGCAGCTGCCCCGCTGCCCAGGAGGCGACCGCCAGCAGCCCCGCTGCCACAGACAGGACTGCCAGCAGCAGCCCCGCTGCCACAGACAGGACCGCCAGCAGCAGCCCCGCTGCCCAGGAGGCGACCGCCAGCAGCCCCGCTGCCAGAGACAGGACCGCCTGCAGCAGCCCGCTGCCCGGGAGGCGACCGGCAGCAGCCCCACTGCCACAGACAGGACCGCCTGCCGCAGCCCCGCTGCCCAGGAGGCGAACACCAGCAGCCCTGCAGGCCAGGACAAGACCGCCACCAGCTAAACCGCTTCCAAGGACACCGCCGCCACAAGCAACGCAGGTCAGGACAAGACCGCCACCAGCTGAACCGCTACCAAGGACACCGCCGCCACTAGCACCTCAGGCCAGGACAAGACCGCCACCAGCTGAACCGCTGCCAATGACACCGCTGCCACAAGCACCGCTGCCAAGGACACCGCGCCACCAGCACCGCTGAACAGGACAAGACCGCCACAAGCACCACTGCCAAGGACACAGCCGCCACAAGCACTGCTGCCAAGGACACCGCCACCACAAGCACCGCTGCCAAGGACACCGCTGCCACAAGCACCGCTGCCAAGGACACTGCCGCCTCAAGCACCGCTGAACAGGACACCGCTGCCACCAGCACCGCAGGCCAATAAGCGCCAAAAGCTCTGACGCTAATGAGGCCGCCACAAGCAGGATGAAGCACCCTGGGCACAATGCCCCCCCCAGAACCAGTGGAGACTGTTATCCACTTGAGCGACTGTGGCTTTGCACTCCCCAGGATTGAACAGTGGGCAAACCACCCATTGTAGAGGCTTGTGAGACTGTGGCTTTGCACTCCCCAGGATTGAACAGTGGGCAAACCACCCACTGTAGAGACTTGTGAGACTGTGGCTTTGCACTCCACAGGATTGAACAGTGGGCATGGAGCCCCCTCGTGGATCTGGCATCGTGCACTCAACTAGCTGAGGTGCCCCCCCTTCCCTTCCCCCTGAGGTGCCTGTTTTATTTCCAACTGATGCCCATGCAGTGTTCTCTCCGTCTTGTTTGGGTATTGAGTGTAGGCCTCGCCCATGCCTTTTGGGCCCAGTGATCCACGGACTATGGTGGTGGAATCCCTTGGACTTGTGTTCTTGGTGTATATAATTGTATATAGTATAAATGTATATATTTGTAAATATTTTTGATATGTGTAATTGAATATATCACAATTATTCAACTCATTTCCTTTTGTCCTTGCATTCTTCCAGAGGGGTTTGGGGGGTATAACTGTTATGTATCAATATGTATTAGCGTGTGTGTTGTAGTGGGTGAGGGTGGGGGTGGAGGTGTTGCGTGTTGCGTGTGTGTGTCACTGTCTTTTTCCCTCCCCCCTCCCCTGTGTCGTAGGTGCAGTACTCACCGTTGTCTTATAGAGGCTTTCAGCTAGCCCTCTTTAGCCAAATATCTTTGTTGTGTAGTTCTTTCACCTACTACAGAATGGGATAATAGTTTAGCCCACTTCAGCTATTGGCTAACTTCATTGTGAATGACGGCTTTCCACTTTTAAACAAGGAAAACATCCACACACACAGTTCCCTTCAGTGTCAGTCAGTCAGAAGGTTTTGTTTATTTAGACCCTAATCTATTAGAACCACCATAAGTACAACCATCTCAAAATACAATAAATACACAAAAATAAAATAATACACCCACAGGAAAAAACGCTCTTCTAAACACAAAATTCTCATCTACACAGCATCGCTGTCTTTCTCATTAACCACCAAGGGCCTGATTTATGAAAAGTTTGCACTGCCTGTATGTCATTTTTTTACAAAAAAGCGGCGCAAATTTACAAAATATAATTCAATTTTGTATGTTTAAGCTGCTTTTTCATCAAAAAATGACATAAAGTTGGAGTTAAGTTTTCATAAATAAGGCTTCAAGTCTTTTAAAACACATGTAACGCCAATTAAAAACCTCCTGATTGAACAAATACCATCCAGGAACCTGATATACCTTAATGTATTAAGGGGGTTATTACAACTTTGGAGGAGGTGTTAAACCGTCCCAAAAGTGGCGGTAAAGTGACGGATATACCACCAGCCGTATTACGAGTCCATTATATCCTATGGAACTCGTAATACGGCTGGTGGTATATCCGTCACATTTGGGACGGATTAACACCTCCTCCAAAGTTGTAATAACCCCCTAAGTGTTCATTTCAGTTGAAAATCCCCCCAAAAACTGACAATTTAATAAAATATGTGCCCCATTGCAGTTTGTATTCATACCACATGTACACACCCTGATTTATGTACATCCTTGCCACAGATGTGAATGAGAATGACTTAGGCCCTCATTCCGACCCTGGCGGTTTCAAACCGCCAGGGTGGAGGGCAGAAGAAGCACCGCCAACCGGCTGGCGGTGCTTCCCGGGCCATTCTGACCGCGGCGGTAAAGCCGCTGTCAGAAAAGGGGAACCGGTGGTTTCCCACCGGTTTTCCCCTTGCCCAGGGAATCCTCCATGGCGGCGCTGGGGATTCCCACCCCCTTCCCGCCAGCCTGTTCCTGGCGGTTTACACCGCCAGAAAGAGGCTGGCGGGAACGGGTGTCGTGGGGCCCCTGGGGGCCCCTGCACTGCCCATGCCACTGGCATGGGCAGTGCAGGGGCCCCCTAACAGGGCCCCACAAAGATTTTCACTGTCTATCGCGACGGGTGCCACTGCACCCGTCGCACCCCTGCAAATCCGCCGGCTCCATTCGGAGCCGGCTTCCTCTTTGCAGGGGCTTTCCCGCTGGGCCGGCGGGCGATCTTTTGGAGATCACCCGCCGGCCCAGCGGGAAAGTTGAAATGACCCCCGCGGTCATTTGACCGCGGTGCGGTCTTTGGGCGGTTTCCGCCCGGCGGGCAGCACCCGCCGCCCGCCGGGGTCGGAATGACCCCCTTAATCATCTACTTGATATTAGCTGTAACACTCACCACAGATGTTAAGGAGAATAGCCCAAGCATTCGATTTAGGTGAATGTGAATGTAGAGTTATGTTTTGAATACCATAATGCAAGTAGTTTGTTCGGAATATACTCAAGGCCTGTAATGATGTTGATAGGTTGTTTTTAAATCAGTAGTTGTACGTATGAAACGGAGGAAGAGTATGTGGAATGCATAGGTATGAATGAGAGGAATGCTATTGTGCTTTTAAGAATGATAATCATGTCGAGGTTTATGATTGTGATACAATAAGTAAAAATGTACAATAGTGAATACTAAGGTGAATATACATGATTGTGTATTTTATAATAAAGAGTATTAATCAACAAAACTGTATGCACTGAGCCTTGTATGTGTATCCATGAAAAAAAAGTTTCCAGAAGATTGGAAACATAAGGTATACTGGGGTTCCTATCCTCAATTACACCCCCAGAGCATCCAATGCCGATTTTACACTCCTGTCTTCATAACAACGGTTTGTCCCAGCTCTATCAATACTGTATGTCTTTGCTTGGGACCGGGCAATGCCTCGGTACATGGAAAACTATTGAAAACTGCATAGACAATTTCCTGCCTAAGTACTGCACGCCCTGATCTGTGGCATACTTTTCTTGTGAGTGCCAGCAACTCTAATTTGGAGATCTTTATCCCCAACTTCTTCTCCTGTTTTATTGTTAATGTTCTACAAATTGCAAGCAATGCTTTGCCCAGTTCAGTTAACTTCCTTTAACCTCACCTTTGCATAGAGAAGATATTTTAAGCTTCCTTCCCTAGCTAGCCCCGACCAGAACCTTATTGCAGCTGCATACCCTAGGTAGGTCTGAGCCGTCATTTTGGTTTTGATTCTTATAGCCTGAATTATAGATGACAGTGGCAATCCTAGCAGTCTTTTCATACAATTTCCTTCCTTGTATTTCCAGTCCAGTTTACCGCATAAACGTAATAATTCCAGACCATATTAGAACATCGGAATGTTGCAAGCTCCATTGGAGACAATGGAGTGCTTAGGGCGTTTACTGGCCTATAAAAGCCCAGAGCATCAACATTCCAGTGTTCTTTGTTCACAGCAACAGCTGTGAACAAAGGCCTCACAGAACCCATGGGGATTTTAATCCCCTCGGGCTTCATGAGGACTTTGTTTTATTTATTAGAACATTCTTCCCTCTAGTGGTGGAATGTTCTAATAGACTGAGAGAGCGTAGCTTACATAACCTATATTAAAATGAAATGCTTATATCAATGTGTAATGATGCTGCATAGAAAACAATAATAATAGCGGTTTTGCTTAAACGTGCACCTGAATTGTGATCACGGTAAATGGCCACCAATGAATACACAAACTAATAAAATGTTTATGTTATGTTTAATTAAGCTTATACTAACATTTATGTTATTGCATTTGTATTGAAAATCTTTATAGGCCTTAAGTTAGCGTGAGCTATGGGTTTTAGCTACCCAGCTCTCATATTAAATGCATTTTTCTGTTTTTCCAGTGTGCTGACTCGCAAAGGGCCATGACCCTGCAAATGTTATTTTTCTTCAACTTGGAAGACAAATGTATCTATGTTAATTCCGTTCCCAAGCGCATATTTGGTGCCTTGGTTTAAAAAGTTATGTGAAAACTGAAACAAATGTAGATTAATGAAATGTACAAGGTCACTTAGACCAATGGACAATGAATCTGCTGACCCAAAAGACATGCCAAAGAGTGAAGTAACACCGGACGTGCCACCTCCAAAGACGTCAATTATGAAGACCAATCAAAGACGACGAACTAATGTGGGGTGACAATTGGGATTACCAAATGCTAAATTTGATAGGTTAAAGATAGTGGGGTATAGTTAATGTCCAATAGAATTTTGGGGTAATGTACTACAAAAAAGGGATAAAAACCCATGTCACAGAAGGGTCATTAGAATTAGGTAGGGAATGCTATTGATTTTATCCAAAAACTCTGTCACTCTGTTTGGTGACTTTGAGACTTATTAAAACCATCCTCACCCATAGACTGCCCATTTACACTTTTCCTCCTTACGAGGGAAGTGACCCCTATTCCCTTTAGTTGAGTTTAGACTGATGGCGTTTTGACTGATGTCCTGAAGACGAAGACTGATCCTGAATGCTGACCTAATCATTGGAGGGTAATTATGACAACATAATTTGTAATTTGTCTGTTTGCTTTTCCTTTCTAGGTACCAACTGCTTAATTTTGACAGAGACCATAGCTAGATGTTTTCCAAATTGGTGTTCTAAATTGTTTTGCATGAAGCCCAACATGCCAATGCTAATTAGTGGTTAGGACAGGTGATCATCAAATTGACGCAAATAGACAAACGACTGACATTATGCTATGTTGAACTGAGGCGTATTTGACACTTTGGTGTATTCTGATCTATGTTTGCGCCGTGTAATATTCTGATGTTTATGATTCTTGCCTTGTTGAAATCTTACCAAAGTTGCCATATCGTAACTATGATGTTGTGTTTCTTGGCTTTGAGACTGACGCACTTAATTTTAGATTGTAACTAATAGGGAATAAACTTCAAAAAATTCTATTAAAGGTGTGGTTATTCATGGCTGAAAGGTCATGGTTGCGTCGTCAATTTGATTAATGTCTTTGACCAAAGTGAAATGTATTGTGGTGATAAATATTGATGACATTATTGATATATTGATTGACATATTGATCAGCTATCTCGTGCTACGGTGTCTCTCAACTGGGTCAAAAGATTCATTGGCCTAAAACGAGTCCTAATGTGTAATAAATTAACATAAAAGGACGCGTTAACAGATTCAGAGCATGGCAGACGCATAATGATCCAGCTCCGGAGGGGCCAGCTGAAGAACTCCGACCCAGCGCGCCAGCCGGGGCCGCCCACGCACGAAATCCGATTGCTGCGCGGTTGACCAGTGGGTGGTGCGGCTGGACCCTCGTGTCGGACCCGGGGGACGCTGCGGTCTGAGCGGGTCCACCCGGATCGGGCGGAGGCCTGCGGCCCCTCCTCCCCTTTAAAGCCGCGGCCTCACGTGGAGAGGCGGGCCGCGGCAGGTGCGGGGGGAGCGGCCTGCGGGTGACGGCAGAGGCGGCCAAACCCTGAGTTTGGACGGCGGGACCCGGCAAACATGTGGGGGCACCAGGGGACCCGTTGAGGCCTCCCCTGAAGGGGCGCCTCACTCAAAATCGGGAAAGCGGGCACGGCCCTGCTCCCATTGGGGCCGCCCCGGGAGCGCAGACACACGCCCGAACGAACATCAGCGAGCCGCAGCAGTGAGCGGCAGGCGGACCCCCCCGGCGGTAGTCAACATGAAGATCGCCAGGAGGGGGAGTGACACCCCTTATTTCTCCCCCCGGAGGAGGCGCGGACAGTTTAGAACCACCATTTGGGGGCCAGAATGGAGGAACCGTGGTCCCTCCGTGCATCCTGGTGCACCACCGGCCTTTGAGCGCACGGATCGTGCAGGCGAGGGAGAACACCCACGGGCGCACTGGTGCCACCGGGGAAGAGGTGGGTGCATCGAGTGGGGGATCGGCTGGGCCCCGGCAGCAGCGGGCACCTGACACCGACTGATGCAGCGGGCCCTGCCGGCGGGGGCAGGCGAAGGGGCCGGTGCGGCCAATGGCGGCAATCGCTTGCGACTGACTACATCAGAGCCCCCCGCCCCTGAGGCTGTGCTCGGCCGGCGGAGTGCCTAGGGCCTGCCCTGAGACGACCACGAATGGAAACCAAGGCTGCGGAGACCGAGACGAAGGGTCAATCTCAGTGGCGACTCTCACGGTAGCGCACGGGTCAGCTGCTGGGCCCCCCCCCCTGGGGTACACCCCCTGGCTGGACCGATGCCCCCCAAGGGCTGACACAAGAGCAGAGCCATGGACCCCCCAACACCGCCTGGGGACGGTGTAGCGGACTCACTGAACCAGCCACACACCAAAGTCCAAGACACCCTAGACAAGATGCGGGGGGCTATAGAGGACACAAAGTCAACTTTGCAGCGAGACATCAACCAAGTCGCGATTGAGGTGGGACTCTTGAGAGCTGAACATCATAAACTGGCTGACAGAGTCAAAGAAACGGAAACCACGCTGGCGGACATCACCCCGAGGCAGAAAGACATGGCGGCGGAAGTAACCTCACTAGCTGACAGAGTAGCAAGACTTGAACGCGCTGAAGATGCAGAAGGGAGAAATAGAAGGAACAACTTACAAGTGGTGGGCCTCCCTGAAGGGTCCGAAGGGGCTAACATGGTGGAATTCCTGGAGAAATGGATGAGCACGGTGGTTGCACCGGGATGCTTGACTCCCTACTTCACGTTGGAACGCGCCCACTGTGTGCCATCGAGACCACTTGCTCCTGGCAGACCCCCCGCGCTGTAATCGCTAAACTTTTGCACTACAAGGACAGGGATATTCTTCTACAGAAAGCCAGAGAAATGGGCCCGTTTAAGGTAGCAAATGGGGAAGTGACACTATTCCGATTATTACACGCACCTGCATAGGAGACCTAGCAATCTGGAACCAGTAACATTTGACAATTATCTGCGGCAGACCCCGCTCCGGGAGCTGAGACTAGAGGACAGGGACAGCCTGGGGGGGGCGGTGACTATAGAAGAGATCAATGATGCCATAGCACAACTGGCCTCTGGGAAGACCCCCGGAACAGACGGTCTTCCTATGGATTTTTACAAAAAATACAAATCCTTGTTAGCCCCTAGCTTGGCGGGAACGTATGCGGAGGCGGTGCAGTGCGGAGAGTTACCAGACACGCTGCGCGAAGCACTGGTAGTGCCCCACCCTAAGACCACCAACAGGGAGGCCTCGGTGACCGACTTCCGCCCGCTATCAATGCTGAACAGCGACTTTAAGATCCTCAGTAGGATCTTGGCCGACTGCCTGCTTCCCCATATGCCCACGCTGATACACGCAGATCAAAACTGCTTCATTCCGGGTCACAGCACCTCCCTGAACCATAGGCGTATCTTCTCTATCATGTATATGCCCAAAGAGTCGATTCCGCCGATGGGGCTCCTGCTGGCGGTGGACTTCGAGAAGGCTTTTGATTCGATTAGGTGGGACTACCTGAGGTCGGTGATGGTGAGAATGGGCCTGGGTGAGAACTGGGTGAGGTGGGTGGACCTACTGTACTCGTCCCCACTGGCAAGAGTGAAGACGGGTAGAACTATTTCCAGAACATATCCGGTGTTTCGCAGAACCAGACAGGGGTTCCCCCTTTCCCCACTACTGTTTGCCCTGGCGATTGAGCCCCTCGCGACCCGACTGCAGGAGGAGGGAGCGGGAAGGGGGGTAGTATGTGGGCCAACTGAACATATTGTCTCCTTGTATGCCGATGACATACTAATATACCTCCGAGACAGTACCAGTGGCCTCCCCTGGGCCCTTAGGGTATTGGAGGACTTTGGTGAGGTTTCCGGACTGCACCTAAACCGCGGCAAAACGTATGTGTTTCCCCTGACTCCTGGTAGTGAGCGCCCAGCAACATGCCCGATAGACGTGAACTGGGTCCCACGAACCTTCAAGTATCTGGGTATTCAGATATTCCACGAGCTGGGAGATCTCAGGGAGGGTAATCTGGGCAGGGCGCTGCGATCCCTGAGGTCCTCGGTAGGATTCCGGCACTCTCTGAAGCTATCAGTAATGGCCAGAGTGGCACTGTCCAAAATGATTATGCTTCCCCGACTCTATTCCTTTGCTAACCTACCGCTGCTGATCCCCCCATCATGGTTTCGTGACCTGAACATGCTGCTAAGAGAACTAATCTGGGACGATGGTCGCAGACGCACAGCACTTACAACCCTCTGCAGGCCGACTCATATGGGAGGACTGGGCGCCCCGACTTTGAGGCTTATTACCTGGCATCCCAACTACAGTGGGTGTCTGGTTGGCTGACGGGCAGAGGACTACTGGACTTGTGCACACTCCAGGGGATAATAGAAGCAGCATGGATTGTGGCACGCATGATAGGCAGGAAGATAGCCCTACCTGGTAGCAACATAATGACGAGTGTCGCATTGGCATGCTGGAAGAGGTGCATGAAAAGAGTGGGAGTGGGCCCCCCATATTCTCCGGCTTTGCCGCTTTCGGCGCTAGCTCTGGAAGCTGGGGGGAAGGGCCCAGGAAGCATCGGACTTGGCCCATGGACAAGAGCAAGGATTGAGACTGTGAGTGGGCTTTTTAACGGGGAAGTACTGAGGGAATTCTCTGACCTAATGGGAGTGGGTGTCCCCCGGGCCAGTTCCTACTTTTCGGGAGGCTGGTTCACACCCTGAAAGACCACTGGTGCACGATAAATGCAGAGCCCGCAGTCCATGGGGTGCTGCACCTCCTATTGACATCTGGGGAGGAACCCCATCTGATAGCCAAAATTTACCGGGCCCAGGCTGTATTAGACCCCTTGTAATCCCTTAGGGAGCGATGGGGAGGCACTATTGGGCGGGAATTAACTGACTTAGAATGGAACAAAGCACTGGCATACCCCCGGGTGATCTCTCGTAACATGCGATTAAGATACATCCAATATAATTATCTACACAGAACGTACCTCACACCACACAGACTATTCCGAATATACGGAGGGACCCCCAGGACATGCCCAAGATGACGGGGGGTGAAGCGGATTTTGACCATATGGTGTGGGAGTGCTCAGTGCTTCAAGTTGGTTGGAAGGAGGCACTGGCTGTCCTCTCTCAGCTATTCGGAGTGGAGCTACGCCCCACCCCGGACCTGTGCCTGTAGGGTCTCAGGCCGACTGAGTTAAAGGGGAAAGTAAGAGGGCGTTTCCTGGACCTAACGCTGGCCCTTTATAAAAGGCTGATCTCAAAGGGCTGGAAGGCCTCGGTCCACCCCTCGCTAACTAACTGGAAAAGGGATGTTCTGAAATGGTCCAGGGCCGAACTGCAGGTCCTGAAGGCCAAGGAGGCCAAGGGCATCCGTCAGGTTCTTATCGCCCGACCTGGGAACACCTGGTGACGACATGGGATGGGCTATCCAAGAGAACAACAACCGCCGAAGTAGGAGTAGGAGAGGGTTAGCATACCTTAGGGGGTGTTCCCGAGCAGGAAGTTACCCAAGAGGTGCCTTGAGATCCCCGTACTGACACCCGGTCCGCATGGAGAAATGGAAAAAAGAGACGTACGAGTCGCCACCAGCCACAATGCCACAAGAGCCGGGGTTGGAAAGAGTGGACTCCTGCCCCATTCACACACTGGTGCGCCCCGAGCATGGCCTTTACATTTATGTTACTGTGCCCTAGCTCCTTAAAGATTATTAACCACAAATCTCACCCACGCAATGCTGTAAAGTTGACCTTCTGTTTAGTTTACATACCCTTCCTACCCCCCTAATTTCCTTTTTCTTCCTTCTTCTTCCTTTTCCTCCCCATATTTTCCTTCTTCCTTTCCTTATGGTTTCTCCTCCAAGTTGTAAATAGGAACGGGCTTTTTCTTCTTAAACTTGTTACTCATATACACAAATCAATGCTATAGATCAACGGTGAGCACTGCACAGATGGTCAATGGGTTTGGAGCACTAGAGTCAGGACTCGACAAACGCATAAATACTAATATGTGCGCCGCAGGAATATACAATGAAGCACGAGTAATGTATATCACAAGTGTGGCTAGTCTAAACGATCATGTATAACTAGTGTAAGTGATTACTTTGAATAGACATACAAATGTATAATAACAAATGTTAATAAAAATATATTTAAAAAAAAAAAAAAAGGACGCCTTAACAGTTCTGGTAGCAGAGCGAGGGTTTGGCCCTTTGGGGCCCTAGGACGGAGAATCATTGTTTAAATTGTTTTTCTGTGATAATACTGAAGCAGAACTGAGATTCCTGTGCCCCAAGATTACCAAATAAATTGGCAAGGTGCATCAGAGATTACCAAACCTGGCAGATAAATACAAAATTGACATTGAAAACACTAAACATTCGAAAAGAAGCTACAGATTAGATTTTGATTCTAAAGATTTTGAGCACATGAGGTCTACTGAAATGAAGGCGCATTTAAAAGAATTGTTGCAAAGTGCGTAAATTTAGGGTGCATTAGAAAAATGGGAAGGCAGATGGGCAAAGAAAAGAGATAAGGAAAAAGGTGACAGTCCAGGGTCAAGTCAAGCCAAAGCCTCACCCGATACAGAATCAGTAAAAATACTACCCATGAGAGAAACAGCTGGTGGTGTTTTAGTACATGTACCGTGGTCCAGAGGAGACATCCTATCCTTTACTAATGATTATCCCAGATTGAGGGAGAAACCGATCGAGTGGTACCAGCAAATAGATAGGTTTGTGAAGCTTGCGAACTGTCTCTGGGAAGACTTGAATACCTTGTTTGAGATCATTGTTCCGCCTGATTTGTGGCTTGAGTGTAAGAGAGGGGTAGATTGGCCGACGAAGGAGCCGGCAAGGGATAAGGTGACCGGAGCTCCCTCTGAAGAGGTGATGAAGTGCTATCACAAGGTGATTGAGTTTTTTAAACAAAAGGTGTCGCCGAAGGTGACTGATTGGCAGAAAATCGACCGGACCTCGCAAGAGGTTAAGGAATCAATACATGCTTACTATGAGAGGTTGTTAAAGGCATTCAAACACTACAGTGGTACTGAGACCATTGAGCCGAAAGACATGAATCCTCTTGTGTTCAGATTTGTTGAAGGGTTAAGACCAGAGGTCGGTCAAATGATTAAGAATCATTTGATTTGTTGGCAAGCGAAGCCGATTGATGAAGTGTTGCAGTATGCACAATATTGTAGCGACGAAATAGAGTTGAAGCAGAAAAAGTTGAAAGAGAAAGTGATGGTGATGTAGATAAGGGCTGCACAGGCAGGAATACAGGGAAATGGAGTCCAGCAGATGATACAGCAGCAACCGCAAATGAATGGTGTGTTTCAGGCACAACTGAGAGGTCGAGGCCGAGGGTTCGTGAATCGCGGTCCAGACTTGAATACCGTTGTGGTTCAAAATGACGAACAAGGGGTGAAAAAGATGTCACCATGTCACGCGTGCGGGAGCGTGGGGCACTGGAAACGGGAGTGCCCGAATGTGGTGCAGGATGGTGTTGTTCAACAAAGCACTAATGCCGGTACATTGCAAAATGTAAGAGGTCCAAAACTGAGACATCAAAATCCGAATTTTCAAAATAACCTGGTACAAATGCAAGGGGTACAGCCCATGCAGAAAATGCAAATGCCGCGTTTCCAGCCAGCGCAGATGCAGCAAGTACAACAGCAGGTCCCCATGGTACCTAGACAGCAAATGCAATTACCCATGGCTCCAATGGGACAGCAGCAGGTCATGCTTCCTCAACAGGTCACAGGTCAGGTAATGAGTCAAAATAATACAGTACAGCAATTCCCTTTACGAGGTGAAAATGGCATGAATGAAGAATGGTAGGATGATAGCTCAGATAGTGAAGAGTGCAGGCTTGCAGCATCCTTAGAGGTGGATCAAAGGGGTCCCTATGTGGAAGGGAAGGTAATGGGTTACAAAGTCTTGTTCTTGGTCGACACTGGAGCTACACGTTCTACAGTCAGGAGTGCAGAGGTTCCAAAATTACCGCTTTCGGGGCGTACCATAAGGGTAGTCGGAGTAGAAAACCAGTACCTGACAAACCCGATTACAGATCCAATGCAAGTTGAGATCGGCAACTTCCAGGGACTGCATAGATTTGTAGTCTGTGATTCAAGTCCGGTATCCCTACTGGGAAGGGACTTACTGTGCAAGACAAAATGTTTGATTACCTGTTCCAGTGATGGAATCGAAGTACAGACAAATAGTGACGATGAAGAAGACGAAGGTCAGTTCTCAGAAGAAGAGACAGGGACGGCAAATGAGGATTATCCTTTGATTACCTTGTTTCCGATGCTTACGATGATTGATTTTCCTGTCGAGTTACAGGGAACAGTGACAGAGAGAGTGTGGGATCTGACAGGAAAGGAAGTAGGACTCATAAAAGGCGTGGAACCAGTTAAAGTACAAGTAAAGCCGAATGCAGTGTTTCCCCAGGTACCACAATATCATATGGCACAAGATGTTCTAATTGAAGTGTCACAAATAATTGCAGATTTTCTGAAACAGGTAGTCCTGAAAGAAGTTTTGAGCAGTCCATGTAATTCTTCATTAATTGGTCTGAAAAAGCTGTGTGGGAAAGTCCTAATTGTGCAGGATTTGAAAAAAATAAATGAAATTGTGGTAAAATGATGCCCCATAGCGCCCAATCCAGCAGTTATCATGTTTCAGGTTCTGTGTGATGCTGAATGGTTCACTGTTATAGATTTGTCACAAGCATTCTTTTCTATACCTCTTCACGAGGACAGTCAATTTTTGTTGAGTTTCAAATTCCTAGACAAGGTGTGCAGTTGGTGCAGAATTCCTCAAGGATTTTCTGAATCACGTCTATCGTTAATCAGATATTGAAAAAGGACTTAGAATCTTTAGTACTGCCTTTTAACTCGACTCTAGTGCAGTACATCGATTACTTACTGATTGCATCCAAAACAAGGGACAACTGTAAATATGATACAATTGCCTTACTGAATAATTTGGAAAAGAACGGACATAAGGTGTCACCCAAGAAGCTGCAATATTGTCAGAAAGAGGTGAAATACCTAGGGCATCTAATTGAAAGGGGGTCCAGGAGAATATCGAAGGAAAGAATAACAGCCATTACAAATGAACCCCCCCAACAACGAAGAGAGATGTCAGAATGTTCCTGGGAATGGTGGGCTACTGTCGCCAGTGGATACCCAACTTCTCGATCATCTCAAAACCTTTGATAAAACTGACAGGCAAAGAGATCAAAGATGAGCCATATACCATAGCCTTGTCCAAAGAAGAGCTTGAGTCATTCAAGGAATTGAGAGAGTGCATGTGCAGGGCACCAGCGTTAGGAATGCCTGATTATACTAAACCTTTTCTACTGTTTTGTCATAAACGTGATGAGTGTTCTTTGTCTGTCTTGACACAGGTCCATGGAGGTGCAAATCGCCCTGTAGCGTATTTTTCAGCTACCGTGGACCCCGTTGCAGCAGCCTTACCGGGTTGTTTGCACGCAGTTGCAGCAGTTGGTCAAAGCCTTATGCAGTGTGAAGGCATAATCATGGGATACCCTCTAACAGTAATGGTTCCGTATTCAGTTGAAATTTTGTTGACCCAAACTCAGCACATGACAAATGCCCGTCTTACTAAATATGAGACAATCATACTGGGGTCACCAAATGTTTCGCTGAAACGATGTACTGTGTTAAACCCGGCAACTCTGCTTCCTGCTGAAAGTACTGAAGTTAATAATGAGGAAGAATTTGAACATGATTGTCTTGAGGTAACGGAATTATGTACAAAGCCACGACCAGATATTCAAGGCAAACAGCTGAAAGAAAATGACTGCATTATGTTTGTTGATGGGTCTTGTTTAAGAGATTCCGTCGGAACACTGAGGGCTGGTTTACGCTGTATGTACCATAGCTGGTATCATTGAAGCTTTCTGGCTTGAGAAAGTGTTTTCCGCACAAGTGGCAGAATTAATTGCCCTTACTAAGGCGTGCCACGCAGCTGTGAATCTGAGAGTCACTATCTATACTGATAGCAGATATGGATTCGGAATTGTACATGATTTTGGCCAACTGTGGTCGCAGAGAGGTTTCATGACCTCTTCTGGGTCTCCTATGAAAAATGGGGAACAAATAAAGGATTTGTTACATGCAATTCAGTTACCTCTTGAAAGTGCTGTGGTGAAATGCAATGCTCACGTTAAGTCACAAGACTTTGGGGGTCATTCTGACCTCCGCAGTAAAAGGCCCTTACCGCCGGTCAGAAGTCCGCCATTCTACCGCCGCAGCCGCAGTAAACCGCCACGGTCATTCTGACCACCAACTGTGAAACCGCCGAAAATCCGACATCCAAGGAAGGCCGCCACATCAGCGGGCCGCGGAAAACTGGAGATGACCAAACCTCCACCGTCACGCCAACACAAACACGCCCATGCCATTCTGACCCACGAATCCATGCGGCAGTCTTTCAACCGCGGTATTCCATTGGCGGTACACACCACCGCGCTCAAAATACACACCCAGCTCCAAAACACTGCCACATTGGACATTTTGAAATACGCACACCTGAGACACATACAAACAACACTCCCACACATCCAATCAACTATAAAACACACACCCACGTCACCCACAAACCCCCACTAGTTGGAAATCGGAGCGAAGGCGAGAGCGAGAGAGATAGAGATAGCGAGCACAGCAATAGAAAACCCCAGCACACACAGGAACCCAACTTCATCACCCACACCACATCTACGCACACATCACCACGCACATCACCACAAACACCACCCCACACCTCATCCACACCACCCCATGGCACCCCAAAGACACCCAAGGTTTTCGGACCAAGAACTCCGGGTCATGGTGGAGGAAATCATGAGGGTTGAGCCCCAGCTCTTCGGCATACAGGTGCAGCACACCACCATAGCAAGGAAGGCTGAGCTATGGCAAAGGATCGTAGACAGGGTCAACGCTGTGGGACAGCATCCCAGAAATCGGGAAGATATCAGAAAGCGATGGAACGACCTACGGGGGAAGGTGCGCTCGATGATCTCCAGGCACAACATCGCTGTGTAGAACAGTGGCGGCGGACCCCCACCCACCCCACCCCAATTCACAGCATGGGAGCAAGAGGTGGTAAACATCCTGCATCCTGATGGCCTCGCTGGAGTACACGGAGGAATGGACTCTGGTAAGTCGAATCTCAACTACTTCACCCCCCCCAACCACCAGCATGCCAACCCCCCCCCCCCCACCCCCAATATCACCCCCCAGCACATAACCTCCTTGCCAATGTCTCACCAGCACAACCCACCCTAAACAACACCAACCCCTGAATGCCAACACAAACCATAGACAGCCACCACCAAAGCATGACCATTGCACATACCCATACACCCCCCCCCCAAACCCTCACAACACCTCCCACAAGGGAATGCCAGCACTGGGGGACAAGGGCACTCAAAATGCACGCCATGGCACACACAGAAACAATAACCATACTCCTTTACCCCTGCAGGGCCCGAACGCCAACACACCGCCACGGAGGGTCCAGATTTGTCCATCCCACCCCCAGAACAGGCCCCCAGCGAGGACAGCAGCTCTGTCGACCTAGAACCTGACGACCAGCCCAGACCATTGGGGACCTCTGGACAGTCGGTTCCCCACACACAGACACAGGCCACAGCAGACCCAAACCCCTCTGGGAACACCAGCACAGCTCCCACCCAGCGGGCCCATGCCTCTGTCTAGCGGACGCGTCAATCAGCGGTGTGTCCGCCACTACAGGGCACCCAGGCTGACCCAACACCCCAACAACAACAGGGACCTGGGGGCAGTGGTAGCGGGCACACCGTCCAGGGGACAGAGGCCCGGGGAAACAGGGCAACTGGGAGGGCTGCTGTGCGACAGGGGGGGGAGGACAGGCCCAGGGAACCGACTCTCCAAGAGGCCCTCACCACCATCATGGGAGCATGTCATCACTCCCAGGAGACGATGGCGACGGTACTGGCCAGGTTCACCGAGATCCAGGCACAGCAGGAGGAACGGTACATGGGGTTCAGCAATGAACTCCGGGACATCGCTACCGCTATGGGGACCATAGTCCAGGCCCTCAACCTGATAGAAACCACATTGCGGGACCATGTGGCACCGCAAAGGGCCCCTGTCACTAGCCAGGAACAGCCTACCACCTCCGCCGGCGCTAGTGGTCAGGAGGCCCCCACAGAACGACGGCCCACCAGAACCCCACCTCCTGCTGAAGAACAACCACCCCGCAAGAGGAACCTGAGATCTCAAAGGAAGACAGAGTAGGATGCCAAGACCCCCGCCAGCCTAATATCCCGCCGGATGTCATTCCACTGTCCCACAGTGTCACCCTGTCCAACCTTGAACTGCCCCTGCTCCATCCTTCCACAGCCATATGAACAATGCACCTGTGCGACCGAGAACTGGACTCTGCCATGGACATAACTCCACCCTCACCCATCACCGTTTTAATATCATGTACCAATATATAGCACTAAAAATAAATCACTCATTGCACATAAATCATTCTGGAGTCAGCCTGTATTAATTACAAATGTATAACACATTACTTATCAATAATGTTCTGTTATTTATGTGTGGACAACATACCGATGTCAATAAGCATTAGTCCATGGGCTAACCAAGCAGAAGTCACGCAGTGGGTCATACAGCACTGAAAAGGGAAGGGAAAAGTAAACTTCAGTTTAAAAGAACTGGGGGGAAATACACAAAGTAAAGATGCAGGGGGCATTCAGTAAATGTTAAATGGCGTGGGAGATTCCTACCTGTGTGCTACTGAAAATACTGTTGGATAACTCTGTCCCTGTTGTCTGGGTCGTCCTCTTCGTCTTCCTCCTCTTCACTCTCCGCAGGCTCCACAGCTGCTTCAACACCACCATCTGGACCATCCTCCTGCAGGAAGGGCACCTGACGTCGCAATGTCAGATTGTGAAGCATACAGCAGGCCACGATGATCTGGCACACCTTCTTTGGTGAGTACATCAGGGATCCCCCTGTCATATGTAGGCACCTAAACCTGGCCTTCAGGAGGCCAAAGGTTCTTTCTATGATCCTCCTAGTTCACCCATGGGCCTCATTGTACCGTTCCTCTGCCCTGGTCCGGGGATTCCTCACTGGGGTCAATAGCCAAGGCAGGTTGGGGTAACCAGAGTCACCAATTAGCCACACACGTTGTCTCTGTAGCTGTTCCATCACATAAGGGATGCTGCTATTTCGCATCACATACGCGTCATGCACTGACCCAGGGAACATGGCATTCACATGGGAGATGTACTGGTCAGCCAAACAGACCACCTGAACGTTCATCGAATGGTAACTTTTCCTGTTTCTGTACACCTGCTCATCGTCTTTTGGGGGTACTAAAGCCACATGGGTCCCATCAATGGCACCAATTATGTTGGGGATATGTCCAAGGGCATAAAAATCACCCTTCACAGTGGACAAATCAACCTCCTCAGGGAATACAATGTAGCGCCGCATGTGTTTCTTCAGGGCAGACAACACTCTAGACAGGATTTTTGAAAACATAGGCTGAGACATTCCAGATGACATGGCCACTGTTGTCTGGAATGAGCCACTTGCCAGAAAATGGAGGACTGACAGAACCTGCACTAGAGGGGGAATTCCTGTGGGTTGACGGATGGGGGACATCAGGACTGGCTCCAGCTGGGCAGACAGTTCATGTATAGTGGCTCGGTCAAGTCGGTATCGTAGTATGATGTGGCGTTCTTCCATTGTCGACAGGTCCACCAGCGGTCGGTACACGCGAGGATTCATCCTTCTCCTCGCAAGTCCCAGCGGACGGTGCCTAGGAAGGACAACATGGAGCACAGAGTCAAGCAAGTCACAGGTACGTTCACCACTGCATGCATAGCACACCATTATCTATGTATTGAAAGGCGTGTATGTGTGGCAATGCAAGGCCTAGGCCTGTGTGACGCAGTACAAATAATGTCATGTGGGCCCTTGAAATGGCGGCTGCCTGACCTGTGAAGTGGGACAATGGGATGTGAGGTCAATGCGCTGGCGTGGCACACCTTGGCGGTAGGCGGTCGAAGACCGCTATACGAAGCCGCATTGGCTAACATTGAGGCCTATGGGTTTCAGGAGCCAATGACGAGGTGCGCCGGCGGTCGCGGTATGCACCGCTGCGGTACGCACCGCCGCGGGCGTGACCGCCATTTTCTATCTGCTTAATCACTCGAGACCAGATCATCCACAGGAGAGGACCTATACTGCAAGTGCTGCTGTGACCTCGGTCTGGAAGTGACAATGGCTGCTGCGACTGGGGAAAGGGCCCCTGCTTTCATGTCTGAGGAGTTGGACAAACTTGTGGATGGGTCCTCCCCCAGTATGCGTTACTCTACGGTCCTCCAGACCAACAGGTAAGTACACTGGGTGCACATTGAATGGGCTATGCCTGTGTGGAGTGAGGTGGATGCTAAGTTGGTGGGGTGGGGGGCGAATGAGGAGTGCAACGCACGACAGATGAGAGCATGTGCCATATGGCAAGGTTGGGGAGGGGGGGCCAATCGCATCTAACATGCAGAAATACGATGATTTCTCCTTCCCACCCTGTACATGTCAAATAGGTCAGCGCCCATCAGAAAGTGGACATATGGCGTGCCATCGCCAAGGAAGTCCGGGCCCTGGGGGTCCACGTCAGACGGGGCACCCACTGCCGCAAGAGGTGGGAGGACATCCGCCGCGGGACAAGGAAGACCGCTGAGTCACTGCTGGGGATGGCCTCCCAACCTAGGAGGGGTGCCAGTCGTACCCTGACCCCCCTGATGTCCCGGAACCTGGCGGTGGCCTACCCTGATTTGGATGGGCGCTTGAGGACATCACAGCAGACACAAGGGGGTGAGTATCAGCACATTCTGCTATCTCTCTGCGCAGTGGAGGCGTCTGGGTGGGGGAGGAGGGTTGGGGTGACATTAGGCCAGGGCGCTTTCTGTAGTGTAGTCCTCTCCTTTAGGCATGGCCCTGTGCTCCCGGCCCCCACCTCTGTAGGGTGACAAGTACAGCTATCGATGGTCCAGCATCACACATGTGCGCCTTTGTCGTCTCTAGACCTGTTGTCCTAGTCAGAAGTACTGAGTAGTGTACCCCGAATGCGCGGCTTAGTGCATGAGGCTCCTGTGTCTGTCCTCTCCGCCAACGGTGTTGACATTGCATGCACTCAACCTGGTCTTCGTTTTTCTCCCCCCACCCTTCTTCTTCGTCTTCTTGTGCATCTGTGCTTTAGCATCATCAGGCGGAGGAGAATTGGCATCGGAGCACGAGGGAGCTGCAAGTCACAAGGCCCCGGTGGGACCAGGAACAGACACCGAGGGCACCAGTGATCCGGAGGGCGAGGGGAGCACCACAACGGGGACCGGTGGTGACACCAGCGACATCGACACGTCCTCGGATGGGAGCTCCCTAGCGGTGGCGGCAACATCCGGGCCCCCCGCCTCTACAGGTAAGGCCGCCACCCAGCGCACCAGCCCCGCCCTCCCAGCAGCCCCTCAGCCTATGCTCCGTGCCCGCTCACCCAGGAAGGCGGGCGTCTCCTTCGCCCCAGGCACCTCAGCCCATGCCCCTGTTACCCCTGCTGCCCTCAGTGAGGAGGTCATTGACCTCCTGCGGACCATCATTGTTGGGCAGACTACCCTTTTGAATGCCATCCAGGGGGTAGAAAGGGAGGTGCATCGGAGCAATGCCTACCTCGAGGGCATTCATTCGGGTCAGGCTGCCCATCAACGATCGTTCAATGCTCTGGCCTCAGCACTGACGGCAGCCATTGTCCCTGTCTCCAGCCTCCCTCTTCTGACTGCCTCCAGCCTGTCTCTGTCTCCTGTTCCTCAGCCTATCCCATCCACACCATCAGACCAGCCTGCACACACCTCAACACCCAAGGGCAGCTCATCCAGACACAAGCACCACAGAACCCACAAGCATTCACGCAAGCAACACCCAGATGCAGACATTCCAACAGTCACTACCACCTCTGTGTCCCCCTCCTCCTCGTCTCCCTCCTCCCTCCCTGTGACGTCTACACTCACACCTGCATGCACACCACCATCAGCCAGTGCTTCCATCACCAGCACACCCTCCAGTCCAGTCCGCACACGTGCAGTCACCACCCCCACTACCATTTACACGTCCCCTGTGTCCTCTCCCACTGTGTCTGTCACCCCCTCTTCCAAGACACACAAACGCAGGCAGACACCCACCCAACAGCCATCCACCTCACGACAGCCTCCAGCACAAGCACCTGTACCCAAAGACAGCACACCTGACTCTCCTACAACCACATCCTCTTCCTCCACTTCCATCACCACTTCTCCTACCTTTTACCTTGGTCCTAAGAAAGTTTTCCTTGCTAATCTTGACCTCTTTCCCTCCACTGACCCACCCCCTCCATCTGCAAAGAGTCCCAAGAGCACCTCAGCCACAACCAGCCCAGCTTCGAGTGTCACTGTGGTGCATGGGTTCTGGAGCCCACCCTTTGCCAGCAGTGACACTTCAATCAGCAGCAAGGGGACAGCCAGCCCCCCACCAGGCAAGAAGACCAGGAAGCTAAAGGGCCGCCGTGAGAGGACTGACACGGCTGCCCCCAAGGAGCAAAGTTCGCCCACTTCACCAGCCACAACATCTAGGGGAGGCAAGGGCCCGAGAGCCCCATCTAAGGAGCGAAAGGGCAGCAGGGCGGAAAAGTCAGCCAGCAGGAGCGCGAAGCAGGAGGGGCCCACAAGCCCCATCCCGGGTGTTAGGAAGGACACCAAAGGGCCCAGGACTCCATCACCGAAGGGTCCAGCAACAGCACGGTCGGAGGGCGACTGAGCAGGGAGTCCAGGCCAGGTCGGGCTCCCTTGACCTACTGGACGAGCACCGCTGAACAGGGCCCCGCCGTGCAGAAGAGCACCGCTGAACAGGGCCCCGCCGTGCAGAAGAGCACCGCTGAACAGGGCCCCGCCGTGCAGAAGAGCACCGCTGACTAGGGCCCCGCCGTGCAGAAGAGCACCGCTAAAGAGGGCCCCGCCGTGCAGAGGAGCACCGCTGAACAGGGCCCCGCCGTGCAGAAGAGCACCGCTGAAGAGGGCCCCGCCGTGCAGAAGAGCACCGCTGAAGAGGGCCCCGCCGTGCAGAAGAGCAGCGCTGAACAGGGCCCCGCCGTGCAGAAGAGCACCGCTGAACAGGGCCCCGCCGTGCAGAAGAGCACCGCTGAACAGGGCCCCGCCGTGCAGAAGAACACCGCTGAACAGGGCCCCGCCGTGCAGAAGAGCACCGCTGAACAGGGCCCCGCCGTGCAGAAGAGCACCGCTGGACAGGGCCCCGCCGTGCAGAAGAGCACCGCTGAAGAGGGCCCCGCCGTGCAGAAGAGAACCGCTGAACAGGGCCCCGCCGTGCAGAAGAGCACCGCTGAAGAGGGCCCCGCTGTGCAGAAGAGCACCGCTGAACAGGGCCCCGCCGTGCAGAAGAGCACCGCTGAAGAGGGCCCCGCCGTGCAGAGGAGCACCGCTGAACAGGGCCCTGCCGTGCAGAAGAGCACCGCTGAAGAGGGCCCCGCCGTGCAGAAGAGCACCGCTGAACAGGGCCCCGCCGTGCAGAAGAGCACGCTGAACAGGGCCCCGCCGTGCAGAAGAGCACCGCTGAACAGGGCCCCGCCGTGCAGAAGAGCACCGCTGAAGAGGGCCCCGCCGTGCAGAAGAGCACCGCTGAACAGGGCCCCGCCGTGCAGAAGAGCACCGCTGAACAGGGCCCCGCCGTCCAGAAGAGCACCGCTGAAGAGGGCCCGCCGTCTCAAGCACCGCTCCGCTGGGCCCTTCATCTCAAGCACCGCTCCGCTGGGCCCTTCATCTCAAGCACCGCTCCGCTGGGCCCTTCATCTCAAGCACCGCTCCGCTGGGCCCCGCCGTCTCAAGCACCGCTCCGCTGGGCCCCGCCGTCTCAAGCACCGCTCCGCTGGGCCCTTCATCTCAAGCACCGCTCCGCTGGGCCCTTCATCTCAAGCACCGCTCCGCTGGGCCCTTCATCTCAAGCACCGCTCGCTGGGCCCTTCATCTCAAGCACCGCTCTGCTGGGCCCCGCCGTCTCAAGCACCGCTCCGCTGGGCCCTTCATCTCAAGCACCGCTCCGCTGGGCCCCGCCGTCTCAAGCACCGCTCCGCTGGGCCCCGCCGTCTCAAGCACCGCTCCGCTGGGACCCGCCGTCTCAAGCACCGCTCCGCTGGGCCCTTCATCTCAAGCACCGCTCCGCTGGGCACCGCCGTCTCTGCACCGCTCCGCTGGGCACCGCTATCTCAAGCACAGCTCCGCTGGGCCCTTCATCTCAAGCACCGCTCCGCTGGGCCCTTCATCTCAAGCACCGCTCCGCTGGGCACCGCCGTCTCTGCACCGCTCCGCTGGGCACCGCCATCTCAAGCACCGCTCCGCTGGGCCCTTCATCTCAAGCACCGCTCCGCTGGGCACCGCCGTCTCTGCACCGCTCCGCTGGGCACCGCCATCTCAAGCACCCCTCCGCTGGGCACCGCCGTCTCTGCACCGCTCCGCTGGGCACCGCTATCTCAAGCACAGCTCCGCTGGGCCCTTCATCTCAAGCACCGCTCCGCTGGGCCCTTCATCTCAAGCACCGCTCCGCTGGGCACCGCCGTCTCTGCACCGCTCCGCTGGGCACCGCCATCTCAAGCACCGCTCCGCTGGGCCTTTCATCTCAAGCACCGCTCCGCTGGGCACCGCCGTCTCTGCACCGCTCCGCTGGGCACCGCCATCTCAAGCACCCCTCCGCTGGGCCCTTCATCTCAAGCACCGCTCCGCTGGGCCCTTCATCTCAAGCACTGCTCCGCTGGGCCCCGCCATCTCAAGCACCGCTCCGCTGGGCCCCGCCGTCTCAAGCACCGCTCCGCTGGGCCCTTCATCTCAAGCACCGCTCCGCTGGGCCCCGCCGTCTCAAGCACCGCTCCGCTGGGCCCTTCATCTCAAGCACCGCTCCGCTTGGCCCCGCCGTCTCAAGCACCGCTCCGCTGGGCCCCGCCGTCTCAAGCACCGCTCCGCTGGGCCCCGCCGTCTCAAGCACCGCTCCGCTGGGCCCTTCATCTCAAGCACCGCTCCGCTGGGCACCGCCGTCTCTGCACCGCTCCGCTGGGCACCGCCATCTCAAGCACCGCTCCGCTGGGCCCTTCATCTCAAGCACCGCTCCGCTGGGCACCGCCGTCTCTGCACCGCTCCGCTGGGCACCGCCATCTCAAGCACCGCTCCGCTGGGCCCTTCATCTCAAGAACCGCTCCGCTGGGCCCCGCCATCTCAAGCACCACTGGCACAATGACAGTGCCGGATCTGTCTCGAGCTACTGGTCACGGTTCACTGTGCCCACCATGCCTCCTCCTTGACCGGTGGAGACTGTTATCCACCTGATGGACTGTGGCTTTGCAATCCCCAGGATGGCCGAGTGGCCAACCCACCCACTGTTGAGACTTGAGAGACTGTGGCTTTGCACTCCCCAGGATGGCCGAGTGGGCAACCCACCCACTGTAGAGACTTGAGAGACTGTGGCTTTGCACTCCCCAGGATGGCCGAGTGTGGATCTGCCGTCGTGGAATCATGTGGCTGTGGTGCCCCCTCTTCCCTTCCCCCTGAGGTGCCTGTGGTTTTTTCATCAGATGCCCCTGCTGTGTTCTCTCCAAAGGACTCAGGTCTCCTGTGTGGGCTTTGCCCTTGTGTTGATACACTTTGGCCCACGGACACTTTGAATCTCGTTAGATGTGCAGGACTTATTGCCTCGGTTTTTCGTATGCACTGGATATTGAATTTGGATTTTTGATTTGTTATTGCTATTTGACCGTGACTTATCAGTGGTTTTTATTTCCCATAAATTTCGAGTCAATATTTTATTATGTCCTTGTTTTCTTTACGGGGGTTTGGGTGGTTTCACTGTGACTTGTTGCTCTGCATTGGTGTGTACATGGTTTGGGGGGGTGGGTGTATCGCGTATGTGTGTGCACGTACCCTTTCGTCCTCCCCCCTCCCCTGTGTCGTAGGTGCAGTACTCACCGTTGTCGTCTGCGCCGGCGTTCGTACTCGTGGTAGATGAGCAGGTAGACGAGAGCAGGTAGGATGTTTAATTCGGGTTCCATGCTGTCCTCCTTCCTCGTGGAGTGCGTAGAGGTGCGCTTTTTCCCGTTCGTAGTCTGTTTCCGCCGTGTTTTTATCGGCGGTGCTCCCGCCCCGGAAAAGGTGGCGGATTGGCCGGTCATGATAGTGTGGGCGGTACATTGTCTGCTGCCTGGCTGTTGGCGGTGACCGCTGCGCTGTTTGTCGGTCCCGCCGTGGCGGTCGGAGTGTTAATGTGGCGGGCTGTGTTGGCGGTTCCCGCCAGGGTCAGAATTACATTTTTTGGACCGCCGGCCTGTTGGCGGGTTGGCCGCCGCTTTATCACCGACCGCCAGGGTTAGAATCACCCCCTTTGTGTCCATGGGAAACGGTTATGCAGATCAAGTCGCAAGGTTTTGCGCATTGAGCTGTATATCGTTTACGAACAGTGGGAATTATTACAGCAAACTGAAAATGACACATGTTTGAACCTTGCATTAAGGGTGGTCGATACCCTAGATGAGTTAAAGACATTACAGGGTCGTGCTAGCAAAGAGGAAAAACATTCTTGGCAAAGAATACAATGTGTACAGAGGGCTGATGATTTCTGGGTCTCAGAGGAGGGGAAATTAGTCTTGCCAAACAGCCTTCTGTCACAGTTTGCCAGGCTATACCATGGACAGGCTCACCTTGGGAGAGATGCAATGATCAGGTCATTCAAAATTGATTGGTTTAACCCAAAGTTCAGACATGCCGCAGAGGTTACCTGTCACAGGTGCATCATCTGTCAACAGATGAATGCTGGAAAAGGGACTGTGGTAACTTTGAGCCACATTGGGAGAGCTGGTGGTCCTTTCAGCAAAATGCAAATGGACTTCATTGAGATGCCTGTTTGTGGAGGACTGAAGTACGTGTTGGTGATTGTGTGTGTTTTCAGTCACTGGATTGAAGCCTACCCCACACATAGAAATGACAGTCTCACAGTTGCAAAGCTGCAACTAGGGAACTAACACCAAGGTTCGGGTTTCCGGTCTCTATAGAGTCAGATAGGGGCAGACATTTAGACAATGAGGTGATTAAACTCCTGTGTGCCGCACGAGACATCGAACAAAAGCTGCATTGTAGCTACTGCCCTGAAGCATCAGGACTAGTAGTGCAAATGAATGGTACTCTGAAATCAAGAATGGCAAAGATGTGCGCAGCTACCAATATGAAATGGCCAGATGCATTGCCCTTAGTGCTGATGTCAATGAGGAACACCCCTGATAAGAAAACAGGACTGTCCCCCATGAAATCCTCATGGGCAGAGCTATGAGGTTGCCAGCAGTACCTGCGAATGCTCTAGTGAATATCACAGATGATATGGTGTTGGACTACTGCAAAGGTTTGGCTGATGTGATTCTCTCTTTCTCTCACCAGGTAGAGGCTAACACATTGCCACCGATTGGAGATCCAGGTCATACTCTACAAGCCGGTGACTGGGTGGTTGTCAAGAAGCACGTGAGAAAGTCGTGTTTGGAGCCACGTTGGAAAGGGCTGTATCAAGTAATCTTGACAACAACCACTGCTGTGAATTGTGCAGGCGTTCCAAATTGGATACATGCCAGTCACACAAAGAAGGTAACGTGTCCAACTGATGAGGAACTTGACGTTTCCGGCACCACAGGTCCAGGAAGAGAAGTCTCAGGGCCAGAAAACAGCTAAGAAGGAACTGAGACTGCAGGAGAGCCCACTGAGAACAGCCTTGTCCCTCCAACAGTGAATGAGTTTGAAAGAGGTGACAAAGTGCCTATCTCAGTAGAGGCGGCAGGAGAACTAAGTCAAGGAGAGGTTCTCCCAGAAGTAGACGGATACAAGTTAGAACTTGAACCCGTTACAGATCAAGAAGAAGAAGAAGAAGAAGGAGAAATAATAGAAAGAGATCAGAGTGTGCCAGCATCCCCTGAGCCAGTTGCAGGTCCATCAAATGAAAACACCATATCACAAGAGGAGGGTGCTGTCCAGCGTCCTGAAAAGACATATCGGAAGAAGATGCATAAGGGTGATAACTGGCCAGAGAAACCATTTTTAAGGATAAGAAGCATACCAGATGAAACAATAATAGAGGAAACTGATACATCCCGAGTGGAAGACCTAAGTGAAGGAGAATTGTAAGGTGAACGCAGATTGAAGAGAAAGAGAGTTGCAAACAGAAGATATACAGGTCCTGAATGGGCGTATGCTTCAACATCTGAATGGCAACAAGAATTCCTAGCATTCTGTTTTGATCGAGAAGTACCAGGTCAATACTACGGTACCTGATCTAATTCAAAGAAAAAACTTTGTTAAAAATCGAAATTGAAAACTAAAAAAGAGACCTATAAATTACCGGATGTGACACTAGAACCAGATTCGACTTTGAAAAACTCAATTACGACAAGCGGCTAACCTGATTTGACAAAGGGGTCCTGGAGCGAGTGAAAACGCTGTAAATACACGCAGAGAGCAAGAGAAAAAAAGAGTTCTAAATCATCCTCGAGTTGATTGTTATTCTACTATCTGATTCTATACAGACATGGCTTATAATAGATGTAGTAACAAGGGAAGTAAGGTGTGTGGTTGGCTAAGTCTTATAATAGGTATTGTGTGTGCAATAATAATTGTGGGAGTGATTGTGGGAATGCCGTGGTTGGAGAAAAAGACTATTAAAGCTACTTCAAAACCTGAAACTACAACACTAACACCGTGGGAAAAGTTTGAGCAGGATGCAAGACACTTGCATGAGGGAACTAATTCAAAGGGGGAACTTTCTACTAATGTCTTCTATTGCTTACTGAATGAGTAAGTAGAGACCATGGATGCGAAAGACTGTTATGTGTGTACCAAGATTCCTTCGACTGTGCAAGAAGGGGTTAACTATCATAGCCTTCCTCTAACATACGGGATTAGTTGTAGTCTGCTAATAACAAGATTCTATAATCAAGAGCATGTGCAATACTTTTATTCAAATCTGGATGTTGTGTTTTCTTTTGTACCTGAGATTGAATTCCTGAACAAGCTAGCTACGGAACATGATATAAAAATAGTTAGAGAATTCTTTGAGCCGACGCTTACATTTGGAACTGCTTATGCACACCGCAATAATCTGACCTGCTTATTGTCACCTGTAGAGAAAAGTTTTTTAGATCACACTGATGAGAGACGCAAAGCATTAAAAGAAAGATTAGAAAAAGGATTAGAAAAATGCACATATGAAAATGATTATGCTTATACCGCAATCAAAGCGCAAGTCAAACTAGGTATAGATGCATTACATGTAGGTAGGCTTTGTATATATATAGGCCAAAATCTGAGCAGGACAATTTGTTTGTGGGAACGAGTGAATGCAGACATGTGTTCTTGTTTCAGATTAAGTGGACATTTATGTTGAATGGACAGGATCCAGCGATCCCTGGGATCTATTACATCTGTGGGCTAAGTGGTATATTTATACTCCGTTTGCGCCGAATTTGCGTCGTGTTTTTCGACGCAAATTCGACGCAAAACTAACTCCATATTTATACTTTGGCGTTAGACGCGTCTAGCGCCAAAGTTCATGGAGTTCGCGTCATTTTTTTGCGTGAACACCTTCCTTGCGTTAATGATATGCAAGGTAGGCGTTCCCGTCTTAAAAAATGACTCCGATGCTATTGCGTCGGATTTATACTCCCGGGCAAAAATGACGCCTGGGAGTGGGCGGGTCTAAAAAACCCGCATTAGCGCCGGATTTTAGCGCCTGGGTCAGGGCAGGCGTTAAGGGACCTGTGGGCTCAGAATGAGCCAAGAGGTGCCCTCCCCTGCCCCCAGGGACACCCCCTGCCACCCTTGCCCACCCCAGGAGGACACCCAAGGCTGGAGGGACCCGCCCCAGGGACATTAAGGTAAGTCCAGGTAGGTATTTTTTTTTTTTTTTTTTTGTGGCATAGGGGGGCCTGATTTGTGCCCCCCTACATGCCACTATGCCCAATGACCATGCCCAGGGGACAGAAGTCCCCTGGGCATGGCCATTGGGCAAGGGGGCATGACTCCTGTCTTTGCTAAGACAGGAGTCATTTCAATGGGGGATGGGCGTCGTAAAAAAATGGCTCAAATCGGGTTGAGGCGATTTTTTTGCCTCAGCCTGACTTGCACCATTTATGGACGCCCATACGCCATTTTCCACCTACGCCGGCGCTGCCTGGTGTATGTCGTTTTTTTTAACGCACACCAGACAGCGCCGGCGGCTAACGCTGGCTAACGTCATTCAATAAATACGGCGCCCGCATGGCGCTTCAGAATGGCGTTAGCCGGCGCTAATTCTTTTTACGCAAAACTGCGTCAAAAAGTATAAATATGGGCCTTAATGCTTATTACCGTCCCCCTAAGGGATGGTATGGGACATGTTACTTGGGAATAGTTTTCCCAAAGATTTACCAGATTGATGACTTAAAGCAAATACCTAAAACGTCTGAATTACAACATACTAGACAAAAACGAGAATCGGTGGCTGCTGTCATTGGTGATTTATTTGGAGCTATAATCCCTTCAGTAGGGGTTGTCTTGAATTCTATGAAGATTCAAACATTGTCTACTATTGTTGATAACATGTTGACAAATTTTATAGGGGCTTCACTCCTGATGGATACTGAACTTGCTGCAGAAAGAGCTATGACTCTTCAATATCGGCTTGCTTTAGACATCCTTTTAGCAAAGAGTGGAGGGGTCTGCAAGATTCTCAACGAGCGTTATTGTTGCTCGTTCATTTCGGACAATATTAAAAGATTAGAGGTATGCTTACTAACCTAACTAGAGATAGTGCAGACTTGAAGGGTTTGAAGGAACCTGGAGTTTGGGAGAAATTTGGAAAAGGAATTGCCAGAGTAGGGAGCTGGTTTACCAACATTTGGAATGGGGTACTTGCAAAAATACTAATGAGTCTATTAATCTTTCTGGCCTGTCTATTAGGATTATGGGGGATATGCAAAATTAATGACAAAATTAAAAGAAATTGGACAAAAAGAACCAGGAGAAATGAAGAAAGTGAAAGGGAGAAAATGTTCAATGAAATTTGGGAGAGTTCACATAAGGGACAAGATGTTGAAATGCGCATTATGCGTAAAGTGAAAAATTAAAAATAAAAGGTTAAAGGGAAAGGTTTGTGTGATGACGAGCGTCATCAGAGGAGGGACTGAGAGAGTGTAGCTTACATAACCTATATTAAAATGAAATGCTTATATCAATGTGTAATGATGCTGCATAGAAAACAATAATAATAGCGGTTTTGCTTAAACGCGCACCTGAATTGTGATCACAGTGAATGGCCACCAATGTATAAACAAACTAATAATGATGAATAAAATGTTTATGTTATGTTTAATTAAGCTTATACTAACATTTATGTTATTGCATTTGTATTGAAAATCTTTATAGGCCTTAGGTTAGCGTGAGCTGCGGGTTTTAGCTACCCAGATCTCATATTAAATGCATTTTTCTGTTTTTCCAGTGTGCTGCCTCGCAAAGGGCCATGACCCTGCAAATGTTATTTTTCTTCAGCTTGGAAGATGAATGTATCTCTGTTAATTCCGTTCCCAAGCGCATATTTGGTGCCTTGGTTTAAAAAGTTATGTGCAAACTGAAACAAATGTAGATTAATGAAATGTACAAGGTCACTTAGACCAATGGACAATGAATCTGCTGACACAAAAGACATACCAAAGAGTGAAGTAACACCGGACGTGCCACCTCCGAAGACGTCAATTATGAAGACCAATCAAAGCCTACGAACTAATGTGGGGTGACAATTGGGATTACCAAATGCTAAATTTGAGAGGTTAAAGATAGTGGGGTATAGTTAATGTCCAATAGAATTTTGGGGAAATGTACTACGAAAAAGGGATAAAAACCCATGTCACAGAAGGGTCATTAGAATTAGTTTGGGGATGCTATTGATTTTATCCAGAAACTCTGTCACTCTGTTTGGTGACTTTGAGACTTATTAAAACCATCCTTACCCATAGACTGCCCATTTACACTTTTCCTCCTTACGAGGGAAGTGACCCCTATTCCCTTTAGTTGAGTTTAGACTGATGGCGTTTTGACTGATGTCCTGAAGACGAAGACTGATCCTGAATGCTGACCTAATCATTGGAGGGTAATTATGACAATATAATTTGTAATTTGTCTGTTTGCTTTTCCTTTCTAGGTACCAACTACTTAATTTTGACAGAGACCATAGCTAGATGTTTTCCAAATTGGTGTTCTAAACTGTTTTGCATGAAGCCCAACATGCCAATGCTAATTAGTGGTTAGGACAGGTGATCATCAAATTGACGCAAATAGATAAACGACTGACATTATGCTATGTTGAACTGAGGCGTATTTGACACTTTGCTGTATTCTGATCTATGTTTGCGCCGTGTTATATTCTGATGTTTATGATTCTTGCCTTATTGAAATCTTACCGAAGTTGCCATATGGTAACTATGTTGTTGTGTTTCTTGGCTTTGAGATTGACACACTTAATTTTAGATTGTAACTAATAGGAAATAAACTTCATAAAATTCTAATAAAGGTGTGGTTATTCATGGCTGAAAGGTCATGGTTGCGTCGTCAATTTGATTAATGTCTTTGACCAAAGTGAAATGTATTGTGGTGATAAATATTGATGACATTATTGATATATTGATTGACATATTGATCAGCTATCTTGTCCTACGGTGTCTCTCAACTTGGTCAAAAGATTCATTGGCCTAAAACGAGTCCTAATGTGTAATAAATTAACATAAAAGGACGCGTTAACAGCCTTATAGCCCTTTGTAGCTGGACTATACAGGCCATTAAAGTCCTGTTCCCTTGTGAAAGGCCCTCCTCTTCGGCTTGGGCCTTTAACTCTTGAGCAGGCCTTTAAAGGCTGTTATAACCTGCTACGGCGGTCTCTAGAGCTATAGTGGAATTGAGAGCGAACCATGGCACTATATGCTGACAAAACTGGATGTAGAGAAGGACCACCATATTTCCTTTTGAATTGCTTTAAGCCTCATACTGAGAACAATGCTGTAGCTTTTAGCAATTCTACATGGTCTTTCCAATTTAACTTTATATCGAACATATTCCTAAATGTTTATACTTTTCCACTACGTCTAACTTGTTCCCTCCCAGGGATCAGTTATACTTTGAATTTCCTTTCCTCAACACCATAATCTTTGTCTTATCCTGGCTTACTATAACCTTCTTCCTTAAGCAATATTCATGGAATACATTGAGTTTCCTTGGTAAGCCTACTTCAGTCATGTCCATTATCACCAGGTCATCAGCATATAACTGAAACAGGACATGCAAACCATTCATCTTAGCACATAACCCTTTTGCTTCTTATAATGTGTTTGGCAGATGGGTTAAAAATAAGAAGAATGCCAATAGGGCCAAAACACAGCCCTGACCCAAGCCATTATTAATTTGCATCTTCCTTGTTAATGTACCAGCCATACCTATTACCACTTGAGCCCAATTCTGGCTATGTAGTTCCTGAAGAATCAGAAGTAAATCATTGTGAGTCCCAAAGCTTATTAGGATTTCCACAATATCATGGTGTTCAACTCATTAAAAAGCAGAATGAAAATCAGCAAAACAACAGATAATTTCCCCTTAACGTCTATTGATTTCCCTGCCACTGCCCACAGACTGAAGCAGTGATCTAAAGTTGAGTGGCCTTCTTTATTCCCACTTTATACAATTAGAATAATATTATTTCCTTCCACCCAATCTTTTAACAAATACAACAATATTTTAGGGAATACTTTCTTCCTTCACATCCAGGAGGCAAATCAGACAGTAATTCCTAGGAGCCGTAGCATGATCCTATTTGTAAATAGGTCTTACAATTGCTCATTCCCAGTTAGCAGGGAATAGTCTAGAGACCAATAAATGTTTTTCCACAAGCCTGCATTTAACTTTTTATTGTAAGTGCAGGGAGATTATCTGATCTAGCTGCCTTCATTAGCTTTAAGGTTCTGGATTGTTTCCTTTATATGCTTAACTAAAAAATACAACAACATCTCTTTGCCCACTACAAACTTTACCTTCTGAAGTACCTCATCATTATTAATTTCCCACATTCCTTATCAAAACAGCCATCCCTTTTTATCTGTGCAACATGCCCATCTTCTCCTTTTGTGCTTTGTTGTGGAATTTCACACTTAAACATTTAACAATCGGCACTGGCACTTCGTCATGCCAAGTAAAAAAAAAATCACCTGGACCTCCTTTACATTAGACAACATACGCTTCTGTATGAAGTAATTAAAAACCTTTAAATGTTCATTTGAGATTCTAGTGGTAAGATGTCTAAGATATGCCACATGCATCAGGATAACTTTTTCCCTTTGATCGCAATAGCCTAACTTTAACTCTAAATGCAGGGACCAATGATCACTTCCCTATGTATGAAATACCTTAAACCCCTCCACAGAGGACAAATACCATGCATTAATGAAAACATACTCAATAGGACATCCCTGATCCCCTTATCGAGAGGTTTGATTTGCTGGGCAATCAGTAGTTACCTGACCGTTTACACAAAACAGCCCTATTGACCCTGGAAACATCACTGATACTATATCACGCTCTGAACAGCGTTTTTTTGGGAAGCTTACCAGAGGGAGCTAGGATTCTAATAACAAATCTTCAGAATTTGGATTACCAATTTTTGGGGTCAATTTATGGTTAAAGTTCCCTAAAAATGCTATCACCTGAATTGGATATGTTATGTGTATACTTGCTAAATCTTCTTCCAGCAACCCAAGCTAGATTTCATAATCTTCTACATTCGATGACTGGATATATACATTGATAATTAATATACTCGCCCTTTCCATGTTATTGCTGTAGAACTCTATTTGACCGACCAAGATGAAATCTACTTTTCACCTTTAAAACAGTCACTTTACTTACCATTTAAGTAGCGATTAGAGTAATTTATTTCTGTGGCGGGTGGCCTGTTCTTTGACATATAGCTATTTTTGCCAGCATAAAAAAACTATCTATTCTTTGCACAGCCATGTTTCCTGCAAGCACATGATCTCGTATGTTTCCAACATTTCTTTAAATATGTCTTGGTTTAACCCACCTATATTCCATGATTGAACTTGCAAGCTGCACAAAGCACCTTATACCTAATCTAGATAACTCACACCACCCCTTTCACTATCTCCAAGACTCAATATGGAGTCAAATAAGCACTCCAAGTGATTTTTTGTTTCCATGCCCTTAGCTAACTGCCTACAATTTTGACCCAGGACGGTCACCTGCAAACCTCCTTCTACTGGGATTACAACAATTCCTCCACTATAACCATTCTTCAAACCCAGCCTATGCTGGTTTAAACTTAGCCCTGTGTGGTTATTCAAAAAATGATGAGTCTTCTGTTCCTCCTTACCTATCCCACTCATCTCTACAAGCCTTTTACCTCAAAATCTCTTCCTCTTCTCTTACCAACGCAGACTTTATAATCACTGAATAGAATTGAACCATTGTCACCTCTCTTCCATTTTTATTTATTACAAATGCTACCTGCTTTATGTACCAAGATAATATTTCACACAGGCGCAGGTAGTGAGCAAGTGTATGCATGCAAGAGACGGCAACGATTCAGTGGATTGAGTTTCCTTATTCCTTTCCTACCATCACAACCTTCCTGAGGTTACAGAAAAAAACATAAGTTATCCCGATCTATATTATCTGCTTTATTCGGTCTATCTTTTGTAAGCCTTCACTCACTTTCATCTCTCCTGTGTGACATTGGAGACTTGCCATCACCAAGCTGATCTAAACTGTCATCCCTCCATGATATTCTCTTGGCAACCTCTGTATCTGGCCTTACTATCTCCCTGGCTCTGGTATGTGGCACCGTGCCCTTCCACAAAGGGGATGAGTGTACTGCACTACTTTTAGTTTTGAATGTTTTGTTCCACTTTCCATATTCCTTGTGTCATTTAGAGGCCTCTCACTCATCTCCCTTGATCTAATGTCTATTTTCCTTACTTTATCACCCAGCTGGGGCTTCCTTGTTTCCTTTAATACATTCCCCCTACATTCTCTTTTCTTTCAGGTTACCCTCCTTGTTTTGTTATGTTCTTCTTGTTCATGGAATGTAACCCTTATAGCCTCTGAGTGCCCTTTGTTTTCTATCAACATCGGCTGTTTTGAGATATATACAAAAGGAGGTGGTTGCCTTTAAGGGGATCTGCTGCCCCATCATCAGCAGGTTCATGCAACGACTGCTCCTTCTTTCCTCCTACAGGTCTAACTAAGGTGGGCATACAATTATTTTGTTTTAGTTCCATTGTGATCACTTGTAATTGATGTTATTGGGCCTTAACCAAATCATTATTTACTGCTACAGCTTCTAAAATTCCTTGTAGTGTATTTTGCATTAAAAACCTCACATCTAGCATGGATGAAGATGGAGTGGCTAAAATATCTAGCCCCAATGAGGCCTGTAAGGTGGAGATGTGACCCTTGCACAGTTTGAACTTGTACCCACATTACCCATAGACCTCCTTCCAGCACTTCCAATACTATCTTCCACCAAGTAAATCTCCTCTTCCAGGGTTGGGCTACCTTTATCCAATACTAGACTTTCCATCGATAAAAGAATGAATCAGGGAGAGGAAGATAACTTTAGTTCCAGTAAAGGGATTTTCATTGTGCATCCAGTTATTTAATGAAGGAATGATCCTGAGAAGGTTACAGCTCCAACTGGCCAAAGCTTTTGCTTACAGCCCTCCTCACGTCCTTTTCTTCTGTTGACACCTTTTATAATGATGAGGGATGACAGCAAACACTTGACTTTCTTTTAAGATGATTTCCTATTAAATCCTTTATTGATTGTTTTAGAGGTGTCTGACTTAAATCCCCTAAAGTCACCAAGATGTTACCACGGAGTTCTTTCTCCCCTGGTACCCTCAAGTTTACATTTTTTTTCCAGGGTACCTACTACAGTTCTCTCAGAGCTGACATACCAATCTTGTTCATTCTCCAGTCTCCTTTTCACAGATTCACCTCCACGACCCCTCCTTTGCACTTGTACACTCTGAGGTGTCCTTTATAGATCCGTTTGGTGCTAAACATACAACAGAGTGTCAAGCACCTGGTGTCCTTGGGCCCAATTACTGACTAGTGGGCTAAGCTTTAACCAAATGTTGCTGCACCAATCTTTACAACCAACTCCCAGACACTTACCTCCTCCATTCAATTTGCACACACCGCTCTACTCTGCTCTACACCACTGCCACTACTTCCACCACCAGCATCTCTTCGAAGGAATTTTCTCGAAGGTTGTCATTAGTTACTAGCTGTGATACGGTGATCATGTGCGGTCAACCTTGTAATCTTAAGGTGGCGAAGAACCTTTGCAGTGTTAACGTTTTCACCTGATGGCTGTCAATCCCACAGGAATTCCGGGTGTTTTCCAGAGAGACCCGGGGCACACTGTAGCACTACATTTGTCACCCCCCTCTTTGGATTTGCTCCTTCCTGGGCAGGTTTAACAATCTTCCACCTTCTTCGGAATTCACCTCACTCCATAATGTATACTTGGTGCAAACAACGTATGGACACAGTGCAGCTTGTATCCATGCTTCCTGGCAGACACGAGCAGGGCAGCAGGGATCACAGTAACTCCTGGAAACTTGTGCAGTGTCACATAGCAAAAAGGAGGAGCATCGGATCCGAGGTGCTGTAGAGCTGTGATGTGGGGTCATCATCGAGAATCCTGTCAACAAGGGTTTATGATGCAAAGTCCAGAGTCGAAGATGCGGCATGAGGTTGAGGTGATGCATCAATTCCAAGGGGCTGTGAGGCTGTGGTGCGAGACCCATCTTTGTTGTCAAGGCTGACGTTGATGAGGGATGCAATGGCCTATGTTGGGAAGCTTTGCACAGGCTGCAGTTCCCATACAGTTGCATGGTCAATGCAGAGACCTTTGTGCTGGGAGAACCCTTGCAGTAGATGCGATGCATCGGTTCCCCTCGGTTTACGATGCACAGCCGAGGAAAAATCTCAGTTCTGATGGATCCACAGATGGGCTGGCAGCGCACTTTCAGGCCCACTTCCAAGGGTTCAGTACTGGGGTGCCACCACTTAGCAAGGTAGGATTCACAGATGGCAGAGTCTAGGTGCTGGGTTTTAAGTTGTTGGAGCCTTCTTTCCCTGAGACTCTACTCAGGAGGCCAGCAAACTAGCCTTTGCTGTCACTTTTGGGTCCTGGGTTCAAAAGATGCAGGTCCAGTTTTTCTCACCCAAGCAAGAGAGCAGTAGGTCACCCCAGCGGGGCAGCAGTCCTTCGGAGCAGCAGTCCAGCAGAGTGGCAGTCATTTCAGCAGCACAGCTGTTCTTTCTGGGAGATATTCCACAGGTCCAGAAGTGTACTGAGTGCAGAAGAGTAAATTTCTTAGGCCATTCCTTTATCCATATACTAACATGAAGTCATATTCACAGCACCATTTTCACATGTATATCTGACTTTCCAGGTTGAAATGTTCAATTCACAAGAAATTGTAGAGTCTTTCAGCTAGCCCGCTTTATCCAAATGTCTTTGTTGGGTTCATATTTTTCTTTCTCCTACTACAGAATCAGGTAATGGTCAGCCCACTTCACCCATTGCTACCTTCACTGTGAGTGACAGACTTCAGCTCTTAAACAAGAAAAACATCCACACACAAAGTTCCTTTTACTGACCAGGACAGCTATGGCAAAGTGTGATTTTGGGACCAAAAATATATTTGCTTTTTACCAAAGTTTTTCCAATATTAGCAGGGCCCATCTGCTGTCCCCCCAAAAAATAAATTCACAAATAACATGAAAAGCGACGCAAATACTAGCAAAGTCAAATGCCTGTCACTCAATGCCAGATCTATTGACTTTGCCAATGCTTGTTTTATAATGAAGCAGGTTGATTTCAACCAGTACACATTAATTAAATGCTTTCATAGGGACAGCTTCTTAAGATTCATTAGAACATATATGTTTTTCTGAACAATTTGAAAGGCCCTTTCTTTTTACTTCAGACAATGGCCAAGGCAGTAGAAGATCCTCATTTTTAATATATGTATTTGTGATTTTCTGCAGTACTGACTATATCAATGGAGCTACATTGGAGTGAGGCAATGAGAAGAACCCATTTGTACAATATATGTAGATAAAGATAGAAATCTATAGGTGTGTCATTGGCAGCCTTAGTCAGTGGCGAGGGTGTGACGCTCAATGCCAGGCCTTTTATCTACAGTGTTTACAAAGGGACTAGTCTGTCTCTCCATATGGAGGGGGAGGCATTGAAGGATTCAGAACCGCTGATGGTTGGGACTCTCAGTGGAGTGCAACAGGATGGGGAAAGGGGTGGATAAGGCAAGGGGACAATAGCTACCATGGGGACCTATGAACCTGTGATACCAGGAAAGTGAAAATAACATGCAGCATATGCAAAGAAGACAATGACGAGGATCGTGATCCATTATGGAGAAAAAGGAGAGAAAAAGATAAAAATGGATGTAAAGGGGTGAGGTTCTAGGAAGCGAGAAAAGGCATAGGAAAAGAGTGTTGGGAAGGAAAAAAGAGGTGGAGACATGCCTATAGGAACATACCATGGAAGAGATGAGGTCGAAGGAGGTTCCGGGAGTGAGGAAGAAGATAGAGGAGAGAGCGGTGGGGAAAGAGGAGAGCTAGGACGAGAAAGGAGGAAAGTTAGGGGAAGAGAATAGCAGAAAAAGAAAGGGGAGGAAGAGATTCAAGGGGGAGGGGAACGGAAAGAAGGAGAGAGCAAGGAAAAGAAAGGGAAATGGCAGGGAAGGATAGTGATAGAGAGGACGACCGTTGGGGGGAAGAGGGAGGGAAGATTTGAGGTGGAGGGGGGAGAGGGAAGGGGGAAGGGAGGGAGTGATGGGGTAGGGAGACGCGTATGGAGCTCAGCCATCTGCAAGCCGAAGGAAAGGGGCCCAAGTGTTCTGAAACACCTCCGTCCTGTCCTGTATGGCATAGATAATGCAATCATGGGCAGCCATTTGAAACATTGTTGACAGCCATTTATCATGAGAGGGGGGGTGTTGTTGCTCACCAGTGTCGTAGAATACAAAGTGTAGCCATGGTCAACACAGTGTGGAGGAGGCGGAGTTGTGTGCAGGACATACCCCAGGCATCACCAGTATCATGCAGTAAGAGCAAGGGTGCTGACGGAGAGGGCAGAAGCAGTAATACCTCCCTCAGCGTGGCCCCAACTGCCACCCAGTATGGTTGTATACATGGACAGTCACACAGTATGAGTAATAAGTCACAATGTGAGTGGGAACAGTGCCAGCATTGCACGTGGGGCAACAGTCCAGCATATCTACGTTTCTGGGGCATCCACGACCAGTCGTGCAAGGCTTTAAAGAGGCTAAATTTCATTTCTGCTTCACGGACCCCTCTTTCCCACGTCTCCAATAGGGCAGTCCAGTCTTCCATATCATATTCCACCTGCAAAGGAATTTACCATTTAGCCTTGAGGGAGAGTATGTGGGGGAGAGAGAACAAATGTCGATTCAGTAGGTTGTGCATACCCCATGTCACTCCATATGAGGAGACCCAGGTTCGTAAGTAATCAAGCACCAGTGAGTGGAGCAGTGTCCATGGATAAACCCCATGTGGCTACGAAGACAATGTGAGAGATGTTAGTGCTGCAAAGAATAATGACTATGGAGCCCGAACTCAATCTGCAGCATCTGGAACGACATATTGCACATCCAGGCCCCTGGGCTTACCCAAACTTGAACATTCTGTCCTTACCCACTGTGGTGGGTCCGGCATATATCGGGAGTAGGTAGATCAACTGAGATAACTGAAGCTCCAGCGCATAGTGTTCCAAAGAAGGCAATCTCAAGCCTCTGCAATCCCTTCGCGCCTATAGAGTACACGACCCACCCATTGCCGAATTCGTTTTTCAGATTCTGAGGAGGACACGTATGTCTCTTTCGATAGGGCAACATCTGCATGTTTGGATTGCAAGTAAGATAGGTCTTTTTCCCTTTTGATATAGTGTGTAGGGCCAAGAACGTATACACGTGGGTCTGCAGGAATAAAACTGGCATTACTGGATCTATGAGGTGAGGCGGGACAATTCGGGCTATCTATGTCAAGGTGGTGTGGAAGGCAGAGACAGTGGGAAGGGGGTGGCAAGGCAGGCGGAGGGGTGCTCAGGAGTGTAAAAACCTAACAAAGGAGAAGAATGAGAGAGGAGAGGAAAAGTGGAGTGAGGGAGGAAAGAGGAGACAAAGCAAAAAGAAGAGAGATTAAGAGAAGGGAGAAATGGGCGTAGATCAAAAGGGATGATGAGTGGACTGTCCAGCTCTGTGACCGGATCAAGAGGAACAACGTATGTGAGCCTAACTTCTGTAAACCTTGGGTCTAACCCTGTGAAATCTACGGCAGAGCCAACGGGGAGAAAACTAAGAGATAACTTGCCAAGGATGGAGAGGGGGAGGGATAGTAGTGAGGGTCCTAACAAATGCCCAGACATACCCCCAGGACTCGGCGTTAATAACATAGGACATCTCTGATCTGGACATTCTCGAAAATAAAGGGATCTTAATGTGCGCTCTGGGTAGCAGGTGAATATTTGGGAACCGATGAAGATGATAAATGGTAACCAGGGGGAGCAGTGGGATATAGAAGTGGATAGCTGGGGACACATAGGGGAAAGCTTGGTGAAGAGAAAGAGCCCTCAGGGTGTCAGCTGGTTATGATGATGGGAGGCATAGCCCAACCGGGGTGAGCTGTGTGGGGGCACTATCTTAAGTTGCTTCAACCTGTTTGATTCTCTGTTTGGGTTTTCATTTGCAGTTGTGCTTTGGTTTCAGGTGACTAGCTATTGACTTTTGGTATGTGTTGTTCCCTCTCCCCTAGTTGAGTAGAATAGGGCCTTGATCACTGAGATGTTTAACATGGTTATGGGGGTGGAACCATACTGTGATATTGAACAGCAGGGATGCAATATAGTAGAGGATGAACCCATTATAATCGCTAAGTGCTGGATCCTAGAACTGCAAGGATGGGGTCATGGGGGGAACGTTCCCAGTCTAGTAGGCGTTATGATTATAACAACAATAGCAAGAGCAGCAATGGAAACAAAAGTAACAATGATATGGCATTCTATGGTAATAACAGAGGCAAACATGCGTGGTACTTATCGTTCTGCCGATGAACAGTCTAGGTACCCATTAGGGGGGCATTAGAAATACCCGCCAGCAGACCCCCAGAGGAGGCCAGGTAAGCTGTCAGTCAGCTGGGGGCGATGGTTTCAGAGAGGACCGGGATTTGTCTCTGTCTCTGAGTGGCCCCTGGGTGATGTCTGCCACTGCCTGGAGGGCCACGTCTCTTCCATCTTGAGACTCCGTGGCCGGTCCAGGTATCTGCCCCTTTTATGCATCCCAGGATGGATGCGGCAGTCGCTAGGGTCAGCCTCCATGTAAGGGAGAGTCATGTGGCAAGAGGTGGCTTGTAGAAAAGGCCGCAGGATCCTGAGCCATCGGTTGGGCGGAAAGGCTGTCTAACAAAGAACGCAAGTCCGTAGGATCAGGAAGTCTCTAGATTTACCATCCATCATAATCCACATTCTGGCTGGCTCAAAGAGTTCAAATTTAATTTTCAGATGGCACTATTGGGGTCTTTTCCCGTAAACCAAAAAAGCGGACATTGTCTCTACGACTCCGGTCCTCTAGGTCCATGAGTTTGTTATGGGGGAATTTAAGTTCTGGTTCGTGATCAGGGAAGACCGCTATCATAATTTCAATGGTGTGCAAACAATGGTCCAAAACTGTGACCTTATCCTGAAAGCCAGCAATGTCCGCTTGGATCGACTTGGAGTCAGCTTAGAGGTCCATGAGTTTAGAGTCAATTGTTTCCAGGCAGCAGCCTACTGCTGAGATTTCCTGCAGAATCCGCTCCATGGCAGTGTCCGGATGGGGGTTCTCTGGGGCGTCCGTGGAACTGAGATCTGTGGTGGGGGTGGATGAAGACATTGAGCGTGGTTGTGAGACAGCTTCCGAGAAGAGCGGTTGATGCGTAGACTTGCCTGCCGATTTGTCCGATGATTTGCCGGGGGACATTTTCTTGGGAAGGTGAGGGTAATGAGATCCACTGGAGTTGGTGGAGAACAGAATCCGATGTCCAATGTTTCCGGGGACCACAGTTCCTATGGGGGGGTGGGTCCAGGGTCTGAATAAAGAACACAGGTTTACCACTGCTGCCGTACCCTGCTGTGCCACCTTGTTGGTGTCCCGCCTTGCACTGGCTGGATAAGGATTCCCACCGGGACTAAGGGTCCCTCATATGACTGGAAGACTAGCAGGCGTGGTCTCAGATCCTGATGACATAGGCCACTTTTCCCGAGGCCAGTAAGGGAGAGGTGAACGCAGGGTGAGATTGGGCACCCTTGGACCCCCTATAGAGCAGCAGAGGCCTGCACATTCAACAGCGTGTAGGGGGGTAGAGACAGGGCGCAGCAGTACTTCACTCTGGGGTTTGTGTCCTGAGGAGGTTGATCTGCTAACCAGACCATCACGTTCATCAGAAGGATTTTCCAAGTGCCCCTGATAGACTCAGGACTGTGTTAGGCAGACTCCTTGTGGTCATCCTGGTAGTCCTTTGTCTCCCGCGGCCCACACGGTAGGGGGGTAAGAAAACAGTGATGAGCCGCTGAGATGTCCCAGTTGACCCTGGGCCCGACAAACACTAACAATGGGCAGAGGGACTTACCTGGTATGGAAGGTCTGCAATGCTCCTAAAGCATTGAGGGTGTTGTCCTTGCTAGCAGGCCTGCTAGAGGTGGGCAGTAGGAGTCAGGTTTCTCACCTCACTTCACAGGGTAAATCGTGGGCCCCAGCAATAACCCAGGGCCCCAAGAGTGCAACAGCCGTGTCCTTGCCATCTATGCCATGGTGCTGGTGATGCGTGCTGCCAAACATGCCACAAATATTAGGGCGTAGTCTGCCTGCAATTGAAGGTGGTGTCAGGATCTAGTCCTAACGTGGGATGAGAACAAACAGCCCACATATGCTCGCTCCATTACCGGCTGCTGTCCCCCCGCTTCATCCTGTTCTGTGCTGCAGCTGCTGATGAGGCTTCACCCCCTGGCCCCGCTGTATATTGCCGTGGCGTTGTATGCACGGTAATCGAGCCCTTGGCTGCTGCTTTTGTTGGAGGCCGCGGTTTCCACCCGTGTCCTAAAGGTCTTGGTATTCACACATGGGGTCTCTGCCTCGAGGCACCCTTGTACGGCTTCAGGTCGGTGCAGTCTTCTTGAGCAGGCCCGCAGTTACTGTCCTTTGCGCTGTGGGCTACGGGCTCTGCTGATTTCCCTGAAGATGAGGCAGCTGCGCTCGGGACCCCTCCCACGGGTCCCCGCTGTGCTCTGCCAGGGCTCCGTTTTCCCTGTAACTTACTGTAAAATGTGCAAGACCATCCTCTTGTGCGACGCAGAGTTCTTGCTCGGGACACTCCTGGTGAGTCCCCGCTGCTCACCGCCATGGCCTCACCCACTGACAACTCGAGCCCGCGGCTGTCACCCGTCCCGCAGACCGCAAGCTCAAATGGCACATCGCAGGCCCATCGAAGGAACCTCAGGGCTCCTGCCCAGATACCCAGTGGTTGGGGGAGATGTAAGAGTCCCCCTGTGCCCCGTCGGCTCTGCTGCCTCCCTCAAGATCTCACCCGACTGCGGAGCTCAACACTCAGGGAGCAATCATTCTCGTGGCCAAACCACCTCTCCCCCCCCACCAAATACACTTCTGCACATGTCCAAAGTATTTATTAAGGTCAAATGTAGGATTAACTTGTGAATAATGATAAGAATTATGTATGATAATAAAGTTCCAGAGTTGAAAATCAGTAGAATGTACACAGGTGGTAATTTAGTGGTGTGGCAGGAGTTCTTTCTTTCGTCCCTTGAGCACAATGTAAGAAGGGGTCTTCCTTAGGTCCACTGGAATGTCATTCCAGGTCTTGGATGCTGCCTTGGAGAATGACTGCTGTGGTGTTTTTTGCTATCTGAATTTTGAAATTTCAAGAACCACCCCTTCTTAGTTAGCTGGATTCAGTTTTCCCATAGAATAAGCAGTTTTTGTTTGGAATGTTGTGGTACACGGCCTTAAAGGGAAAACATTCTATCCTACGTCTGCAGCAATTTTCAATGAAGAGTGAGTTCCTGGGTCTCCACGCTGATAAGATGTGTGCTCAGTTATCTTTGTGTTAGTGATTAACTCAGGTGCACGTGATTGCAAGTTTTTGATGTGGTAATCTTAATTCAACCTATACCATAGTCCAGTCTGGCAATAACTAGGGGCAGGTGTAACATTTGTAGACCCTTTTCAGAGATCAAATATTTCAAGTTATAAATGGGCCACAATTGCCATTGAGCATTGTCTTGCCATTGTTTATTAACAAGTCAGGTGTCAACTATACATCCTAAGGACTTGCCTTTAATTACTACCTCTGGTCAGCACAAAGGGGCTTAAGTTTACTATCCATTTCTGTGCAGGGGTAAATTTGATATTTAATGAAATTGAGAAGGAACTCTGTTTTGTCAGAACTAATGTTTATGACATGCTCAATTCCCTTATTACAGAAATTTCAAGGTACTTATTAAGGTTCCACCAGCTTGGTCAGAGCTGATCATAAAGCAGAGCTATGATGAGTGTCATTGATACATTTGTTTAAGCCTGTTTCTCTGATTGCATCATTTAGTGGTTCACCACAAATGTTAACCAGTGTAGGTAGCTAGGCTAGAGATTTGAGATAGATCATGGGAAGATGTACTTTGATCTGAGGAGACGTTTTCTATTTTAAATATAAATTTTCTGTTTTCTAGTGAAGAAACTAACCATTCTAGAGCAATGGCATCCATCACCACCCTGCTCTCAAGTAAACTGAAAAGAGGATCATTCTTTAACTTGTCAAAGTCTACGGTAAGGTTAAGGAGAACTAGAAGGCATGATTCTATCTTGTTTAATCTAGCATCTATGATTGGTATTCTTGAGGACTCAGTGCTGCATCCCTCTTTAAAGCCTTTCAGGTTAGATTCTATTAGGATGTTATTCTTAATGTTAGCTTTTTAGTTGTTTGTTGACCATGTTCTTCAGTGTTTTTCACAACAAAGGCAGGCCAGTTAATTTTCTGTTGTTGTTATGCTGGCCAGTGCCTGTAAATTAGGTTTTTTTTTTCCAAGTGGCGGTGTGATATGCCCTTTTTTAGGCAGTCAAGGAAACGTTCTTCTTTCTAGTGATCAATTTATGATGTTTATTTGGTAAGGAGAAATTGACAGAATTTTACTTAAAGGGGCTGAAGTAGGGTCTTAACACAAAGACGATTGCAAATGTGTTATGGTTTTTACTGGGGAAGTAGATGAGAGTGGTTCAAAGGAGTATCACTTGATTATAAATTTTTCTTTTAGAATGGAGTTGGGGTTATTGGACTTTATTATGTGGAAGGTGGTTCAGACGTTTATGGCAGGAAATAATTGATGAATTGGTCACATTTGGTTTGTGGAGTTTTTGGAGACATTGAGTAGATCCATTAAGTGTATTTGTTTACTATAATGAAAATGTTCTTTCTATTTTTCGCTTCATTTAATTCTTGTTCAGAGGGGGCTTTGGCCTTAAGCATATTTTTTGCATGTTATTCTGTCCAGTTTGAGCACATTTTCTCCCTGATTTTCTCTCTTCATTTCCTTTGTTAGAGAATCATGAATCATATTTTTCCATTTTTAAAATCTTTGCTGCTAATTACTTGAGTCCTGCCTAAGCAAAGTTGTCAAACTTTTATGTTATCTAGAGCTTCTTCCCAGAGTGAGAGATCAGGTTGTACGCTAAGTTCTGACCTAAATTTAACTTTAGGAATCACTTAGGTTGGTCAATTTTTATAATGATAATTTTTCTCCATTACAATCCATCAAGTTCTATTAGCTGTCATCCTTTATTGACAAAGTATCGGCCTCATTAGTCCTCTCTTTTACTGCCAGAGGTTGCATTAGTATTATTGATTAGATATTTGTCTCTGGGGGCTTGATGAAGTTCATACAGTATCATTTTACAATTTCCAGTGTTTAGAGAGATCATAAACTCGTTATCCTTTTCCCTCCCAAGGAACAATTCTGTGCTAAAGATTTTGATATTGTTATGCTCAATGAGGTGGCTGGGGATGTTGGTTTCAGGCTGCTGTGAGAGATGATTGATGGAAGGAATGAAAATATACAATATTGGCCCAATGATTCTAGAGCCTTTTGGAATATAGTGAACAGCAATGTTTCTGTTTTTAGAAGAAAAACTACCACCACAATCAATAGACTTATAATGGCTGACACATGGGTGAAGCATTTCAACGGTACTTATAGCTTATATACATGTAGTCGCAACATTGAAGAGCACATTAACATAGACACTAAACTAACTTTCAGTACGCAAGAGGTTTTTGAGACTCTTGTAGCCAGGCATTGTTGTAAGCTACCTGTGGACCATTTCAAGAATAATTTGACTTTGTGGGCTACCACAGTAACTTGTAATTTATGAGTAACCTTGTCATTCCTCCTGCATGGTCGATGTCAATTATGGTCACAATTTATAAGAGAAAGATAAGCAATATTCATATTATTAATACCCAATTTCCTTAATGTATTCTATTGTTAGTGTGGCAGGCAGAGTTAAAATGAATAGATTTCAGAGGTGGATGAAAAATAAAGGTATTTCTGCAGAGCGAGTATTGCTTTGGGGCCCACTTAAGAAACATCAAACAGCATCTTGACCTATGTCTCCTGGTTAATAAATCTGCCTTGTGGACCTTAGCTCAGTTTTCGACCTGGGCAACAGGAGTAAACTCTGATTAACTACTATGGAAGTAGATAGGAATCTAATTGATTGTTTCAGTCGATTGTAGTTAGATCTTACAGCTAAAGTAAGATCTGGCCATGGTAGGAAGTATAATGATAGTTGTAAATTAGTAGTTTGGCCCAACGTCTCTTTATACGTCATAGAAATAACTGAGAGGCGTCTCTAAGGAGGCAAGAAGTAAATATCAATTTTTCTTAAGATCACTGGTCCTAACCTCAGAACATATGCCATTAATATGTGTCATCAAGGAAATATGAGCCTTTTCTTTTCTTTGTTCATCATTCAATAATTCCCATTGCTAGTCAGAATTTTTTGAATTAGAAACACAGATTCATACAATCTGTATATGAAGCAGCATGTCTGGTATTAAAGATGGGGGATATTCTCCTTTTTCGGCATTAATTTGGTTAGCACTGATGTTGAGTGGCAAATGTTCTGTATAGAAAATTAAGGCTTTCACTGTGCAGGGTGAGTCTGCTGACGTGTTCATGGTATAATCATGTCCTCCATAATGCACTTCCTATGGTGGAGGTTGTGCCACACACATCAGACTGTTTTTCTGCTTTGCTTACAATGGGTACAGTTACTATCAGAGAGTTTAGGTCTAGGTCATGGGTACTCGCAAACATTTTCCCAGGGGCCAAAACGTTTGGTCTGTGACATGCCTGGGGGCCGCATTGATGCCAGGGCGATGGCGGTCAGGCGGGGTGACTAGGGGGATTGGTGGCAAGGTAGGTTTAGGGGAAGCAAAGGATATACATCTAGTGGGTGAAATAAACAATGAGAAACCAGAAAACCTGGAATTAATCCCAGCTTACCCACTTTTCCAAATGTTGTGATTCTAGGCAATTGTTTAGTGTCACTTTCTCTCCTTTTTCTGCATTATCACATTTAAGATGACCTGAAAAAATACATGATTCATGGTGTGCGCTGCACGAAACCTGATTCTATGTTTGATTTAATAAACTATAATGTTGTTTATGTATGATAGGAACCCAGGCCACCCATAAAGTGCACTTACCCAGTGACTTGCCTCTTTAATTTACTATTGGTGGTGTTCTCGGGGTAAGGGAAATAATTAATGTTTCCAAAATTATGTTTGAAAACTATCACTTTAAAATGAATACATCTCAATGCACTGATAAAATAAATTGTACTAAGGGGAAAAGGTTCTGCATGTTAACTAAATACACTTAATTAATTTTGAAGAGACTGTCTTAGTTTTACACTTATGCTGCAAGATGTCTTTAAAAATGAAGGCGTTTCTAAAGTTAAGTGCAGGAGTTCCTAGTTACTTCCTTTCTTTAACACCAATTAAGTTTGAAATAAATGATTGTGTGTGTATTTAATATTTTTGTTAGTGCGGAGTCGAGCAAACAGCTGCCAGTGCTCCTGTTGACCCAGGGGCCGCATGTAAAGGTCAGAGGGGCCGCATGAGGCCCGCGGGCCGTACTTTGAGTATCCCTGGTCTAGGTGAAAGGGGTTAGAATTATATGTGTTAGTAATATTATATTTATTTATGTCGGGTATTATGAAGGAGAGATGTGGATTTGAAATTATTCTTTGAGTAAAAGTCCATGTTCACTCTATTCTCAATGTTGTTTTAGGGTTTTCCAGGTCCTATGATGATAGCACTGCTGGGATGTTTTTAATCAGCGCTACCCAAACCCATAGGGTGGCCATTGAGGAAAATGTGACTTGCAACTGTCTCTTCAATGTGCCTGCAGGCAAAACCATAGGCTGAGATCTGGCAGGTGGCAGGGCCAAGAAGGCATCGAGGTAGCAGGCCAGTCCAATCCCTCACACAAAAAGTCAAGAATTGGGCAGTCAGGAGGAGAAGAAGGAGCTAGACAGCAAAGTCCAATGAGGAGTAAACTACTCCCACCCTGAGCACTGTAGACGGAGGCCAGGTGTAGTGATCTACAGCCTCTTGATTCTCCAGTTCAAAGGATGTTCCTGGGGAGTTGAAGTCAGGAACCAGGGTCTCCCCTCCCACTTCAACATGGTGGCACCACTGAGCTGTTCCTATACCAGGCAAAATCACATTCCAAGGTGGGGAGGGGAAGGTAATACACCCAGGAAATGGTCATGAGGGAGGGATTTATTATGGATGCACTTACCTCTGCAAAATTGTGGAGCACATACAGTTATGAAGGTGAGAATGCCTCCGCAAAGCTGAGAAAATGAAATCACATACATTTATCGAAAGTACACATGGATACCTGCAGCTGGGTCAGCTTTCTATGCCTACTTTTTGAAACTTTAGGGAATTCCCAAAAGATGTACATGTGCAACCGTGTAAGGAAGTAAGTTTTCAGGGACAGCTTCATGAATTTTCATTGGTGTATCAAGTCCCCACTGTTTTGTCGTCCCATTACTTTCAATCTCCACTTCCCGATAGGCTTGTCCTCCTACATTTAATGACTGCTAATTCTTGTCAATTTGTACAGCTCAATAAACGAAGCTGACTCTGGAAGCTACTGAAACTTTATTTGACTGTACCGTGGGGTACTGCAAATGATCCATCAATTGGCTTCCTCCCGTATGACAAACCCCCTGCGACAAATGGGAAAATGGCCAGTGCTGGCTTTTATTTGAGAAATACATCACTCCTTTCATTCAGAAGGGGACAAGCGGTTCTACAATTCATTCAGATCACATCCAGTTGCACACATAAAAAGGAGCTGAAAGAAGTGCATAAATTAAACAAAACCCCTGCTGTAATATGAAACCTGAAAATATCGACATATTTCACTCAGCTCTATCATAACAGACCTAGTGATTCTGCAATTCATGCAAATCTAGCCAAAGTGCAAACACGAGCAGGAGCTAAAAGAAGCCATGAAATATCGCTGCTCCGTTATTAAATACAGAAATATGAGAAATTCGAAACATATCACTCAGTTCAAACATTAACTCCGATGTAATGTGGTGAATAATGCAAATTAAGTTCAGTGTCGCTGCATCTAGTTTCTGAAGGAAAGGCATGAATTTAAAAGAATCACTGCGACCGTATTTTAGAGCACCCGATAGCTTATTTTAATATGGAACTGTTCCCTCGTTTTTTTTCTCTTTTCTTGCTGTTTGATTGTCTTTTTGCCGTTCCTATTACTTAAACTTTCTGAGTTAAGTAAGAAGTAGTAATAAGTTAAGTGGCTGACTATGAGTTTGGTGGTCGGAAAGACAAGACCGCCAAACTCCTGATGAGGAGACCGCCACGGTTCTGGCGGGCTCCCCACCGTCCGCATTACAAGTTTTTCCACTGGTCTGACTGGCAGAAACCTTTTCAGACCAGTGAAAAACGTGCGGTGGAGCCAAGTGCTTAGCAGACAGTGCACATTCTGATGGTGCTGGGGAGGGGGGCCCCTGCACTGCCCACAACAATGTAATGGGCAGTGCCTGTGGCCCTCAGCACTTGTTCTCCGCCATCATTTTCATGGTGGTTGAATCACCATGAAAAGGCTGGTGGAGAACATGGTTGTAATCAGCACAGCGGCGCTGACTTCAGTGCCACCGTGACTGATTACAACCACGACCGCCGTCATCCCATCGGGATCAAAGATACTGGCAGAGATAGCAGTCTTGTGGTCTAACCACCAGGGTCGTAATGTGGCAGTTGGACTGCCACAGCCATGGCAGTCTGACCTCCACCATGAGTGTGGCGGTCTCCTGACCACCAGACTCGAAATAGCGCCCATAATTTTATTTCTTCTGATAAACTCCATGTATTGTTACGACATTTTTACATGTTGTATGCTGTGTGGCTTATGGATGACCGTGTTTATCTTCTTGTGATGTAATATTTTATTTAGGATGCACGCAGGTTGTTTCTAAATTTTACATGTGCTTGAAACTATACAGAACCAGGATAGCTGGAAAGCAAAACATAGGCCTTCATTACAACCCTAGTACACTACAGTCTGCCAGGGCCATGTTGGTGGTGGGCAGTGCAGAGGCCACCAATGGCCAGCCCCGTCGCACCGCAACATTTCTGCCGGCTCAATTACGAGCCGGCGTCAATGTTGTGGGCGGGTGGACACTCTTAATAGGGGCCACCGGAAGGAGACCACACTGGTGATCTCCTGACCACTGGACTGCAGCAGACAGGCTTTTCCATCTGCTGAAGTTTTAATGGGGGACATAGTGTTGAGGGCAGTCAGTGCTTAATTTGTAAATAAAAAGGTGCCGGAGCTCAAAGCCATCCTCTTAAACATGCACCTGCTGTAATTAAACCTGCCAGCAGGGAATACTGAGGCAGCGTAATCATGAAGCCATCTCGGGCCTCTTTAGTCAATGTACGGTCACCCCCTGCTCCTTCAGCTCATCCTGCAGCTTTCTACTTTCTCCCTTTATGACACTTTTCCATTTTTCCTTCTTCTGTCTTTCCTATATTTGCCTTTTGCTCGCAGAAAATGCTTGAGGCAGAAGAATAAGCCCCGGCCCTCAAAAATAAGTGCTGGTGCTCAGCACCGGAAATAACAAGCACAAATTAAGCACTGAGGGCAGTGCTTGGAATATGTGAAAAAAATTAAATTGGTTGTCATTTTACTATGCCCACTGTGGCCCCATAGTAGGAAGAGCAGCGATGGAATTCTGGGCACAGGAGCTGGTAGCAATCATGGAAGCAAGAATGGACTAGAAATGGGTCCAGGATGGTGGCAGCTCTGGTTTTGTAGAAATGGGAGATGAAGGGAAATAAAAATGAACCCAGAAGAAAGGCTTGGCAGATTTGCAAGAAGTAAAGGCAAAGTGTGAGTTATGGTTTTCATAAGGGATTAGGGATTTATGGTTTGTGGAGCAATCATAACTGCATATAACAGGGGATTCTGATTTTATTTTGTAACAGTTCATTGTACTTTAAATGTGGTTTAAAGTAAATTTGAGAGGTTTTAATTAAAATATATTTATGTTATGAACAAAATTAACCACAACTTCTCTTTTACTGTTTTTCAGTGTTTGGGGGGCTTTTGATGATTGCCACATTCAAATGTCTTACACTCTAGCCTGTCATCATGGGTGGCCAACCGCCTTTAACCACATCCAGCACTGGGCCAAAATCTGGACAACAACCATTACGGAGAGCTTCTTACGTGCACAGTATCATTGGTTGCATGGCCTTCTTTTTTGACTGTACTCACTGTGCAGGACCTTCATTCATTTACAGTAAAGGTTGGCCTCTGGCCCGGACCTACACCTAAACTTCCATGGGTGAACAACCACCTCTGTGCATGCCCTTTGGCAGCACACTGGGAGGGTTGGCCACAGGCCTGGCCTACTGCAAAGGTTACATATTTAGGCCCTAATTATGACCCTGTCGGTCTTGAGACTACTAGGGTCGTGGAGGCGGTTGGACCGCTGCTAATGTGGTGGTCCGACCTCCATATTACCACCGTGGTGAACACTCCGCGGACGGACTGTGCAAAACCGTCACGTTTATGCCGGACGATGACCCTGCAGTGCCAGCATCTCAATCCGCCAGTGAGGAGTACAACTCCTCTCTCCACCGGCGTTTACATGTTGGTTGGACCATCATGTAAATGCTGGCAGAGGTAGGGTGCAGGGGCCCCCTCGGGGCCCCTGCACTGCTTATGCACTTGGCATGGGCAGTGCAGAGGCCCTCATGGCTAGCCCCGTTGCGCTTTTCACTGTTTCCTTCTCCCTGTTTGTTTTGCAGAGATGATACAGTGTATTCTTCAGAAAGCAAAATGATCTTTTTTAAATGAAAGATTATTGTTATGGTATGCCATGAGATCTCTCCTTTCCTGCAGTTTACCAAGCTGATAAGCCTGGACGTGGAAGTTAGCAAGTCAACAAAATGACTTTTTGAGAAGAACTGTTTTGCCTTGCAGGCTTCTGCTTTTGGATCTACCAGCTTGTACTAGAAATTTCCATGCAGTTTTTTTTCCCAATTGCACAATGTGATCAACAATCTAACCCTAGGAATCCCCTAAACAGTTAGTATAAGTAATAATTCTTGTATTTCAACATTTTATAAAATGACTTCTATGGTGTTAGTTCACGGATTGGGAAGACTGTGGCCTCAAGCAAGACATTCCACCTATGTCTATAATGTTTTATTGCAAAAACATTATCAGTTGGCCATAATTCACACTAAAATAGACAACATGATTCCAGGCACCGCTTGCAAGTGTTATTTTATGAGCAATGCAAGTTTTTACACTATTTTAAAAAATGGTTTTCTATGCTATAAGTTTTCATGCTTTTATACTTTTTTGGAAGTCTACAAGCCTCAAACACAATGCTGACCTCCTGCCTGGGTGTAAGCCCTCAAGCGTTTCACTAAGAACCATGGGTGGATTTCATGAATTAAAAAAATTAGTCAAATTATATTTTACAGACAATGGGCCTTTAAAAGTGGGTTGCTATTATACTGTGTTAAAGACTGTAGATAGGTATTTTGATGTCATTTCACCGACTGTCGTAGTCTGAAAGGTATTTAGTGCTGGTAGAAAATAATCTTTATGATAATCTGTTACGCTGTCTTTGAAGGGCCTATGTATTGTTTTATCAAATATAATTGCATGTATAATTTTAATTTTGTGACTGTATGCCTAATGGTTACCTTAATTGAAACGTTATGCTCAACCAAGAAGACCTTAGTTAGTTATGACAAGCCAAGGATAACAGCCATATATCTGATTTGTTCACTGGGAAAACTATTTCAGATGTCATAAATCTCACCTCATCTGATCTAGTGAAAAGCAGTAGGCCTGACATTCATTTTTATAAGTAATTGCTAAAGGACAGAGGTTTTGAGGGGGGAATATTATAAAAGTGTTTCAAAGCCTGTAGACACATACTGAATTACATTCATTCTCTAAGATTATAGATTACACAAGGGTTTTAATGTTGATTATTCTCATTGACAAACCATGGGAGCAGACGATTTGCCCTGTGAGAATTCATGTTAGGATCTATTGTAGTAGTGTGGAAGTATTCATTGCTTTGCCAACTGTTAGACCTGTCCACCTTAGGGTGGTCTTCCCCCTAATGTTATGCCTTCCTTCTCCATTTTTTCTGATCTTATTTTTGCTGGAATTAGGACTCTGCACACTTGCCACTACTAACCAGTGCTAAAGTGCATGTGCTCCTTTAAACATTGTAGTGCTGGCTTATCCCAAATCTGCAAATTTCATTTGCCTATAAGTCCCTACTAAAGTGGTATTACATGTACCCAGGGCCTGTAAATAAAATGCTGCAAGTGGACCTGTAGCATTGATTGTGCCATACACTTAAGCAGTGTTGGCATGAGTAATTTGACCATGACAAAAGGTTCTGCATTGTCAAGGATCTGGTGCCCAGTTATGCTGTGGGAGATGGCTTTGACAAGTTGTTTTCTGCCTATAAGATAGCTCTGATGGTGCACATGATGCCACAAGAGACCTGGAGTATTGGTTTGTGGAAACACAGGGCTACAGTGGGGAATGGCACACTTTTTAACTTACAGCCCTGAGTAACTAACCAGGTACATCCCCAGAAAAGCAATCTTGATTGCTAAGTTTGAACTGACCTCTGAATAGTACTGCTAGAGGTTCCGGAACAGTCAGAAACTCCCCAACCTGTCCTTAGTAGATTTTGTGGACTACTCCAGCAAGGCACTGAATGGTTGGGTACAAAACACCAGAGTTAAGGATTGCAATGGGTTGTACAATCTAATTTTGAGAAAGCACATGCTCAGTATTTGTTTTCCAGAGCAGCACCAGCACCTAGTTGACAGCAAACAGGCTGATCCTAGGAAGCATGTTGAGAAGACCGACCTCTGAGCCAGCACCACAGTGTTCAAAAGATAACTGCGAGAGACTCCCGCAAGGGTGGCCAGGGGTCTCACCAGAAGAAAGAAGGGTCAGAAAAACTTAAAAAATAAGGAGTTCTCGAAAAGGCCCCTAAAATAATTCCTAAAGGAACATAGGTAACCAGTCCCAGTCTGAGCCTAAAAAGAAGGGGTTCTATGATAAGCAAACAGGGATGTGTGTACCCCAATGTGCTACAAGTATGGGCACTCAAAGGGCAAGTCCAAATGTCTCAAGAATGCACAGCCTCCCATGGGTGGGCAGACATCTGGGTTGGTGAGTGTAGTGCTCAGGGAGAAAGTGGTCTCAATTAGCTTTGGGGGCTGCAGTCAGAGGTGACCTTAGTTTCCCTGGGGGATACGGGGATGGTGTCAAAAGCCCATATGCCTGCCAATACTTCTAAGATCAGGCAGTTGGTCACAACAAGTGGATGCTCTGAGGGACACAGGAATCAGCATGACTACTGTGAGATGTCAGCTGGTGTCCCAAGAACAGGTCCTCCCTAACACATTCCACCAAGTCATAGTCACCGACAATTGTGAGAGCCACCTACTGGTGGCCCTGGTTTCCTTTGAGTGGGGAGGTGGGTTTCTCAGGTTCTCTGAAAGTAACTGTGAGTCCTGCCATGACTGTGGATTGTCTGTTAAGCAACTTCCTGGAGCACACTATCTGGAGAGGTGTGGACCTCGAGTCACGCTGGGATTGCCCTGAATGAGTTTGAGTGACCACAAGGTCATATGGCTGCCTGGGAAGGGAAACAATGGCGCCTGGAGCCTGGAACAATAACCCATACAGCTGCCAAGAAGAAGAAGGGCATGGGAAATCAGCTCCTGAAGCTCCCACAATCAATGTTGACTGCGTCCCTGAGGAGGAGACCCCAGCGCCAACCGAGAAGGACAATGTACCCTTGTGTGGCCTACCTGAGCTTGCTGGCTGGCAAGCTGAGAGTGGGCCTATTAAAGAGGAATCCTGAAAAGTGCAGAAAGAGTGCCCCACTCTAGAGGGCTTGAGGTAGCAAGCTGAGGCCTATGCAGCAGGTGACACCTCTGGAAATCACCTATCTTTTGGGAGAAAGACCTCATATATAGCAAGCCTAAGGTTCCAGGCGCTCCAGGACAGCCTGTGTGCTGGTGCCCCCCCCAGTGTTACAGGACCTTTGTGCTGGGTTAGGATCATGACTTACCCGTGGTATGACATCTGGGACAAGGCAAGACCTTCGCCAGGCTTCTTGCCCACTTCTATTGGCTCCAGATGAAGACAGCCTCAAAGGCATTCTGTAGGTACTGTTCCACCTGCCAGGCCAGTGGAAAGTGAGGGAAGAAGCTCAAAGCACCCGTGGCCCCATTACCTGTCATTGGCACTTCCTTTGAGAGGGGAGGCATCAATGTTATTCGACCTTTGGACCCCAAGACAGTTGTAGGTAACAGGTTCCTCCTGGTCTTGGTGGACCACGCCACTAGCTATCCAGAGGCCAACCCTCTGAGGTTGGTGATTGCACCTGCAGTGGGCAGGGCACTGATAGAGATTTTTACCCATGTTGGGGTTCCCCAAAGAAATAGTATCTGACAGAGGCACCAACTTCACGTCTCAATACATGAAGTCCATGTGGGGTGAGTGTGGGGGTAACTTATAAGTTCTCCCCACCATATCACCCCCAAACAAATAGTCTTGTGAAAAGATTTAATAAGGGCTTGAAAGGTACGATAATGGGCCTACTTGAGCCCACGAGGTGTAAGTGGGACATCCTCCTTCCATGCCTTCGCTTTGCCTACAGTGAGGTGTCACAGAGGGAAGTGGGGTTAGCCCACTTGAACTCCTCTCTGGCCACTCTGTTAAGGGACCTCTTAGTCTTGTCAGAGAGGGGTGGGAGCAAGCTCATAGGAAATCTCCTCAGGTTGTGGTTAGCTACATGCTGGCCCTCCATCACCAAATGCACTGATTCTGGGAAAAGGTGACAATTGAGGCCAGTGAGGAGGTTATGAAAGTCTAGTATGAACAGAAGGCCACTCAGCTAGAGTTTCAACCTAGCCAGAAGGGGTGGTTATGGAGCCAGAGGAGACCAGAGCTCTCCAAGATTGCTGGACAGGCCCATATGAAGTGAAGGAGCATAAAGGGGAGTTCACCTACTTGGTGGATCTGAAGATCCCTATGAACCTCTTAACGGTGCTCCACATGAACCACCTCCAACCACACGTTGAAAGGTCCAAAATGAGCATGCTCCAGGTGACAGATGAGGGGGTGAAATAGGAGAGCGGATACAAAGAAGAGCTCTGTGTTCCCAACCCCAGAGGGCCACTTCCAGTTTAGGGTGATGCCCTCAGGGATGAAGGATGCCCCTGCCACTTTTCAGACATTGGTCAACAGGGTCTGGCTGAGAAGGAGGCATTCTTGGAAGCCCACCTGGATGACATGGCTGTCTACAGATCCAGCTAGGATGAACACCTGTACCACCGCCAGCAAGGTCTTCAGGCCCCGCAGAACGCAGGCCTGACTATCAAGGCCAGTGGGTGCCAGGTAGGGCAGAGCTCTGCAGTTTATCAAGGCCACAAGGTGGTCATGGGCAAGGTGTAGTCCCTTTAGGCCCAGATTGAGACTATCCTGCCCTGGAAACCACCTTAAACAAAGACTGAGGTGAGGGCCTTCCTAGGCCTCACAGAATACTAAAGGAGGCTTGTGAAGGAATATGACACCATTGCTGCCCCTTTAACAGAGCTGATTCAAAAGAAGAAGCCCAGACAGGTGACCTGAAGAGAAGCCTGCCAGAAAGCCTTTGATACCCTGAAAGAGTCCATGTCTACCGCACTCGTAACCAAAGCTCCTGACTCCTCTAAGGAGTTCATAATGCAGACAGATGCTTCAGAGCATGCCATGGGGTGGTCTTATCACAATTAAATCAGTAGGGCCTTTTCCAGCCGGTAGCCTTAATTAGCAGGAGGGTACATCCACAGGAACAGAGATGGGCTGCTATTGAAAGGCTGTGGTCTGGGCATGGAAGAAGTTGAGACCATACCTGTTTAGGACTCACACCCAGGTTCAGAGAGACCACAGACCTCTCAAGTGGCTTATGCAGATGAAGAATGAAAATCCCTAACCATTCAGGTGGTCTATTCCCCTATAAGGATTGGACTTTACAGTGGAAAACAATCCTGGGTCAGACCACACCAATGCTAATGGTCTATCCAGGTTCTTCTGCCTTAATGATGAGAACTCCCAACTGGTTGGGTAGTTTGCCCCACTTTCAGCTGGGGTGGGTGCATGTTAGATCTTTCAGCCTTAGGGTGGTCTTACCCCCAACCTTTTGCTTTCCAACTCTATTTTTACTAATCTTGTGTTTGCTGACATTAGGACTTTGCACACTTAGGCGGTCATTATGAACATGGCGGTAAACACCGCCAACCGCCGTGGCGGCATTGAACAGAAGGCCGCCGTTGGCGGTGAATGGAAACCCGCCATATAATTAACTAAAATCACAACCCCACCAAAAATCACCAGTCACCGCCATGACCTTGTCGGCAGAAATGCTGGACATCCCCACCCCGCCACCACCAAGCACACCCACAGCCCGCCCTCCAGAAAATGCTGCACAAATCACTTTGGCGGACAGTGGAGGCCGGACGACCATTGGCGGTGCCGACCGCCACGAGCGGCAAGTGGACTCAACAGCAAGAAATGCACACATTGGATTAGCTTGAAACCCACACACCTGACACACATCCATAACCCCATAAAACACACCCCACAATCCTTTGCAACGAAACCAGGCCAAAGAAGACGGAGAGCACCAGAAGCAGACACCGAACGGCATAATACATGAGACGCACAACGACCCACAGAAGAGCACTCTCACCGCGTACCCAACCCCAACACCATTCACCACACTCACCATGTCACCCCCAAACATCCACTATTCACTGAAAGGGAGCTAAGGACCATGGCCTGAAGGTGGAGCCACAAATATTTGGGGCCGAGGTGCAGCACACACTCATTGCAAGGAAGATGGAGCTATGGCAGACCATTGTGAACAGGGTCAATGCAGTGGAACACCAACCACGCACCAGGGATGACATCCGGAAGAGATGGAATGACATGGGGGGGAAGGTCAGGGGCAAGCATTAAAGACCGTCACCAACACCACCCGAATACACCGACTGGGAGGAAAAGGTCCTGGCCATCCTGCACCCTGAGGGACTCACTGGACTCACTCTAGGAATGGATGTGGGTAAGTCGTCTACATTTACCCCATAAACACCATACCTGTAATGCATGCACCACCCCGCCCCACCCACACCCACCAGGACCAATACCCCACCCAAGCAACAGCCACTGAATCCACACCCCCTGCATGACCACAAACCCATTAACAGGCCCACATCCCTACACCTGTGCACAACCACCTACCCCTGCAGGGATCCACAATGGAACTACACCCCCCCATGCAACCCCACACCCTAAGCAAAATGCAGTGTAAACCTCACAAAGGCACCCTGGATGGCCACTAAAAATTACACCAGCACAAAATAGCCCAGTCCTGTGCACCCCAACCGTTCATGCATTTGTAAAAGACATGTCTATGTCCCCCAACAGGCACCACCACCCATGCCACCCTCACAGACGGACAAGGAGTGCCAGTGCCCCCCCATGGAGACAGAGGCACCTCACAGGACACTGGTGAAGGATCCTTGGACACAGATGAGCAGGCAGGCCCCTCACACAGTCCTGGACTGTCACCATGCAGCAGCCCCACCCAGGATACCACTGACACCCCTACCACCCAGTCAAGAACAGCAGGCCAGGGCAAGCGTCCCCACACCAGTGTATCCAGGCCACAGACTGGTGGAACACAGGTACAGAGGCCACAGTCTCCCTCTCCCAACATGCATGAAGGCGAGGGCCCCAGTACAAGTGGTACTGCCAGACCTGTGCAGGGGACACAGGCACAGGGGGCTAGGGCAAGTGCTAGCGCCTCGGTGGGCCGGGGGGAGGCCACAGGATGGATACAGCAGCCCAGGGCGTAATATCTGAGGTATTGGGGACCTATCAGCATACCCATGACAGGTTGGCACAGATAGTATCCACCCTGGAGCACAGTCAGAGGATGCATCAGGAACACCATCAACAGGCCATGGAGGCCATGGAGCAGTGGAAACAGCACAACGCCACAATGGCCAGCATAGCAGGAGCACTGCTGCAGCGGGTACAAACCCAGTCTGAGACACACAGGACAGGAGTCCCCCACTACAGCACTGGACACAGACCTGACAATTACACCATCATCAAAAACATCCCAGGAACTACCCTCACAGGAAACCCAAGGGCCAACCATGTCATCCCCTCAAGGTCAACAGCAGGCCCCCAAACGTACCCTCAGGCCAAGATATGGCACTGGAACCCCAGCAAAGAACAAGACCCCCTTCAAGAAGTAACTCTGCAAGAATCTGCACAGCAACCATTCCACTCAATCTACCAGCCCACACAGTGCTAAGAAGCAATATGAACTAATGTAAGAGTTGATGGACCCATCAATACTACCAACAAGGCTGCCACGATGTTGGCATTGAGGACAACGACCCATGACCACTTGCCATCACTGTAAATTGCACTATTCACTCCCTGCCACCAATAAAACACCTATCACACCTGTAACACTGTCCCCTGTCATAAAATGTGAACAAAGTGAGTATGGATGCAAGTGGCTGATAACCACTTTATTGTCAATTCGTTGCATGAAAGGACTCCTGTCCCACTGCAGGAAAAGGTGGGAGGACCTGCGGCGCGTAAAATCTGTGAGGCCCAGCTGAGGAAGTCCTCCCAACGTCGGGCACTGACCCCCCTCATGCAACGTATCCTGGCGGTGGTGTACCTAGACCTGGATAGGCACTTGAAGGCTGCACAGCAGTCACAAGGGGGAGAGTACTCATGTCACAATCTTAAGTCTGGATGGATGTCTGTGTGTGCATTAGGGTTCATGCTACTCAGAGGCAGGGACTCTGACTGTTGTCCATCTACATGATGGTCCCCGTAGGGTGTAGGGGTGTCTGTGTCAGGTCTCCAACACGTCAGGTCCTTAAGTAGTTCAGGGGATGGGTGCAGAGCAGGGTTCTGGTCAGAAGTCCGGGGCATGGCCCTGGGCATAGTGAACAGTGCTGCCTGTTGGGGGTGTCTTCTGGGTGGGTGTATGTCTGGCCACTATGTACCTCCATTCAGCTATTTACAAGTGTCTCTCCTCTTTTGTCTTCCCATTCCTGTTCTCTTGTGCTGTTTTTGTACATCAGCAACATCTGGCGAGACAGCTGAGGCACCGGCAAGTGGGGAAGCAGCGGTCCACGAATCCTCGGAGGCAGAGTCATCCGACGCCTACGGGACCAGTGGGTGGGAGGGCAAGAGGAGTACCATGGGGGAGGCAACTACCACTGGAGGTAGTGACTCCGATACCTCCTCTGATGGGGGCTCCCCGCGGTGGCGGACCCTAGTGGCCATACCACTATAGTGACATCTTCCGTCACCCCCCATTCCATCACCCCCATCCCTTCTGCTCCCCACCGAGTTGCCTGTGTCCGCTCACCCAGAAAGGTGGGGGTCTCCTTCGCCCCAGGCACCTCCTCCCCTGCCCCAGTCAGCCCTACTGCCCTCACAGAAGAGGCTGTTGACCTCCTGAGAACCATGTCTGTAGGGCAGACAACCATCGTCAATGCCGTCCAGGGGCTAGCATCAGAGGTGCAGCAGACAAATGCTTATCTGGATGGCATTCACGGTGCCGTGTCTGCCCTGCAGGGATCTTTTCAGGCTCTGGCCTCCACTTGGACGGCAGCCAGTTTCCCTGGCCATTCCGTTCCCCCTCCAACCTCCTCTACCCCTTCCAGCACCCGAACTCCCTTCACCCGTCCAAAGCACACAATCTGGCATGCAGTCAAGCACCTCAACACCCAAGAAGCACACTTCAAAACACAAGCACCACACCTCCGACCACAAGCATTCACACAGCCAACATACACATGCACACACAACAACACCCACTTCCCCCAGTGTGCCCACCTCTTCCGCCTCCCTGCCTGTCCCCTCTACATGCACACCCTCATGAACTGCACCTTCAGTCACTGTTGCTGCTCCTCTTACTGCACTCACCACAATAGCAGACATCCATATATGCAAGCCAGACACCACACCTGCACTCACTACAACTACTGTAGTTGACACATGCAGCACACTCACCAGACTTTCCAACACCCACACAACATACATCCACACTGGCAGCCTATCTTCTCCCACTGTGTCCACCCCCCTCCTCCAAAAACACACAAACGCACCAAGACACCCACCCATCACACATCCACCACACCTCAACATACTGTCCAGTCACCTGCACCCACTACACACCCCCCTACACCACATACGTCCACAGCCTCTGCCTCAACTCTCACGCCCTCATCCAGGACCACCCCAATTGCTCCGAAGAAACTTTTCCTCTCCTGTGCTGACCTCTTCCAACCCATCCTGTCTTGTCCCTAAGCGTGCACACCTCCTTGCCCTTCCAACTTCTTCCACTTCACAGCCCACCCCTGTCCCCCCCTCACATTCCTGTGCCCCTTCCCCAGAGAAGAAGAAGCCCCATGCAGAGCCAAGTCCATCTGGATCCACCCGCTCGAAACTCCCCCCACCTTCAAAGGACAAACCCACACCCCCTCCACGTTCCAATCGCAAGCCCAAGCCCCACCCCCGTCGCAAGTCCCCACCACCACCTCCCCCTGCCCCCGTTCCATGAGGTGCCTGGATGCCCCTTTGTTGCCCCATTAGGTGGAGTCCCATGCACGTTTGGGAGTCAGGTTGGGGCCGTTGAGGCCCCTGGGACTTCTTGTGCTACGGACTGGCCATTGACCTTGTTGGAAGTAGTTGGCTCTGTGAGCTTTAATAAATATTTCTGTGTGGCCTGTGTTTTGGCGGCACACTGTTGAACCCTGGTCTTTTGTTTCATTGTTTGTGGGTGTGGGGCATTTGTATGTACTATGGTCAAGTTGGATTTGCCTTGTGTCGTGTAAGTACCTCTTGCTGTGGGGTGTGTGGGTTGTGCTGCTGGGAAGTGTTGGGGGGGCGTTGCAGGGTGGGTGGAGTGGGTGGGTATGTAATTGTGCCCTTTCCTCCCTTGTTTCGTCGGTTGCGGTACTTACCATCGTCGTCTTTGTCGGCAGTCTTGGTTGTGGAGGTCTATGGCAAGGAGCAGGGCTGGCACGATCTGCAGCTCTCTATCCATGTCTGATTCGGCGCGTTGTGTGGGCCTCCGGTGAGTGTTTCATTGGATTTGGTTAATTTCCGCCTGGACTTCCGTGGCGGTGGTTCCCGCCCCGGAACTGGTGGCGGAATAGTGGTTCATTATTTGATGGGCGGGTTGGGCCTTTCTGTTGGCCTGTGGGTGAACTCTGCCATCATCCTCGGCACTGCTCTACTGGCGGTGGGTGGTTTTCTGGATGCCTGTGTTTCGATTGGTTCATTATTTGGCGGTCTGGACTGCTCCTCTGTTGGCGGTTTTTACCGCCACCGCTGGAGGTGCGGTAGGGACCGCCGTGTTCCTAATGAGGGACTTTATCATTGCTAACCAGTGATAAAGTGCATGTGCTCACTCCTTAAAACTTGGTAGTACTGGCTTATCCCAATTGACATATTTTATTTACTTATAAGTCCCTTGTAAAGTGGTACTACATGGACCCAGGGCCTGTATATTAAATGCTACAGGTGAGCCTGCAGCACTGATTGTGCCACCCACTTAAGTAGCCCTTTAAACTTGTCTCAGGCCTACCATTGTAAAGCCTGTATGCACACTGTGTGCTTACCCTAGATCCTAAATGCAACTAATTGTTTGAATGAATTTAGTCATTGGAAAAGTTGCAAAAAACTGTTCTACTTATAAAAAGATACTCTACTTAGCTAGCCATCAATAGTAAATTGAAGTACTACTTTGCCTAGTCTGTTAAAGCGCACTAGAAGTGAAACATTATATACTTTTACAATAACCAGCCATCTCGTAAATTTAATATCTTGCCGTATTACTCTTAGGAACTGATAAATGCAACTACAGTGCAATATAAGAGAGTGTCTTGTATTGCACCTTGAATTGCAAAAGTCGCCTCAATATAGCGCAAATGATTCAACAAAAGCAAGCACAGATGTACTTTTGCTTTGCAGACTGGTTTTTGACTTACTAGTGTGTTATTTTTCACTTTCAATCATCTCACATTGGTGGCTTTTCGTATGGCACCTGAAATCGTTGGCTTAGGAACCAATGAGTTGTTTAGGAACCAATGAATTGTTTAGGAAAGGTTGGATATTACACCTCTCTCCCTTCCGCCCCAAAAGAGAGCCACACGAGTGCTCCCTTTTGGTGTGATGGTTTTCTGCAGTCCCATAGGCAGCAACAGAACAGAGCTTTCCTTACACTATGTATTGCTATAAGGTGCTGTGGTCAGAGGGGGCACAGGGTTAGCTTTCACTAGTGACCACATGCATTGGCACTGATGCCAATAGTATTAACGGGTCTATTGCGCCCAATTATGGCGGTCTCCAGGGAGGGGTGTAGGAGAGTCAATTTAATTTCCTTGAATTATGACCCATCGATAGCACACTTGCAACGCCTGTGGTGAGTCCACAGTTGGTCCTCCCTGTGCTCACGACATTTTACACCGCATTGCTGTACTGGTAGCACCACCCTATACAATAGCTGATGCTTGGAGGGTTCATGTTTGGCAAAGTTTGGAGACGAGTGAAGATAGTGGGTTTGAAATTAGAACCCCTCTCTGTGAATGTAAGAATGGCATGAATTATATAAATATAAGCAGCTTGACACCTTGATGTGGTCAGCATACACTCATCAGCGAGACTAAACTGTAAACACAGTTCCGAGCCTGCCAGCCAAGCACCGACCGCTGTTCATAGATTTCTCAGTGCTATGATTCTTTCGTCGTGAGACGTTCAGTGACTTTCATCTGCTTCAGAGCATGGACGTAATTTGGGGCTCGCAGGGGTCGTAGCTGCGACCTCCGGCTTGCCCTTTGCTACCCCTAGCTCCAGGGGTGGCAAATTCAGTGCCAGGAACACAGTGGCAGTTCATTCTTATGGACGTTAGTTGGGGCTGCCCTCTCTTTGTTTTCTGTCAATTTTGTATTACACTAACAGGGAATAATAAGATATTATTCACTGGTAGTATAACAAAACTGAAATATGCCCTCCTTCGGCATCTGAGGTAAGTAAAAATGCTTTTAAATGTATGTTGTGTGCCTGCTTGTGGGAGAGAGTGTGTTTATGTGAGAGCGTGTGTGTAATTGTGAATTTGTGTGTATGTGTAAGTATGTGTCTGTGAGTGAAAGTGGAGGTCAAAGTGCGCTTGATGTCACTTCCGCTACCCCTGGCATTTTGGTGAATAACGCCAAAACATCTGAGACGGGCAGCGCATAATGCCTGGGACATGGGGAGCACACAGAGCCAAGTATATTTACAAGGCACTGCGCGCCGCCCCTGGCTGCTTCATATCACAAGGATCCCATTATCTTGAAAGCATCATATATGAAGTCGATGACCCGCCCCCCACAGCAGGTCTGATTCCCGAGGAGAGATCGCTTCTTTTAATTGTTTGTTATTCCCTCTCTGCAGATGACTCACTCTCCACCATCCTGCTACTTGACGCTGTTAACTGTCTACAAGATGGTCTCGTGAAAAAGATGAATGGCCCTGCTTGGATTTTCAGATTTGATTTAAAGCCTTTAACAAACATGTATAGAACATTTACCTGCAAAGAGCCTGCTGCCAACTTCCATATAAATATATGTTGTACACAATGCTGACAGACCCTGTCCAAACCTCCTCCATCTGGTGTTGCTAATCTCCATATACCTCCTCCTCCTCTATCATGTGCTACCTGCAAACATGTACCTCTCCTCTACCCTGTGCTGCCAGCCGCCATATGCCCCTCTAGCCTGTGCTGCCTGCCTCCTTATGCCCCTTCTCTAACCTGTGCTGCCAGCCGCCATATACCCCTCCTCTATCCTGTGTTGCCTGCCTTCAAATGACCCTTCTCTATCCTGTGCTGCCAGCCTCCATATACCCCTCCTCTATCATGTGCGGCCAGCTGCCACATAACCCTCTTCTATCCTGTGGTGCCAGGCTCCATATACCCTTCCTCTGTCCTGTGCTGCCAGGCTCCATATACCCCTCTTTTATTCTGTGCTACCAGCTGCCATATACCCCTCCTCTATCCTGTGTTGCCTGCCTTCAAATGACCCTTCTCTATCCTGTGCTGCCAGCCTCCATAACCCCTCCTCTATCCTGTGCTGCCAGGCTCCATATACCCTTCCTCTATCCGGTGCTGCCAGGCTCCATATACCCCTCCTCTATCCTGTGCTGCCTGCCTTCATATGCCCCTTCTCTATCCTGTGCTGCAAGCCTCCATGTACCCTTCCTCTAGCATGTGCTCCCTGCAACCATGAACCTCTCCTCTACCTTGTGCTGCCAGTCTCCATATACCCCTACTTTGCCTTGTGCTGCTGCTTCCAAATACCTCTTGTCTATCCTCTTCTGGCAGCATCCATACACTCCTCCTCTACATCGTTCTGTCTGCATCTATATACCCCTCCTCTATCCTGTGCTGCCAGCCTCCATATACCCCTCCTCTACACTGTGCTGCCTGCAGCCATATACCCCTCCTCTACCCTGTGCTGCCTGCCTCCATATACCTCTCCTCTATCCCGTGTTGCCAGCATACATAAACACCTCTTCTACGCTGTGCTGACTGCCTCGGTATAACCCTCCTCTATCCTGTGTTGTTGCCTTTCTATACCCCTCCTTTATCCTGTGTTGCCTGCCTTATATATCCTTCCTCTACCCTGTGCTGCCAGTCTCTATATACCGCTAGTTTATCTTGTGCTTCTGTTTTCAAATACCTCTCCTCTATCCTGTGCTGCCAGCATCCATATACCCGTCTTTTACCCTGTACTGCCTCCTTCCCTATAGCCCTTCTCTATCCAGCCCCCATGTACCCCTCCTTTACCTTGTGCTGCCTGCCTCCATAAACCCCTACTTTATCCTGTGCTGCCAGCCTCCATATACCCCTTCCCTATCCTGTGCTGTCAGTCTCTATATACCCTTCCTCTATCCAGGTCTGTCAGCCTCCATATACCTCTTAGCTACCTCTGCTGTCAGCCTCCAAATATCCCTCCTATATCCTGTGCTGTCAGCCTCTATATACCCCTCCTCTATCCTGTGCTGCCAGCCTACATATACCCCTCCTCTATCCTGTGCTGTCAGTCTCTATATACCATTCCTCTATCCTGTGCTGTCAACCTCCATATACCCCTCCTCTAACATGTGCTGCCAGCCTCCTATACCCCTCCCCTATCATGTGCTGTCAGTCTCTATATACCCTTCCTCTATCCTGTGCTGTCAGCCTCCATTTACCCCTTCTCTACTCTTTGTTTCCAGCCTCTGTCCTACCTTCCTCTACTCTGTGTGCTAGCCTCCATATACCCATTCTCTACCCTATGCTGCCAGCCTCCCTATACCCCTCTGCTACCCACTGCTTCCAGCCTCTGTTCGTCTCATGTCTTCCCTACACTATATGCCTCCATATACCCGTCCTCTGCCCCGCCTCCTGTGCTGCCAATCCCCATATGACCCTCATCTAACCTATGCTGCCCGCCTCCATATACCTCTCTGATGTCCTTTGCAGACAGCTTCTGTCCTACCCTCCTCTATCCAATGCTGCCAGCCTCCATATACCCCTTCTCCACCCTGAGCTGCCAGGCCCCATATACCCCTTCTGTGTCTTGTGCTACATGCCTTCATATACCCCCCCCACACCTGACACACATTACAACTTGGGCAAAACACCTAATGCGCCTGTGGACTTACTCAGTAGACTTTTGTAACGTGCATATGCCCAGTGCACCTTGGAAACTCATAGTCGCACAGATCACACGTTGGATACAAGTAGGCATACTGAATGCACATGGGCACATGTAGACGTGCGCTTTGCACATGAGGCACCATCTGTAGATATATGCGATAGGCCTGTGAACACAATAGCAGGTTCAAAGCCACATTGGGCGCATGTTAATTTGGTTATTAAATCCGAGGTACACGTGAACATGCTAAATACTAATTTGGTTCATGTGGAGATGCTCTTTGTGTCTTTGCACAGAATGCACGCTCAGTGCTACGCTGGACATACAAAGACATGCTCAATGCACCTGCAACACGTGCAGACTCGCTAAATGGCCCTGTAGCCTATGTGCATATGCTCAGTTCACCAGGACACTTGTGTAGGATTGTGTAATGCATTTGTGTTATATGTATAAATACCCTGTGTACCAGGACATTTACAAACCACTTGATGCACCCAAGGCACATGCTCGATACACGTAGGGTCTTTCAGCTGTGGTCCATATCGATCTGCTGAATGCTCCAAGCCACATGTAGACATGCTAGGTGGACCGGGGCAGACTCAGTGAGTATCCGTGTTCCATATAAACATGTTCAATGTACCTATGGCGTACAATGACAAGATAAATAAAGCTGTGTGGATTGAAACATGGATTAGTGAACTCGGGCACCTAGATATGCCACCTGAACCTGAGAATATTTGCACATGATAAACAGAATCTGAGGCACAAGTGGACTTGTACGAGGCAACCTGAGAACCTGTAGGAATGTCCAACACACCTAATACATGAGCACTAGACTATTCAGCAGATAGTTTGAAAATGTTTAATGCACCACGGACACTCACATTCTTACTACATGTGTTACACCTGTGGACATGCTCTATTTACCTGGGGCATGCTAGACATGCTTATTGCTGCTGGCTCACAAATAAACATGTTGAATGTACTAATAACATGTGCAGATGTTCTTAAATCATCTGAGAGACATGTGAAGTGATGGATGCATTTAGCCACATGCATAGATTGTCAACATGTTTAATCCACATGGAAAGATGTAGAGATGCTGAATAATCCCGCAGCTCGTGTAGAAATGATTATTGTGCCTTGGCACATCTGTCATGCTTCATTCACCTGGACATATGTAGACATTCTTAGTGCACCTGAAGCATATCTAGACATTCTTAATTAGCCTTGGGGACCTTTAGACAAGAAGTTAAGTGCATCTGTGGCACGCGTAGACAAAGTCACGTGCTCGGCTCTCATCTCAGCCTTATAGTTCTACCAGCTCTATGACGGCAATCCCAGGTAGTGTGATGTTTCTCTTTCTACAGCCAGCAAAACCCAAAGGGGCATTAATTCTTTCCGTCTGCGCTGGTTACTGTGACAGGTGTGTGGACAATGTATTCCTTCAAATGACTGCCCAGACGTTAATCAAGGAATGTAATATTCGTCAACAGTATTCTATCGAAGGACCCCAATCCATTTTTCTTCCCTTTGCAGTGGCCCGTGAAGAAGCGGCAGCTGTTCATGTAACTCTGAGAGGTGTCCGTACATATGTCCTGGCAGAGGCGCCCGGGCCTGTTCCAAATCCGAGCCGTGAAGCTTTTCTGAACATCTTGGCTCCGGACGCCCTGTGACGTTGGCCAATATGCCCATTGCGTGTATCTTTAGGCAGATTGAAATAAATCGGGGCCGTGCCGACAGAGCCAGTTTGCCGCTTGCTGTACAGCCAAGAAGATGTTTATTCGAAGAGAAGCGATGAGTAGCGGGCGTTTGGGTCAGGAAGTGTTCCTTGCCAGCTGTGGTGGAGCCAGTCCTGCCGGACAGCCCCTCCATCTTGGGCCCAGTCATACGCGTACCTCTAACCAGCTCTCGCCCACGCACTGTGTTTCAGGGACCTACAGCAGACTGACGTCCCTGCGTGCCACACAACGTGTTACTTCCCCCTCAATTGGCCGACATAAAACGATTCACAGAATGTTCTGGATTTAATCCTAGAATCAATTGGACGGTGCATCATACGCCATTGTTTTCAGATCCCTGCATTCAGCGACTGTGTTGCCCGCACATCCTATCCTTCATGGCCGTTCCCACTGAAACAATACTGTCTACGTTGTTCAATGTGCCACCGTTGAAAGAGGCAGCCAATAGTCAGAGCACAAAAACACATTGCCTCGTTTTCATTACAGAAAAATGACCTTTGGAGTTTTCGCAAGGTCCCATTGGCCACATTTCTACATACAACATGGCTGTTCTGTATTATGGTGATTAATTGGTATGGACATGTATTATCAGCTGAATCGCCCCTGTCGCAACCTTCAGGAAGAGTCCATAAGGCAAGCGAGTGAGCATGAACTAGAGTTCTGAAGTGAGGAAGTGAGGGGAGTTATAGAAGGTTAAAACAGAGCTCAAAAGTAATTTCAGCTAAAGAGGAGAAATAGACATAAAGGATATTCTATCCCAATCAGGGCATGGTACGGGGTTCACAAACAATCAATTAGTCAATCAATCAATATTTGTAAAGTGCAGGCTACTGACCCGTGAGGGTCTGAAGGAGCTTGGGGGGAGGGGCCTCATCCGAAGAGCCACGTCTTGAGGTTCTTCCTGAAGATGGTGAGCCACTGGATTTGTCTGAGGTGCAGGGGGAGGTTGTTCCAGCTCTTTGCTGCAGTGTAGGTGAAGGATCGTCCTCTGGTGGTGGTTTTGCGGATGCGAGGGATGGTGGCCAGGGCCATCTGGGCAGAGTGGAGGGATCTGTCAGGGGTGTGAAAGGAGACGCGGTGGTTCAGGTAGGCTGGTCCTGAGTTGTGTATGCCTTGTACGTGGGGGTGAGAAGCTTGAAGGCGATTCACTTCTTGACCGGTAGCCAGTAGAGGGTCCTCAGGTGTTGGGAGATGTGTTCTTGGCGAGGGAGGTCCAGAATGAGTCTGGCAGTGGCGTTCTGGATGAGTTTTAGTTTTTTGATGTTCCTAGTTGGGGTGCTGGCGTAGAGGGCATTGCCGTAGTTGAGCTTGCTAGTGACTAATGCGTGGGTGACTGTCCTGCGACAGTCTGCTGGCTTCCATCTGAAGATCTTCTGAAGTTTACGGAGTGTGTGCCAGCAAGAGGAGGTAACAGTGTTTACCTGATGGGTCATGGATAGGGAGGAGTCAGGGATGATTCCCAAGTTGCGGGCGTGCTCAGTCTGTGCAAGGGGGGTGCTGAGGGATGCGGGTCTCCGTGAGTGGTCCCAAGCTGAGGTGGCATTTCTGAAGATGATGAGCTCAGTCTGGTCAGAGTTGAGCTTGAGGCAGCTTTCTCTCATGCAGGCAGCAACTGATTTCATTCCTGAGTGGAAGTTCCTTTTGGCCGTGTCCGGGTCTTCGTTGAGGGAAATTATGAGTTGAGTGTCATTGGCAAATGACACAATGTTCATAGCGTGGATTCTGACGATGGCAGCAAGAGGCGCCATGCTACTGGCTGTTAGACTTTCTCTTTGTAGAACCTCTCTACTTGTACCAGTCCGGGATGACTGATGTGTAGTCACGATGATGATGATGTGAATGATAAAGATGATAATAACCATAATAATGATGATGATAATAATAATAATATTAATAATAATAATAGTAATTATAATAATAAAGGCACAAGACTGCCGGATGAGTAGCTCTGCTGATTGCAGAACTGAAAGGTAACTTGCAATATCCATACGTTGCATATTAAGAGGTGGTTTAAACCCAGATAATATGTGGGCTTTGCTTCCTCCTTCTGAAAACACATTAAATGACGAACAAGTGGCCATATGTAATGTGTGACACCTTCTTGTGGTCTTGCCTTTTTAGCCCACAGCACTGTGCATGCTGGAATTTTCAATTTTGAAATCAAACTACATGTCCCAGAATGCAATCTGCTGCAGGCTACAAGGGCAGGTGTGGCACGTGACGTGGGGCCTGTTAGTAGCTATGCCTAGCTTCCAGGAATTAGCAACACTGACCCATCTAAAAACTCCCTTACTTTAACAAGTGGAAGGGAGAGGAGAAAATAAACAAGTTCCTTTAGCCTTCACCCATGAAAGAAAGGATTTTCCTTACCTGGAACAGTTCCGTGAGTTCCTGCAGGCTTCGTTAGACAGTGTCAATTCCTTCCCTGAGACAATGAGCAAAGTGGGAACGTGGCTCAAAGCACTGTATCCACGCCAGATTTATGCTGGCCTTGTGCCATTCCAGCTTCACATTAGCGTCATTTTTTTACGCTAATGTGGTGTTGGAAGGGGAAAAACGCTGCACCATATTTACAAAGTGGCGCAATGCTTCCATTGCACCACTTTGTAACCCATTGCTCCACATTATGCCTGAGCCAGACATAATGAATGCAAGGGGGAGGGCGTTCCGACACTAGGGGAGCCTTAAAAATGGCACAAAGGAATCTCTGAGATTCCTTTGCGCCATTTTTATCAGCATTTTTTAACGCCTGCTAAGTGCAGGAGGTAAAAATACGCTCCCATTGATTACAATGAGCTTCTGGATGCTATGCAGGATTAGCGTCATCATTTTTTATGTTAATCCTGCAAAGCGCCAGACTAGCATAAAATATTATGACGCTAGCCACCCTAACTACCGCCATGGTTCGCCGTATTTTAAATACAGTGCTGCCATGGTGGCATTAAAGGGGCACTAAGGGGTGCAAGAAAAGTAGCCCTTTGTTTTTAAACTGCTGCTAGATACACAGTGGGTCGGCTCATGCGCACCAACTTCCAACTTTGCTGTTCCCCTTGATCACAGTGACGTCATGAGTCGCCTGTAACATTTGGTTATCATTTTTATTGATATTAATATTAATACAATTAATATCAACGGCACTGATGATAGAAATACTAATAATAATACTGGTACTAATATTAGTAAAAATAAAACATAATACATAATTTCGCCAAAGGCAATAATATTAGTATTACTAAGTACTAAGTAGTAATATTAGTAACACAATATTGGTAAATACTTCATAGCTCACAACGCTGGGTCATTTATCTCTTCACATTTGATTAAAACACATTCTCCATATTCAAATCTATGGTACTCATTGTGTCAACAACAGAAATACATAAGCCAGCCCAGCTGATATCGGACTTGAAGTGCTATTTCAGTGCATGCCTGTGCATAGATACTTAGGCCCTCATTACGAGCCTGGCGGTCTGTGACCGCCAGGCTTGCGGTGGGCGGGAGCACCGCCGACAGCCTGGCGGTGCCCCTTAGGGCATTCTGACCGGGGCGCTTTGGCCGCGGTCAGTGCAGGAAAACCGGCGGTCTCCCGCCGGTTTTCCGCTGCCCGTCAGAATCCTCCAAGGCGGCGCAGCATGCTTGCTGTTTGCTACTTCAAAGGCAGAATTGGGTATAGAAGGGCACAAAAAACCCTGAAAAATAGATCACTTCTGGCCATCAAGAGGAACCTCTGCCAAGGAGAAGAGCTGAAGAGCTGAGGAGAAGTGCTTCCCTGCCTGTGACTGTGCTTTGTGGAGCCATCCTGCAGTTGCTGCTTCTGCCTGTGAAAGGAGACAAAGACTGGACTTTGTTGTGCATTCCTGCTTGTGAAGAAATCTCCAAGGGCTTGACCTGAGCTTGCCTCCTGTTGTTGAAGTCTCAGGGCCATCAACGACTTCCACTGCCAGCACCTGCACTCTCTGCTGAGACTCCTGCCCTGCCAAGTGGTGCCCTATCCAGTTCCTGGACCCTTGAAAGGTAAAGCTGGCAGCCAAAGACTGAAAATCCACGCACAGACTGCTGTGTGGGGAAACTTTCGATGTACCTTCCGAGACGCAGCTGATAAATGACGAGCTGTAGGCTTCGCGGCTGAAATCTACGCTCCACCTGCATCGCGGCTGGAAGACTGATGCAAAGCGGCTGGAGAAACAATGCGCAACACCCTCTGACGGAGGCCGGTAACGACGCAACCCCACATAGTGCAGTTTTCTGATACTGTGCAACCGGATGTTCAATGCAAACCTCGCTGGGCACGGAAAACCAACGCAAAGCCTGCCCGGACCTGGGGTGCCTGTCTGGATCAACGCATTGCCCTCCTGCGGAGGGGAAAAACGACACAAGCCGACCCGACCAGAGGAGAAATGACGCACGGTCTCGCTTGCGAATGAGAAATCGACACACGCTGGCCTTTTCTGATGCACACTCGCCTGTGCAGTGTTATTTTGACGCAACCCAGGTACTTTTTCACGCTAACAGTGTTAGCTCTGTTTTCTAAGGATTTAAGACTCTTTTTGCTTGTTAATTCATAACTTGAATTGTGTATGGTGGATTTTTGTTGTTTTGGTCTTGTTTTGTTTAGATAAATATTACCTATTTTTCTACACCTGTGTCGTGTCATTTTGTAGTGTTTTCACTGAGTTAGTGAGTGTGTTGGTACAAATACATTACACCTAAACTCTGAGGGTAAGCCTGCCTGCTTGTGCCAAGCTACCAAGGAGGTGAGTGGGGGCTAATGAGGATGATTCTCCTTTACCCTGACTAGAATGAGGGTCCTTGCTTGGACAGGGTGTAACCTGACTGCCAACCAAAGACCCCATTTCTAACAACGCTCTTATTTTTTGGAGTGTTAGGAATGCTCTACACAACTCAAGCCTGGTGTTATGCTACGTATAGGTCTTGTTACAGTGCAAGAGTCTTAAGGAGACCTTTTAAATGCTTTAGTTCAGGAGTCTAGTGGAAGTTCAGTGAACTAAGCAACACGAGGGAGCTGGAGATATGTGCAGAGTCAACCAAGCATAAGGGAAATCGAGTTTGAAATCACTGTACATATCCACAGAGACTGAATGAGGGCAATGGATTTGCCTTGCATGCAGCACATTTCATTATTTATGCATTTTCTTTTACACTGTACAAATTTAGCACTGCAATCACAGTTCAGACATGAAGGTATACAGCGTTTATAGGCTTTCATATAGATTTTTCTCATCTTCAGGATCCAGTTGAGTTTCCAAACCACTGAGCTGTGACATGGTGGACTACAGAAATGACATTAGAGTGGGGTTAGTTGGAAATAGCATTGTTACCAGTACTAGGCCATGTACTCTTTGTTTACGTCAATGGATCCAACTAATCAATCTCACTAATAGCAATAATTTGTAAAAAGAAAGGCCAGAACTGGGTCCATGATTCCCTCCTGACATCAGCGATATAGTAAACTCAATGAATCTGAATAAGTACTCTGACTACTTTTGGAAGTTAATGGGAACATTTTCTAATGCAGTGAGATACTTAATAGTAACATCAGCAACAGGGGCCTTGAAGAGCCCCAGAAAGTGAAAGAAGTGTAGGGGCCAGCTTTATCATTGGATTGCATGGCCTGTGCATCACGCAAGGTGACCCAAGTGCAACGCAGTAAGTCAGATATACCAAGCCACCATACTTTACCCCACATGGCTTGGTGTATCCAGTTTAACGTAAGGCAGTGCAAGTAGTTGCCTTGCATTAGTCTGCACCAGGAAGACATCACATGGATAGAACATGTTTGTTCTCAGGCAAATGTTGCCTGAGAACAGAGAAAGTCTGCTCTTGCACAGTGATTGCTCTGTTGATGAAGGCCTTATCTTTTATCACATGTCATGTTTGTGGTGGAGTCTTGTGTCCCTCAGATGTTGCCAAGAGATGTACCTTTAAATTACTACCAGCTCAGAGGACAGGCAAATTTTATCTATGTCTGCCAATCAGCCTGAACCTGTTCCTGGTCATTATAGGTTTAATTTTCTCTAGAGCCGTTTTGATTTGACTTATTTTGTATAATTTCTACCACATGTTTGGTGTTTTAGTAAATGCAGTACATATCCGTTTGTGTCTTTGTAGAGGAGTCCTGTAAGGATTTGAGCCTGAGCATACCAAATAGCTCTCTGCTTACTATTAAACATGTCTGTGTGAAGTTTCATATCACCATTGGTTGCTGTATGAGGAAGAGAAGTTTAGAGATGTTGCTTTAAAGAGCCATGCTCAATTCTGAGTATGAGTCAACACAAGTGTTTTCTTGCTAGGGCAGGTAGTGTGCAGATTTTAAAAATTTCTGCATAGCATTCAACAAGGCAAAATCGTACACGAACGAACTTTGACAGATTGCTGCATCTTTCTGAGACTAACACCTCTCAGCTTCCAGCATTGTCTGCAGTGACTACTCCTCTCACCCATTGAAAGCATTATAGATCTGCAGAATATCTGCATTGAGCATTCCTTAACAGGCATGTTCAAATTAATAGCGCCACCGTCATCCATTACATAATGTTCAGTTGCAAGATTGCACAATTGCTCCTTTGCACATGTGCTTTGGGTAAATGCTCATTTTTAGAAATTGGGTCTCTAGTTGGCAGAGGTATGTACCCTGTCCAAGTAGGGACCACAATCTTTGTCAGAGTAAGTCACAAAACAATCCAAATTATACTGTGCGCACCCTCAGGTAGCTTGGCACAGAACAGGCAGGCTTAACTTAAAAGGCAATGTGTAAAGTATTTGTGCAGTAACTCATACAGTAGCGCAGTGAAAACACCACAAAAATACACCACACAGGGTTAGAAAATAGATGATATTTATGTAAATACAAAATTATAAAATGACAAAAATCCAATATGTACAAGTTGAGATATCACTTTTTAAAGGTTTGAAAGAGTCTAAGGGGGTCATATTGACCCTGGCGGTCATGGACAGCCAGGGCCAACGACCGCGGGAGCACCGCCAACAGGCTGGTGGTGCTCCCATGGGCATTCTGACCGCGGCGGTACCGCCGCGGTCAGAAACGGGAAACCGGCGGTGTCCCGCCGGTTTCCCGCTGCCCAAGGGAATCCTCCATGGCGGCGCTGCAGGCAGCGCCGCCATGGGGATTCCGACCCCCTTACCGCCAGCCTGGCTCTGGCGGTTTTGACCGCCAGAACCTGGCTGGCAGGAACGGGTTCGTGGGGCCCCTGGGGGCCCCTGCAGTGCCCATGCCAATGGCATGGGCACTGCAGGGGCCCCCTAACAGGGCCCCACCAAGATTTTCAGTGTCTGCCAAGCAGACACTGAAAATCGCGACGGGTGCAACTGCACCCGTCGCACCCCTTCCACTCCACCGGCTCCATTCGGAGCCGGCATCCTCATGGAAGGGGGTTTCCCGCTGGGCTGGCGGGCGGCCTTCTGGCGGTCGCCCGCCAGCCCAGCGGGAAACTCAGAATGACCGCCGCGGTCTTTCGACCGCGGTACGGTCTTCTGGCGGTTCCCGCCAGGCGGGCGGCTTCCGCCGCCCGCGGAGGTCGGAATGACCCCTAATTCTTTAAGAATCCATGGTTGTATCCTTGTAACAAAGTACCTGGGATGTGTAAAAAATAACGATGTACAGGGGCTGCAGAGTGGGAGATGCATTGAAAAATAAGACGCTGCATCGAATTTTCCAGCGTGGCACATAGGAGGGATTGTTTTTTTCCACTTTTACTTACATAGCCACCTGCCCTATGGGTTACCTAGGTCTTACCTTAGGGGTGACTTATATGAAGAAAAAGGGGAGTTTAAGGCTTGGCAAGTAGTTTTAATTGTCAAGTCGAAGTGGCAGTGAACCTGCTCACACAGGCCTTGCAGTGGCATGCCTGAGACATGGTTAATGGTCTACTTATGTGGGTGGCACAATCAGTGCTGCAGGCCCACTTGTAGCATATTTAGTAGGGACTTACAGGTAAATTAAATATGCCAATTGGGTAGGAACCAATGTTACCATGCTTAGCGGAGAGAACACATCCACTTTAGCACTGGTCAGCAGTGGTAAAGTGCGCAGAGTCCTAAAAACTGCAAAAACAGTGTCAGAGAAATGGAGGGAGGAAGGCAAAAAGTTGGGGGATGGCCACCTTAAGGCTGTCAGGTCTAACATGTGCCCCCCCCCCAGCTGAAAGTGGAGAGAGCCACTCAAACCCTTGGGCGCTCTCATTACTAAGGTGGAAGAATCTGGAGAGACCATCAGCATTGGCGTGGACAGTCCACGGGCGATGCTCCACCATAAAGTCCATACCCCGTAGGGAGATGAACCACCTCAAGAGCTTAGGGTTTTCACCCTCATCTGCATGAGGCATCTGAGGGGACTATGGTCTGTCTGAATCTGGAAGTGAGTCCCAAACAGGTATGGTCTCAGCTTCTTCATTGCCCAGACCACAGCAAATGCTTCTCTTTCAATGGCACTCCATTTCTGTTACTGTGGAAGTAATCTCCTGCTAATGAAGGCTACTGGTTGGTCTAGGCTCTCCTCATTCAGCTGTGCTAAGACTACCCCTATGCTATGCTCTGAAGCATCTGTCTGCAGTATGAATTCCTTGGAGTTATCAGGATCCCTGAGCAAAGGTGCTGTGCACATGGCTTCTTTGAGGGAAAAAAAGGCTTTCTTGCAAGCCTCTGTCCAGATAACCAACCTTGGCAGCTTCTTAGAAGTCAGCTCATTTAAGGGGGGCACAATGGTGCCATATCACTTAACAATTCTACTGTAGTAACAAGTGAGACCTGAGAAGGCTCTCACTTCAGTTTGAGTTTTAGGTGGTTGCCAAGCCATGATTGTTTCAACTTTAGCCTGGAGGGGCTGCACCTTGCATCCACCTACCAAGTGTCCCAAATACACAATGGAACCCTGCCCTATCTGGCACTTACTGGCCTTCACTGTCAGTCCTGCCTGTTGTACGGCCTGGATCACCTCTTGGAGGTGAAGCAGGCATTCCTCCCAGCTGGCACTATAGACTGCAATGTTGTCTAAGTAGGTGGCACAGAACGCCTCTTTACCAGCCAGGACCCTGTTACCCAACCATTGGAAGGTAGCAGGGGTATTCTGCAAGCCAAAGGGCATTATCCAGAATTTGGAATGTCCCTCATGGGTTAAGAATGCTGACCTCTCTTTTGCCCCCTCTGTCAAGGTGATCTGCCAGTACCCTGATGTCAAATCAAATGTATGGAGGAATTTGGCAGTGCCTAGCCTGTCAATTAGCTCATCAGCTCTGGGGATGGGGTATGCATCAGTCTTGGTGACATATTGAGACTTCGGTAACCCACAAAGAACCAAAGTTCTGGTTTGGTGCCCGATGGGGCAGCTTTTGGTAGCAATACCACTGGGCTGGATCAGGCACTGTTAGAGGTTTCAATCACCCCTAAAGCTTATATCTTAGCAACGTCCTCCTTGATATTGGCTTTCACCCTTTCTGACACCCTGTAATTTTTGTTCTTTACAGGGGGACCGTCTCCCATGTCAATGTCATGGACACACAGATGTGTGAGTAAAGGGGTGAGGGAGAACAGTGAGGCAAATTGTCCCAGCAACAGGTAAGTCACCCCTCTGCTCTAGGGTCAGGGAGTCAGAGAGGTTGAAATCCTCCACCGACCCATCACTTTCCTGTGCAGAGAGGAGGTCAGGAAGAGGTTTCCTCTCCTCCTCTGCACCCTCATCTGTCACAAGGAGCATGGTGAGTTCAGACATCTCAAAGTGAGGCTTGAGTCTGCTTACATGGAGCACCCATAGGGGGTTTAGAAGGGTATGGAGGTCCACTAATTAAGTGGCCTCCTCCTTACGCTCCTTTATTTTGTATGGACCAGTCCAGCGATCCTGGAGAGCTTTGGGATCTACTGGCTCCATGACCCATACTTTGGTCCCAGGTTGAAACTCTACCAGATTGGCCTTCTGATCATACCAGAGTTTCATCACCTCTTGACTGGCCTCAAGGTTGCTTTTGGCCTTTTTCCAGAAGTGGTGCATCTGGTTGTGGAGGGCCAACATGTAGCTGACCACATCCTGGAAGGGTTTCCTGGGAGCTTTTTCCCACCTCTCCTTGAGAATGCTTAGAGGCCCCCCTAACAGGAAAGCCATAGAGAAGTTCAAAAGAAATGAACCCTACTCCTTTCTGGGGCACCTTCCTGTAAGCAAAGAGAAGGCATGGCAAGATGATGTCCCTATTATGCGTCATGCCCTAAGGTAGGCCTGCAATCATGCTTTTCAAGGTCTTGTTGAATCTCTCAACTACAACATTGGATTGAGGGTGATAGGATGTGTGAAATTGTAAGTTACACCACATGCATCCCACATGGACTTCATGTATGCAGACATGAAGTTAGTGTCTCTTTCAGACACTATCTCTTTGAGGAACAATACACGGGTAAAGATCCCCATCAAAGTTCTGGTCACTACAGGTGCAGTCACCATCCTCAAAGGAATTGCCTCTGGATAGTGTGTGGCATAGTCCACCAAGACCAGAATGAACCTGTTGCCTAGGGCTGTCTTAGGGTCCAATGGACCAATTTAGTTGATGCTCACCCTTTCAGGTGGTGCCAATTACAGGAAGTGGGATCAGGGGAGCCTTCAGCTTTTTCCCTGACGTCCCACTGGCTGGCAGGTGGGACAGGACATGCAGAATGTATACAAGACTGTCTTCATTCAGGGTCAATAGGAGTGGGTGACAAGCCTGGCAAAGATCTAGTCTTGCCCTAAATGTCCTGCTAGGGGTATGTCATGATCCAAACCCAGAAGGAAGGCCAGGTAACACTGGCACCACCAGCACATGTGCTGCCCGAATACCCAGAGCCTTAGGTTCACTATATGGAGATCAGTCTTCCAGTAAATCAGGTGATCCCCAGAGGCTTCACCTGCTGCATGGGCTAAGGCCTGTCGCCTTAAGCCCCCAAGAGTGGGACACTGTTTCTGCGCTTTGCAGAATTCCTCCATAGTGGGCCCACCCTCAACTTGCCAGTCAGTAAGCTCAGGTAGGTTACCTAGCATGGCACCTCCTTCCCCACAATTAACAACATGGGAGGAGCAAGTCTTGGCAATAATGCATCCTGAGGGCCTGGCAAGAGTAGCAGGAGGATGGACTCTGGTGGTAAGTCAACTCTTTACTACTTTTACCCCCCTACCTGCATGCTTAGTACATACCCCCACCCCTACCCTCACCCCCATCACCCCGCCACCTCACACAAACCCCACCATCACAACCCACCCCTGCCAGTACCCAGCACTGCATGCAACAACAATGCATGGACACCACTCACAGCCCTGCATGGACACCCATCACCACAGCATGCACAGTAGTGACAATCACTAAGCCAACCAAATTACAACTCACACAAGCCAAAGCTGCCTTGGTAATAACAACCATAGAGGGGAACATACCCATGCACAAGATGTCACACGTAGTAACAATAACACTGCTTTTACATACCCACAGGACCCCCACAGGACGTCACCGGAGAGGAGGTGCCAGCAACATCCAGTCCCCCACCCCGAAGAGGCCCACAGTGATGACAGCAGCTCTGCACGCTTGGATGTGGATGACCAACCTGGCCCATCAGGGACCGCTGGACAGTTGGTTACCCAGGCACAGTCCCATACCACCACAGAGCCTCCCCACTCAGGAAATACCAGCACAGCACCCACCCAGTGGGCCCATACCACTGTCCCCAGGACACGTCAATCAGCAGTGTGTCCACCACTACAGAGACCCCAGGCAACCCCACATACACAGGGCGATCAGGGACCTGGGTCAGTGGCAGTGGGAGTGGGCACACAGTTCAGAGGACAGAGGCACAGGACAGCAGGGAAGCTGGGAGGACTGCTGTGGGACAGGGGGAGGACAGGGGGAGGACTGGCCCAGGGAACGGACTATCCATGAGGTACTCACCAACATCCTGGGAGCATACCACCATTCCCAGGAGACCATGGGCCAGATACTGGCCAAGTTGCAGGAGACCCAGCGGCTGTAGGAGGGACAGTACCTGGGAATAAGGGAGGACCTGAAGGGCATCCACACCTCCCTGGTCACCATTGGAGGGGTGCTGGCAGACATGGCCAACACAGTAAGGGAGGCAGTGGCACACCAACGGGCCCCTGACACTATCCACACTGATGAACAGCCTTCCACCTACGCTGCCGCTAGTGGACAGGAGGTCCCGCCACAGGAACAACAGGCCACCAGCACCCCACCCCCTGCAGAAGGAGAACCACCCCGCAAACGGTCCCAGTGATCCAGGCAGAAGCCAGAGAACATTGCCAAGACCCACACCAGGAAATAAGACTCCCCTGATTATCACCCTTGTGTCCCACTCTGTCACCCTGTCCACCTTGAACTGACATTGCTCCCCTTCTTTTGCCCCCTTGAACAATGCACCTGTGATACCAATAGACGGGACCTTATTCTGGACTTTCCTCCACCATCACCCTAGCCCATTGCACATCCCCATTTACTTCTCAGCAGTGAAATAAACACCCTTGGAAAAACCAAGTATGGAGTATGTCAAATGATTTGAGGATGCAGTTGTTTAACAATCTGTAGACATTGCAAATAGCCTGTACATTGATGTATACATAGAAAAGACCTGTAATGTGCAGCAGTCAACACACCAGGAGCCACAGGAGGGCACAGATATCTGCAAATAGACATGTTAAGGGGTACAATAAGTGGCCTTTGTAGTGGGAACAGCAGCCAGCCAGAGAAAATTCATTTCACAAAACAGCAATGGAAGGTGAGGTTACAGTGTCTTACCTGTGTGTCACTGGAAGTACTGTTGAATTATAGTTATTCTGTTGGCCACATCCTCTTCCTCTGCCTCCTCTTCATTACTGTCCACAGGCTTCACCACTGCCACATGACCATCTCCAGCCCCATCCTCCTGCAGAAAAGGCACCTGATGTCTCAAGGCCAGGTTGTGCAACATGCAACATGCAACGATGATCTGGCACACCTTCTTGGGTGAGTAGCACAGGGATCCACCTGTCAGATGGAGGCACCTGAACCTGGCCTTCAGGAGGCCAAAGGTGCGCTCAATGATCCTCCTTGTTCGCCCATGTGCCTCACTGTAACGTTCCTCTGCCCTTGTCCTGGCATTCCTCACTGGGGTCAGTAGCCATGAGAGGTTGGGGTAACCAGAGTCACCTGTGAATATCGAGGGATACCTGTTAGCCAGACGCTCACCCTTAGGGCCAACCCCACACCCATAAACCAACAGACACTGGGTGGGGACCATGGGCTCACCTATTAGCCACACCCTATGCCTCTGGAGTTGAGCCATCACATATGGGATGCTGCTATTCCCCAGGATATAGGCATCATGCACAGACCCAGGATACTTTACATTCACATGGGACATGTACTGGTCCACCAGGCACACCATCAGGCACATTCATAGAGTGAAAACTCTTTTGATTTCTGTACACCTGTTCATTTCTCCGGGGGGGGGGGGCAAAGGCAATACGTCTACCATCAATAGCACCAATTATGTTGGGGATATGTCCCAGTGCATAGAAGTCAGCCTTCACTGTGGCCAAATCCTCCACCTGGGGTAATACGATGAGCATGTGTTTCATCAGGGCAGACAACACTCTGGTCAGCAAGTTTGAGAACATAGGCTGTGACATCCCTGCTGCCATGGCCACTGTCGCTTGGAAGGAGCCACTTGCCAAGAAATGTAGCACTGATAGGACTTGCACAAGAGGGGGGATCCCAGTGGGGTGACGGATAGCTGAGATCAGGTCTGGCTCCAATTAGGCACACAGCTCTTGGACTGTGGCCCTATCAAGTCTGTAGGTGAGGATGAAGTGCTTGTCCTCCATTGTTGCCAGGCCCACCAGGGGCCTGTACACGTGGGTTTGTCTCCAACTCCTATTTATCCTCAGCGGTTGAACTCTAGGGTGAAAAACAGTGAGCAGAGGGTCATATTCAAACATATCTTCAGAGTAAAATGCCTTGCATGCTGTGACAGAAACAGTATGTGAATGTGTAGTTCCGTAAATGTGCCTATGTCTGCTGTAATGCAGTTAGGTGCCATGGCCTGTTCCCTCTGAAATGGCGGCCGCCTGACCTGTGTGGAGGGACAAATGGAAATGAGGTAATTCTGCTAACGTTGTGCGCCATTGCAGGAGGCGGTCGATGACCGCCGTGCAACACCTCATTGGTTATCATTGGGCCCTATGGGTTCCAGTAGCCAGTGGTGATGTACGCCGGCGGTGACGGTACGCACTGCAGTGGACGTGACCGCCATTTTCTACCTGTTCACTCATTTGCTACCTGATCTTCAACAGGAGAGGACCTACACTGCAAGTGCTGCTGTGACCTGTGTCTGGAAGCGACCATGGCTCGAGTGTCTGGGTAAAGGGCCCTTGCCTTCACTTCTGAGTAGTTGGAGAGACTGGTGGATGGGGTCCTATCCCAGTACCGTTTACTTTATGGTCCTCCAGACCAACAGGTGAGTACACTGTGAGCATGATGCATGGGCCATGAATGCATGGAGTGCTGTGTGTGTAAGCCTCGTGTAGGGGGGCTGGCTGAGGGGTCATGTATGGTGGTCAATGTCTGTGGCTAAGGGGATGGGAGGGATATGGTGGGCCATTAGTGTAACAGTCCGGACGGTATGACTAATACCCTTTTCTATGTATCTTTTTCTGCAGGTCAGCGGCTATCAGAAAAAGGGTATTTGCTGTGCCATCACCAAGGACGTGCGTACCCTGGGGGTCTTTGACAGGCGGAGCACCCACTGTTGCGAACGGTAGGAGGACCTGCACCGCTGATCAAGGAAGACGGCGGAGCCCAGCTGGGGATGGCCTCCCAACGAGGAAGGGGTGCCCATCGTACCCTGACCCCCCTGATGTTCCGCATCCTGGCGGTGACCTATCCGGAGTTGGATGGGCACTTAAAGGCATCACAGCAGCCACAAGGGGGTGAGTACAGTCTCAGAATTAGAAGATTTCACATGTTGGGGTGTTATCTGGGTGGGGAATGTGGGTCTGTGTGTGCCCCTAGGCCACGACGAACATGGCAGGATAGGTTCCATGATGGGCAGGGTCTGATGCACTCCAACCCCAGATATGCTAGTGGGCATCTACTACTGGGCAGGGTCCTGTGGGTTTCAGGTGTGCTGCTATTGGCGTTAGGTATTTTACTCCATGGCCTGTTGACTAGCATTGTAACTGGTAGTGCATGGCCTTGTGCATAGGGCTGTTCCCTGTGGGTTGTGTACGCCAACGGTGTTGTTGTTGCTGGCATTGACCAAGTGTATCCTTTGTCTCTTCCACCCCCCTTTTTGTTTTGTCACCCTGTCCTTTTGCACATTAGCATCATCTGGCGGAGGAGCAGAGGCACCTGCAATGGAGGGAGCTGCATCCCACATGGCCCAGGAGGCCGAATCCACCGACGGTGAGGGCACCAGTGGGACTGGAGGGGGCAGTTCTGACACCAACGCCTCCTCCGATGGCAGCTCCCTGGTGGTGGCGGGCAGCTCTGTGGCCATCCCAACTAAAGGTACAGCCGCCATCCCCGTACCAGCACCGCCCTCCCAGCAGCCCCTCAGCTAGGTTCCCGTACCCGCTCACCCAGGATGGTGGGCATCTCCTTTACCCCTGGCACCTCAGGCCCTGCCTCAGTCAGCCCTGCTGCCCTCAGTGACCTCCTGCAATCCATCTCAATTGGGCAGTCAGCCATAGTGAATGCCATCCAGGGTCTGGCAGGGCATTTGCAACAAACAAATGCATTACTGGAGGGCATTCACTCTGGCGTGGCGGCCCGACAGAGATCATTCCAGGCTCTGGCCATCTCCCTGATGGCAGCCATTGTCCCTGTCTCTAGCCTCCCCCCTCCAACTTCCTCTACCCAGTCCCATGCCCCTCAACCCCAGCCTATCCCAAGCACACCTTCAGGCCAGCATGCACCCAAATCAACACACAGAAGTGGCTCAAGCAAACACAAGCACCACACTTCATCCCACAGGCATTCACACAAGCACCATCCAGTTGCAAACACACCAACATCCACTGCCTCCACTGTGTCCCCCTGCCCCTCGTCGTCCACCTCCCTCCCAGTAGCATCTCCACTCACACCTGCATGCACTACATCCTCATCCACTACCTCCATCACCATCACTACAAGTCCCTCTCTGGCAGTCACCACTCCCACACCCATGCATACATCCCCTGTGTCCTCTCCCACTGTGTCTGTGCCCCCTCCTCCCAAAGTACACAAACGCAAGCACTCAGACACCCAACAGCCAGCCACAACACTACAGCATCCAGCCCATGCACCTGCACCCAAACACAGCAGGCAGACACCTCCTACCACCCCTCCCTCTTCCTTCCTCCCAAACCTTCACCCTCTTCCAGCCCCAGTGATCCTAAAAAGCTTTTCCTCTCCACCCTTGACCTTTTCCCTGCCCCCCCACGTCCTTCACTTCGGGCCAGGGTGGTCAGGACCCAGGCTAGCACCTCAGCCACCCAGTCCACGGCCACTGTCGTTTCTGCAGCCACTGCAGTTGTGAGAGGCACCATGAAGAGACCAGCCCACACATCCAGTGTGCCTGCACCAGCTGCCAAGGGCAAAAAGGGAGCACCAGCTGGCAAACGCAAGGAGGCACCACCAGCTGGCAGAAGCAAGGAGGCACCACCAGCTGGCAAACGCAAGGAGGCACCACCAGCAGCCAAGGGCAGGAAGGGAACACCAGCTGGTAAGGGCAATAAAAAAGACAAAGATGCTGCAGGCAGGATGGAAATGGAGCCTGGTGCTGGAGCAGCATCTGGGCAAACAGCACCAGCCATGGCACTTCAGCTGTCCGAAGCTGTGCGGGAAGGGCTGGAGCTTTCCCCCACCACAGGCAGCACTGCCGCCAGCACCACCGCCCGCACCGCCACCTGCATCAACACCAGCACCACTGCCAGCAGCAGCAGCATCCCCAGAGGGCAGCCGTCTGAGGCTGCGGGGGAAAGGCTGGAGCCTCCCCCACCACAGGCAGCATCGCCGCCAGCACCGCCACCAGTACCGACACCTGCACCGCCACCAGCACGACTGCCAGCACCACTGTCAGCAGGAGCAGCCCCAGTGGGCAGCTGTCTGAGGCTGCGGGGGAAGGGCTGGAACCTCCCCCACCACAGGCAGCACCGCCGCCAGCCCCGCCACTGCCACTACTGAGCAGCCGTTACTGCCGGAAGGCAGTGTGTAGTTGTGCCTCCATTGGCTATAGTGTGTCCTGGCCCCTGCAACAACTGTAGGTGTGGCACCCAGGTGAGAGACTGTGACCTTGCACCCACCAATATCTGCATCATTGTGCACAAAGCCCCCTGCAGAACCAGTGTAAGAAGGCATGCACTCACCCCCTCCTTGCCAGAATGAAGCACACTGGGCCCGAAGCCCCCTCCAGAACCAGTGGAAGAAGGTATCCACTCACCCCCTCCTTGCCAGGATGAAGCAAGTGGGCACAAGGCCTCCTCCAGAACCAGTGGAAGAGGGCATGCACTCACCCCCTCCTTGCCAGGATGAAGCACACTGGGCACAAAGACCCCTCCAGAACCAGTGGAAGAAGGCATCCACTCACCCCCTCCTTGCCAGGATGAAGCACACTGGGCACAAAGCCCCCTCCAGAACCAGTGGAAGAAGGCATGCATTCACCCCCTCCTTGCCAGGATGAAGCACACTGGGCACAAAGCCCCCTCCAGAACCAGTTGAAGAAGGCATCCACTCACCCCCTCCTTGCCAGGATGAAGCACACTGGGCACAAAGACCCCTCCAGAACCAGTGGAAGAAGGCATCCACTCACCCTTCTTTCCCAGGATGAAGCACACTAGGCACAAGGCCCCCCTCAAGAACCAGTGGAGAAGCCATCCACTTGAGAGACTGTGGCTTTGCACTCCCAGGACTAAGCAGCGGGCAAACCAACCATTTGAGAGAGTGTGGCTTTGCACTCCCCAGGACTAAGCAGTGGGCAAACCACCCACTTGAGAGAATGTGGTTTTGCACTCCCAAGGACTAAGCAGTGGGCAAACCACCACTTGAGAGACCGTGGGTTTGCACTCCCCAGGACCAAGCAGTGGGCAAGCCACCCACAACCAAGCAATGGGCAAACCACCCACTTGAGAGACTGTGGCTTTGCACTACCCAGGACCAAGCAGTGGGCAAACCACCCACTTGAGAGACTATGGCTTTGCACTCCCCAGGACCAAGCAGTGGGCAAACCACCCACTTGAGCGACTGCGGCTTTGCAGTCGCGAGGACCAAGCAGTGGGCAAACCACCCACTTGAGAGACTGTGGCCTTGCACTACCCAGGACATCGCAGAGGGAATGTAGCCCCCTCCAGGAGCAGTGGCATTGTACCATCTTCTGGCTGAGGGCCCCCCGCTTCCCCTTCCCCCTGAGGTGCCTGTGTATTTTCGACCTGATGCCCCAGCAGTGTTCTCTCCGTATTGAAGCAAGAGTCAAGTGGGGCCTTGGCCTATGTGATATGGCCCTGTGGGCCACGGACATTTTGGACTGGGCATTGTCCCTCCATTTGTATATATTGTAGATACTGTTTTGTGCTTTAAGGATGTATTTCTCGAAATTTATATTATTACACTGACTTTACTCACTTCCTTTTGTCCCTGCGTTATTCCTGAGGGGTAAAGATGGATATGTAATGTTGTTGCATCTGTTTGTGTGTATGGTGTTGGGTGTGGGGGTTGGGGTGGGGGTGTTGCATAATACGTGTGAGTGTGTCACTCTCTTTTTCCTACCCCCCTCCCTTGTGTGCTAGGTGCGGTACTCACCATGGTTGTCTTCGCTGCCGTTCATGTTCCTGGTGTTGGAGGAGGTATACCAGCATGGAAAACATCTGTAGTTCGGGCTCCATGGTGTCATGGTTCTTCCTTGAGTGTCCAAAGGTGAGTCGTTTCCCTTTTGTGTACTGTTTCCGGCGTGCTTTTGATGGTGTTGTTACTGCCCTGGAAAAGGTGGCAGATTGGGTTGTTGTCAAAGGGTGGGTGGTACATTGTCTTCCGCCTGGTCTGTTGGCGGTTATCGCCGCAGTGCTTGTTGCTACTGCCGTGGCGGTCGGTGTGTTAAAGTGGCTGTCTGTGTTGACGGTTTCCACCGTGGTCATAATTCCATTATTTTTACCGCCGGCCTGCTGGTGGTATTACCGCTGTTTTATCACTGACCGTCAGGATTGTAATGAGGGCCACAATCACTGATTTTTCTGCCCCGCACCCAGCCATTCAGTGCTTTACTCGAGTAATCAATGAAGTTTACACAGGATTGGTTGAGGAGTTTGTTACTATCTCTGAAACTTTGGTGAAACTTATCAGGAGTCAGTCCAAATTTGGCAATCAAAATGGTTTTCATGGGAGTGTACTTGTTCTGGACCCCAACCTCTAATGTCAGAAGTGTCTCCCTCCCAAGTGGAGGCATGTGTTTCCACAGAACCGCCCCCAGTGCTATTCACGATCCCCATGTGCCCTCAATGCAACTTCATAAGCAGAAAAACACTTGTCAATGTCATCTCCCACCACGTAACTGGGCACCAAAGCCTTGAGTATACAAACTCTCTTGTCTCCAGCGGGTCCTGTATGTAAGCTGCAACCATTACTGCTGGATTCAGACTGCCCAGCCTTAAGCTCCAGCTCTTTCAGAATCATGTCATCAGCCAGCATAAGTATCTTCTCAGCAAGGCTCTTTCAATCTCATCTTGTGTGGCTTCCCTCTCAGCTTTCCTCTCCTCTGCCTCCATGTTTAAACTTGTCAACTGCAGCCTGAATTCTCTCTCCTTTCCTATGTGGTCAAGCCGCACTGCTCCCTGGTCTCGCAGGGACACAAATCCAGGGGCGTCCTCCCCCACTGCTTTTGGCAGCTCCTTGTGAGAGCCATTCTCGTGCTCCCCCAACTCATCATGCTCTTGGGAGTGGGATTCTGTCCAGGCCTCCTTCTTGGAGGCTCCACGGGTAGGCACCCCTATCCCCTTGCAAGAAGCACTTCAGCTGGGTAACTGTGTACTCCTCCAGCTTAGCCAGGTCAAACTCCTCAGCTCCACTTGTGGACCCAGCCAGAGACATGATGTATAGGATTTAAAAGATGCAAAGCAAGGCAAAATTGCAGAAAAACAAAACAAATCAAACTGACCTTTGACTGTGGGTGTGTAGTGTACACATAGCTAGTATATAGCACTGCACAAACACACGTCCTATCCTCACCGCTGATCACCAATGTTAGAAATTGGGTCTCTAATTGGCAGAGGTATGCACCCTGTCCAAGTAGGGACCACAATCCGAGTCAGGGTTAGTCACAACACAATCCAAATTATCCTGCACTCACCCTCTGTTAGCTTGGCACAGAGCACGTTTGCTTAACTTAGAAGAAAATGTGTAAACTATTTGGGCAAAAACTCATACAGTAACACAGCAAAAACACCACAAAAATACACCACACAGGTTTAGAAAAATAGATAATGTTTATCTGAATAAAGTAGATAAAAACAACAAAAATCCAATATGCACAAGTTGAGATATCACTCTGTTAAAGGTTTAAAAGAGTCTCAATCCTTAAGAATCAGTGGTAGTATCCTTGTAACACACAGTATCTGGGGTGCGTCAAAAATAAAAACACACAGGGGCAGCAGAGAAGGGGATCCATTGAAAAATAAGGCAATGCATCGGATTTTCCGGCACGGTGTTGGGTTCCTCAATGAGGCGTCGTTTCTTTCCACGCTACAAGGTGATGTGTCAATTTCCAGGAGCTCAGCTGTGTTTCCTCACTGTGATGCGGGGATATTTTCATGCCTAGGGATGATGCACTGAAAATCTTTGATGCGCTGGTAAGAAGTAGCAGGTGCTGTGTCATTTCGGAAGGTGATGCAGAGAATTTTCAGCTACAAGGCAGGCACTGCATCCATTTCTGTAGGTGTTGTGTTGATTTTCCGACGCACTGATATTTTCTTCTTTTTGGTGATATCTTTGTGGCCCTGAGACTTCAGAACAGGAGGCAAGCTCAATCCAAGCACTTGGATAGCACTTGTGGGGAAGGCAGAGTCCTTCCAGCAGAGTCAGAGGCCAACAGGCAGCAGGGCAACAAGGAGGGCAGCAGGCCTTCTCAGCAAAGCGGTCCAGATGTGTCCTTTAGACAGTCAGGGAGTCCCTCTGACAGAGTCCAGGTGTAGATCTAGAAGTGTCTGATTTGGTGGGGGTCAGAGACCCCGTATATATACCCAAAAGTGCCTTTGAAGTGGGGGAAACTTCAAAGAGTGGTCTTGAAGTGCACAAGTTCCCTTTTCAGCCCAGTCCTGTCTGCCAGGGTCCCTGTTGGGGGGTTATCAGTCCTTTGCGGGTGGGCAGGCCCTGGCCTTTGAAGTGTAAGAGAGAGCTCCTCCACCCTTTCTGCCCATTGTACCCATCTAGTATGCAGATGAATGCAGATGTGACTGAGTGTCCTGTATTTATGGCTGTCTGGGTGGAATGTACAAGGGGAGGTGTCTAGCAGCACACCCAGACATGGATTGGTGACAGACTGTAAGGCACTTTCTGAAAGTGGCATTTCTAAAATAGTAATATTTAATCCAACTTCACCAAAAAGCAGGATTTTCTATTACCATTCTGGCAATACTAAACATGACAGACATACTCCTTCCACATCAGAATCTACCACTTAAAAGTAAATGGGAGTCGTTCTAATGCTAGTCTATGAGAGGAGCAGGCCTCACAGTAGAGGAACATACCGTGACATGGAAAACACATACGTACATGTCCTGCATTTTACTTACATAGCACCCTGCCCTATGAGTTACCTAGGGCCTACCTTAGGGGTGACTTACGTGAAGAAAAAGGGGAGTTTAAGGCTTGGCAAGTAGTTTTAAATGCCAAGTCGAGGTGGCAGTGAAACTGCACACACAGGCCTTGCAATGGCAGGCCTGAGACATGGTTAAGGAGCTACTTATGTGGGTGGCACAATCAGTGCTGCAGGCCCACTAGTAACTTTTAAATTACAGGCCCTTGGCACATGAAGTGCACTTTGCTAGGGACTTACAGGTAAATTAAATATGCCAATTGGGTAGGAGCCAATGTTACTATATTTAGGCGACTGAGCACATGCACTTTAGCACTGGTCAGCAGAGACCTAAAACCAGCAAAAACAGTGTCAAAGAAATAGAGGGAGGCAGGCAAAAAGTTGGGGGATGACTATCCTAAGGCTGTCAGGTCTAATACTCATACATGCATCCTTGTGTTTTAGATGTGCATCATGGATGCAGATTGCTACACTTGTTCTATGTATTGCTGTTGGTATGTAGGGAGGCAAACGTGGTCCAGTCACTGTGCTTCCAACTTGACTTCAAATTTTAAACTCAAAACTTGCCAGAAAATGGTGTGGTTCTGGGCAAATTAAGTCTCCCTGTACCTAAACATGTAATTTTGTACAATGAAATTCTAAAATGTGCTACTTGGTGTACACAATCTTGTATTATCTTCTCCCTTAACCCCTTCGCTGCCAAGCCTTTTCCTCTTAGGTGCCAGGCCTTTTTTGGCTATTTGGAGCAGTTTGCGTTTAGGCCCTCATAACTTTTTGTCCACATAAGCTACCCACACCAAATTTGCGTCCTTTTTTTCCAACATCCTAGGGATTCTAGAGGCACCAAGAGTTTGTGGGTTCCCCTGAAGAACACCAAGAAATTAGCCACAATACAGCAAACATTTCCTTAAAAAAAAAAACATAGGAAAAAAGGGCTGCAGAAGAAGGTTTGCGTTTTTCCCCCTGAAAATAGCATCAATAAAGGGTTTGCAGTGCTAAAATCACCAGCTTCCCAGCTTTCAGGAACAGGCAGACTTGAATCAGAAAACCCCATTTTCAACACAATTTTGGCATTTTACCCCATTTTTACTATTTTTTGTGCTTTCAGCCTCATTCCAGTCAGTGACAGAAATGGGTGTGAAACCAATGCTGGACCCCAGAAAGCTAAACATTTCTGAAAAGTAGACAAAAGGCAAGGGGTAATTTGTGTTGATCCTACAAGGTTTGCGTACAGAAATTAACAGCGGAAATAAAAAAATATTGAAATTGAGGTGAAAAAAACTGCCATTTTTCTCAGCGTTTTACTCTGTAACTTTTTTCTGTGATGTCAGATTTTTTAAAGCAATATACTGTTACATCTACTGGACTCTTCTGGTTGCGGGAATATATAGGGCTTGTAGGTTCATCAAGAACCCTAGGTACACAGAGCTAATAAATGAGCTGCACCTTGCAGTGAGTTTTCATTCAATACTGGGTATACAACAATTCATTTGCTGAAATATAAAGAGTGAAAAATAGGTATCATGAAAACCTTTGTATTTGCAAAATGGGCACAAAATAAGGTGTTGAGAAGCAGTGGTTATTTCCACATTTCTGAAATCCGGGGTGCCCAGACTAGCATGTGAATTACAGGGCATTTCTCAAATAGACGTCTTTGTTACACATTGTCTTACATTTGGAAGGAAAAAATGCAGTGAAAGACAAGGGGCAATAACACTTGTTTTGCAATTCTGTGTTCCTCTAAGTCTTCCGATACAAATGGTACCTCACTTGCGTGGGTAGGCCTAATGCTCACGACAGGAAACGCAAACATGGACACATCACATTTTTTCATTGAAATTTGATGTGTTTTCTGCTAAGTGCCTAACTGTAGATTTTGGCCTCTAGCTCAGCCGGCACCTAGGAACCTGGGCATTTTTGAAAACTAGACACATAGGGGAATCCAGTAAGGGGTGACTTGTGGGGCTCTCACCAGGTTCTGTTACCCAGAATCCTTTGCAAACCTCAAAATGTGGCCAAAAAACACTTTTTCCTCATATTTCGGTGACAGAAAGTTCTGGAATCTGAGAAGAGCCACAAATTTCCTTCCACCCAGCATTCCCCCATGTCTCCCAATAAAAATGGTACCTCACTTGCGTGGTTAGGCCAAGTGACCGCAACAGGAAATGCCCCAAAACACAAAGTGGCCACATCACATTTTCCCAAAGAAAACAGAGCTGTTTTTTGCAAAGTGCCTAGCTGTGGATTTTGGCCTCTAGCTCAGCCGGCACCTAGGGAAACCTACAAAACCTGTGCATTTTTTAAAACTAGACACCTAAGGGAATCCAGGATGGGGTGACTTGTGGGGCTCTCACCAGGTTCTGTTACCCAGAATCCTTTACAAACCTCAAAATGTGGCCCAAAAACACTTTTTCCTCACATTTTGGTGACAGAAAGTTCTGGAATCTGAGAGGAGCCACAAATTTCCTTCCACCCAGCATTCTCCCATGTGTCCCAATAAAAATGGTACCTCACTTGTGTGGGTAGGTCTAGTGCCCGCGACAGGAAATGTACCAGAACACAAGGTGGACACATCACATTTTCCCAAAGTAAACAGAGCTGTTTTTTTACAAAATGCCTATCTGTAGATTTTGGCCTCTAGCTCAGCCGGACCCTAGGGAATCCTACCAAACCTGTGCATTTTTTAAAACTAGACACCTATGGGAATCCAGGATGGGGTGACTAGTGGGGCTCTCACAAGGTTCTGTTACCTAGAATCCTTTGCAAACCTCAAAATTTGGCCAAAAAACACTGTTTCCTGACATTTAGGTGACAGAAACGTCTGGAATTTGAGAGGAGCCACAAGGTTCCTTCCACCCAGCAGTCCCCCAAGTCTCCCAGTAAAAATAGTACCTCACTTACATGGGTAGGCCTAGTGCCTGCGACAGGAAATGCCCCAAAACACGACGTGGCCACATCACATTTTCCCAAAGAAAACAAAGCTGTTTTTTGCAAAGGGTCTAGCTGTGGATTTTGGCCTCTAGCTCAGCCGGCACCTAGGGAAACCTACCAAATCTGTGCATTTTTTAAAACTAGACACCTAGGGGAATCCAGGATGGGGTGACATGTGGGGCTCTCACCAGGTTCTGTTACCCAGAATCCTTTGCAAACCTTACAATTTGGCCAAAAAACCCTTTTTCCTCACATTTCGGTGACAGAAAGTTCTGGAATCTGAGAGGAGCCACAAATTTCCTTCCACCCAGCGTTTTCCCATGTGTCCTGATACAAATGGTACCTCACTTGTGTGGGTAGGCCTAGTGCCTGCGACACGAAAATGCCCCAAAACACAACGTGGCCACATCACATTTTCCCCAAAGAAAACAAAGCTGTTTTTTGCAAAGGGTCTAGCTGTGGATTTTGGCCTCTAGCTCAGCCGGCACCTAGGGAAACCTACCAAACCTGTGCATTTTTTAAAACTAGACACCTAGATGAATCCAAGATGGGGTGACTTGTGGGGCTCTCACAAGGTTCCATTACACATAATCCTTTGCAAACCTCAAAATGTGGCCAAATAAACACTTTTTCCTCACATTTTGGTGACAGAAAGTTCTGGAATCTGAGATGAGCCACAAATTTCCTTCCACTCAGCGTTCCACCAAGTCTCCCGATAAAAATTATACCTCACTAGTGTGGGTGGCCCAGGTGCCTGAAACAGAAAAAGGCCACTAGAACCTGTAGTGATTGAGGTTATAAGCACATATTTTTCTTTTATACATCTTTAGGCTGACTCTGCTTTGGGGACCCACACAAGTGAGGTATCATTTTACTTGGGAGACTGAGGGGATTGCTGGGTGGTAGGAAATTTGTGCTGGAGCGGTGATCCTACAAAGAAAAGTGAGGAAAATATAATTTTTTAAGCAAATTTTGAGGTTTGCAGAGGAGTCTGGGAAGAAAATGTTGGGTGATCCACGCAAGTCACACCTCCTTGGGGTCTCTAGTTTAAAAAAATGTCTGCGCTTGGTAGGTTTCCCTAGATGAAGGCCTCACCCGGGACCAAAAACATAGGTGCTCCCCAAACACAGGTAGTTTTGTAATAGATCATTCTGATGTGTCCATGTACTTCTGTGATGTTTCAAACACTAAAATTGTGAAAAGAAACACACTTAGGTTATGTTAAAAAGACCCCTCATCCACCAACCAAGTTGGTGGCATGCTTCATCATCGGGGTCCTACCAGAGACACCTAGCGTGTCACGGGTGTGCTGTGACGCCTAATTACAGCAGAGCAGGTTTTGTCATTTTACCACACATACTGGTTGGATTTGGCACAAGGGTGAGTGATGGTTCAGTAGATCAAATTTTATTAACAAGAGAATTCACAAAAATGAAATGAACTGTTAATTACTGAAAGGCCAAAAAACTGAACCAGTGACTCACAGCTCCTGAGCTGTAAAGCTGTGACAAGGCACCAACTGCTTTACAGTCCATTCACAGACCTTTCATACATAACATGCACAAAGACCACTCTCGCCGCCAGCCACAGGACCAGCACATTACAACACTAGCATCAACAAACAGCACCACTCAAGGGCCCATCACTTTCATTCTCCCACATGCCTGATACTGCAATCACATCAGCTGATGGGAGTGTGTGGACTGCCGTTTGGCTGGCAACGCCAGCCTAGTGCCAGTCCACACACACTGCCAGCCAAGCACCACCCCACGCACACCACCAGCCAAGCACCACTCCACGCACACCGCCAGCCAAGCACCACTCCACGCACACCGCCAGCCAAGCGCCACTCCATGCACACCGCCAACCAAGCGCCACTCCACACACACCGCAAGCCAAGCACCACTCTACACACACACCATCAGCCAAGTGCCACTCCATGCACACCGCCATCACTTTTTTTGTTTTTAAACTAAGAAACCACTAACTAATTATAAATAAATACAAAACTGCAAACACAAAAGCTCTAACTGAATACATGACAGTAATGCCAACTGTGAAACTGAACATATGAAAATATAAAACAGCAGTTTACGCTCACTGTAGTTCCCAGTAATTCTTCTGTGTGTGGTAACTCCTGAAACAGCCAGCCACACACAGACCAGGCTTTAAATGACAGTCTGGGCAGTGCATCCGGCTCTCCCTCTAGATACCTCTTTGGGAACAGACTCTACATTTGTTAGTGGGCAAGGCTTTTTTGGGAGTGGGAGGAATGTGATCAGGAAAGTGGCGATCTTTCAACCTATTCACATCGTCCACCACTGCTTCTTTAGGAACTCTTGCATGTTCCACCACAATAAGGCTCTCTATCACTGACTCCTGAAATTTAACAAATTTCATCCTTGACTCAGGGGAACAATCCTTTAACACAATAAAATCATTAAAAGTTGCCAAATGAAACAAATGGATGGCCAACTTTTTATACCACATGTAAGACTTATGAAGAACAGTGTAAGGTTCCAACCTTTGATCTACTCTATCAACACCACCTATGTGCTTATTGTAGTCCAAAATGCATGCAGGTTTGCCCACTTCCGCAACCTGCCCCCAAACAGTCACAGGGGGAGTACTCTCATCATGGATGGTAGTTAGCATGTACACATCCCTCCTGTCTGCAAATTTCAGAGCTAGCAGCTCATCATTCCGCAAGCACTGCACTGTCCCCTCTCAAGTTTTTTATAGACAAGCTCCCATGGATAGCCTTTCCGGTTAGAGCGGATTGTCCAACAGGCATCAGTGTCCACTCTGAACAATTCCTTGAACAACTGAACTCCAGTGTAGAAGTTATCTACATACAAATGGTGGCCTTTGTTAAACAGCCGTCTACCAAGTTCCCGCACAATTTTCTCACTAACTCCAAAAGTGGGCGGACAACCAAAGGGGTCAATACTGGAATCCCTACCACTGTAGACCCAGAAATTATAAACATATCATGTACTTCTTTCCGACAGCATATACAATTTTATCCCATACGTGTCATCTTGCTGGAATGTATGGCCTAAAAACCAAACAACCCTTGAACAGGATCAAAGACTCGTCCACACTTATTTCTTTGCCTGGAACATAAACCTCTAAAAAACGATCTACAAAATGATCAAGGACAGGCCTAATATTAAAAAGACGGTCAGAATCAGGGTGATCTTGTTGCAAGGCTGAAGCATTGTCAACAAAATACAGCATCCGAAGAAGAAGTAAATACCGACTAGTAGACCAATAGGAAGCCAGTGACTACTTCCTTATCAACCCCATCAAAATTGTCAAACCCAAGAACTTTTTCATCTTTTCCAGATTTGTGGGAATCCACTGGGTAGCTCTAGACTGAGGCCTAAGTCTGGCATCGTTGTCCCTCAAATACTGCTCTGAATACAAATTAGTCTGCTCTCAATCTCTTCCAAAAATACATCGTCCATAAACAACTCAAAGAAATTGACAGGCAAAAGGTTTTCCGTATTTACTCTACACCCTGGGAAACCAGTAAAGGCAGGCAACTGTGGGTGTTCTATGTCTGGGACAACCCAGGTGTCAGGTCTTCTAATGGGAAACATTTCAGCCCCAATCTGCTGCTCTATTGGCACATCAGTGTTCTCCTCTAAAACAGGCCCTTCATCTGCACTCAAAGTGGCTTCCTCATCAGAAGATTCCTCTCGGACAGAAAACTCACTGCCAGAATCTCTCTCTTCCTCCTCTGCCTCAGATGCAGAGTCCGTCTCATAATCATGGTCAGAAGATGACCCAAAAAGCATAGCAACAACCTAATGCGGCTAGTCATGATCCTTTCTAAGAAGTGTAACTTGACAAATGTGCCAACAACAACCAGCACTGTCTAAAATAAGTAGTAAACAAAGTGTGGCTTTATCAAAAGAGTTATGTACTCAAAAACGACACCAGTCACTTGACTGAAAAAGCTATACGCACAAGCATTTACTCTGCATAGACACAGCAATCACCAATGATATCGCACTAAAAAGAAAAAAGAAAAAGCAAACTAGACATAAGACAACACAAATATCATTGTGCACAAATAAGGACACACTCCTCCATTTAGTACACCACCTACGAACATGTCATTCATGCATGGCAACATTACTCCTTTGGAGTAAATTGTTTTTACTTACCTAAAACATGCAACTACGCAAACCACAGGTCAACCACTGCCAAAACTACAAGGAGCCACAGCAAAGGCAGCAAACGCTTTGAACTAGAACAAAAAAAAGAAATAAACTGTTATAACCACAAATTCAAAACCTTTGCCAGTTGCCAAATACCCCACCACCAAAATTTTGAAATTTTCCATGGTGCCTTAGTGGATTCTGCCCCCCCTGGGGCACATGGGCCTACAAAAATAGTCCGATATACCCCAGTGTGTTTCCCACCGACTTTGGTAGCAACTTCTTGATGCTGAGGAATATAAGTAGTTCTCCACAGAAGAAAGAAGCACTTACGTCAAATAGATAGGAGAAAGGACCCTGGTTAGCTGGAGGCTTACATCTTTGTAGTCTTGTTGGCCTCTCTATAGCAGAATTCATGTTATCATAGAATTCTGGCGAAAGACGTACAAGGAACAATCACATTGCTAAACTCACACAAGCTCACCTGGAGACATTTCCTCATGGTCCGTTACGCTGCTGTAGTGTAGAACACACACTGGACATTTACCCAACAAGATAGCACTTACTAACTAGCCAGTAGAAAGTACTTCAGTTGAGCAGGCATTTTGTGCAAAACTGTGGAATCTTTTTGGATAAACGGGCAGGTGTGGTTCCTTTGTGGCTGAGTCACTCAAGCAGCTACTGACACACCCAAACAATCACTCACAGACCCAACAAGGCTCTCGCACCCACTCACAGATCCACTCAGCGACTCATGCACTCACTCACAGAGAGAAACTCATGCACTAACTCACAGATGCACTCAGAGACTCATGCACTCACTCAGAGACTCACCCAGAAAGTCATGAACTTACTCCCAGGCATGCTCAGAGGCTCATGTACCCACTCACAGGTCCACTCAAGGACTCATGTCCCCACTCACAGACCCACTCACATACTCACGCCCTCACTCACAGACCCCCTCAGACACTCATGCACCCAGTTACAGACCCACTCAGAGACTTATGCACTCACTTACACACCATCTTAGACACTCATGCACCCACTCACAGACCCACTCAGACATTCATGTGCCCACTCACAGACCTACTCAGTTTTTCATACGCCCACTCACAGACCCACTCAGACTCTCACACACCTACTCACAGACCCAGACAGACACTTACACACCCACTCACAGAGACGTTCTCACTCCTACTCTCACAACCAGACAGACACTCTCACACTCATACCTACAAAGACCCTCTCACACCCAGGCAGACAATGTCACATCCACTCTCACACTGAGAGACACCCTTTCACACCTATTCTCACACCCAGAGAGACAGGCCCTGCAGCCAACACCTGCCGTGCAAGGTTGGAAGGTTATAGGGGGTTGGCCACAGGGCTTGGCCGTGTACAGTTAGGTTGACTTTTTACCCACTCAAAACCATAGAAATTCAGCAGTTCTAGTTCTACTTATACTTATCTGAAGAAACTATAACTCATGACCTAAAGTAACTTTTTGGTCAACCTAACTATAGTGTCCCTGAAACCTTTGTTTTTTTCAATGAATTTCTATTTTTTTTAAATAAATGATTTAATAATCAATGTTCATTAATAGAACCACTGCTGTGCACAGCTTTGGGCCGTGCGAGTTGGGCGTTGGCCACAGGGCCTGACCACCTGCGGCCAGTCCCTGTAGCCAACTTCCCCTCATGCACACAATGCCCGCAAGACCTAAGGGGGTATGGTGTGTCATTGGGCTTCTGTTCTGGGGATCAATAATGAATTTAGGGGTCACGCTGTGCACCGCAGTGAATCTGTGGATTCACAAATCGGCAAAGCCAAAAATTGGACAATTTTTGCCCATGAGGGGTCCCTTAGAGATCCACTCAGCGGATGTGTCCTATGGAATCAGAATCCCTCTATCCTGACCCCTTAAGTGTCTTTTTTATGTTTTCTCCCCAGGGACTCAGCCAAGAAACAAAATGAGGGCAAAAACTTTCCTTTCAGGTTGTGGCCAGCCAATCAGGGCCTTGCGTTTTCACTCGGATCCGTTGGTACCTGTGGATCCACGAAGGGTCCGCATATTTAGATATCTACATTTTATTCCCTTTAATTACTCCAAAACTACTGAACAGATATACACCAAATTATGAAAATTACTTTTTCTGGGCCAAGATCATATTTTCTTCCAAATTTGGTGTAAATCCGTTCAGCGGAATGGGCTATAGTTGAGTTAAAAAAATGCAAAACCCCCATTGACTTTGCATGAGGAAAAAGAGTTAGGGGACCCAACTTTTTCTCGGTCCCTTCTTGATGAATCACCCCGAAACTCCACACAGCAGCTAGCGTGAGTGGCAAACTAGTTTTAAAAATTTCATGAAGATTCATCAAACGGCACCAAAGTTATTATAGCAAAACAAAAAAAGATGCATATATGGGAAAAGTTGTTCCTAACTAGTAACCAGTAGGTTTTATGTATATGTATATATATATATATATATATATATATATATATATCAATGTAAGCATTCATGTATTAAAAAAGGTTGCAGGGACATTATAGTTAGGAAACAACATAAAACAACCTTAGAAAATTGAAAATCTCTGAAAAAAATCAAAGGTTACAGGGACGTTATAGTTAGGAAATTGAACAAAATAAAATTAGAAATTCACTGAAAAAAACAAAGGTTACAGGGACGTTATAGTTAGGCTCACATTTCACTTGTACAAAACCAGTAAAATTCTGCAGTCATAGTTACCTGAGCTAACTATAACCATTCCTCAGGACCCAGTCTTCATTAAATGGAGGAGGGGGTTGCAGGGCCTCCCCAGCCTGCTTTTGACCCCACGCAACCCAGCCCCCAGGGCCCAGCCATCTGCATGGGGAAAAAGAGTTAAGGTACCCAACTTTTTCTCGCTCCCTGCTTAATGAATCACCTCGAAACTGCACACAGCAGCTAACATGAGTGGCAAACTAGTTTTCAAAATTTCATGAAGATTCATCAAACGGCACCAAAGTTATTATAGCAAAACAAAAAAAGCTTCATCTATGGGATAAATTGTTCCTAACTAGTAACCAGTAGGTTTATATATGAACATTGCAATTAGAACTAAAACAAACGTGTATTTAAACAAAAGGAAATATTATACTTAAATTGGAGATTTCATTGGAAAATGAAAAACAGAGCCTTGTTAAGTAAATAATTATGTGACAGTGTGAAAAAGAAGCCTCCGGTGGGCTATACTGACAACTACAGATCCCATAAGGCCTCAACGCATATAAAACTTATGTTGATGGAAACAACGCGAGAACACAGATTGAAATCCACTTGATAAAGACAGATAGTCGAAACGCGTCGTGGTGCTGTGGTGCTTGTTTGATGCTGTTTATCAGTTAAATAAAACTGCAAGGAGAAAGCCTCCAGGAGTGCAGCGCCCCTTTTTGGCAGCTATATATATATATATATATATATATATATATATATATATATATATATATATATATATATATGTGTATATATATATATATATATATATATATATCTCAATCTATCTATCTATTTATCAATGTAAGCATTCATGTATAAAAAAAGGTTGCAGGGACATTATAGTTAGGAAACAACATAAAACAACCTTAGAACATCTCTGAAAAAAACAAAGGTTACAGGGACGTTATAGTTAGGAAATAGAATTTAAAAAAACTTAAAAAGTTACTGAAAAAAACTAAGGTTACAAGGTCGGTATAGTTAGGAAATACAACAAAATAAAATTAGAAATTCACTGAAAAAAACAAAGGTTACAGGGACGTTATAGTTAGGCTCACATTTCACTCGTACAAAACCAGTGACATTCTGCAGTCATAGTTACCTGAGCTAACTATAATCATCCCTCAGGACCTGGTCTTCATTAAATGGAGGAAGGGGCTGCAGGGCCTCGCCAGCCTGCTTTTGGCTCCAGGGAACCCACCCCCCAGGGCCCAGCCATCTGTCCTGGGTGCTCTCCAGGGCACCCAGTGTTCAACTGGACTACAGGGGGAGCCTCAAGGCCCCTGCAACCCCAGTCGGTTAAACATGCAGCTCCCTGTGTGCAAGAGCAATTGGTTCATCTCTTTGTCTACCCGCATCTTTGCGGGCAGTGAAAGAAATGAAACCTCTGCTTCCAGCGGGTGAGAGCACTTTGTTAACTCCTGCCTGCTGGAAGCAAAGTGCTTGTTCTGACTTGGTGGGAGCAGTCAAAGCTCCCTCCAAGTCACAGCAAAGAGCTATTTCCCAGGGGTGGCCAACCCAGGACATAGCAGGAGCCACCCTTGGGGTTGGTGGTCCCTAGGGCCATTATTGGCTACACGATGGGGGTGCGCAGCCTCCCTCCAACATTTTAACTTAGTCCCTGGGAGGAGGTGGTCCCCGTGGATGGGGGGCCACGATGGACCCCCTTCATTATTTTTTTCCAGCCCCAGGAAGATGGTGGTCCCCTTGGCTGGTGAGGGACAGTGGACCCCCCTAATTGAAATAAGTTGTCCTGGGAAATTGGTAGTTCCTGGGGCTGTAGGGGAGGCCACTCGGGCCTCTACCATTACCAATACACATTTTGCCCTGAGAAGGTGGTGGTCCCCAGGGCATGGGGGACCCTGCAGGCCCCGCATATTTTAACATCATTGCCTAGGGGATTTGGGGGTCCCCAGGGTAATACAAGCCCTAGAAGGGGGACCCTGTGTACCTCCCTCCTTTTTTAAGCTCCCAATACCCTGGGATCTGGCCCACCTGGAGCAAAATAAAAAAGAAAGAGTGGGAGACTGCCCTTTTTGTTAATTCTTGGGAAAATCCACAGATCTGGATCTGCAGATTTTTGGGAGATTTTTGGAAAAACAATGTGCTGCCCGTCCAATGTTTAACTTTGCCCTGGGGAAGTGGTGGTGACTGGGGCTGGGGTTCCACAACAGATCCCTTTCATCAATTGTTTTAAACTCAAGGGAGGTGGCAATCCCCAGTGCTGTCAGGGGGGGAGGGGGGTGTGCGTGGTTCCCCCTTCATTACAACAAATTGCTCTGGGAAGTTGTGGTCGTGCGTGCTGTGGGGGAGGCTTTATGGGCCTCCCCTATATAAATCAAATATTTTGCCCCTAAGAGGTAGTGGTCTCCATGGCATCAGGGGCCGTGTGGTCCCCTTCACATTTTTGACTAACCGCCCTGGGAGGTGGTGGTACCTGGGCTAATATAAGCCCTAGGAGGAGGGCCCCATGCTCACCCCTCCTTTTTTTCCCCAGTGCCCCAGGACCTGGCTCACCTGGGGCTAAAAAAAGAAAAAGGCGGGAGACTGCCTTTTTTAAAAATAATTCTCATAAAAATCCTCAGATCTGGGCCTGCCGATTTTTATGAGATTTAAAAAAAATGCTTTTTAGACCTGTTGTGGTCCATAAGGAAACCCTAGACCAAGGTTAGGGGTCAGGGTGACCCTACCCTGGCCCCTTTTCTATTTTTTTAGCTTTCTTTGTGGGGCGCGGCTCAAGCTGAGACCCAAGATAGCTGCCAACACTTCCTTGGCAAGGAAGCATTCGCAGCCAATTGGATATCAGCACAGGTACAGTTGAATCCGTGGAGGTTCTACATCCCTGGATATCTATATTTTTAAATCTCTAATTACTCTAAAACTGCTGAACGGATTTTCACCAAATCATGAACAGCACAAGACGGCGTGTCTAAAGACCCTATGGAAAAATGAACGGGGAAAATCCGTTTTGTGACCTCTCCTGTTTCTTGGCCCCCACTTGACAGATCACTCCAAAACTTCCAAGTCAGCAGTTGAATTGACTGAAGTATATGTTTTGAAAATTTTGTGAAGATTTGTCAAGTGGTGCCAAAGTTATTAACAAAACCAAAAACTCTCTTCCTATTAAAACTAGGTCCTAGTTATAACTACCTACTGGATATATATATATATATATATATATATATATATATATATATATATATATAGTTATATATATGATTAACTTCCACGCCCTGTTAGCTATCATTACCCAAAATTGAGAAACTAGCAAGAGCTAGCAAGAGATCTTTGAACTGCCCATACACAACCTAGTAATGTGACAAAAGTGTTGCAAACTAGCTCAAAATGTTTTTTTTTGTTATTTACTTTCTTGGACTGGAAAGTTACCTAAAAGTAATGCAAAGCAGCCCCTAACTCTGATTTGTTTGTATTACTTAGCACCAAGGGGATTTCCAAGGGTGATACATGGGTGTTCCCATGGAACCAGCCATGGTTTTCTCCCACAAATTTGAGGTAGGGGTTTGTGCCAAAAAATATAACACCATTTGAAATCAGTTGTTAAATGGAGAATTGCTTTCACTCCTCCTTTTTTGACAACCTTTTAAGTGTGCTGCAATGTAGAGCACACACAGAAAGTATGACAATTTTTAAAAGTAGTATTTTGTACTGGTTCTGTACAAAGCCTATGCTAGACTCACATTGACACCCTTGCCCTATGGCGCAAAAGTGGGTGCGTGGTGCTTTGCTGGAGAGGGAAGTAGAGAGCCATATCTCTGTAGATATGGCACTTTCCTACTCTCTCCTTCTCACAAAACACAGCACAGCATTTTACCTGCTCTGCTGCGTTGCTTTAGAATTTCTTAAATCTGGCCCCTGGGCTCCTGTGTACTTTAAATAACTTTCTGATGCAGGATGTGTTGCTTCCTAACCTAATAAACTATCAAGGGAGCAGCAGCCACTGCACCACAGCCTTATTGTGGATTTACTCTTACTTTCAAGCAGGTTAGTTATTTAAATCCTCATGCGATAGTGATCTAAACTGAACTTTTAAATCCAGAACACTCACATTTAGAGTGCTCTTCCTATATATATGTATTTCCTGTTGAAGACTCCATCTGTGTAGATACAGTGTAGACTGGGTGGTTTGTGACTAAAGCTAATGGTTAGCACCATTGATTCTAAGTGTCAGCACTATTTTTATCTGATCTTTGGCAAGCATTTAATTGTCTGTTTCTTCTTCTTTTTGTTATGTGAAGTCATGTTCCGGTATGCCAAAATAGGCTTGAATTTACGGCTAATACCCGATTTCTGTCGGGAAGATATGATGTACTCAGACAATCATTCAGAATGAAACACTAGAGTGGCCACATAAGTAACACGTGTTTAATGTAAATATCCATGTAGGTTAATGACTGCCCTCCTCCAATCTGTAGAGCTGTACTTCTGGCTCCCAACATGTGAGTGGACCCAAAGTCCCTCTTTAGTGATGCTCACTGAATTGTCTGGCAACATCTGTGCTCTCAAGCCAGACCATAAAAAAGAACAAGCAAGTCGGTCATACCCAATATGCCATTACTAAAATTAGTGCAGAAGTGAAAAAAACATTTGCCAATCAAAAAACTGCAAAGTGAAAATAGAAAAAAGGAGGCCCAAATGGAAGATGAAGAAGAGAGTTCAAGGAAGCAACAACATATGTCTGGTGGGGATTCCACAGTGGACTGAAGGAACAAACACTGAACTATTTGCAGAAGAATGGATACTCCACAATTTCAAACTTAAAGGTAAGTGTGTCTCTTATTTATGGTGAAGAGGGCACTCCGGGCACCTGTGCCCCTGATCTCTGAGATCAGGGGCCCCACCTGTGACAATATTGAGAAATTTCCAATGTCAGAGGAAGGCTTAGCATTCCCTAAACCACCTGGAAGCAGGGGCCACCTGTATAGGAAAATTACAGGACCCTAATCTTGTCAGATTTCATGCTGGGTATGCAAAAACAGTGGTGCAGCTTTAACAGGAAAAGGGGAATTAAATATATGATTCTACATCATGTTAGTTGCAAGATTAATTTAAAAATGAAGGTTAACCTAAAGATAATTGGTGCAGGACACCTTTGCTTGGTTTCCTTTACTTAAGTTAATGTGCAAATGTTTGCTGTTTGTTTAATGCCCAGTCACGTGAAAACCAGCCCAGTGCTGCTGTTTGCCATGGGTCTGCATGTAAAAATCAGGAGGGCCACAAGTGACCCCAAGTGTACTTTGAGTTTCCCTGGTATAACACATATGCCAGCTACATTCTTCTCCTGAGACTTCTTTTTCTATTGATTACTGCATGAAAGGTCCATTTGGATCGGCAAGAGCCCAGTTTGTATTTTTTGAGGTAGTGGTGGTGAGAGAAATCTGCTTGGGTGGTACCTTTAAGACTACCAGACAGGAAGCAACTGAATGCAACTTATATTGTTACTTTGCTGAACAAGTGATTCTCTTTGCCCATTGCTGACACCAAGCAAACCAGTTGTTTTACTAGGAAATCTAGCCTTATCCGGAAGTAGGGTGACAGCCATGCGATGAAGGAATTGAAGCCTTGATGACCCCATGGTTTTATGATGATTGTTTTTTTTAATTCTCTTGTTCGTTTATGAGACTGAAATATGTTATCTGTACTCTAATGGGTGTCTTACTTCCCGTACTTTTGGCAAACAGTGCCAGAGTTTGTGGCAAACAGTACTCATAGCCAATCAGGTATGTCCAAATATAGTCTGTTGGTGGTGAGAAAGTTTAGTGACCTTGGACTGCTGGGGAAAACTCTGGTTTCAGAATTGCCTGGAGAATATGTTGTCTGTTGCTCATGGCTGTGGGGCCTGCAGAGTGTGCGCAACCATGGCACAATATTTAGGTGCTACACGCTCCTATCTCTCAATTTAGTATCACTTCTTGTGCATAAGGTTTTTGGAATCTGTAAATCACATCTCCACTCTGGTACAGCATGTTATTCTCATTGACTTTTCTATACTTAGGATTTGCCCATTTTTAATTCTCAGATTGGTCCAGAGTGTCAAGAACTTTCAAGGGCTGCAAGTTTTACATCAGACTCTCCAGTCATGGATGGATTGTCTGGCCTAGGTTCCTCTTAGCAACTCCATAAACTGGATGGTGGCTTTCACTGAGCTAAGTGCAAGAATGTGGCATGCAGGCAAGGATTTAAGTTGGATGGGTGCTGCCTGTGCGTAGACCAATCAGTGATTAAAAAGTGACTTTGAAATGGGCCCCTGGTGAGACTTTTAGTCATCTCCCTAACTTTTCAGGCAAAATCACTGATCTGTTTCTCAACAATGACCGTAAAAAAAAAGAGAGTTATCCATTTCCATGAAGCTGTCCCTGTTCACCTTATAGTTAATCCTGCCTGAAGTATTTACATTTTCCAGAAGCGGTGTTTCTGTAGCTTTTTTTTAAGGACATATGATTTACTTCATTCTATGAACTAAGTTGCCTCTAGGTGTCAGTGAGTTCAGGCGGGTGGGTGTTCATGACTGTGCACAATTAGAGGCTGAAGGAGGTGCAATTTTCTCACTGTATGGCTCATAAGGATGTTCAGTCTACATGCTCATCCACTTTCCTACATAACCACCGTACTCAAACACTAATGTATATCATATTACTGTGTATGTATACATTTATAATTTGCTTATAAATATGTTTTTAGATAGTTGTATTTCTTTGTACAAATATGTGTAATAACTATGGTTTTTAAAATGTATAGACATTCTTTAGGTCTGCTTAACAAATGTATATATAATGTGTGGTTAAATATATATATGTATATGTATATATATATATATATATATATATATATATATATATATATATATATATATATATAATGTTATGACTATCATGAATGTAGGTCACTGCATAGTTTTCATATATTATTTGATTAGATCAGTGGTTCCCAGTCTGTGGTCCAGGTGCCCCTGTGGGTCCGCGAAACCTTCTCAGGGGGTCCGCGACCTCTCAGAAAATTTGATAATATTAACAGATTAGGTCCCCAGCTTTCAGTAATGACTCAGGTGGGGGTCCCTGGATTCCAATAATGATTCAGTGGGGGTCCCCGGGTTCCATTAATGATAAAGTGGGGGTCCATAGATGTCACAAGGTTGAAAACCACTGGATTAGATGATTATATGGGTCTCTGTTTTATGTATCTATCACAATATGTAAATTCTATCATAACTATTTTATCTACTAGTGCTTCAATAATGAAATATTGAGGAAAATACAAAACAAAATATAGTTAACAATATATTGAAAAGAATGAGCTTCAAGTACAGCAACACTTGAAAGTCTGAATTTATACAATAAAACGTTATATCTCTATATATTATATTCCTTATACATGTTTATCCTTTCTATGAAGACATGCACCTATATATTTATTATTTTACTCCTACTGTAGAAGAAAAAACCTCTGACTCTCCAATGCATCTCACATACCCCTCTCAATATATCCTCCACCTCCACTCTCTGACTCATCCCAAACTTCATTCTACTACTATAGTCTCCAAAATAACCCTTTCTAGACTCTTCCCTTCTCTATCCCTCCTTGGCTCTCCCCAAACCTCAGTTTACTACTATGATCTCCCAAACAACCCTTTCTAAATTCTTACTTCATGCATCCTTTCTTTGACTCATCCCAAACTTCATTTTACTACTGTGATCTCCCTCATACCTTTCTAGAGACTCTTCCCTCCTCCGTGCCTCCTTTGCCTCATCCCAAACCTCATCATTCTACTATGATCTCCCAAATAACACTTTCTACACTCTTCCCTCCTCTATCCCTCCATTATCCTATTCAATCCAGCTAACAGACTCACATGTCCACATCTTAAATTAACTCATATTTCCCTTTACTAATCCACCACTAATCCCTTTTGGGTTCCAGATTAGTGTGCTACTTGCCGAAAAGTGCTTCAATGCCTCATCAGGAGTAGTTAGCACTATATAAATACAATTACACTATCTAGCATTCCTTAAAATCATCGCAGATAGACAAATCTATATTATGCGACTTCAGGTGAGGAATGGCTGTCCAATTGCCCCACAAATCCACAAATGGTCTGGCAACTGGAAAAAATGGAGAGTAGCTGTCTGTAAACTACTTCACCAAAATCCAGGGTCTTTAACAAGTGTCAGTATGCTTCTCGAAGTTTACAAGGGTATCATAGGGATTGTATCATATCTGGTAAGACAGGGACACATAGAGAAAGACAAAGAGATACTTAACAGTGCAAAAAACTGCAAATAGAGGAGACACACACACATACAGCTAGGAGTCCCAACTCACAAGTGAAAAAGATGCAAAGAGAGAACCATAAAAATCACTTAAAATAGATGAAGTATCTGTAGAAAACCTAGGCATACAAGGGTAACTATGGAAGATGGGGGACCAGGGCCGGGAACTATTAGCCTAGCACAACAGACATCAGGAATTTCAAGAAAAACAAAGGAGTTTACCACATAAGTAGGTGGAGTAATAGAGGTACAAATGGCAATTGCTGACACATTTGCGGACTACATCCAACATTTCAATGAAATTAAAAGTGTATGCCATGATGAAGAATTGAAAAGCTGTGCATCTGACTCCCCATGCATTGTCTGACAGTGGAACAAAGACTGAGGCCCTCATTACGAGTGTGGCGGTCTTAAGACTGCCACACTCACAATGGCGGTCTTACTGCCGTGGTCCCGGCAGTAAAGACCGCCGCATTACGAGTTTTCCAGTTTGCATGAAGCCAAACCACTACAACCCCGCCAGTCCCGCCGGTGTGGTCGCACTGGCGCGGCCAGCGGTGAGCTCCACCAGGCCAGTGGTATGCCTAAGACCGCTGGCCATATTATGAGCAGGAAACCGCCAGGCTTTTTGCGGCAGTCGCCCCACCACGAAAACCCTGACAGTAACTCACCCGGCAACAGGAATCCCCATTCCTGTCGCTGGCACATGCACCCCCACATGTTTACACACGTGCAGACCATCACTCGCTCTCACACAAACATTAACCCACCGCCTCTGGCTCGCACACAAACAGACACCCATCCCCACTCGCTCGCACGCATAAGCACTTCCCCTCCGCATACATGCACACACACACACCCGCTCTGCATACATGCACACACACACACACACCCCTTTCGGTCGGTCCATCTACCTTAGCCCACGTTGAGGGAGGGGGTGTGTTAGAAATGGGGTCTTTGGTTGACATTAAGGTTACCCCCTGTTCAAGCAAGGACCCTCACTCTAGTCAGGGTAAAAGAGAATCACCCTGAGCTAACCCCTGCTTACCCCCTTGGTAGCTCGGCAGAGAAGTAGGGTTAACTTCAGAGTGCTAGATGTAAAGTATTTGTATCAACACACACAGTAACTTAATGAAAACACTACAAAATGACACAACACCAGTTTAGAAACATAGGAAATATTTATCTAAACAAAACATGACCAAAACGACATAAATCCACAATACACAAGTCAAGTTATCAATAAAAATGCAAAAAGAGTCTATAAGTAGTTTTAAACACACACTAGCGCTGCTAGCGTGAAAATGTACCTGGTGCGTGTCAAAAATAACCCCGCATGGGTGGGTGTGCATCAAACATAACCCCGCACGGGTGGGTGTGCGTCAAAAATAACTCCGCACGGTGGTACGTGAGTCGGAAATCCAGCCGCACGATGATCCAAAATCCCCGCAGTGCAGGTTGTGATCTCCCAGCCTCTGCGGAGCGAAGCTGTGCTTTGTTCCTCCTCCTCCGTGCGTCGATTCTTCGGTCGCGTTTCCTGCGAGCGTCGTTTTCTCAGCTGTGGAGCCGGCGGCGCGTCATTTTATCAGCCGCAGATCGGAGTCGCGTCAATCTTTTCCCCGCATGGCGCTCTGTGCGTGGATTTCCTTGTCTTTAGGCTGCCAGCTTCTCCTTTCAGGGTCCCAGGAACTGGATGGGCACCACAGGGCAGAGTAGGAGGCAAGCTCTAGATCAAGCCCTTCGAGATTTCTTCTCAAGATGGAAGACACACAAAGTCCAGTCTTTGCCCTCTTACTCTGGCAGAAGCATCAACTGCAGGATAGCTCCACAAAGCACAGTCACAGGCAGGGCAGCTCTTCTTCTTCAGCTATTCAGCTCTTCTCCAGGCAGAGGTTCCTCTTGGTTCCAGAAGGTTTTCTAAAGTCTCTCGATTTGGGTGCCCTTCTTATTCCCAATTTCTCCTTTGAAGTAGGCCTACTTCAAAGTTAAGTCTCTTTTGAATGTGAAATCCTGCCTTGCCCAGGCCAGGCCCCAGACACTCACCAGGGGGTTGGAGACTGCATTGTGTAAGGGCAGGCACAGCCCTTTTAGGTGTGAGTGACCACTCCTCCCCTCCCTCCTAGCACAGATGGCTCATCAGGATATGCAGGCTACACTCCAGCTCCCTTTGTGTCACTGTCTAGTGTGAGGTGCAACTAGCCCAACTGTCAAACTGACCCAGACAGGGAATCCACAAACAGGCAGAGCTACAGAAATGGTATAAGCAAAAAAATGCCCACTTTCTAAAAGTGGCATTTTCAAACACACAATCTCAAAATCAACTTTACTAAAAGATGTATTTTTAAATTGTGAGCTCAGAGACCCCAAACTCCACACGTCCATCCGCTCCCAAAGGGAATCTACACTTTAATCAGATTTAAAGGTAGCCCCTATGTTAACCTATGAGAGGGACAGGCCTTGCAACAGTGAAAAACAAATTTAGCAATATTTCACTGTCAGGACATATAAACCACATTACTATTTGTCCTACCTTAACCATACACTGCACCCTGCCCTTGGGGCTACCTAGGGCCTACCGTAGGGGTGTCTGACATGTAAGAAAAGGGAAGGTTTAGGCCTGGCAAGTGGGTACACTTGCCAAGTCGAATTTACAGTTAAAACTGCACACACAGAAATTATAGTGGCAGGTCTGAGACATGATTACAGAGCTACTTATGTGGGTGGCACAACCAGTGCTGCAGGACCACTAGTATCATTTGATTTACAGGCCCTGGCACCTCTAGTGCACTTTACTAGGGACTTACAAGTAAATCAAATATGCCAATCATGGATAAACCAATCACATACAATTTTACACAGAGAGCGTATGCACTTTAGCACTGGTTAGCGGTGGTAAAGTGCTCAGAGTTCAAAAACCAACAGCAACAGGTCAGAAAAAATAGGAGGCAGGAGGAAAAAAGACTGGGGATGACCCTGCAAAAAGGGCCATTTCCAACAGGGTGGCTGTTGGCGGTTCCACCGCCAATGCCGCACCGCTATGCAAGGACATATTACTTCTTGTAATAGGGTGGGCGGAGGTGGTGCTGGCGTTGGAACCGCCTCTCACCTGCCGTCGGTCAGGCCGACGGTGTCGGATTTCTGCCCGTTTATGGATGGAAATCCATTGGTGAGACGTAATATGGCAGTCTTCGGACCACCAACACTGACAGTCTTTTGGCGCCCGTTTCGACCGGCAGTCTTGGGAAAAGACCACCGAAGTTGAAATGAGCACTTGAATCTAGAAGAAGAAATCACAATCGATAGTGCTAACCGAACTCCAATCAAGCAAAACACCAGGTCTCAAAGGATTGCCCATGGACTTCCACCAAAAATGGCAGAATGGGCAAAAAAGTATAGGATATGCTGCAGAACTGAAACACAACACTTGCCTCTTATTTGTTTTCACTCAATTATATAGCAAGCCACAATAACACACAAATGAGTAAGATTATGACTCTGGTCATCATGCATGACATGAAAACTCTACCCACATAGGCCTCACTAGAAATTCATACTCTTTCAAGCAAGCACAACCTGCAACCCTGTCCAAAGACATTTTGGTTCACAATTTGCATTACAAGAGGCTGATGCATCCTGTCCAGCACAGACCAGTTATTGACAAAGAGCAGCTCAATGTGTAGATGCATGAATGAGTAGATGGTTTCAGTCCATTTTCCTAGTGTGTAGGTGTCAGAAACCCATTCAGAGGGTCACGGGGTGTCAGGGCCAAACATCTGAGTTCCTCAGGAGCAGAAGCTGGACCCAACAACCCCTCACTAATATCCACGACAACTTATAATACAGTCAGCACAAGACATCAATGAGGGGGAAAGAGGAAGTGGATAAACAAGAGAGACTGCCTCACGGGGGAATTCTTAGCTGCTTGCTTCTCTGGTGCTATGTGTAACAGCTGCCTGTAAAGGAAGGCAAACACAACCAGAACATTTACATTTTAACATATATGCTAATGTCAGGGAAAACACTTTTCCTATTTGGTATACTTCAATAACTCATACCCCCATTTAGCAAGACTAGCACTCATCTCTTTCATGTAACTTTACATGTCACTTAATAAATTAAATATCACAGTTAACATGAAGAGGGTAACAATCCTGTGACAAAATTATATTATCGATTGTATTATTTGAGTGAGTGGTATGTCTGATATGAGAATTCACTCGTAAATTAGATCTTTATTTTCTGCATTGCATTAAAATGTCGAATAATATTTTACGGTTTTTGAGTAATCAAATATACGCCAGGGTAAACAGTCTGCAAAGCTTTTGGTAATTGTTATCTTCAACTGAATCTCTTTTGCAAAAAAAAAAGGAAATTACCTCTTGACCTTTTAATTTACTGACTGAGACTCAATCTCTCCACGAACTGGGAGCATAGAGATACAAACAATACTTGCGATAAAAGCTCTGAGACACTCCTTCTGAAGTCTTAAACTATCAGCCAGGACACGCTCAGAGGTGCTTCGACTGATGGAAGTTTTCGTTCTGTGAGGACACACACGTGCGCTGAAGAGACTCTACCAGAGCCTCCAAAGGATCAGTTGAAGTGCACTGCCTTCCAAGGCGAGTGCCCGGTTAAAGAGCTGAATCAAGCTTGTGCTCAAAACACTAGACTGCTGACTTTCTTGATGCGTCTGCCATCTTGGAATTTCTGAAGTTGCAGCATGTTACGAACACACAAAGAATGGTGGTCAACAGAAGCTTTGCAGACGGCATTCCGCGCCTCCAATGGGGATATCGTAGGGCTCATGTCAGCCTCTGTCGTACTGGACTTCTGTACAGGTGAATCATTGTTCCTGCAATAATGTTACAGACAAGGGGCAAGAAGTGTAGAGGTTGGGGCCTTTTAGTACTGATATCGCAGGGCCTGGACTACTACAGACTCAAAGTAACTGAGCAAAGTGCCCCATCTACAGTTTACTCTTAGTGGAAGCATTAGCAAGCAGTCCAAGGCTTCTCAGGGCTGAGGTAGCTGTAGGGTGACCACAGGCTCACATCTAAATATATGTTCAGCAACCAAAATAACCAAATACTTGCTTTTATTAAAAGTAGCATTTATATACACACACACAGTCCCCTTCTTCTAACTACAGAATGGAGTTATTACTCATTTACCTGAAACAACATCCAAATTAGGACCCCATGGAGAATAAAAGTCGGAGAAGTCCCAAAACGGCTATTCAAAGTCAAAAGTGTCCCAGTTCCTTTGGCTCTCTGGCTAAAGCAGATTCCCTCCTTTGTCTCTGAGACTTGAGGTACAGTCTTACATGCGCCCTGTGGAGATGAGACAGAAGGCTCTGGAGTGTGCAGTGGTATAGAGTTAAGGCTGACTTTGACTGGCTCTGGCAAAGAGTTGTAATCTCGTCATAGCTGGCATGGGGCCTGGACTTCCACATTGCTCCTCCACTGTCACAGTAAGCACTGTCTGCCTTGAATGCAGACCTGGGGTGCTACTCGAATTCTGATGATAAACTATCAACTCTAAGTTCACAGTTGCACATTGTTCTTGAGAAATGGCCCCCAGCTTCCTCTGTGCTTCCGCCCCACCCACTGGATCTTGATCCTCCCAGACAATCTTGTTCTCCTAACAGGCTCCTCTGGTCTCAGCAGACACAGAAGCTGGTCCTCCAGGCTCCAGACGAGTGTTCTTGATTCGCTTGGGTGATGTCCCCTCACCCAGCGTCAGACACTGGCAGACCCTCAGTCCCCAGTCTTGGTCACAACTGGCAAAACGTGCGCTGAGCTTCTTCGCGGAAATGTACAGCTTCAGTTTGTCAATTTGGGATTCTCAAGTTCCCCTTTCTATAACACACAAATGTGTTTTAGTATCTCAGCTTTTTAGGTTCATGTTCTTGGGGTTGCTCGCTTTGAAGTGCCCATTCGTCTGTCTTGCTGTTCCTCCAGAGCTAAGTCTATGTCAGAAAGAGTCTCCAAATTTGACAGCTCCAAACAAAGGCCATTAGAATAACAAGAGGATCACACCTGGATGTCTACCTTAGTGATTTATGAATGAATGAACGAATGATGAGGTTTTGCTGAGCAACCAACTACTCAACCAAGTATTCTGGTGCTAAACGTACTAACTAACATACGGTCAACTAAGCATAAGCAGTACAAATCCTGTGAGACAGAAGAAAAGATCCAAATTTCCACCTTCCTATGGAAAACGTCTTCTGAAGATAGGGTCAGAAGGTCCAGAGGAAGCTGACTTCAACCTTTTGTGGCTAGAAATGAGAATTTTTCACCTCCCCTCTCTGAACTTGATGCTGAGCACCACCATCAGAGCTGCTGACACCAATGGCAATGACATAGCAGGACAATAGGGGAGGAGTTAGTCTGAAAGATAGCCAGGACTAGCTTGGAACAAAGCCTGGTAAACCAAGGATAGGAATTTAAAAAGAACTTACTTCCTAATGGGCAGCCAATGGAGAGATCTAAGCAAGGGGGAAATCGAAGGCTGTCTAGGAGGTCTCAGGATGAGATCGGCTGCAGTGTTTTGCACAACATGGAGGTGGTGTAAAGAAGCTTCAGCCACCCAGATGTAAAAGACATTGGTATAGTCCAGCCAAGATGTCACTGGCACATTGACCATCATCTTGCTACAGTGTGGAAGAAGGAGATACAAAAATCTCTTGAGGGTACAGAGCAACCAGAAACAATTGTCAACCACAGTCAAAATCTGAGGTTGAAGAGAAATTTGGTTGTCCAATTTAACTCCAACGTTTTTAGCCACAGAAGATGGGGGGAGCCAAAGATAAAAGCCAAGCGGCTTCCTACCAGTTGTCTGTGTGGGAGTCAAAGAGAAGAATTTCTGTTTTGTCTGAGTTACATTTCAACTGGCTAGTGTACATCCAATCAAAAACTGCCTGCGTGTAGTCCTTCAGTGATTTCTTCACAGTAGAGTGGGTTCCCTCAAAGCCAAAGAGAGTTTTGTGTCATCGATTTAACAAATACTTTTGCATTTAATGTTGTATAGCTATTTTAGCCATGTTTTAGACAAGTTATTTAAGCAACTAGGCCTGCCATTTGTGCACTTTAGCCCAGCTACTTTTCATTCAGCTTCATTTTATTTTTTAGTGCTGGCCACATTTGTGGTGCTGTTTATTTTCGTTATCTTTCACCTAGGAAAGCATTGCTTTTCTAGCAAGACATTCTGTTCCTTTTGTGGTTTTCTTAAGGCTGCAGCGAGATAGATTTGCTGGCAAAGTGGTACGCTGTGTCTCCAACATTCACAGAAACAAACACATCCGTTACATGGGGACCTTTTCTCAAAACGTCAGCTGTTTTATTATAAAAACACTTCTATGTACCATACACATTAGAGGGAGATTCCAGCCAGATGACCATGACCATATGCTTATTGCTGATTGCCTTCGCTACAGCTGCTTGCTTAAACTACTGGATCACTGGTCTACATGGGGATGGTGTCTTTCTAGACAACAGTCTTCCTTGCTTTGGTATGGGGGATGATGTCTTCCCAGGGGAGAAACCTGAAGGGCGGATTAGGGCTTATCACGCTGTGCTTTAGCATAGCTTAGGTAAAATCCACATATATTATACATATTGACGTTAGGGGGGGACTTTTTCTGTGTTTTACTCTAGCATGTTTTATTATCCTAGTTATTGCAATTCATGCCATTTTGTCTAATATGCAGTTAAATCAATAAACCTTATGGAACCATTCTCTGTCTCTGTTTGTCTTTGCATCTGTGAGACTAATGTAACTGAGAGAAAAGGATGAGATATGATCCACCACGATTCACCTGAGGAGTCATTTTTGTCATGCGCCTTGTTGCCATAATCATCCCTGCTCTTGGGCAGCGATGAGGCGCTTCTAGTTAGCCGGAAATCCCGGATTAGGCTGACAGTTGTCACATGGTGTGGGATTGACCTCAGTTCTCCAAAATTCAAATGATTCTGCCACCCGAATCCAGAAGTCTCATTAGAATAATGAGAGCCTATGTGACACCAAAGGATTCCACCATCGACACCAGTGGAGTCATGGTGATATTGAATATGGTAGGCCTTACTGAAAAGCCCTTTGGCAACCTCTGCTTAACAGCTTTAACAGCCAAGGTAGAAGGTGCCACCCAGAACGCCTGCACTGTGGAGTCAAGGAATGACTTCACCCAGTCCCTCACAGCACCCCGGCCTCCCGGTCCATGAGTCGTTGTAAGTGAGTCCTGTGTGGAACAGTATTGCTGCTGAAAGTTTGAGTAGAATCAGTGCTGCATTATTGCCTTGGTCCAGAGACATCTTGATATGGTTGGATATTTCTAGGAGCACAGTCTAAGTGTTGTCACAAGGGCAAAACCCTGATTGGCTAGCATGCAGCAACTTGCTTTGCTCTAAACATTTGGATGGTTGGGTATTTAATAATTTCTCTAACATCTTAGTGAAAGATAGCAACAAGGAGATGGGCCTGTAGTTACTAAAGGTGTTCTGGTCTAAAGAGGGCTTCTTAAGCAAAGGAACCACCTTAGCTAGCTTCAATACAGCTGGCACTGTGCCAGATGATAGAGAAAGGTAAAAACGTGATTAATCACCAGACTGATCACCTCAATTGCCGTTGCTAACATTGTGAGGGATTTACAGCTCACAGTTGCCTCTGCAGATTGCTCAAGGGAAGTCGCACTGAACAGAACAAAATACATGTTATCATCAAGTGGCCTTGCAGGTGGAGAAACTGCCACTTGTGTGCGAAACTTCCTTTGGATATCAACGACCTTAGCCTCAAATAAATATTCAAGCCCATTTCACACTTCCTTAGAGGGAGCAATCACCCTGTTGCATAAAAGGTTTTGCAATCTGAAAGATGGCCGGAGGACTACTGGATGCAGCACTAATTTAATCCTCAAAATAAGAGAACTGTTCCCGTTTAATGAAGGCATAATAGAGCCTTAGAGCATTTATATACGTATCTGGATTTGCTGTCCAAAGAATAATACTTACACCGCTCCCTCTATAGTTTTTGGCATGCTCTCTTTTCAGCAGCCAAGGACGAGGAGAACCTTTTTCCACAGGTAGGGGAACAAAGCCTCAGCAGCCTTATCTAGCCAGTTGGTGATGGTTTCCATACTTAAATCAACATTGTTGGTTAACTTTGTTCCACTAACAGAAAGATGTTCATACTCCAGGACTGGTTTGTTGGCTAATTTTATCAAACCTCTACTTAATTGGTTTTTGGAAGTGTTAGCACCAAGGTACTTCCTCCGGACGACTGACCAGGATAGGACAATTTGAAAAGATCAGATCTATAGAGTGGCCTGCTGAGTGAGTGGGGAGTGTGGCAAGACGAGAAAGGTTTAGTGAAACTATTGCAATCGTTAAAGTAACTATTGACAGATCAGCGGGGTTATCAAAATGAAGGTTAAAGCCCCCTACCATAGTGAAATTAAGAAAGTGCACTGTAAAATGCGCCAGCACAGAATCAAGGCAATTAACAAAATTGCTAGCGTAGCCCATAGGGTGGTAAATCAAAGAACCCGGACGGGACAATTGCGCTGATACTAATATGCAAAACCCCAAACGCTCAGATTCCAAAAGTTCGGGTAACTTGAATGTGGAACACTGTAGTGACTGTTTAAAAGCTATCACCATCAACTCCCCCTTCTTATGAGTTCTCTCTAAGTATAACAGAGAATAGCCACCCAGGATCACAACTGATAGCAGGTGCAGGCGAGTTATTGAGCCATGGCTCAGTTATAAAAAGCACATCTATTTCTCACTAATAAAGAGATCGAAGTTATTCATTGCATGTGTGTGTATGAAGAGTAGCCTTTAGCCATCATTGCACGTATTGCTCACCCTAGGCCGAATCTTGCCCTAGTTTCCCTGCCCAAATTAGGACCTCTCTCTACAACCTGCCAAGCTAGTTTCTCAATAGGGAGTATGGTATGACAATAGGAACAGGTGACCTCACCCAAACTGGTCCCAATCACCAACTTCACAGGACAGCACAAGGACGATGTTAGTGCTTCTAGCTCCTGCGTCGTGTACCACAGTCCGACCCAGTTATATGTATCAAAAGGTCACAAAAGACCCCCAGCCCTACTCTTTATGTTCCACTTATCAGTCACATCTCTTTTCTGAGATGTGCCCTGGCCCCTTTGACCAGTGACATATTTTAGGATCAAATAGGTCCTTTTGAAGTGTTCCGAAGAGGGTTACTCTTCCTTCCTCCGTGTGTGTCCCACACAGCTCTCAGGAATGCAGCAATCCACCTAGTTTCTGGGGGCTTCTTTACCTACAAATGCTCCTTCAGCAAGCCCCAGGTCTCCCAAAATGGAACTCAGAAAGCTCCATGCAGTGTGTCCTCCACAAGCACACATAGATCCCTGCTCACACACACAACCATGCGTGCTAACTCCCATGTGTTGCACCACTTCATAGGCACACATACATCACAGTACGCACATGCAACCACTTGCGCTGACTCTCATGCACTGCTCAACTTCCCAGACACACATACACCCCAGTTCGCATGCCAACCATGTGCGCAGTCCGGCACAGCATACAATACAATGCAGGCTGAGGTTGATTTAAGCACACTGCAGCAGACCTTAACACAAGTGGGCCAGGAGTTACCACTCCAGTGACACAGGTAAAGATGCCTATTCACTCTACTGATTACTATTACTGAAACATGGTATGCTGATACCACCACACTTGTGATGCTTAACTTCCGGTGAAGGCAGAAACCTTCCACATCCCGAGGGTAACACTTTGGGCACCTCGCTTGGTTTATAGGAGGACTGCAACCTGTGAGACAGGCCTAGGCTATGGCATACACACATGATCTATATCCGCCCATGACAGAATTTCTTTTACTAAGGATCCAGATATCATCGCAGCTGGGGCACTAAGGGAGGGGTACATGTACATTACCATGCAAGGAACTTTTAGGCGTTCTCTTCCTTAAATTTCCTTTAGAGCACACATTGGCTTTTAACCTTGTTGATAGACTCTGTGGCAAAAATGGATTTGGCTTGGAATGGCAACTGCCTCCTTTACCTCAAATAGTTATCCTACCAAGATGTGGTGTTTGTGCAACAGCCAAACAGTAAGTGAAAATCTTGCAATGCGTTTCCCCCACTTGTTGCACTAGATGCTCTGCCTCACTGTTTGCACTAGCTCCACTGCAGGAGCTCACATAAGCACTAAATTGGCGCACATATTTATTTAAAAAATGCCGAATATACATTGACACAAACACACTTTGGATCAATCAAGCATATAGTCTAGACAGCGCGTGCCACAGCAACCCTTCTCAAAGACAGCAAGACAAAATGTTGCTGAAATGCCTTTCCTCTACCCTTGTGTCTCGGAAAATATAAATGAAAGTTCATAAATGTTTCATTTGAAGGAGACTTGGGGTTGTAGCAGCAAATTTCAGTGTCTTTAATTTATTAAAGACGTCTTTTCCTATTAGACTTTGTGCAGCCTCCCGGCTGCTGTGACAGGGAAATCCTTGGAAGTGCTATTATGCATGCCAAAGTCTTTTTCACTGTACGCTTTAGTACATTTTTACCTACTAAATAAAAGCCTATTTTGCTAAGGATTTTTGCCTGGGGCACAGAAAGTGAAAAAATTTCTTTATTGAAATAGTCCTGAAATGTAATCTGAACACTAACAACCTCACCAGCGTTAATATTACTGCACCGACCTATCAAATCCACACATCAGAAAAGAAACAGGAGCACCACCATCCTTGGGCAGACCAAATGCCTTTAGCTCAGAAGGTACATATTATTTTTGGTGCACTGTTTCATATTCTTTATGCGTCATTCAGTTTTATGTGTCTCTGAAACGTGCTAGGCTGATGGCAGTACACGCAAACCAGGCACAAACATTTGCTGATGCACTCTCTTGTAAGCGAACACTCCACTGTTCTTCATCTGTCAAGGGTAATTCAGATTCTGTAGCACATTTTCTATTATTTCACGCAATGCGGCAGTTTTTAGTAAAAGGGAGAGAGAGAAGGAATGCTCCATATTTACAAAGATATTGAGCATTTCTGCTATCCTTGCGTTGGCACAGTGTGTGCTGCCTAGCGCCTACGCAGGCCCTTCTTGCATCATAGTGCAAGAGAGCTTGCATTACGGGTAGAATTGCTTTTGAGCAGGAAGAGATACCTTCCTGCACAAAAACAATCCGAAGAGGCATTTTCCTGTTTTATGTGTGATTAAGAATGCATTCTGCATTGAAAGAGTAAATAAGATGCGTACTAGTTCGATGCAAACCCAAGTTTTTGTAAATCTGGAATTGTGTCAGATCCAATGGTGGATACACTGAAGCCCCCATGCTCCACTCATGGAACACCTCCTAGCTCGAAATGTGACATAATGCAGCACTACAAAGACATGCAAATCAGCGCTTGCAAAGAAATACTTGGCAGCGCAAATCACCCCTTGCGTGCCTTTGTGAATCTGAATTCTAGCATTGATTCCTTGCGTGGTGCAAGAACACAACTCCTAAATATACCTGGCCCTCTATGTACTTCTTTATTTTTCATTGTTTTTTTCATAAATAACCATATATATATATATATATATATATATATATATAGATAGATAGATATAATTATACAATGAATGGTCACAAAGCTATAAATATATGAGCGAATGTAATCTGACATTTGTAATAATCTATTTAACACAGGCAGTACTTAATTTGTACAAAAAATAAGTATATTGCAGAGCCTAAAAGTTTTTATAAGGTGCTCACTACTGGTCAACTGATGGCTGGTACTGGCAAACATCAAGGCTGCCTAATCTCAATTCTATCTCATGACTTTCTTCTAACACCTGTACTTTCTGTCTCTTGATCTATTTCATGCCTGGCCATTTACAATATTTAGTGGTTATCGTTGCAAACCCTTGTTTTCCCCTTCTATCCTCTGGCTCTGACTTTCCAACAACTCGCACCAGGGGTGGTTAAATCAGAGCCAGGAACACAGAGGTGACTTACACTTATGGTTGTCAGTATGCCACCTCCTTTTTTTCTGCCCAGTTAATTATTCACTATTAGTGTCATTAAAATGGAGTGCAAGGAGCTGGACTGGAATGTTCGCTGGCAGACGAGGCAAGAAAAATAAAATGCTTGGAGACGAGAATATGTGTAAGAGAGAGCATGTGTGTTTACGTGTGAGTCTGTGTGTGTGAGTGAGAGTGAGTGAGAATGAGTGACAGTGATTGAGAATGAGTGAATTTGAGTGTCAGTTAGAGTATGAGTGAGTCACAGTGAATAGGAATGAGTGTGTGAGAGGAAGAGTGACTGTAAGTGAGTGCAGGCTGGTTGTATGACAGTCAGCTTTTGCAATTTGCGAGTCACAAAATCTGGTATACAACAGTGTCTCAGTGATTTGCAAATAGGTCACAAGGGATCTGCCTCATTAACATTCATGAGGCAGGTTGCAATTTGCGACCCATTTGGGAATGTCCAGCACTCTCAGGGATGGTGACATGCTGGGGTCAGCAGACCACCATGTCTGTGACTGCTTTTTAAATAAAGCAGTTTAAAAAAAATGTATCCCTTTTTTCTTAAAGGAAAGCAGGGCTCAATACAAAGAAATTAAAGATGTAATTGTCATTTTTTCAGAGTAGGGAGTGGTCTGTGGGAACAGTGCCTGCTCTGAAAAAATGTTGGTGCCCCCATTCACAAAGGAGAAGGGGTCTCTGGTGGACCACTTCTCCTTTGGAAGGGGTCCCTTGTGGACCCCTTCCCCTTTGTGAATGGGATACCACCAATTTGAAATTGGTGGTAACTGCAGTTGTTTTGCAACTGCATTCCCAGTTGCAAAACAATCATGCATCCCCCTATGACTGACTATTAGGAAGGGACGCCCTTGGCACGCCCCTTTTTAATAGTGAGTTATAAACCCTATTTTGCGAGTCGGTAATAGGTTACAGACTCACAAAATAGGGTTGGTACATGGTACAAGACCATTTAGCGGTCGCAAACAGAAAATGTAGCCGTTTGTGACCACTAAGTAGCTTTGTACATCTGGCCCTCAAAGTGAGTGAGTGAGTGAGACCAAGTGAGCAAGAATGAGTGGACATGGGTGTTAAAATGTGTGAGGGAGTGTGAATGAGCATTTGTGTCAGTGACAATGCATGAGAGTGAGTGACAGAGAGTAAGTGTAACTGTGAAGAAGAGTGAGTCAGAGTGAGTGAAAATAAGTGTGAATGAGTGCTAGTGAGTGCTAGTAAGTGTGTTCCTCTCCACTTACATTCCCTGGTAAGCCAATCTACTGTTTTGCACAAAACACTGTATGATGTTTTATAGGATTACAAGGATCACCAATCAATCAGTTCTGGGCTGTGGGTATTTCCTTCACAGCTCCCAGCAGCCGTGCTCTCAAGCTCAATGGTTCAAAGCTTTTACAGAGTGTTCCTTGTCTCTTTAACTCCTTTTCTGCTATGTACAGTCATTTCAGATTCTGGAATTCATTATAGACCTTACATGTACAGTCATTTCAGATCCGGGAATTCAATATAGACCTTAATTAACAGGAAGTGGAAGGTGTAGGTTTACCTTCAGAGTCCCTGATCTAAATTTCAGTGAAATCCTGAGATACTAGCATTTGGCATTTGGGACACCCTTGGCAAATGATGGTGCTGGCATGCCTGAGGTAATTTTTGGCATAAGGGGAGACAACTGTTGCATATGGGAAGGGGGCAACTATGATAAAATGCTGACCCTGACAAACTAGAGGTGATATTTGCCATAAAGGTCACCAGTGATGTATGGATAGCACTAACAGCATATTTCTAACTTAAGACATATTGTATGTGAGTTTTGACCTAAGAGGCACCCATTGCATATGGAGGGGCCATGAGAAAATTGTGGCTGTGGCAGAATGGAGGTGATGTTTGATATATAGAAACATCCATAGCGTTTAAAAAACAAAAGCTGGTATAAACTCTTGGGGAGTGTCACATTTCATTGGCTTTCCATACCATGACAGGACTTCAATATTAATGAGTACCTTTTCATATAGTTTTTAGCACATTTATGTGAAATTGTACTTTCAAATGCAGTCTATCACTATTTTAATGCTCTTGGTCAGAGAACTCCATTTTAATCCTCCCCACAAGATCAGTGTTGGAATTGGCCCTTCTTGCAGGGTCACTCTCATATTTTTTGCCTCCTCCCCTAACGTACGCCCTAGGCAGCCCCATGAGTAAGGTGCAGTGTATGTTAAAGGTGGGATATGTACCAATGTGGTTTGCATGTCCTAACAGTGAAATACTGTGAAATACTGCCAAATTCGTTTTTCACTGTTGCATGGCCTATTTCCCTCATAGGTTAACATGATCGCTGACTTTAAATAACTTTGAAGTGCAGTTTCCAATTGAGACCAGATAGAGATGTGAAGTTTGGAGTCTCTGAACTCACAAATTAAAAATATATCTTTTAGTGAAGGTGGTCTTTAGATTGTTAGTTTTAAAATGCCACTTTTAGAAAGTAGGCATTTTCTTGCTTTAACCATTCTGTGACTGCCTGTTTGTGGATTCCCTGTCTGGGTCAGACTGACAGTTGGGCTGTTTGTAAACCTCCTTTAGACAATGACACAAAGGGATCTGGGGTGTAGCCTGCATATCCTGATGAGCCATTTCAGATAGAGTGGAGGGAGGAGTGGTCACTTACACCTGAATGGGTTGTGCCTGCCCTCGCACAATGCAGTCTCCAACCCCCTGGTGTGTGTCTGGGGCATGGCCTCCGCAAGATAGGATCCTGTAAACAACAGAGACTTTTCTTTGAAGTTGGGCAACTTCTGAGGCAGAAAGGGGTATAAGTAGTGGAACAAAAACCACAAACGTTATATTTCTTCAAGATTTTCTTCTGGAACCCAGAAGAACCTCTGCCAAGTAGTAGAGCTGAAGATTTGAGAAGTGCTGCCCCTGCCTGTAGCTGTGCTTTGTTGGGCTATCCTGCAGTTGCTGCTTCTGCCTATGAAAGGGGACAAAGACTGGACTTTGTGGTATATTTCTACTTGAGAAAAATTTCCAAGGGCTTGGACTGAGCTTCCCCCCTGCTCTGAAGACTTCTGCCCTGCCAAGTGGTGCCTACTCCTGTCCCTGGGCCGTTGATAGGAGAAGCTGGTGGAAAATCAAGAAAAAACAAGTGTACTGACTTCCAGGACTGACGCCGCAGCCGGATTCCACGACGCCGCCTGCACCTGAAGCCATGGTCCTTGCTGGAGTATGATGACCCCGGAAGCATGATGTCGCAGCAGCTCTGCTGAAGTCCACGACTCCATGAGTCCTGAAGTGTTATGTCATTGATGTCCGTGATACCCGACTTCACCGCACCACTACGTGACCGCCCGATATTGACTCTGCCAGAAGTGCACAGATCCAACACTTTGCACTGACACCGCCTCCCCTCCAACGTTCTGCAGCAAGGACCCAACACCTCTCCGCTCTTTCACCCCGCAGTACCGGAAACAACGGCGCAATCTCTGCAGCAGCTTGTTTCCTCATTTTTATAAGGTCCGGTACCTGGGGATCTGTGTAACTCCATGACCGGTGCCATTAGCATTGGATGCTTGGGAACAACTCTGTCACAACCCCCTGATATCACCAATTTGAGGCATTTGCGTTTCTAACCGCTGTATTGAAGTTTAATCTTTAAAAATTCATAACTTGAGTTGTGTATGTTGGATTTTGTTGTTTTCAGTCTTGTTTTGCTTCGATAAATATTGGCTATTTTTCTAACCTGGTGTTGAGTCATTTTGTGGTGTCTTCACTGTATTACTGTGTGTGTGGGTACAAATAGTTTACACATTGTCTCTAGGTTAAAGCTTTCTGCTTGTGCCAAGCTACCAAGGCGATGAGCGGGGTTAACCGGGTGTGTTTCTCATTTGCCCTGACTAGAGTGAGGGTCCTTGCTTTGACAGGGGGCAACCTGACTGCCAACCAAAGACCCCATTTCTAACATTGGTGATCAGCAGTGAGGATTGAACTTGTATTTGTACTTGACAAACAGAGATTAAGTGTACACTACTACTTTCAGTGCAGACCATTACGTAACCACATACCACTTGTTTTTGTGATTTTGCTTTATTCTCTTCTTGGACTTCATCTGCTTCTTTTTTCTGACTTTTTAACTTCTCATTGGGAACTCTTTGTTCTGCCTTGAAACTTTGCACTTTTGACTTGCCATAGTCTCTCAATCTGGAGATGTACCAGTTGGAGCTGCTTTTGAGTTGAAGAAACTGGAGAGTTATAGAGTTGCCCAACTGAAATAGTTCAGCAAGGATCTTGCCTGTCCCAATAGGAGCTCTGCCAGGAAGGAGGAGCTGCAAAAGGCACTGAGGGCATGGGTAACAGCCAAAGAGGTTGGAAGGCACACAGAGGAGGAGATTGAGGGTGAGGAGGTGCAAGACAGCCATGAGGGCATAGTAGAGGTACCTGTACTGCCCAGGGGTAGGGTCTCCAGGGCACGTAGCAGTGTGTCTTCTAAGGGTCTGACTCCTTAAGAGTTGCAGGACAGACAGGCAGAGAGAGTGCACCAATTTGAGTTGGAGAAGCTCAAGATGAAGATGGAGGAGAGACGGCTGGCCTTAGAGGAGAAAAAGATGCTCTTGGCTCATGAGCTAAGGTTGACAAAGCTGGAAGCCATGAGGGCTGAGTCCTGTTTAGATGGTCGCTGCAAAAGTGTTACATCCAATACTGATGAAGAAGTGCACTTGCCCAGAGACTAGGTGCCCAACTTGAAGGAGAGGGTTAACATACACCAGGAGGTTCCGGGGTATGAGGTAGTCCCAGTGGTGCTCAGGATCCCTGAGGTGGATTGGGGAACTGGTATGGGGTGTCACATTCCTTGTAGTGGAAGGGACACTCTACAGGCTCTAGGTGAGAGTGACAGGGAGAGGGGTTGCCCCCAGGTAAAGGTCCTGGTTGTGAGGTATGGAGACACCCCAGAAGATTATGGGTTGAGTGTCAGAAGGGTGTGGTGTACTTTTTCAAGGCTGAAGCACTGGATGGTTGGGTGAAGGGTAGTTTGATTAACTCATGTGAGGGGCTGTGTGATATGATTGCTGGAGAGCATATATCCAGTCCTTGTTTTCTAGAGCTATGCCAACATCAAGTGGAGTGTGAGTTCTCTGACCCCAGGGAACTTGCACTGAAGGCAGACCTCTGGGTGAGTACCAGAGGGTCTGAAGAGGCATTTGGGGGTGCTCCTGAAGGGAGTGGTCTAGGTATTTCCCAAAAAGGTGAGGTGGGAAAGGCTTGCAGTGTCCTAGGTAGGTCTCAGTGTAGTGGGATGGGTGAGGGATCCCATGTCCAGTCTCAGAAGAAAGGGAATGGGGGTGGGCTGAGTCCCAGGATGCCCGAGATCCAGTCCCAGAACCTGGAGGGTTCCATGAGTGAATGCCAGGAGGGTAGCCTTGCCTGTACCGTGGGGCCATCCACTAAGAGGGACACCATAGTGTCAGGAGAATTTTCGGGGGGGGGGCTGTCTTCAGCTTCTTACCAGTTCTGGTGTATGGCAGTACCACTCATAGTGAGGGGGTGCAGAAGTCCAGACGGAGGGTTGAGAGGGGGCTGCAGGCCCCAATGGAGAACCTGGAGGGTCAGGATTCAGCTGTGAGGTCAAAGCCCCCCAGGAATTACCTTTGTGATACAATTTCTGGGCTGGGGGGGATCCAGGCCCTGCCAGATTGGCAAAGGTCAGGGGACCGGTGCCAGCCAGACTCTAGTACAACCCTTAGGGAAGGTGTTTCCCTTGTGGGGGGTAGGTGTGCTCCCCAGGAAGTCCTGGATTGCCAGGCAGTGGTCCAGTCTGAGGGTACATACCCTAGGCTGGACAGTCAAGTGCAGGGGGTAAACTCTGACCTGATGGGGGACGGTTTGCCCAATCATCCCCCATGTGACTTCTAGGGGTACTCTCCATGGTGGGGGAATGCAGGATCCTGGGAGTAGGGGCAAGGGAGGGAGAGACTCACCCCTGATCCCAGTTCAATCCAAGGGTACAGTCACTGGGTTGAAGGGTCAGGTTCAGTGTGTCCCCCCTGAACTGGAGGGAAGGGCCACTGCTAACAGGGCCCCTACTGTGTTGGATTCTGGTGGGGCACTCCTACAGGGGGGGTGTAGGACCCCAGAAGGTGAGGTAGCGGGAGTGAAGCCTCGTCCCTGACCCCAGTTAAACCTGAGGGTATAGACCTCAGGTTGGGAGCCCAGTTGCAGGTTAAATTCCCTGCACTGGTGGAAGAATTGTGCAGGACTGCTTCTACAAGTGCCCTGACAGTTCTGGATTCTGGGTGGTCCATTCCTAGTGGGGAGATGCAGAACCCAAGAAGGAGGGGTAGGAGGAGGGAAGACTTGCCACTGACCCCGGTCTACCTGAGGGTACAGGCCCCAGTTTGGAAGACCAATTGCAGGTTAACATCACTGCACTGGATGGAAAATTGTGCAGGACTGCATCCACAAGCACCCTGACAATTCTGGACTCTGAGGGTACTGCTCCTATTGGGAGGGTACAGAGCCCCAGAGGGGAGGACCAGTGTCAGGCTGCCATCTCTCACCTGGTGTAAGGGAGAGTGGACAAAGGGTGCCAAGGACCTGGGGCTACTGCCTCCCACTCTCCCCAGTCACACTGGTTGGAGAACTGTGGGAGACCTGGGGCCTGCTGTCATCCCTGACAGATGTCAGTAGCCACTGTGGCTTGCTGTCCTGGTGGACAGAGTTGCCCCTGGGGGGGACAGGAATCACACCCTGTGGATGGAGTGGGCCACACCGCTGTGTTGGCAATGGTGGTACTGCCTGCCCACTGGGACACATCTGTGAGCAAAGTAAGGTTAGGTGCTGCACAGATGGTATCGGCAGTTGAGGAGAAGGGTTCCCCATGGGTTAGCTTAGTGGGCCCCGAGAGTATGGACAGAGGGATCCAACTGGTTCAGGAAGGCGTAGAACTGGAACATGCTCCTGCTATTGTGGGCCAGGGTCCCTGTTCTATCGCACCAGTCAGGGAAGTCCATCAAGGTGTTGATTGGTCTCCCCTGGCTTTAGGCGGATCGGTGGTTGTATTGGGCTTAGCCCTTTTTTCAGGGTCACCCTCAAACGTTTTGCCTCCATCCTCTTAATTTTTCTGGACAGTTTTTCTTGGCTTTTATATTGCTAACCAGTGCTAAAGTGCATATGCTCTCTGTGTAAATTGCATTGTTGATTGGTTTATCGATGATTGGCAAATTTGATTTACTAGTAAGTACGTAGTAAAGTGCACTTGAGGTGCCCAGGGCTTGTAAATCAAATGCTACTAGTGGGCCTGCAGCACTGATTGTGCCATCCACATGAGTAGCTCTGTACACGTCTCAGACCTACCACTGCAGTGTCTGTATGTGCAGTCTTGCACTGACAATTCGACCTGGCAGGAGTATCCACTTAACATGCCCAAACCTTCCCTTTTTATAAATGTAAGGCACCCCTAAGGTAGGTCCTAGGTAGCCCCTTGGGCAGGGTACAGTGTATGTTAGAGGTGGAACATGTACTGATGTGTTTTACATAGCCTAGCAGTGAAATACTGCCAAATTCAGTTTTCACTATTGAAAGGCCTATCTCTCCCATAGGTTAACAAGGGAGCTGCCTTTAAATAACTTTTAAGTGCAGTTTCCCTTTGAGACCAGATAGAGATCTGGTGTTCTGGGTCTTTGAACTCACAAATTAAAAATACATATTTTAGTGAAGGTGGTTTTTAGATTGTTAGTTTGAAAATGCCACTTTTAGAAAATAGGCATTTTCTTGCTTTAACCATTCTGTGGCTCTGCCTGTTTGTGGATTCCCTGTCTGGGTCAGACTGACAGTTGGGCTGTTTGTGAACCTCCTTTAGACAATGACATAAAGGGATCTAGGGTGTAGCCTGCATATCCTGATGAGCCATCTGGGCTAGAGTGGAGGGAGGAGTGGTCACTTACACCTGAATAGGCTGTGCATGCCCTCACACAATACAGTCTCCAACCCCCTGGTGTGTGCCTGGGACCTGGCCTGGGTAAGGCAGGATCCTGTAAACAAGAGAGAGTTTTTTTGAAGTTGGGCAACTTCTAAGGCAGAAAGGGGTATGAGTATTGGGCCCAAGAGCCCAGACTTTAGATTTCTTCAAGATTTGCTTCTGGAACCAATGGGACCTCTGCCAAGGAGAAGAGCTGAAGAGAAGTGCTGCCTCTGCCTGTGACTGTGCTTTGTTGGGCTATCCTCCAGTTGCTGCTTCTGCCTGTGAAAGGGGACAAAGACTGGATTTTGTGGTTTCCTACTTGAGAAGAATCTCCAAGGGCTTGGACTGAGCTTGCCCACTATTCTAAAGTCTCAGAGCCATCAAAGAATTCCTCTGCAAGCACCTGGACTCTCTGCTGAGACGCCTGCCCTGTCAAGTGGTGCCTAATCCAGTCCCTGGGCCCTTGAAAGGAGAAGCTGGTGGAAAATCAAGAAAAAACAAGTGTACCAACTTCGAACGACCCAGGACTGATGCTGCTGCCGGATTCCACAACGCGACCTGCACCTGAAGCTGTGGTCCTCACTGGAGTGTGATGACCTCGCAGGCCAGACGCCGCAGCAGCCCTACTGAAATCTGCAACTTCTTGAGTCCCAAAGTGCCATGTCACCGATGCCCAACCTCACCCCAGCCCGCTGTGATCACCGGATATTGACTACGCTCAAAGTGCGTGGATCCAGCGCTTCACACCAACGCCGCCTCACCTCCACCACTCCGGAGCAAGGACCTGATGCCTCTTTGTGATGCCTCTGCTCCTTTTACCTGCAGCCCAGGAACTGACACTGCATCGGTCCAGCAACACCACGATACCCGACTCCGTGCACCGGCTTGTTTCCTAATTTTCACAAGTTACTGTACCTGGGGGTCCGTGTGACTCTGTCACCAGCACCATAAGCCTCAGATTGTTGGGAATGACTCTGTAATGATGCCGTGATATCATCAATTTGAGGCATTTGTGTTTCTAAGCCTTATATTGAAGATTAATTGTTAAAGATTCATAACTTGACTTGTATATGTTACATTTTTGTCGGTTTGGTCTTGTTTTGCTCTGATAAATATTGTCTATTTTTCTAACCTGGTGTCGAGTGATTTTGTAGAGTCTTCACTTTATTACTGTGTGTGTTGTTACAAATACTTTACACATTGTCTCTGTGTTAAGCCGTTCTTCTTGTGCCGAGCTACAAAGGCGGTAAGAGGGGGTTAACTGGGTGTGTTTCTCCTTTGCCCTGACTTGAGTGAGCGTCCTTGCTTGGACAGGGAGCAACCTGACTGCCAACCAAAAACCCCATTTCAGGCTCACTTGTTTTGTTGGCTTGCTTCAAATTACTGCCACCACTCTCAAAGATCACCAGTCGCTACTGCAAGAACAGAGAGTAAAACCTGTCTTGACTTTCGCTTGAAATGGCTTCTACTGGAACCAGGACATTACACTTTTGAGTTTGTTAAATAAATAACTTCAGCAATAGGATGTGCTTTCTTCTGGTTAAACAAAAACAGCAAACTAAAAACTGAACATATTTTAAACACATTGTTACTATTTTTCATCACTGTGAAAAATAATGTGTTTAAATAAAACCTTTACCTCTTTGCAAAGTCACTGTAAATGATCATAAATCACAATGTATAACTATAAAGAATACTTTAAAACAATACCATAGTTTGTATTAAACAATATATTGGATATCATTGTGGGCATAACTACTATTGTTTTTTTATCGCACTTCTCTTATACTCCTATGCTTTCACAATGTATTTCTTCTTGTGGTGCACATGCAGTGACCGATTGAATCATGGCAGTTTGTGGAATAAATACTTTAAGTTCTCAGTGCTTTTCTTTGTTTTGTCCTCTGCAGATGTACACATAATTTGACATATCATTCAGAGAGAAACATTTGACATATAATGGCAGAACTGTAATATAGGTAGTACTTAAATCAGGCATTTGTCTGCATAGTGTAGTAAGATTACTCATGCTATTATCATGGAATTTCAATATATTGCGAGGTTATCAGAGGTAAAATCATATGACATCACTTACTATGAAGATTCAGGATCAATTGTCACATGATGTTACTTCTTGTAATGCCACTAAGTTCAAAGCGTGTGAGATGTCACTTTTGCTACGCCTGGCAGTTTAGTGAGCTAATGTCGTTCTTCCTGTCTTTCTTTTCCTCCTTCTTTCTTTCCGGAAATTCCATGTTTGGATCTGGCTCAAAGTCTGATGATGGAAATAACTTCAGACCCCAAAATGAGTGCCAGCACTCACTACCTGCAACATGCAATATCTATTTACAAAGAGCTTAAACAATATTTTTGTTCAAAAATCAAAAGATGAGCACAAAAAAGCACACAGGGCCACACGGATAGCCTATTGTAAAAGAATGAATCCCCTTTTGAAATTCACAAGAGTTGGTTTTAGACTCATAAGAAGATTTAGGGTGTGACTTAAGTCTTGGCTGTATTACCGCCGTTGGCGGTGGGCCTGAAAAGGAGGAGCATTTGAAGGTAGAGGAGCCCCAACCGCCATATTTATAAGGATTGCGGCTAAATCAAAGACCGCCACAATGGAGTGTACTCTGTCGCACCAGCTGCGTTCTACAGAAGAAGCGGGGGACTCCAATGGCAACGAGTAAGCCCTCCTTTGTCGCCTCGATGGCGGCATTCTGCTAAGCTTATTTAGATCACACAGTTGCGCTGGTGGTGTGCCAGGGGTGGGTCCATGACAGCAGGAGCCCCTCTCAGAACCCGTTCAGTATAGTACTATGGCTATGCCCATTGATTGGATACTAGCAGCACACACCTGTTGTATATTGGACAATTGTGGACGCCTGCAAAGCACACTATAAAGCACACTCCATTCAGACCATGATCCTTTGCCATCACACTGATACAGACCATTTGGATGCAGTAATTCCACACAGGAGTCAGGTTCATTCTGTGTTTCTCTTCCTTTGTATTTTTTTGTTAAAATCATATTTAGTGGATTATCCTTCAACTTTTTGGGCACTAGTTAATGTTTTCATAATAATGCACTATGACAGGGAGGAGAAATCCCTTTTTTTAAATAAAGAGTCTGTCATGGTGAATGAAATCATAAGAGTAGAGACACAATTGGTGAAAGCACAAGTCCAAAATGCTACCTTATCCCAGAAGATGGAAATGTGGTCCAGAATAATTAACGGAGTGAATGCTGTAGCTAAAACTTTGCAGACACAGGAGGACATTAGGAAGAGGTGGAATGACCTGCAGGGAAAAAGTCTTTTCAGTGGCCTCCAAGCATCACCTTGAGGCCCAGAGGACTGGTGGTGGCTCTCCCATCACCACATTACAACTCTTTTCCTTGGAGGAGAAGGTCTTACAGATTCTACATCTTAAAGGCTTGACAGGAATCCCTAGTTGAATGAAGTCTGGTCAGTTACACTTAGCAATGTCTCAACAATCACAAATGGAGTCTTGCCCAAAGTTTAACATTTAGAATGCTGCAAGACCCTTAGCAAAACAGATATATCTAAACTTCACTCCACAAAATATATTCTGTCATGCAAATTACTAGCATCGTGGTTCAACCTCTCATTTTAACAAGGCGCAACATGTATAGTCAGATTGTGTGTACTCCCCATGGATCATCCCTTGCATTGGTTCTGCCCCTTGCTTTCTATCAATCTATGTCTATTTCCTTCCAAAACAGGTCCAAAACTACATCCGCTGTCACAGGAAATTAAAGAGGTTCCAAGAGGTATTTTCTCCTATTCACATCATATCCATATGTGTGTACATGTTGCAAATGTGTGGTCATCTCCAATATAACCACTGAAAGTGATATATGTAACTTATGTTTCACCCATGTATTGTCCATGGCGTCAACAAATGACTAAAACTACCACAATGTTTTTGGATCTGAAAGATAATAGTGCAATGTACTGTTGTTTCACCGTCCTTTAATTCCATATGCCCACGTATTTAAAAAACTTGTGAGTTTGACAGTCACCATGTCAAGCTATGGATTAAAGTGTCACTTGAGTACCTCAACTATGTTGACAGCTGCTCATAGCTACATTGAATTGATGAAAATGCTCACATAATTAGTTGTCTGTTAAAACCAATAATTTCAAAAATGTGTTGTGGCATGTTGAATAGAAGTAGCCGCATACAAGTTAATTTGCACTGTCTACATGATGACCAATTACAGTTTTATTGGCAATATGAACTACTTCGCATCCAATGTATTGCAACTTGCGAGGCCTTGGAATGGTCCAGTACTCCAATCTACTCACCACTGTGTTGGGTTGAATGTTTTCACATTCAACCTACAAATATGAAATAACATTTTTGCATTTCAGGACATCTCTACTAGGTAAGCACTAGAGTTGTCATCTGTGCAAATCAGACTTCATGTGTAAAATAATGGAAACTGCACAACGGCCTAATCTCTAATACTCTCTTTCTAGTTGTTAGGTTGGCCCTTCTGTAGGCAAAGACACATAAAATGTACACACTGTATATTAGTTACATATTCTCTGCAACCTTCACAGGTCCAACCACCTGGCTCAGTGGACCACCGTCTGGCAGCCAAGAAACCTCCACTATAGCCCTGGAGCAAGCCTTCAGTGAGGATTCCACTGCTGTATGCCCGGATGATCAGGAGCCAGGTGGTCTATCTGGTCTGTCTGGCCAGACAGCTCTAGTGAGTCACACTCAGCCCACATCTCCCACCTTAGCTGTAACAAAACCTCAGCATGAGGACACCTCCACTCCCCATGTAACAAGGAGATAAAGCCAATCCTGTGCCCCCCAACCTTGACTGCTGTTGAGACAGCAACACCACTGACCCCAGTTGTGCCAGGTTCCAGTGGGATGGGGGCAAACTGCTTCAAAGGCACAGCCTAGTGGGGGCATGGGCCATGGGAGGGAATCTGTAGGCCAGCCAAGTGAGGCCACTGGAGTCTTTGTCAGCCAGACCACCATTGACAAAGTTTTGGGATCCGTAACACAGTCCCAAAACATGATAGGCCAGGTTGTAACTGATCTCCGGGCAATCAAGGAGGTACAGAGGGAGCACATCTTGAAACTATGGAATCACAATGAAAAAATGAGCTCTCTCACTGGGGTGCTTTTTGGCATCTGTCACCATATGTGCAGGGCTTTGTCTGGGTCCATTCACATCTGGGCCAAGTACACAGCTGCCAGCCACCGACAGGGAGGTCCTGCCACGTGAGGAGCATGCTCCTCCCACCCCAGTCCCTGCACCTGTGCCCTCCCCTTCCTCCCTAGAGACTATGGTTACCTGGACCAATAGAAGAGTATGGCAAGACCAACACCACCACCCTGAAAAGATGAAGCACCTAATTTCCTCCAGTGTGTGTCTTCCATTCACTCTTGTTGGACTATTTCATGGACACATTTACATTTTCGGAGAATAGCTGTATTTTGGACATTAGACTCCAAACTCTTTTTGGCTCTACTACCATGTTTCCATCCATCATGATAGACTTTATTTGTTCATTTAATCTTTTTTTCACCTTTATGTTCTTTTGTGCCATGCAAATAAATAGTATGGAAACAGACTACAAAACTCTAGTTTTATTTTTTGTGACTTTTCATTTGTCATGTCTGTCTTCCACAATCATGCTGTCAAATGTTTTGAACATTAATTTTCCAAAAAAAATGTCGAAATGATAAAGAGGTAAAGTGTTATCCTATTTTTTCAAAGACAACAAACTCAAATCAGAATGTATTTAGAACTTACATATGTTGGCAACATCTGTTTTTCAATAGCCAGTCCTAACATCAATAGTCTGTGCCATTCAGGGTTATGCACTCAACGAGCTTGACACCATGGAGGAAAACAAATATGCGATGGGATCAAATTAAATAGGCAAACTATCACTGCTGCATGACCTCAGTTGGAGCCATACATTCCGACCTCACAATAGGAATCCTAGATCAATAGCACCAATAGTCTACATCATGGCAGTAGCAACATTTATGGCCACATGACCATTACAGGACACTGTGGCAGTGTCCGTCGCAATGACACATTTACCATTCAGTAATGTGCTAACAAAAAGTTCTATCAACTATGAGGTGACACATCAACAGCTACCTCCACTGTCCACAAATCAAATATTTAGCAAATGTGAAGGAAGAACAGTATGCTAAGCTTTGACATACATATGTGGTTTTAGCAAGTCAAGTGGCACATATTGCCTAGATGGCAGGATCGCACAGAAAACAGGTTTGATACAATCTTCTGAACTTCCACACTATAAGAGTGCAAGTTGTCTCTGTAAAAGATTTGTTCTTCCTAAGTGGATGTCTGTCCCAGGATCAACACATGTTAACTGTGTACTTTCAAACAGCAACATATCACTGCAAATGTCCAAACTTTGAAATTCCCAAATAAAGATTTCTTGGTGAAGAACCCTAAAACAGAAAAACAGGGGAAAATAAATTTTATCACATTTTAAATCTAACTCAAATGACAAGGTGTGAGGAAACACATATTCAGCAGAAGCACAGTTAATCTCTGTCAATGACCACAGTACTCAATGTAGGGAAACTCTGATCTACTACATCTTTGCCTTGGATGTTCCTGCATTGACCATTCCTAACAAATTACCATAGCAGACTGATATGTTCCCTGTGTCACAAGTTGTTGTGACATTGAAGGGTACAGCTTGTAAAGGTAATCTTACACTCAGATGAAGCAGTAGTCAATCACATCTTGACATAAGCCAACTCCTTCTTCTTCACAATTGTCATCTTCATTGGGCATTTCAAAATCCTCACCTGGGGCTAATCATGGTCTCTCTCCTCTGCAATAACAGGGATCTTCCTCCACAGGACGATGTTATGGAGAATGCAGCAGGCAACCATGATTGGGCACACCTTATCGAGTGAGTAGAGGAAGGCTCCACCGACCTTGTCCAGGTACCTAAACCTGGCCTTCAGGAGCCTGAAGCCTGATCCATTGGCCTTCCTGTTCTGTCATGGGCCTCATTGAAGTGGACTTCTGGCGTTGTTGGATTCCTCAGAAGTCCCAATAACCATGGTAGGTTAGGATGCACTGAGTCTCCTACATAGAAGAAACACATCAACAGATCACTCATATAACAAGCCATTGTCCCTTCCTTAAAGTAGGAGTCAGGCAAAAGATCATCAAGTCATATTGAAATTACCAACAAGCCAGGGCCAAGTTGTGACATCTGCATCAGTATGGTGCTGTTTTGCAGTACAAATTAATCATGTGTTGACCCAGGGAAGCGGACATACACACTTGAGATGTATAAGTCTAGTAAGCAGACAGCTTGCACATTGATGGAATGGAAGTTTTTCCGATTGTGGTAGACCTGTTCCCTTGTGTGTGGTGTCATTAAAGCAATATGCGTGGCATCTGTTCCTCCAACAACATGTGGTAGTTCACCCAGGCATAAAATTCTCCCTTCACGAGTGCCAAATCCTGTGGATATGGGAATTGATGTAGCTGTTGATGTGTCTCTTCAAGGAAGCAAGGACACCACTGTAGTGGTGTAGCACACCACTGAAAGGTGGCTGGGACATGCCCCCAGATACAGCTACAGAGTATTGGAAAGTGCTAGTGGCAACAAAATGCAATACCGCCAGGAGATTCAATATTGGTGTCATGGCTGTTGGATTCATATTATGAGGCAGGAGCTCAGGCTCCAAGTGCTGACACAGGAGAGTTTGCCTATTTAGCTGAAATTAATTTCTTGATGACCTCCCTTTCCTCCATGGTGGCAAGGTTTGGAAAGGGCCAGAATAACTAAGGCTATCACCTCGAACTCATGGCTGGGTTCAGGCATGTGCATATATGGAAAAGAAGATATCAGCTGGAATGGCCAGACCATACTTTTAATGTCAACACACATCTGAATTCTTGGTAACAGTAGAAATGTCATTGGGAAATACATGTAAACACATTAACATCAAATTTTTGGTCCTCAATATAATACATTTGAAATGCATTATTTGCCCATAATGTTTTTAATAATTGTACTAAAAAATACCGTCAACAGAGATAGTACTTCCCCATCAGCACTATCAGTGTCAAACAGAGTCACAGTTCACACTTTATTGTGTCATATCTTGCCAAGATCAGTGTCGTTCGTATCTGACATTTAGAAATACACAAGCCTCATTTTCGAGTGCTGGTGACGCACTAACAATTAAAAAATGCACATCTTCACACCCTAAATAGCGGCTGACTGACCTTGCTGTCAGGACCTTGGCTACCCAACGGCCGTCGGCATAGTAGATGGTACCTTCCACTATCGTCTCTGCCATAGGCTAACATGTGTGACGGCTCTGCACGAAAGCCAATGGCTGTGTCTGTCTCCATCACATATCATGTCCACCTTGTACTTATATGCCACTTTGCGAAAAAAGCTCACTTGCCTCCTAACACTGCAGCCCACAAGACCTCCTCAATTTTTTGCTGCTGTTACTGACCTCTGGGAGCCAGAATACCAGGCGAAGCAGGTGACAGGGCCCCTGTCTTCAGCAGGGAGGAGATGGAGCTCCTTGCCCGGAAGGTCCTGTCCCTATAAAGCCAGCTCTATAGGTCTCAGAGGAACAGGTACATGTCTGACTGAGAAAAGTCTGACTGAGTAACTGCTTCCTTTTTGATCCACAGGCTATTTTGTTCTTTTTTGTTAATGGGGGAAGTTTTGTGATTTGATTTGACAGAATGATTTAGCTGGGGCAAATGTATTTTTGCCATTTTGCCACTGTCTGAAATGTCTGTGCATGGGAGTGTTAAGTCACCTGAAACGAGAAGCTGTGATATGTGTCTATGTAACTCACAATTCCTGTTTCATCAGACAAACTGCGGGCTGCTGACCACCAGTGGCCAGTAGACAGTGTACCAGTACTAATAGTGACAACATCCAGCCACTGTTAAAATGATATTGATGTGTGAAAAATAATTTGATGACCTGGGGTTGTCTGATGCTGTGCTGTGAAGCCAGCAAATGATGTATATTGGGCTGCTCTGTATGTTTTAAACCTGTCATGTAGCCACATATGGGTAAAGTTAGTTTATGTGCAGCAAGTTCAGATGACACTAACCCACAATCATCCATAGCAGTCCGTCCCATTCCAACACACACTTGTTCATACATCCCACAATTTCTTGCTCTCACATAGCAGCCCTTCTATCTTGCCCTTAGTTACTGTATGTGATGCAGACCATAGGTTCTGACTCTTGGGAGTTTAGGCAGGAAGCCAATGCAGCTGTGCGTGGGATTATGTGCAAGGATTGTACAGGTGTTTTGGCCTGACTGTGAGAAATCTGAGGTGGATCTCACAACAGGAACATGGAACAGGTTGCATGGCTCTCGCCAGAATGATGTTCTAGGCTTGATTAGGTAACATGAGAAGCTAGCAAGTATCAATGGTGCTCATGGGATCACTGAAAATCAGTATTTCTTACCTACCTCTAATGTTTTTGTTGTGAAAAAATGTATTTACTGTTTGGTGAATGTGTGTGTGAATATCCAAAATGTAATGTCACAGCAGTCCTGCCAAACAGAAATACTCAAATTTCTTTTCATGTTCTGTTCTTTTTTTTTATGCATACAGGCCAACACCAATCAGAAGCAGAAGATTTGGAAGGCCATTGCAAAGAAGGTGCGGGCCCTGGGGGTCCACAAGCGGCTCAGCCTGCACTGTAGGAAAAGGTGGGAGGACCTACCACACGGAAGTCTACTGAGGGACAAGTCTGGCAGTCCTCCCAGTGATCCAGGCAGGTGTGCCGCACCTGATCCCCTTAATGCCTGCATCCTTATAGTGGCTTACCCGGAGCTGGATGGTCAGTTGAGGGCCCAACAGCAGCAACAGGGGGGTAAGTCATTGTCTGTAGATATTGTTGTATTTTAACCTCATTACTTTCCAGCTATGTTGTATGCCATTCACATTGAGGTTGACACATATCCAAAGCCCATAAGGATTTCTGGATATGTAGGTTGATCAGACAGTGTTTGATGCTGTATGTGGTGTATTGCTTTGTGCTGAATGTTGCCACTAGGTTCCTCCTCACAAAGCAATTACAGCTTTAGGCAGACACATGGCTGCATGCAAAACAAAGGGAATTCCAGCATTTTCTCAATTACATGAGGGACAATTTCACAAAACATGTCCAATGCCATGATTGGCTCAGGTGGAATGGTACGTCACAAATGTGTGTAGTGAAAGTAGGCCCCATTACTAGTAACTGTTGCAAACTGTGCAATTATAATGCAGCTGATAGTTGACATTGGCAGTAATGTGAGAATGTGCATCTGCACCAAATGTATTGGAATTCTGTGTACAGTGGCATCATTCCTTACCTGACACATGTTTGAAAGCAGTTTGTTCAGCAAACTTCAAGTAAGTTAATGTGAAAAGTAGGAGGCAGACCTGATTCCTTGAATTTGTCTGCCAATCTGTATTGAATGCAACAGCTAGGAACATGCCCACATTGGTGAGAGAGTTGTACGTCCCATGGACAACATTTTGGTGTCCTTAGTTCTGCCCAGAGATTGATGATGGAGAGCGATGTATGGCCCTTCCAGAGGGGGTTTATTTGTGGAAGTGACATTAGGAGGTAAGTTGTGTGCAAACACCCATATGATGGACTCATGTCCTAGTGCCTTTGTTTGTTTGTTTGTTATTTATTTTTGGGAGCGGTATCTCATTTATATAAATAATTTTTATTTGGAAAATACCTTTGTCCTGACCTTATTTTGTGATTGTTACTAATTGTTTGGTGATTACGCTTTTTCTGCTAATGTGTGTGCCATGCACTTACTCTCATTTGTGACAGTGACAAGCACAGGTTGTATATTTTAAATGTATTTTTCAAAACACACATTAGTGTTCTACATTTGTGATGGACATATTAATTGTGGTGCTAGCATTCATCTTGTTCCTGGACACTTACACCAAAATTAGATATGTTTCTGTTTTTGTGACTGAAATATGCATGTGTGTTTATTTTGACATAATGTGTCAATAATATTCTCTTATGCATTACACAGGGAACCTGCAACTTTACACTTAAATGGGATCTTATGTTTGTGATATATTGCACACATCAAGGAGGCATGTGACCTTCACAAATCTCTGCCATGTTTAAGGTTTACCAGTAAAATTGGTAGTACATTCTGTGTACACCCACCTGTAGCATGTTGTAGTATAATTGCTACATTAGCAAGGGAGTGTGTGCTTCAGATTGGGTATACTATTTCAGTTGATGATTTTGATATTTTGGGACATTACTGCACACACCTGTGTGCACACATTACTATTTGTAAATGTTGAAACTTTTTGTGTCCATTATCTTGAAGGTAGTTTGTCCCAGATTGGAAGGTGCTACTTATATCAATAAGGTCTGTTCTGGTACATTTTCTGACTACAAGATTACACACTTAAGCATTGCTCAGCATTGTGGTGGTGCTTGCACAAATTATTGACCCATGCACAAGCCCAGTACTAGTGTGAAGCTACAACTCTGAGAATAACAGAAATGCCCTGTGACCTGTTGATTTCCATCTTGGACCTGGCCCAGGATCAACGGCAGGACCGGTAACAGTGGGCTCATGGTGGCAGGAAATGTGAGAAATGTTAAAAAGGTGAGTTTCGTACTTACATAGCTCCCGATCAGCCAACTCAGGTGTGGAGGTTTAGCAACCACAGTTGCGTCGGTGGGAATGCACATCATGATTGGCTCAGCGGTAAAAGGGGCTGTTGTCCCACCACCAGATACGTTTGCCACACAGCAGAAGGCAGATTTACAGTCGAAATGTGAACACTTGACTGTTAATGCCAACATCTGAATCAGACCCTTAGTCAGCAGAACCTTTTCGACTGAGTAAATCTACTCTGATTTCACAGGAAGAGGGCATTCCATGACAAGAAAGGCTTTTTTAGTTTGTGCACAGTGCCAGTAACCTAGATTTGTGTTGGTATGTACAAACTCTACTCTGATCTGTTCCTGTCCTGAGAAAGGTCTAAAATTTAATTCTGACAAGAACAGAAGTAAAAGAGGTGTGGCTTCTGCACTGGGCAAGGTTGCAGCACACCCATAAGCTCTGACATCCAGCTCCCTGGAGCATGCCTACAGATACTGCTTGATCTCCCTGATGCAAGACTTCATCCATTTGCTTCACTTGTCTCTCCTGGGTGCTGCAGCGGTGAATTTTATTTAGAATACGAGCGGCCACCATTTTGTCAGCATCTCATTCACAATATTTCTACTCATGAGGTGCAGTCAGATTTGTAGGAGTACTTGAGAACATAATATGGCATGTTGTTCATGGCCCTTCATTTGACACTATGGCCCTCATTATAACCCTGGTGGTCAGTGACCGCAAGGGCTATAGTGGGGGTAGAACCGCCAACAGGCTGATGGTACTGCCAGCTTTATCACGACGTGGTACTTCCGCCACTGTACTTCCGCCGGGACTGGCGGTACCGCCATGGTGGTCTCAGCGGTCATAAGCCACCAGGTCAGCGCTGCCCTGAGGATTTCGACTCCTCTTACTGCCAGCCTGTCCATGGTGGTAGACACCACTATGGGAAGGCTGGTGGTATGGGGACTCGGGGTGCCCCTGCACTGCCCATACAATCAGCATGGGCAGTGTAGGGGCCCCGAGGCACAGCCCCATCGTGCATTTCACTGCCTGAATTTCGGGCAGTGAAATGTGCGACGGGTGCTACTGCACCCGCTGCACATCAGCATTGACGCCGGCTCTAGTACGAGCCGGCTGCAATGTTGATGTGACTTTTCCGCTCGGTCAGCAGACGGTAACACTGTTACCGTCCGCTGACCCAGCGGAAAAGACACGTTACTGTCCACTGGCCCAGCGGAAAAGTTGAAATAAGGAGCCAGATATACCGCCAGCACTGGCAGTATACTGGCGCCCGCAGCCTCGGCGGTCTTTACAAAAGACTGCCAAGGTTGTAATGAGGCCCTGTAAGTTTAATCTTCCTATTGCTCAGTGATGCAGTTTGGCAGCTGTTGCTTTTCTCTCAATGCATCACGTGTCCTCTTCTATATGATGGCCCGATAGCATACAAGGAGTGCTGAGGACTTCCTTTTAGTCTACATATAAGCTTGTTTCTCCAATTTCAACCCATACGTTTCCTCCTTTTTTACACTGAACTTCCCAATGACACTGTTTGAGTTTCCACCATTTTCTGTGAGACTTGTACCTCCAAATGGTGACAGATGTGCCCCATTCAACAGGTCTCCCTACTACTGTTGTTTTCTTTCCTCCTTCATGCTGCCTGGACATTCAGAGGTCTTCATTTCTTCAGCATAACTGCATAACAATTTCTCTGCTTTATGTTGTCTTCAAGGTATTGTCATAAGCCTGATTATTACGATCCTTGCTTCTAGTCTATGGCCATCATAAAATTATAGAATGGGCAGCATAAAATCCTCTTAGAAGGTTTCTCACAATAATACACATAACATCAAGATGGACATAACCCTTCTTAAGGGATTTCCCTGAAACCTTTTGCTTTTTTTCCTCCCAGCTTTTGCTGACTCTGCATATGGCTTTAGGGCTATGTGCACCTTCCCACTGTACTACAGGGAGAAAGCGCGCACACCCCTCCTATTCATGCCAGGAAGAGGCGATTATGTGATTGGTTGAGGTGCCATACCCATGAATGCCTTGTAAAAAGGTATACCACATACCCAAGGCAGGTACGGCCCTGGCCCCTAGTAGGACATTGCACTGAGTGTGCCACCCACCACAGTAGTCTGACCAGCATGTAATAGGCCTTTAGTGCAGGCATGTGGAGGTGCAGTTGCACCTATGCTCAGGGTGGCATCTTCCCCACTGGGGCCAGCTCTGAGTAGGTCTTCTGCTACCCCTAGAGCACCCCCACAGGGCAGAGCAGGAGGTAGGTAGAAGGCAAGGCAGGTACCCAAGGGTGTCCCATGCCCTGGTAGGGGAGAACCCCCACATGGGTTTCCCTGCTGAGAAGATTGTCTCTTCACTAAGGTTTTGCTGATCCTCTTTGTGTGGCCTTAGGGCCCTGGGCACTTTCCCACTGTAAGGGCAGTTTGAAAGTGTATGCCTGCCCTGCCTACATAAGTTAGGAAGTGGCACCTACCAGTATTTGCACACTTGCTCATTGGTGTTTCCATGCATATACCGAGATTGGCATGGCTTACCTATATATGCACACTTGCACATTGGTGTTTTCCCCATATATACTGAGCCTTGCTTGGCTGGCCTATATGTGCACACTTGCACATTGGTGTTTTCATATGTATACCGAGTCTTGCACAACTTGCCAGTATATGCCTGACACAGCAGGCCTGTATGGGCACAGTTGCACCCTTGTGGTGTTTTCAATGCTTTTTTCCAGCCTGCCCCTGCAGGCTTGTGTGTGGGCCAGGGCACATGTGCCCCTGGAGTGAAGAATGCCCATGTGTGTTTTCACTACCATTGAGAACTGACCTGCCCATAGGTTACTATGGGGGAAAGTTTACAATTAATCCTAGCTGCAATAGTGGATTGAAGTGGAGCAGCCTCATATTATTTACTATCATTAGATTCCTAAAGACAAACACTTTCCAATGGTAAAGATGCTTTTGTCAGTAATACCAATGATGGCTCGTAATTTTAGGAGGGAGAGGGGTGTGCGGGACACACACGCACACATGCACACTCACTTACACTCATTCATTTACTCACATGCAGACACACATCCATTCACAACACTCATTACCAAACATAAAGACATGCAGCAAACATTCATTTTAAAACACACACACGTACCTGCAGCTCAGCCTCAGAGGTCCTAGGAGGGTTAGGAATGCTGCCTTCCCTCATTTGCCGAGCCTAAGGTCAGCCAATGAGGGAAGACAGCAGTCCCAAGCTCATCACAGAGTGGGATGGGGTAAATGGGACTGCTGACCCCACCCCACTCTGTAACAAAGCGTCACTGATTGACACACACACCTGGGCTCTTCAGAGCTTAAAACTGAAACACCCTGGTCAGAGTCAATGAGTGACACTATCCCACGTCACTGAGGGAGAGGGCCTCATGGACCTTTGCTGGGTAGAGGAGGTCACACTCACAGGAGCAGTGACCTCCTCAGCCCAGCAAAGTTCAGCTCAGGCAGCCAGGTGGCTGCACAAATAGTTCATATCTTGCTCCTTTTGTGTGCTTTTCTAATTCAAGCTTCATTCCACTGAGGGCTGGGGAAAAACACATCTTTGCATTCCTCAGCAACAGCTATAAACCATGGACCACCAAAATGACAGACTCCTGCCATCTGGGGGCCTGGCTGGATAAACTGGAGGGAGAGGGTTTCACACTTGGCCTCTCCAATTCAGATCATGGCACAACTAAAGTTAGTTTCCAAGGCCCAATGGCTGACTGGACAGAAATTGAGGGGCGATATCTGTGATTTAAAGGGAATCCCTTTGAACCACTCCCAACTTCAAAGGTCCACTTCAGTATAACTAGAGGGATCACACTTCAGCAATTTAGAGATACATTTGCAGGAGCACAGGACGGAGTCCCCGTACTGCGTGGTGCACACTGCCAGAGGAATCTGTTGTGCACATGAATATAAATGTCTACTGTCTTGGGAAGGGATTGCACACCCTTCCTGCATGGTGGCTGGCCTGGGCACACTGCTTGCTGCAGTCTGACACTCTGATGTGTGATTTCCAAGGGCTTGTTGGCTTGCCGCCTGTTCTGCGTGGAGGTCTCAGGGACATTGAAGACCTCTTGGAAATGACCTACACCATATACTGTTCCATCTGGCAAGCGATGCCCTCCTACGCATCTACATCGTCTACTGCATTCCACCTAGTAGCAGCAGTATAATCGTTGAAGTAAGTATTAGATCTGGAGCCCGGATTTACCTGGTGCAGAGCCTGCAAAGTAAAGCCTGCATTAAAGGAGTGTGGCCCTTCATCGTGGGGCAACGTCACGCATAAGCGTTTGGTTGGTAATGATTGGATTACTGATTGTGGGACCCTGTATGGCCCGCTGTTGTCAAATGTGCCACATTTCTCTCATGCAACAACTGACTGTACTCTCATTGCATGAGGTATCCGTGTAACTGGTTGCGACCTTCACAGGTGGGTGCATACCTGGAGCAGTGCTGCATTCTACCTCGTGCGGTACCGCTGAACTGGTGTCTGTGTGTGTGATGGGGTTTGTCTGATGAAGCTCAAATCATTGTGCATCAGACGATGTGCCTCATTCCAGGGAGGTAGGGAATGGGAACTGATTGTGTGTTCAGAATTGACTAGTGAGACTCAAGTCATTGTGCACCAGGATTGGTGTCTTATTCCAGGGATAAGCTGCATTGGAAACTTTTGTGAACAGTGGGATTGTCTGGTGCGACTCAAGCCATTGCGCACCAGAGGTTGGGCCTCATTCCAGGGAGGCCTGGCAGTGGTAACCTTTCGTATGCAACAGGATTGTCTGGTGAGACTAAAGCTATTCCGCACCACACATTGTGCCTCATTCAAGAGAGGCACAGCAGTGGTAACTTTTCATGCTCAGCCGGATTGTCTGGTGAAACTCAAGTCATCATGCAGCAGATGTTGTGCCTCATTCCAGGGAGTCAAGGCAGTTGTAAGTGGTTTGGTGCAAGCAGGATTATCTGGTGCGACTGAAGACATCACGCACCAGATGTTGGGCCTCATCTCTGAGTGTCCCTGCATTGAACACTTTGTGTCTGTGTTTGGAAGTGTCTAGTGTGACTCAGGTAATCGCGCACCAGACACTCTGCCCATACCAGGAAGGCATGGAATTTGGTAAACACTTTGGCCCATATTCATACTTTTTAGCGCCTCATTTGTGTCATTTGTTGACACAAAATCTTCGCAAATGTAGTGCTAAAAAAGTTTCAATATGGACCTTTGTGTACAACCGGGATGCCTGGGGTTGTCTAAGTTATTGCGCCCCAGACGCAGTGCCTCCTGTCTTGGGAGGTGCTTAATTGGTAACTATCTGTGAAGGGGAGGGTCTGGCTTGGCTGGCTGTCACTGCAAACAGCGTGTCCCAAGGCTACCCTCCCCCTGTGCTTTGCAGACCAGGGCTTGCGTCATTAGGCTAGTGTGAAGGCCTCTAAGTGAACTTCCTGAGTGGGGACCAAACCTCCATTTGCCGATGGTTGCTTTATAACTCATTCTCTCCTTCTTCCCCCGTACCTTTGCGCCAGGATATTGACTAAGTGTAACCACCAGCCGGAAGCAGCCTAGTATCTGGGAAAAGGTTGCTTCATTGCAACTTTGAGGGGGCGGGAATTGGTTGGAGGGTGGATGAACGTTTGGGTCCAAGAGGGGTCTGCAAACTCATTTACACCTCACCTGCCGGTTGTGGGAGAACCGCATTATGGTGCTGGAGCGAGTGTGTGTGAGTACATATAGGCAAGAGCAACTGACATCTGTGGCTAGTGGTGTGAGTGTGAGGGAGTGTGTATGTCTGGGCTTGATTTAATCATGTGGCAGCCTTACCCTGCACGTTGTTTACTATAGTGGTTGACATTTACATATACTGGTGCGGTGTAGGCCACGGAGTGATTTCAAAAGTGCTATAGTTCTGTGTATGTATACATTGCTGCTATTGTTGGGAACCAGGATGCATCCTACAACTGTTTTATATTGAAATGGGGTGATTATTGGGGTGGGTCTCATGCTGCCAATGTGGGTACAGGGAGGGAAAGTATTATTTTTCTTACATGTATATTCTGCTGATTTCATATTAATACTAATGAGCCTTGTACTATTAGTGATATTTCTGAATATGATTTATGCCTAGTTTAACATGATGTTCATGTGGTGTTAAGTCATGTGTGCGTTGAATACAAATTTTACTTACATACATGTGTAAAGTCTCGTCTGTGATGCTCAGTGTACTTATTGTGTGGACGTGCTGTGCCAATGCTTTACACATTGCCTCTGTGATAAGCATGACTGGTATGTGCCAAGCTACCAAAGGGTGAGCGCAGGTTATTCAGTGAGTGTAATCACCCAACCCTGATGGGAGTGGTAGGTTATGCCTGGCTAAGGTCTCACCAGCAACTTGCTTGCAGGCACAAAATCACCTCATCTGTGACAAAGTCCAAATGACTGAAAAAATGAGCCTCCTTCAGCTATCATGTCCTTTAATAATCTGATTGGATAGTATCCTTGAAGAGAAGAGGTGAGGCGCTTACAACCTGTTATCTGCACCCCTAATGAGATAGTGCAACAGATTGACGATAGATGGAGCATTTTGGGGCAGCTTATTGGCTTTCTTCAGGATATGTCTACTAAAATTGTTTTGCTAGAACTGGAGATCTTAAAAATTTAACATCATCCAGAAGATCTGTAAGACAGAAATCGTTGCAACAACCTATGCCTATATGGCTTCCCTGAAGTGCTTGAAGGCCCTGATCTTTTTGAGTTTTTGAAGAATTTTCTTCCGGACCTCCTTGAACTCTCTGCTTCTCCTCCTCTCAATTTACTATGAGCTTATCGCCTGGGTCAGCTAAATCCTCATTTTTCCAAGCGTGAAGGTATAATTATGCTCTACCTTGCATTTCCAGACCTTCTCCATGTTTTGAAAGTTGCTAAGGACAAACAATATCTTTTTTGGTCAGGTAATAATATCTTTATTCCGGACATCTCCAATGTTATGAATGCTAGAAGAAAGGAGTTCCTTGCTTTGAGGCCTCAAATCTGACAGATGAATATACGATATGGCATTCTTGACCCTTGCTTCTGCACAATAACCCCTAAAATTGACAATGTTTCTTCTGAGCATATTGTCACATTATAGATAATATTGCTCAGAACTCTCAAGCCTCTTCCATACAGCTGTCTCTTATTGCTTTCTTTATAATGGCTTTTCTTTTTTCCTTCCTATTAATGTATTTTTCTGCTCTTTACTGCTGTTCTTGTCATGCGCTGACATGTTTCTTACTACTTCCTAATATTTACACTTTCACATTTGGATGTTCATCCTTGATCTGCTCTTCCTTCTGCTCTCTTATGGAGCTTACCTTCTTTGTGTTACTCTTTTTTCATCTCTGTTCAATGCAAGTGTTCATATGCTATTCGTCGTCATTTTTTTATATCCTGGTTCTCATTACGTGTTTTATTTCACAAAGATTATTTGTCTCTTTTACCTTTTTGCAGCTTTTTACCCCCTTTCCTGTAATATCACCATATTTTATCCAATATGTTTAATGTTGTCTCATGGAACGTTTGAGGTCTTGGTCATCTGGTCAAGTGCCAAAAGGACAGGATGCAGCAAGCCCAAAGAGAACGCATAAATCCCTATTCGTGCCCACGTAAATCTCGATGTATGCGATGATGGCTTATTTAGACTGTTATGCTGTGCAACTCCACTACGGCCTCTGCTGCAAGAAGAGGCCAGAGGGGCAAGAGAACACCCCAACAATACAACAACAATTAGGGGGTGCACCACTCCCAAACACTCAATGAAACATGATGAGTACAGAAAAGTCCAATGCTATTAAGCAAATAATGGCGCGAAGCTTCTATTAGTTTCTTCCCGAAGGCTTTAATTGGTGAAGGAAGCTTGTTGCAACATAAATTTCATGAAAAGAAGCAGCCAATGCGTTTCGCCCTATACAAATGGGCTTCTTCAGGCCAAAGGTAGTACTCCGAATGAATCGAAATTGTAGTTTGCGATGTGCGCTTACACAGAAGCATATGGAGATTCTGAAGGGAAGTATAACGAATCGTTGCTATGCGGCGATCCAAATAGTAACAGAGGCCGGTAGCCAAAAGTGCAGCCGGACCCGTCCGTATGCCGCCCGTCCAGTTGATTATGTAAAAAAAAAGTACTCTCTCATGTATCTAAGCACAATTTTCAAATTGCTTTCTAACAAGAAACTCACTCTAATGCTGTTGAATCTGTTAAGCTGAAAAGACAACGGTGGGCCAGTTTTTTCACTTTGCTGCATTGATCGTAAGGGTGGTGTTGCAATTCTATGTCATGAAGCTCTGAGACTACAGGTTACATTAACTGAATGTTTACTGATTGCCGATGGGTGCTGGTCAATACTATTATCCCAAACAAGCATGTTACGCTATTTAACGTGTATGGCCCATTAAAATTTGATTCTGATTTTTGGCATACTATTAGGGTAAAACTTGCCGATTTTTGCAATTCCAATATCATTGTGGGGACTTCAACCAATTGTTGGATCCTTTTTTCGGATAGAAAGTCTAAATACAAATTTAAACCACATTATTTACATGAAACATTCCAATCGGCCATCTCATCTTGACCATTATTTGATGTTTGGAAAGCTTGCAACCTGGATTCATTTGAATTTCATTTTTTCTCTAATGTACATTATACAATGTCCAGAATTGAATATATTTTAGCCACTAAATCATTGCTTCCTTTTTACAATACTCCGAAATTGGTTCCATACTTATCTTTGATCATGTCTCTGTTCTAACCTCTTTTGATTTTTCTATTATTGATTCGAAAACTGGCAGATGGAAATGTAATAACTCCTTCTTATTTGATAGTCAATTTATTACTGACACCAATGCCTTTATAAAATAATTTTTCTGCGCTAATAAACCTAAACACACATCTAGTGTTAACAAATCAGATGCTTTTCATGCTTCCTTTCGAGCTTTTACCTTAGCTTACTCAGCCAGAAGAAAGAAGAGTTTAAATGCTCAATAACTCCTCCTACTCAAACATATTAAGACACGCCAACACCTTTAAATCTTCCTCCATGCTGCATGATTTTTCCTTCCTATCAATGTATTTTTCTACTCTTCGCTACTGCTGGTCTTGTCGTGCGTTGACACACTTCCTAATATTTACACTTTCAGATCTGGATGTTCATACTTAACAAACTTGCTACTGTTGATGCCTTTAATATTTTACTCAAAATCAAATCCAAGATCCATGGGGCAATAACACCTGGTAAAATGCTGGCTTAAAAATAAAAGCTGAGCGTAAACCCATTGGCCCTGTTATCAATGAACTTGAGAACTCCACATTAGTCTCTAAGATTAATATGTATATATATATATATATATATATATATATATATATATATATACTGGAAGATGCAGGATCACAAGAAAACAACAGCCAGCCAGGGCAAAAATCTGGATCCCAAAGGATACAAAGAGCCACAAGAAAATGTAATATCCACATTCCAATTGGAATCTTCACTCATGATGCTTTTTGAAAATCCACCAGTGTCAGCTGTGCAGCCACTGAGCAAACCATCTTGTACTACCTGAGGAAGGCGGAAGCTGAAACGTTGTAGTAGAAATATATTTTTGTTCTTTAATGAGATCATCTGTTTGAGTCACTTCTTTCTTGGCTATATATATATATATATATATATATATATATATACATACACACCTCTTTACTAACCTTTAATAAAATACTACACAAGGAGGACTCTACTCCTTATGCATTTCATGCACAAAATGTCTTAGATGATCTCCCTAGTCCACGTTGCTTTACAGATAAATTCACTAAGTTGGAACCTGACATTACAATGCAGAAGGTTCTTGATGCAATTTATTCTCTGAAGAACGCTAAAGATCCTGGTCCTGATGGGTTCACTACTGAACTTATTTCATCCATATCCTCCTTTATGTTCCTAAATTACTAGAACTTTTAAACCTTTTTCTCTCTGATTCCAAACCCCGTGATTCCTTTTTGGGGGCCCTAAAAATCATACTTCCCAAATAAGACAAAGACCCAAAATTCTGCACATATTATAGGCCCATTTCCCTTATGAACTATGATTGTAAGATCATTGCCCAGCACTTATCTTCCTGCCTTGAATCAGCTTGCGAAACCTGATCAATTTGGCTTTATTAAGAGTAGACTTGCTATGGAGAATGCTAGAATGTTTTCTAATATTGTCAGTTTAGCTGGAAAATGTATGACCCTCTTGCTGCCCTCTCTTTGTATGCTAAAAGAACGTGTGACCACATTATTTGCGATGTATATTCATTACCCTTTAATGGTTTGGTTTTGGCCCTAATAATTTCCTGAATGTATAGAATGGAATACCCTTATACCTCGCTTCCGACAGGGCTCTTTAGAAGTTAAACTATCGGCCTATACGGATGACATCCTAATTTTTTATGTCCAATCCATTAATTTCTTACCTCCTTTCTTACAAGAGATCTCATTAAATGCTAGCATCTCCAATTATAAGCCTAATTTTACTAAGCCTGACATTTTACCTTTGAACTCCCTCTGCTATCAATACATGCTTGCTAATACCAGCTTCTCATGGTGTTCCTCACTAATTAAATTCCTTGTTGTTTTGTTTTCCCCCACCACAAAGGACACACTATGGGGGTCATTCCGACCCTGGCGGCCGGTGACCGCCAGGGTCACCGACCACGGGAGCACCGCCAACAGGCTGGCGGTGCTCCCTCGAGCATTCTGACCGCGGCGGTTCAGCCGCGGTCAGAAACGGAAAGTCGGCGGTCTCCCGCCGACTTTCCGCTGCTCGGGTGAATCCTCCATGGCTGCGGAGCGCGCTCCGCAGCCATGGGGATTCTGACACCCCCTACCGCCATCCTGTTCCTGGCGGGTCTCCCGCCAGGAACAGGATGGCGGTAGGGGGTGCCGCGGGGCCCCTGGGGGCCCCGCAAAGTATTTCAGTGTCTGCAAAGCAGACACTGAAATACGCGACGGGTGCAACTGCACCCATCGCACCTTCCCACTACGCCGGCTCCATTCGGAGCCGGCGTCCTCGTGGGAAGGTCGATTTGCCCTGGGCTGGCGGGCGGCCTTTTGGCGGCTGCCCGCCAGCCCAGGGCAAATCCCAAAATACCCTCAGCGGTCTTTTGACCGCGGAGCGGTATTTTGGAGGGGGAACATTGGCGGGCGGCCTCTGCCGCCCGCCAATGTTAGAATCACCCCCTGTGTCACAATTCCATCATGCTGAAATCAAGGTTACAAGCCTTACTCCTATTTTAGTCTACACCACGTTTATCTTGGTGGTGGAATCTCAGTACATAAAAATGAAGATTCTTCCATATGTTCTTTATACCATCTCTATGTTACCCTTAAAATCCCTAATTACTATTTTAAGCAACTTGACTCTATTATCACTCTAGAATATGTTGCTAAATTTGATTCATCTGTTTCTCCTTTATGTTGGTAATGCTCTCAGTTTACTGGTTCTTTACTTAATATTAATTGTTCTCATGTTAAAATGTTTTACTCTAGTTTGGTTGAAAACTTTAAAGATTTTTAACTGCAATGTACTGCTCATACTGCAGAATGTATTCTTATGTACTTTAACACCCAGTTTTGAGAGAACTCTCTTAAATCCTTAATGTTTTATTCTTTCATTGCTCTTGATTTTAAAAGTGATACTTTCCTGCTGGAAAGACTTCTTTCAATTATTTATTCTTACATGGTGGATCTTTTATAAATTATGAGCACAAAATTCATACAGCATAATCATTAAATTTACATAAAAAAATCAAATTTGATGCATATTGGTTGCCCTTTAATGATGTTCTCTCTTTGAACTCATCAAATCAGTAACCTACTCCTTTTTCTCTCTTAGCATTCTACCTCTCTCTTCTCTTTTCTATTCTTTTTCCATCTTGTTCCTACTTTCTATCTTTCTTCCCTTTCTCTTCTCTAGTTTTTATAAAATGGAAGAGCATCTTAATGCACATGTTTTTCTCTCACATCTGCAATTCTTATATTGTTCATGCATTTTATATGATTGTTATTTTGTTATAATATCGCTATTTCAACTGACAATAAAAACCATTAAAAAACAACAGAATGAAATCCATTTGCAGGGTAAAAATATTTAGGTTGTAGGTAAAGGGGTGTGATGAAAGGAAAAATACATTTATTTGTGAGGAAAACAAAGAAAATTCTGGGTCTGCGCAAATTCAATGACCTTTTCCCAATGTGCAAGTGTGCACTTTGCGTAATTATGCATTCAGAAATACTATTTCTTAGTTACAAGGAGGATGGCTGGAAACCTGACATTTGCAGGTTTCGAGGCATAACTCTGGGAATCCTTTGCGACATCCTAAAAGGAACACTTTTACCCCAACACCTGCTCAAAAAAGCCTTGGTGTAAACGTACTAATTCTTTGAGAATCGGGCCCACAGAGCGGGGAGGTTTAAAACACCTTATTGGGGTGAGGAGAAGGGAGAGAAGAGGTAATATGATTTATTTCCAACTCAAAATATACATTGCTATAAGGCATTTGTCATAGAACTCACCAATGTTTCCACGGTTACTATCATGTTTATGATGTATTGCATTTTGTAGGTGTCTGATATTTTTCACTTAAGTCTGGTAAGTAAGGTTACTCGAGCAAGCATTTGTATGAGTTTTTTGTCTTGCTTTCCTTAAGCAGGAATAATGAGATTCTGTGCATGTTTTTAATCAATACTCCCCCGGATGGAATTGGTTTTGATAGTACCATGTGTTGGTTTGAATTTCTGTGTTGCTGAGACTGGTGCCAGCTTCTGCTAAAACGTTCTCGGGGAGCAACTGCTGATTACAAACCAGCCACTAATAAGCCACTAGGTTGCTTAAACTTCAGATGTCTACAAAGATAGCACGCTGCGTTTTTTAGTGTCTCTCAATCCATCACTCTAAAGTGTGCCCTGTGAAGTATCTTCCAGAGATTACAAGAGCGTTTGCGAAATTCTCTGGCAAACCCTTTTTCAATTGATTTAGTGGTATATTTCAGGAGTTAGAAAATGAAAAATTGTCAACTAGAAAAATTAATTAAGCGTTTGACAGAAAACCTAAAGATAGAGTTGCATATCTACCTTGCCCAACCAGTTTGCGTACTACATTTAGTGGAAAACATCAACGGTTAGAACCTTAAATTAATCCAGCACAAGTAAGCTACAGAATGCCCTGTGCACTAAAGTGGGTTGTCATTGCCAAAGTGAAATAAGGGAGTACTAGGACTTGTCTGAAGGAACAAGAAGATTCTCAACCAGGAACAAGATAAGGCACTGCGAAGGATGCTGGGCCAAGAAAACCACGAAAAGCTGCAGCTGCCCCCACAGTGGTTACTTTGGCAATATTGAGATTAGTAATATCAATTTGCAGAAATATTGCCTCCATAATATCGACTTCTACTAGACTGTCAGGCTAAGAAAATGTAAGGAAGAATAGATCTTCTATTCCAACTCCACATCTCCTTACCTTGATAATAATACAGTAGTCAATATTGTGGCATCAAAGTAAGTGTGGATTGGTACTAAAACATCAATGATATGAAATAATTCTGTCAAAAACGTCTGCAACTGTAAGTTCCAAAGGACTCTGCAACCTCCCAACAATCTCCATCCAGAAACCACTGTAACTATTCCATGTGTCACTGGCAACTCAACAAATCACCTTCCATTAATAACTCCATTTTAAACAATGATTATATGATGTGTGGGCATTGTTTTTTCTGCAAAAGATACCCTCCACCAAATCCGTCACCCTTTAAAATTCTCTGGTCGGTGGACACAATAAGCTGTAACAGCTTGGGCATAATACTGGTGTCCCGGCTGTTCTATCCATCCTACAAAGCAGACACTAGTTACTTCATTTAGAAATGCTATTTCCACCTTTACCCACCTTCCCATATAATATAATTGTTATCCACTTTGTTCAGATCTTGTAGTATGTGATCCAAGTGGATTCCATATGGGAAAACCTGGGAAGATGGATGTCAAACTCAGGACCACATAACTAGGATTTTTAATGGTCACAATTCCTCCCAGTTTAAACTGGCCACATTTTCTAACATTTTCCATCATGGTTGTGTCATTGTGGATTCTCCAGTGCATCCACTCATGGATTCCATGCAATCCCAGTTTTACAAAGGTTTATAAGTGGGGGATTGCATGAAATAAATCGCTACACCTCTCGAGGGACGGAGTAATGAGGAGAAAAATATTTTTTCTCCTTGTTATTTCCTCTTGCTGCAGAAAGTGGAAAATGCCTTGAGGGATTGTTTGTTGCAGGAAGGTATCCCTTCCTGCATACAAATAATTCCCCTTGTAACTCGGGCACTGTGGTGGAAGAGTGCCTGCCTTACCTTAGCAGGCATGGCACACTTCTGCTCTAACCTCCCTTTCACACAACGCAGCGCAGCAAGTTTTCTTGATGCACTGAATTGCATAGAAAGTTAGCAAGTATGTCCCTACATTTTTTTTCCTCAGCTTCTTTCCTGAAACCATACTAGTAATTACTATTTTTATGTTCATCTCTCATAGTCCATGAGACACGGTTCATGAAACTAAACAAGATGGAGCCATCCCAGTTCAAAGGAACATCATCCTCATTAACAGTGTAAACGGCATCATGCAGGCTAGCATGCAATGTCATCTTTTAAAAGTATAGAGTATACTCAACTGCAGTGCCAGGCCAAATGCATGCTTTTGATGATCAAACAATTGCAATGCTGCCCAAAACAGCCTAGTGAGCATGCAATGAATGATGTTCGAGTGCTATAGCCCTTAAAAATTCACATATTTTACATTAATATTATTATGCACGTATACGAGTGACAATTTGTTTCTGCAGACTCATGCTCTTTAATGAACATTTGAAGACGTACAGGTTGTGAAATTAATGCAACAATCACAACAATAACTACAATATATCTATCTTTGCAGTTAACCAAACCAACAACAAAAATATGCCCCTTTCTGAATGCTGTGAATGGCAGTATGAAATTGAACTGCAGTTTCTACCAGATCTTACTCAGCACCTTGAGCGGTTATCAACTTGGAACACTAGGATGTCTGCTTGTAACTCTGAGCACTAACAATGAAATGCTGAACAATAACCGTACAAGTAAACATCTCCCTTCTCTTCCTTTGTTTATTTTTCTACACAAATTGCCCACCAAGGGTAAAAGAACAGGATGCCTCATGAAAGTGTAATGTGGAGTAAGCTTACCATCCTCTGTGATATCCCATTTTCCCATTCCTTGATCATTTCCTCATACATAAACTCCTTTCACTTTCCATTGACTTCTTTGAAGCCACCAACACACATTCTCTAACTAATTCAAGAACATCATTCTCCTCATACTTTATCACCCTTTTGTTATCCTCCAGGGCACAATTAGCAATGCTACTCCGATTGGTCATCAGTTATTTTGGTTACGTTGATCCTCTTCCTCATCTTCACATGGGTCCTAATAGACAACCCTTTTTAAAACTGCTGTTGTCCAGTACATGTTCAGGTGACATATTACTAGACAGTAGCCTGCCAATAAGGGATGTTAAGGAGAGAATTGCAGGTTGCTGTCAAGAGGTAAGTTTGTGCACTGAGTCCAGCATGGGAGACATGTTTTCTGTAGATCTAGAAAACGTTGGAATCTGATGGTGGGGATTTCAACTCATGTCTCCCTAGGAATGGGAAACCAAGGAAAATCAGGTGCCACCCTATATTACTGTTTAAATGGTTTTGTATATGTGAGTTCAATTCGAAAATTCTACATGCCTATGGCTCCTTGAGGTAAGAGTTAAGTTGGCAGGTTTTTAGACAGATTGGGGCTGATATAATCCAGTCCGTAGGGGCTCCTGAGTTGGCTTGTCAAAAAATATAGGCACACTCTGCTGTGATATGGTGTAAGTTCTTTAGCAATCGAGGTCCTGCTTTTGGTCATACACCCATGCAAATGAAGGGCGTGCCTCCTTATGCATCCAATCTGTATATTGCAGAGGTGGGCATAGAGGTAGCTGGTGTCCCTTTTGTAATATAGAAGAGTCCCTGAGTGCAAATAACAGGGTTTTGGTGTTGTGTAGAATTTATTATTCTTCTTTTGTCATCCTTGCAATTCTTTCGAAGTCAAGTTCTACACTGAAGAAGATAAAAAAATAGAGGCTGCCTTTGGAATTATAATGAGTTAATGACGTCTGAGGTTCTAAAGAAACGACTAAGGGCCAGATGTACGAAAGGAACTTACCCATTCTGTGTCTATGGGAAAATGTGTTCGTACATATGGCCCTAAGTTCCTATCCACTGCCCTAAGGGAACTGCTCTAAAAACTGACCTCTAGGGGACAATAATATTTGTTTGCTGTATTGCTTGCTATCATAGTCCTCCATTATGTAAACCTTTAAATCACATATGTTATTAACATCCACTTTAATGGTACTCTGTGCTGGTATTAGCTTGGTCAACACAAGGGAATTGTGTGAAACGCTTGCTCTTTATTTAGTGGAATGAAAAGAGGTACACTGTATAAAGAGTCCAAGCAAACCACAAAGTAATTACAGAGGCACAAATGACACCCCTAATGCTCTCTTTTAAGGTAGCGTGAGTGAGCAGTTAGGCATATCAAAAGGTAGTGCTAAGCATGTATTGCACACACAAAGGCTGTAAGTGAGACACACAAAATAAAGAAATTGAACACCAATTTATAAAAATAACATATACATTTACATAAATTTAGATAACAAGATCACCTGAATCGGGTGAGTATTTTTCAAGATAGAAGTTTCCAACTGTCGACAGCGCATTTTTTTGTAGCTGCAATGTAACTCTATGGGAGAGAAAACATACACAGCAAACAGGTACTTCACAGCAACTTAAGGAGAGTACAGGGCGGGGTCCTAGGCCACACCAACAGGTCACCCTGGGCATCATTGGGGCGACCAGGTGAAGCGAAACAGTTCAGTATCGGGTGCCCAGTGTACATCAATGGGGATCGGTCTGGTCGCAAAGATGCTGCAGGGGTGGACTGAGAGTCTAGTCTGCATGAACCACCAAGGGGGTCAAGTACTTGTGATGCTCAGTGATGTAGGCATACCTGTGGTCCTGCTCTCCTCAATCCAGGGTGGACGGGTGCAGAGGTGGTTTGGACCATCAAGTTTCCATCACAGGTGGCAGTTGCAGTGGAGGCGGCCGACTGGAACCAGCTGCAAGCGTGGACCCGGGGACCAATCCAGCTGAACCAACAAGTGGGCTCGAGTCTCATGAGCCTGGAGGATGTAGGGACACCAGTGGTCCTTTTCTCCTTGGTCTGGGGTACCTGGGTGCAGTGGTGAAGTGCACCGTCGGTTCTCCGTTACCAGAGGTGGTTACAGGGAAGAGGCGTCTGCAGAAAGATGCTGCAGACTCCGTCAGGAAGTCCACAGTGGATAAACTCAAGGTGGGCTTCATTTCTGGTGGGCCTGGGAACCACAATGACACTGTTGGCCCACTTCAGTTCGGGCTAGATGGTGCAGGTGCAGTGATGATGTCCGGCATCAGGTTTTGGTGGTCCCGGTCCTCACAGTTCTTTCTTTGATTGCCTGCAGTTGCAGGGAAGCAGCTCCTCTGATCAAAGGGAGTTTTTCCTGGCAATTTGTCAAGCACTTGCAGCTCTCCTAGTTTTTTGGATGCTGCAGCGGAAGGACAGGTCAGTTGCTCCACAAGGGTCGGTGCAGCAGGCAGGCTGGCAGGATTGGCGCCGTCTGTCATGCTCTTTGCTTCTTTGGTCAGCAGGCTTCTTGTCCACTCCTTCTTTTGTGTCCAGCAAACATCTGAGGTCCTGGTATCAGGGGGTCCCCTAAACGCTCAATTTAGTGGGTGTTAAGAGGTGTGAATGGTAGTAGCCAATGGGCTCCTTACCTTTGGGGTCTCTACATTCCCTAGATAACCACATCCTTTGGGGAGTGGCATCACCCTGTCCCAGAATTCCTAATTCCACCACACACAAGATGGTGGAGTTTCTAGGGCTGCGTTCACTTTAAGCTGGTCATCCTAGTGTTGTGTCCAGCCTGCAAATGCAACATGCCTCCTGTATAGCTAATTTTCCCAATCAATTGTACAGGTGCCAAATGGGCCCTGAGGCAGGAGGGTCGGCGTCTTCCTCTGAGGAGAGCCAGATCTCCATATCAAAGGTGGTGGATTCCTTTGAAGCTTTCTGTCTTGTAATGCACATTTGCAGTCATCCTGTTGGGAGGGGTGTGCAACACCCCTGCAAGAGCAGGCTTTGTTTCTGAACCCCAGAGAGAAAAGGCTCTCACCCTTTGGGGGACGTGGTCAGAACCTCATCTGGTGGTGGCAGGCTGGCTTGAACTAGTCAGGTAGCCCACCAGCAGATGGTAGATTTTCAAGAGGCACCTCTAATGTGCATGTTCCCTCTGGGTGCATGTGTTAATAATTGCATCACTGGAATCCCAAGGATTTATTAGTATGAGATGTTTGATACCAAACATCCTTAATCTCAGTAAAGCCATCATCAAGCTGAGGAACTCATATTGACTAGTGTCCTGCACATGTGTTTAGAATGGCTTCCCTGTTCACTTACTATGTCTAATACGAGACAAAGACATGGTAGGGCCATATTTGCTCATGCATATTTGCCCTCACCTGTAATAAAGCCTCTGGGCTGTAAGGCCTGCTGTAAGGGTGACATAAATATTACAGGCAGTGTCAGGGGACATGGCAGTGTCAGCCATGTTGTGTTATCACTTTGTTACGCAGCCTGCAGTGACAAGGTGCTCTTGTCACTGCAGGCTGCAGTGGCAGGCTGCCTGAGTTTGGTGCTGGGTCCCTTAGAGTGGTATAAGTTATGCTGCAGCTCTTAGGGACCCTCTTTAGTACTTAGGCCCTAGGCATCAGAGGTACTATTTATTAAGGACTTACAGAGGTGCTAAAGGACCTGGTCACTTGGGGATCAAGTGACCAGAGGTCTAATTTTAGGGAAGGAACCAGGACTGGGGACCTGGTTAGCAAGAGCCCAATGTACTTCAGTCAAAGTTGCATCAAGAAACAGGCAAAAAATGGGGGCGGAGGGGGGAGTTACTGCAACCAGAACCAAGCTTCCCACAAATAGTGTTTGAATATTTCTATGGTATTCATAGCTCTAGAAAGGTATGTTTTTTAACAAACCTACAAATGCAAAGACCTGGCTAGTTTAAGGATATGTGATGCTATACACACTCACTTTTTTGCTCGCTTGCTCACCAATGGACTCACTGGCTACTAATGTAACTCTTTAAGAAGATGTCTCAGACTTCTGCCAAGTTAATTTCTACAAAGATGACCCTGCTGTCCTTATGCCCATTCCAGATCTGTAATGAGGGGGTTGAACAATTGCTTTATTATATAGCAACATTGAATCCGTATTTTCTCACAATGGTGCAATGTGATTGTAGAAAAACAATCCCTGTACCAAGGTGTTTTTAAGGTCTTGCCTTAGCTCACATTAAGAAAACATAATTTGTTTGCGCTCTGCTTTTGCAGTTCAAACACCAGAGTTGAACTCGAATTGTGATTTTTCCATTTGAGTCAACAAGCCACAAAATCCAATTATTAGTTTTACTGCAGTCGTTGCTTTCCAAAATGTGTGAAATGTATCGTGAGACAGAGATCACACATTCTCAAAGAGAGAACAGCAAAAATTAGATATTGTAGATAAAGGTCAAGAAGAATTACTTTTTTTGCCCGAACAATTATTAGTATTTGCACTTTTTCTGCACATGATGTAATTAGGACACTTTTATTATTAGATACAGCTTATGCTGTTGCTGAAAACATCTGACTTGTACTGCTGCACAGTAGATTTTCGCAAGTATGAAAGCGTTGGTGATTGCAATGGCTAAGTGATGGCATTATTAATAAATGCACACAAGCAAACCCCAAATTAAGCTGTTCAAAACATTACAACTACAGCACTCTCCTAGTTCAGAACATGTAGAACAAAGTCCAGAATTTGAGTCTTTCAGACCAATCCGTCTTGTGTTGTCAGGTCTTCTTTTTATTAGAAAACTTAGTTTCATTCAAAGTATTCATATAAATTCTTGATAACAGATGTTCAATATTTGAACAGCCAACATGTGTTTCGTCACGAAAGTGACTTTATCAAGGCAAAATGTGTTCCAAAAGTTTCAAGGAAAACTTGCAAACATTCTAAGCTAGTGCTTTACTGTTTAACAAATCCGGTCAGGTTATGAACTAGGAGAGTGCCATGGTTGTAATGTTTTGAATTTGTTCTGTGTTTAATAATACATACTTCTACTTGTAGGTAGCAGGGTAGACAACCACTTAGCACCTGGGTGGACATTTTTTAAATATAGAATAATCCACCTAGTTATTGTTGGACACTTATGGGAGGTGCATTTATTTTTGCAATTGGTACCCTTTCTTTTCTACGTCCAAATTAAGCTGTGCTCACAACTTTGATAGCTTGGCACAGAGCAGTCATGCTTAACTTACAGGCAATGTGTAAAGTATTTGTGTAACATATCAAACAAGTAACTACATGTAAACACTAAACAAAATGGAGCCCACTCCAAATTAGAGAAATAGACTACTTACTAATAACTTGTGTTGAAAAGCTCAAAGCTCCACTTGTGGCTATCTGGTTGTGTGTGACCAGGAGAATTTTGTCACAAGTTCAGGTCAACTGAGATGGAGTGCATGTCGGATGCATGGACCAGGTGTGTCCATCTGAAAAGTTACCTTCTCAGTCACAGGCAAAGAGTCAAGTTCAAGGTGGAGGGGGCGTCGAGGAGCAGGGAAATGTCGCAGACATTTGTCGATGTAGCATGAGGAGCAGGCCGTGGAGTCACTCTAGTGTGAAGATTCTGTTGTCATAGAGAATGCTCAGGCCGATGCTCCACAGTGGTTCTCTCTGCGAGTGGTCAATGCTGAAGTATGAAGAGTTGGGCTGACTGAACTTCATGTTGGCAGGCTGTGAGAGTGACAAGGTTTTGGTACCAACTGGTCTGTTTGTGGTCACAAAGAGCCCAAAAAACCTCCAATCAGCCTCTCTGAGGCCACACCAAGAATCCTGAGGAGCATGTTTGGGTCAGTGGCTTGCTCCAGCTGGATCTGGGTGCAGGTTGAGGTGGTTGTGAGCCTGTTATGTCATTGTGTCTCTTAGCAGGAAGCCAGCAGACTAGCCCTTGGAGTCACTCTGGGAGTCCTGGGTTCAGGTGCAAGTCCGATCCCTTTAAATCAGACAGGAGGGCAGCCTGACAGCAGGGCAGCAATCCAGCAAGGCTGCGATCTGGCAAGGCAGCAGTCCAGCAGAGCAGCAGTCCAGCAGGTGTAGCAGTTGATTCAGCAGCACAGCAATCCTTCTTACTAGCAGAGTACCAACAGGTCCATAGGTGTACTGGAAAGTTGGTGTCTGAGGTCCAATATTAATACTTGTGCTCATCCTTTGGAAGGGGGAGAAGCTTCTATAAATTCCCTATGAAGTCCCCGGGAATCCTACCTTCCTTGTCCTGGCTCCAGATATCTACAGAGGGTATGCATCCCTTTGTGGGGAGGCAGGACATGGCCTGTTCAAGTGTAAGTAGGGCTGTGCTCAGCTCCACCCTCCCATCCTGTCAGTGATGGCCCATCCCGGCACACCTAAGCTCCCTATTGTGTCTGGCTGTCTAGGGGGAATGCACAAAGCTCAGCTGTCAGCTACACTTGGTCATGTGAGCTCAAGACATGCTGCAGGCACTAGAGGCCCGATGTATGATGCAATTGTGCAGTTGCAAAAGGTGATTTTTGACTTTTGCATCTGCAAAATGGCCTTTTAAAACGTACCATTCTTATTTTAAGAGACGGCATGCAAATACCACCTCGTACAATAGGGATTGTGACTCATAATTAGTAAGGGGCATTCCAAGGGCATCCTTTCCTAATTGCGAGTCACAGTGGCATGTATAGTTGTTTTGTGACCGCCATTGCGGTCCCAAAACAATCGCAGTTAACACCAATTTCAAATTTTTGTTAACCCATTCGCAAATGGGACCCCTTTATGGATGAAAGCGAAAAAATGAAAAGAAAACTTTTCATTTTTTGTTTGAAATGCATCCCGTTTTCTTTGAAGGAAAACGGGCTGCACTTTTAAACAAACTGCTTTATTTAAAAAGTAGTCACAGACATGGTGGTCTGCTGTCTCCAGCAAGCCACCATCCCTGTGAGTCCGGCCATTCCCAAAGGGGTTGAAAATTGTGACCTACCTCATGAATAATGAGGAGGTAGGGCATTTGCAACCCTATTGGAATTGCAAATAGTGTACTTAACACTGTTTTACATTTTGTTTTGCGAATCGCTATTTGCAATTCCCAAATGGATGGCAAATTGAGAGTCACAAAACAAAAGGTTGTTCATGTGCTCTAAATTACTAAGGCAGGAATATGGCAGGAAAATGGCAACTTTTAAAAAGAAATTTGTAATTTAAAATCCAACTTCATCATAAGTAAGGTTTTTTTCATTACAATTCCAAAGACACTGAAAATAACTGGTCACCTGTTCCCATTTGGACATTACAGCTTATTACATTATTAAATGTAATAAGATAACTTCAATGTTATCCTATGGGAGAGATAGGCCTTGCAGTATTGTAAAACAAATGTATGAGTTTTTCATTATGAGGACATGTAAAACTTAAGAGCAACTGTCCTAGTTTTTAAATACATTCCACCTTGCCGTCTGGGCTATCCAGGGCCTACCCTAGGGGCAATTTATGTCTACTAAAAAGGAAGGTTTGGGACTGGCAAGTGGTTTATTTTATCGGGTCGGCATAGCAGTTCAGAACTGCAAACACAGGCTGCAATTGCTGGCCTGAGACATGTTTAAAGTGCTACCTAAGAGGGTGGTGCAATTATTGCTGCAGGGCCACTGGTAGCATTTTATTGACAGGCCCTTGGGCACCTTACCAAGGACGTACAAATACATTAAATTGGCTAACAGGGTGAAAGCCTGTCTTACCATGTTTTATGGAGAGAGAAGAAGCACTTTCGCACTGGCTAGCAGTGATAAAGTGTGTGCAGAATCCTAAAGCCAACAAAAACAAAGTCAGCAAAATAGGAGCTCTGATGGCAAAAAGTTAGGAGGGAACCACGACAAGGATGGCAGGTATAACAACCGTTGTCTGACATTATATGCCAAAATTAAAACACTCTAGCAAAAACAGCTTAGAATTTAGAAATCTTTGTTTAGTAGCCAAGCAATACCCTGTAGTCTATAACCACTTCAGCCTTAACCAGCTACAAAGAACACCACTGAACAAACTTTGCCATTTGCAATTGGTCATCCAACAATCAACATCAATGTCTGAGTGAATACTGAATGTTTACTTTAACAATAAAATAGACACTATCAGACACTAACAGATGGCAGCCAATCAACTCAGATACTGTGTCACAAATTGGATTATTGGTTGACGGTGGTGAAATCCTACTCCAGCAGCAACCGCAATCCTTGTCAGGATGAAGCCACAAGCAAACCCAAATTAACTTGTACTCAAACCTCTGAAAGTTTGGCACATAGCAGTCAGGCTTAACGTAGAGGCAATGTGCAAAGTATTTATGCAGCCATTAAAAAATTAACAACGTAAAAACACTATATTTCCACACCTACTTAGAAATATAGAGTAACTACTAATAAATAAATCAAGACCAAAATGACAAAAATCTAATCAGTAGAACCAGAGAAATCAATGTTTAAAGATGTCAGTGCAGGAAGCATTAAAAAGCAGACAGCACCAACTGTAGTTATCTGATTGTAAAGGACTGGGACTAAGTTACAAGCTCAGGCTGACCACGATGAAGCATGGGCCAGCTACAGACTCCTCTTGGGCCCACTGAACACAGTACCTTAATCATGATTGTAAAGAGAGGCAGTGTCGCGTGTTGAGTATGTATAGAGCAACAGAGGCAATGTGAGGTCTGGGCGAGGAGATACATTGCGCAGTGGTGGTTCCAGGTAGCTGTGAAGTGCAATGCAATGTCCTTGCATGGAGATGTGCCTCGCAGTGGCAGTTCCGATGGGCTGCATTGGTTGAGGTAATATTGTTGAGTCAGGGAAGTCCATGTAGCACAGGCAATGCATCAGTTCCGAGGGTAATGTGTCAAGCAGCAGAGACGATGCACCAGTTGTGCAGCAGATGTACCATGCCACATAGGAAATGAGTTGGTTCTGCTGCATCCACAGAAAGGCTGATAGAGCACCTTCAGGCCCACTTCCAAGGGGCCAGAACTGGGGATGGCAGGACTCACAGATGGCAGAGCCAGGTGCAGGGTTCAAGGTTGCGGGAAGACTGTTCTGTCAGCTAGCTAGCCTTTGGAGTCACTCTGGGTTCTTGAGTTTAGAGATGCAGGTCCAATTTTTCTCACCCAGGTAAGAGTCAGGCATCCCCTCCCTTCCTGTCCTAGCCCCAGCATGTCTGGGGTCACAAAAGGCCGGTGTCAAAACTTTGTGAGTGTGCTCAGGCAGAGCATTTGTGATGTAGAAGTGTGGGAGGTGACAGCTCCTCCCCTCATTAACTCAGAGTGACCCATCCTGCCAATACCTAGCTTTCCTTTGTCTCACTGTCTGGGAGAAATACACAAGGACCAATTGGCAGCTACACCTAGTAATGTGACCAAGGAACAGACTGCAGGCGCCAAATGTTAAGGACAAGAAAATGCCAACTTTCTAAACTTAGCATTTTCAGAATTGTGACTAACAATCCAATGTCACCATTAGAGGGCTTTTAATTCGAAACTTCTTTAGACACCAAACGTAAGCTACCCATCTGCTTCCAAGTGGAAGTTACAGCTTATTAAATGTAATAAGGTAACTCCAATGTTATTCTATGGGAGACAGGCCTTGAAGTAGTGAAAAATTAATTTAAGAGTTCAAAGTGCATGTCAGAGTTTTTAAACATACTGCACCCTGCCCTATAGGCTGTTTAGAGCCTACCCTATGGGTGACCTGTATGTATCAAAAGAAAGGTTTGGACCTGGCAAAAAGATCATTTTGCCAGGTGGACATGGTAGTTTAAAACTGCACACACTGGTTACAATGGCAGGCTGAAACATATTTAAAGGGTTTCTTTTCAAGTGGGTGGCACAATAAGTGCTGCAGGCACACTAATAATATTTATTTACTGGCCCTGGATACATGCAGTACCACTTTACTAGGGACGTACAAGTAAATTAAATTGGCCAACTGGGTGAAAATCAATTTTACCATGTTTGAAAGCGAGAGCACAAGCAATTTAGTACTAATTAGAAGTGGTAAAGTGTACAGAGTTCTAAAAGCCAATAAAAGAACGTGTTCAGAAAACTGGAAGGAGAAGGAAAAAAGTTTAGGGATGGCCCTGCTGAAAGAGGTAATCCTTCAGAAAAACTTACAACTTAATTTGAACATATCAAGTCTGAGGGTCACTACAGATTTTTCACTTCTATTAAATACTTTCACCTTCTCTTGTGAACACTGCACCCTATTTTATACAAATCCATTGTCCTGAAATTGCAAGACAGGCCTCTAAAAACTTAAATTCCTCACTCATCTCAGGAGTTGTTTTCAAATGAGTGATAGTGATATAATCCTGTTTTTTAACTTCCCATCCTGGCCACTACAGTGTGGAGTACTCAACAATTTCAGATATTTGAAGAACAGAGCAACTTCTTTGACCCGAACCAATTATTATCTTTGATAAACAACAAATGTAAGTCTGATAAAGTCAGTGCCATTACCATGCTTCTATAAGATCTGTCTGAGGCCATCTTTACTGTTGACTAGTCCATCATTTTCCAGCACTTTCAGAAGATGAGAATTCCTCGCATTGTCTTCAAGTTGCTGTTTCACACAAAGAGGCCAATGCTAGGGTTGAAAGATGTTTAAACTTTACATTCAAAGCTGCAAAAGTAGGACTCCCTGAAGGTACACCCAGTCTATGGCTAGTCATTGTTTCTGCCTCATGAGAGATATCCTGTACCAGGAAATTCTATGCTATCACTGGTGGCCTCCTGTAACACTCTTAAACACAGATACAAGGTGCAGTAGAGGAAGGGGAGAAGGCAGTGTGGGAGAATGCATTCTTATATTACTATGCAGGCCAATGTTTTGTGTTGTAATTGCCTTTGTAAAGCCCTTTACAACCCTGATATGGCACAGCCCCATTACTGGACAGGCAGAACACTCCATCATTCTTAGCTGGATGGGTGTGGAATTGTACTGTGTCTATGTGGGAAGCCTGTTGCTGTTGTGTCTGAGTAACCAAAGTGTTGTTTCTAACCTACTTTGGGTCACAGCAGTTAACAGTGAAGTGTTAGGATCTACAGGAAGGAACACAGCTCACTCAGTGTACATTCATTGGCCAGTGTAAACTGTTCTGCAGGTTCATGCAGACGTTTTTAGACAAAGGCCCTCATTCCGACCCTGGCGGTCATAGACCGCCAGGGCCGCGGGTGACGGATGCACCGCCAACAGGCTGGTGGTGCTTCCTTGCCCATTCTAACCACGGCGGTAAAGCCGCGGTCAGAAAACCGGGTCCGGCGGTTTCCCAACGGATTTCCCCCAGCTGGGCGAATCCGCCATGGCGGCGCTGCTTGGGGATTCTGACCCCCTTACCGCCCGCCTGTTTCTGGCGGTTTTTACCGCCAGGAACAGGATGGCGGGAACGGGTGTGCTGGGGTCCCTGGGGGCCCCTGCACTGCCCATGCCCATGCCCCTAACAGGGCCCCAGCATGCTTTTCACTGTCTGCCTAGCAGACAGTGAAAAGCGCGACGGGTGCAACTACACCTGTCGCACACCTGCAACACCGCCAGCTCCATTCGGAGCCGGCTTCAGTGTTGCAGGCCCCTTTCACGCTGGGCCGGCGGGTGCTACCTTAGGTAGCGCCCGCCGGCCCAGCGGGAAAGTTGGAATGGCCCCAGCGGTCTTTTGACCGTGGGGCGGCCAAATGGCGGTTCCCTCCAGGCGGGCGGAATGACCCCCAAAATGCCAAAACCACTCCATGCATGCCTTGTGCTGGACACAGCAACCATTACAAGTCCTCTCAGGGGACAGAAGAGCAATCTTCAGCTCGCACTGTGGCGCGGACAAATGCCTCATGTTGAGAGCCCAGTTGAAAAATAAGTCTTGTCCCTGGCGTAAACAAATTGCAGTCAGCCATGGTAACACGTTGTTACAGTTATTCAGGTGTTTTCCTTGGAGCGATCTCGTAACATGTTTTATTATTTTGGATCCAGTCCTCAGCTCGATTTACACTATTACTTTAGGAAACACCATGTCTTTACTTCCTTTGTTATAGGAAGGGATAGTTAAAAAAGGTGCTAACCTTGAAAGGAGTGTTCTGGTTTGGGAGTACTGATTTGTCCAATGAGTTCCATGGGCTATCCTCAAAAGCAAATACCTGATATAACAATTCCAACTCTTGATCTTGAGCTGTTTGTGAATGGTAGAGGCCCACTCAAAGAGAGAAGATCAGTAGGCAAGGTATTTTTAAAAATGAAGCATCACAATGGAACAGTAGCACCAATGGCCTTCTTTAGCACTGGTGATGTCTGGTGCAACAATGTTTGTTGGTGTCCCCTCAGTGACCACCTTCGCCACGGTTTCCGTCACTGCCACCCTTTAACAGGGCCCCTCGAGTCTCCATAAACGCTCTCTCTCAGAAGCATTTAATTATTTTTAGAGCACCACTCATACCAGTGTAGAGTGTCAGAGCACTTTACATCACACACTGGGGACTCTCTCAAATTGTAAGAATGGATTTCTACCCAAGTGAACCCTTTTTGCAACTTTAACACAATGAAAGACTGGGGAAAAATCATAACTTTACATCACACACTGGGGACTCTCTCAAATTATAAGAATTTATTTCTACCCAAGTGAACCCTTTTTGTAACTTTAACACAATAAAAGACTGGGGAAAAATCATAACGCTCTAATTTATACCTTGCAGTTTGCATGCAGCTCTTTGATGACAGTTAGTAGATCACTGTTCTATATTAGGATTTTAACTTATAAACTGCAACTTACAAATGATCTCTCTGTCAAAAGCAGTAACCCACTGACCTATTACATTTTATGCACTTTGTGATCTGCATAGCAGGCGTTCTTTGCAGCAGGCACATTAACGCTCTGCACTACCTTATGAGCAGTTAAAACTTCATGGAGACAAAACTCGATCTCTCTCCAGAAGGTCCATTAATCACATAACTTTTCTTGACATTTTAAATGTTGAAAATTGCTGGAGGCAAGGAATACTACTTGTGAACACACCACCGGTGCGGTGGCACCGGTCGCACCGCCCTAGAGCCGGCCCTTGGAGCACCCTCCCATAAGTAGCTTCCTAAAATGAGGAGGTTTGAGGAGAAATGGAGAAGCAGGAAAATAAGGTCATGCAGGCTGATATGCACAGAATTTGGAGCCCTAAGTAATAGGCACATTTTCTATTTGGGTGTTCCATTTATTCTAGCAATAAGACCACCTACTCAGGTTTGGCATTTGTGATGCTGTGATAAGACAAAATGGATTCACTGGAGCATTGATCCCTTCACAGAGGGTGATTCCCTTAGCCATTTTCACACCTTAGAGTACAGGCTCTGTGAAGGGATCAATGCTCCAGAAGGCACAGTGAGAAAACATTGAGGGCAAAATCTTGGCCCCTCAATCATGACAAAATTGTGAATTGTTGAATTTTTTGCTCAGAAATGTTTTTTCTCACACTTGAAATTATACCAGCATTGAGTAATTGGCGATGAACACACAGCGAAACTTGCAGCTTTGTAGGTTTTCACAAATCATTTGCATATATTTTGCATCCCAGGCAGTAGTGACAATTTACTTCAGTCAAGAGGAGGAGGAAATTGATTTTCATAGTGGGAACAGAGAAAGATTACCCCGGTAATTGATGTGGTACAGTGGAAGAACATCTCCACAGGATACCGTATTATGTCTAGCTAAAGAAAAAAAGTAAACAGTGCAGATGCATTTGAAAATGTCACCGATTTTAAAGATTGTTCTTGGAATTAAGCTACCGACCCGTAACCTTGTAATGGCATTTTTGAATGGCTCAAAACAACGCCAGGAGATTTTGATCATTCATTCACTGCTTCTACAAATTAATTACATTAAAATGTACTATCAACCAATTTTGGTCACCATAGGTGGTGGTTAAGGCAGGTAGATGAGTTGGCGGAGATATCTGTACTCCCCTTGAATATACCAACACGGACCTTAGATTCCAAGTGCTGTTCACCCCTAGGCTCAGCCCAGCAACCCCCACCCCAGATTCACAGATGGTATGGAAGAAAACAATCGCCCCTTTTCTCTGCATGCACCTCTTTAGATGCCATTTTTGATTCTCATCACTGCCCCACTTTGGCACAGTTTGGCACTAAATTTACTAAACTGAAATGTTGGTGCCAAACTCCGTGCTGCAACTACTGAAGTGACATCAGACTAATCCAGGGGTGCCAAGGAGAAAACAATTCTCTAACCTCCAGCACACAAAAGGAAAGCATTAGCAATAGAAAGAAAAGGAATGTTTTGATGGTAAACTGTTCCAAGAAAACATTATCATCAGCACTCCTTCCCTGGGATCTGAGGGTTGCTCTGGAAAGTTGAGATTAGTGGTGGGTGTTACTCACGTAATTCCATGTAGCATAATCTTGTGGAAGTATTGAAAGATTCTGTAAGACTATACAGCATTACGCGAGAAGAGTAATTCTGCATTCATAGCCAGGATAAATTTTGCCCTAAGAAATAGTGATAAATGCAGCAAAACATGATAAGCTCACGAGCAGTCGCTTGCGCCTGCTAAGTGTGCACTTGGGGTAGATTTTCCTACAATTTACTCAGGCATTTAGAGGTAGTTTCTTAGTGTAAACGTGAAATGCACCCTTGCAATTAAAATGGATGTGAGGATGCATTTTGCACTAAGAAAATAGTGGTAATGCAAAAGAATACAAACAGCAGCATGATCAGCCGCTCTCGCTCACTAAATGTGCTCTTGGAGTAGGATGTTTCCTACAATATACTCTTAACTCCACGAGCATGTGTAATTCCATTGTTACCGATAATTTTGGTTAAAGAGTAAGGTTGAATTACAGAGATAACAACGGTGTAATTAGAATTTCGCGCTGGCCTAGTTTAGGCTTACGCTGAGACATATGAGAAAAAGAGATAAGAAGCAGGAAGAGATAGAAGCTGAAAAAAAACGATGGGAGGAAAATATGGGTGGGTGAAAGGGGCAAAGAGGGTAACAGAAAGGCAGCTAAATAGCTAGAGGAGTTAGTGGACTCAGGATACAAAGAAAGAAATTGATAAATGAAAGAGATAGGAATAGAGTTCACGAGACAGAAAGGGTGGAGTGACTCAGCATCTGAACTCTTCATATTCGCATCAGTACCCGTTCCCCAATTCCTCCTTCACTCTATACCTAGATCTATTTGCTGCAGAGCTTTCAAATTCACGAGGTGCATACATTAGCAGATGTTTAATTGCAGATGTTTGCCTTGCAGTCTGGGACTTGAACCCTATTTACCTCATTATAAAAAAACGTATTACTGGTGGAAGAATGTAAAGATACGCACTGGCTAAGTTACTTGTGTAAGGACCAAGGAAACAGTACATTTTACTCTACCTGTCCTCTAATGCTGCAATAGCCAAACATAGCACATAGAGGCCAATTGCACTACACGGCTGCAGAATGATTGCACTGGTGACTGCACAGCAAGCAGAGCTTTAAGGGCACTGCTTTAAACATAGGAATAGACCTGACACCAATGGTCACAAACAGCTATTTGGTAATTTTCCCTTGAATGCTTGATGATATAGAGATCTGTTACTGAGGGTAGGGTAAGATAAGATATTTTCTCAAGCTATTATGTATGTATAGAATGTAATTCTATGCCTGGACTTAGGGCTTGATTTATGGGGAGGTGCAAAATGCAATTGCCAGTTTTTGGAGCAATGTTATTGGTATTGCAAGTACAAGATCTTCCAGTTCAGGGTTATCATGAGACAGGGCTCTCTGCAGACTGTGAGACAAGTGTGAGGGCATCATGGACTTGGTGCTGCTCATGAGTGGAGAAATTGATGGAGAAGAGCAGGTGTCACATTGATTGCTGGGTTGGACTCGGACAGAAAATAGGCCAGGGCACCAAAAATAAAAGTGTCCCTCACTAGTTAACTGGAAAGCTAAAAAAAATGGCCCATGTTTGCTAATACGGCTAATTGGGGCAATTTTGAAGTTGTAAAGGCATACTGTATACAGGTATAGAATACTGTATGTATTTAGACTTGCTACAGGCAATGTTTGATTAAATATCAAGGAAATTGCCAGTAACAACCAGCCTAGCATATCATAAAACAGACCAACAAACAGCCTAAAAACGGACCCTACACTGACCTGTGGGAGCAGCCTGATTGCCTGATTGCCTATGTGCCAGTCTGAACATTATTGACTGGATGAAAGCTGCACCATCAGAAAGATACTTTGCACAACGCTAGACTACAACAAACCATGGCAATCTCTCTAGGGTTGGAGATCACAGTGACCACCTTCTAAATTGAGTATTAATTTCCCTGTGGTTCACACCATCTATGGTAGGCAGTTGACTTTCTAAACATTGCAGCCACGACCCTTGCTTTATTGATTTGTGAAGAAGTTTTTTTAATGTAAAGATAGCTGCTAGAAATTCAGTTTTCAGAGAGATGTTCTGGACTGTCAAGTGAAATGGAAAGCAGACTTTATGAACTGGTATTTGAACACACACTTTGGAACTATTGCATTAAGTAGTGAACTTGAATTTGTAAAGTAACAGAAGGAAATTCTCCTATCAAGCTTCAATGATTAGGATATGTTTATGTAATGAACGTTTAAAGCACCAGCAGTAATAGAAAAGTGGTGTATAAGTGCTGATGATAGAGAATTACAATCAGTTAATGAATGAGAATTATTTTTAGTCTAACTGTAAAGAAACCAGAACAAAATGCACTTCCATTTTAGGAGAGGTATATTTGTGAAGTGAAGGGTGGTTCTTTTACTACTAGAGGAAGGTTTATATGTGTTTATGCAAATACATATGTGTTACAATATTTGATTAAATTATGAGTGATATTTGTCGATGATGAACCAATTTTAATTTTTTCTATTCACTCCACTTACATTTGGGCTCTTCAAATTGGGCACCTTTTCAAAACAACTGGTTTGGATGTGCAACCAACTGAGCACCCTGGTTAAGAGCTCCCCTTTGTGGGGAGCCCGTTAGGCATTGCAGTACCAGCCTAACGAGGAGCTGTCCCAATGATGAAGCTAGTCATCCATTGTGATGCATGAGGGTCCTTGCTCCTGTAGATATCTAGCTCACGTTAATGGTTTAACTAGATAGGAACAGTGTATCAATTTCAAACTACAGACATTATAGTTCTCTCACTTTCCCTGCTTCTACTACTCAGCTCACATTTCTTTCTATCTTTAATCAATAGTGGCTGCGGTAAGAGGTGGATGAGTGCAGCATTCCTCTCACATCTTGTAAGAAACCGGGTTACTGGTTGAAGGTGACCCTACTCAGGTGGCATACACAATTCCCTGTTAGGGTAAAGTCACAAGCAAACCCTAAATTTACATGTGTTCAAACTTCCGGTAGCTTGGCAAAGAGCAGTCGGGCTTAACTTAAAGGCAGTCTGTAAAATAATTATGCATCATTTCAAATAACAATAAAGTGACAACACAACACAAGAAAAATCCTACACCAGATTAGTAAAACAGAGTAATCTTTAATAAATAATACAAGACAAAAATGACAAAAATCCAATCAGCAGGACCAGAGATATGCAGGCTTAAAGATTTCATTGAATTTAGCGCCAAAAAAGCACAAAGCGCCAAGTGTGGTGATCTGGTCATGCTGAATCGGGACAAAGTGACAAGTTCAGGATGACTGTGAAGGAGTGCAGACTGGCTATAGGGACCCAATTAGGCCTGCTGAACAAAAGTACTTTAAATCTTGGTTGTGGAGCGATGTGAAGTCTTCCCACTGAGTTGTGCAGGCTGGCATTGAGAAATCGTTGACGTGGTGCTTGGGATGCAAGCTCCTATGCCAAGATGCATCATGCAGCAAAGTCAGTGACCATTGACAGAAGATTACGATGCAAGGTCTTCTGTCTTCATCAAGGAAGCTGTTGGTGCTTTTGAAAACTTGTGTAGGGATGGATCTGTGCTTAGGTTGATGTGTGCTGCGCTGGACCTGTGCTGGTGGAACCTATGGGGCTTTCCAGGAACTGCACTGAGATGCATTGTGCTGCATCAAGCTGGGTGGCTTCTCACAGATAAGATTCATTGCTCTGAGTCGAGCTGTGGAGCTGCCAAGGCGGTACTCAGTTCTGTGCTGGGGCTGTGGAGAGCATCTGGGAGCTGGGCTGATTTTAGACATTAAGATGCATCGCACTGTTGTTTTGGTGCCAAATCATTTATTACATTTTACTCTATTTTTCTAAAATGATGTGGGATTTCTTTTGTGTTATGTACTTTATTACTGTTTGTTTGCTGCATAAATACTTTGCACATTGCCTCTAAGTTAAGCCTGACTGTTTTGTACCAAGCTGCCAAAGGGATAAGTGTAGGTTAATATGGGACTTTCTTGTGTTTCACTCTGACAGACATTGTGGTTCCTGCTTGAGGAGGAGGAAATATTGCTTCTGTTACATGTCCTTAAGCCCCCACCCCTTCGGATGCTTGTTAACTCATTCATTTTTGCCAGATTTGGTTGTACTGTGTGTATTATAAAAAATAACCTCACAAAATGATAACAATCCCCACCGCCCTTTTTTTGAGAGAACTCCACCCTAAACCATTAGAAATTATTAAATTGACTCGCTCTGCGCAATTTGTGGCCTGGAATTATATTTGATCAGGGTTGATTTTGCTTGATAGTTCGGACCCATGACCAGAATTTATGTTATGTTATTGTACACTTATAGTGGGCAATATCACCAGGAGTCTCTAGGCATGTTTAGAAAGTATTAAAATCCAAGGTTTCTTCACATCTGAATTTTGGCCACAGCATTTACCTTGGCCCCTTTGCTATACAAATGGACTGCTTACATTCAGTGCAGAGGGTGATGGATTATATGTTCTTTCAACTGATCAAATGTGACTGTGTTTCTTTCGCTGTCAGTCTTATTCACCTCTGTCCAGTTACCAATAGAGTGAAACTTAAGTAACTTAATTTGATTCATAAATGATATAGGGCAGCAAGCTCTATTTTTGAGCCCTCAGCTCTTTTGTAACCGCCCATGAGCAAGGAACTTCACTCACTTTAAAAGTACTTGCTGGTGGTTCTTGCCTAAAAGAAGTGAGGCAGGGTGGTAACACATTTGTCCTTGCAAGCTTCTGAGTTGGGAAACACACTGTCTGCCCTTCTACATAAAGAAGATGATCTTTATAATTTTAAGAAAGATATTTAAAGGCTTTTTTAAGCTATCGTGATTTGGCATCCATGTGGCTAGCACAGTGGATGCACCTCCACAGCTAATCCACCCAACAAAGTTAGAGTTCCCTGTGAAACAGGTGGAGAATACTCACTGGAAATGTGCAATGCAGCCTGAGTGCCATGTCATGTTGGCAAGGTGGATCAGGCATTATGGCCCTCATTACAACATTGGCGGTAAATGCCACTTACCGCCGTGCAGAAGACCGCCAACACACCGCCGTGGAATTCCGCCACAACTATTAGGACCCCCTGCTCAGAATCCGCCAAAATCTAGACACCCACACAAGTCCGCCACACCAAAGGTCAGTGATAAACTGGCGATAACAAAACCTCCACCGTCACACCAACAGGATTAGCCCACACTATCACGACCCACGAATCCACGCGGTGGTCTTTTAACCGCGGTATTCCATTGGCGGTACACACCGCTGCGCTCAAAATACACACACATTTACAAAACACTACCACATTGGACAATTCCAAATACACACACCTGATACACTTACACACACCACTCCCACACACCCAATACAATATAAAACACACCCCCCCCATTACCCACAAACCCTTAATACCAACAATTTTGAAGAAGGCCAAAGAGACAGCAAAGCAAAGACAACACCAGCATACAGAGCCACAGAATCACCATCACACATACACATACACCCACAAAACACCACACACCCCTAAACATCACCCCATACATCACAACACACACCACCTCACACATCACCCACACCTCCCCATGGCACCACAAAGACACCCTAGGTTTTCTGAGGAGGAGTTCAGGGTCATGGTGGAGGAAACTATCACAGCTATTCGGATCTTAGGTGCAGCACACCACCATAGCTAGGAAGATGGAGCTATGGCGCAGAATTGTGGACAGGGTCAATTCAGTGGGACAGCACCCAAGAACACGGGATGACATCAGGAAGAGGTGAAACGACCTACGGGGGAAGGTGCGTTCCGTGGTCTCAAGACACCACACTGCGGTTCAGAGGACTGGTGGTTGACCCCCATCTTCTCCCCCACAACTAACAACATGGGACGAGCAGGTCTTGGCTATACTGCATCCTGAGGGCCTCGCAGGAGTAGCTGGAGGAATGGACTCTGGTAAGTCAAATCTTAACTATTACATCCCCCACCCTACCTGCATGCTATCACATACCCCCACCCTCGCCCTCACCCCCATCACTCCAACTCCTCACATATGTCCCACTATCACAAACCACACATCCCAACACCAAGCCCTGCATGCAACAACAAAGCATGGACACCCATCACCAATGCATGTCCACTACACAGACCCCTAAGCAATTATCACACAAGGTCCTACACAAGAATGTATGCACTGGGGTACAGGGTCACCCACCCATTGCACACCATGGCACACACAGATGCAATAATCATGCCTTTACACCCCTGCAGGACCCCTACCGAACGTAACCGGACAGGAGATTCCAGACATGTCCACTCCACCCACAGAAGAAGCCCACAGTGATGACAGCAGCTCTGTCCAACTGGATCTAGATGACCAGCCCGGCCCATCAGGGACCTCGGGACAGTCGGTTCCCCTCACACAGTCACAGGCCACCACAGAGCCTACTCCCTCAGGAAACACCAGCACAGCACCCACCCAGCAGGCCCATACCTCTGTCCCCAGAACACGTCAAGCAGCAGTGTGTCCACCACTACAGGGAACCCAGGCTAACCCACCACCCCAAGAACAACAGGGACCTGGGGGCAGTGGCAGTGGGCACACGGTTCAGGGGACGGAGGCCCAGGAAAACCGGGGAACTGGGAGGTTTGCTGTGCGACAGGGGGAGGACAGGCCCAGGGAACCCATTCTCCATGAGGCCCTCTCCAACATAATGGAAGCCTACCATCATTCACAGGAGACGATGGCAACAGTACTGGCCAAGTTTCAGGAGACCCAGCAGCTGCAGGAGGAACGGTATTTGGAGTTCAGGGAGGAACTAAAATCCATCAGTACCACCCTGGGCACCATTGTAGGGGTGCTGAAGGACCTCGTGAACACCAGGAGGGACACTGTGGCACAACAAGGGGCCCCTGACACTAGCCTGGACGATGAATTGCCCACCACCTCCGCCGGCGCTAGTGGACAGGAAGCACCGCCACAGGACCAGCACCCCATCCCCTGCAGATGGAGAACCACCCCACAAGCGGTCCCTGAGATCCAGGACAAAGACAGAGAACAATGCCAAGACCCCCACCAAGAAATGAGACCACCCTGAATGTCATCTTTCTGTCCCACTTTGTCACCCTGTCCATCCTTAAACCGCCCTAGGTCCACTTCCTATGCCCCTTTGGACAAAGCACCTGTGAGACTAATAGACTGGACTCTGCTATGGACATTCCTCCACCATCACCCCTGACCATTTTACAACCCCCTCCACTATTTAGCACTTAAATGAACACCCTTAAATCACAAAACAATCTGGAGTCAGTCTGTGCTTTCACAATTGTGTATTTGCAATTACTGAGGGAAATAGCAATGTCCATTGTATTGTCAACATACCTATGTCACACAGCTCTAGTCCATGAGGTAGCATAGCAGAGGTCACACAGTGGGACCCACATCTGTGAAATCGAAAGGGAAAGTAACAAATCAGGCTCCATACACTGGGTGAAAGTGACAGACAGATGAGAGGTTGAATGTTGTTATCAGATGTAGGAGGCAGTGATGTCTTCTTAACTGTGTCTCACTGGAAGTATTGATGGATCACGGTGTTTCTGTTTTCTATGTCCTCTTCTTCTGCCTCCTCTTCTTCACTTCAGGACCATCCTCCTGCAGAAAGGCACCTGTCCTCGCAAAGCCAAGTTGTGCAGCATACAGCAGGCCACGATGATCTGGCACACCTTCCTTGCTGAGTAGATTAGGGAAACACCTGTCATATGGAAGCACCTGAACCTGGCCTTCAGGAGGCCGAAGGTCCTCTCTATAACCCTCCTAGTTCACCCATGTGCCTCATTGTAGCGTTCCTCTGCCCTTGTCATGGGATTCCTCACTGGGGTCATTAGCCATGACAGGTTGAGGTAGCCAGAGTCACCTGCAAATGTCGAGGGACAACTGTTAGACACACACTTACCCTTAGGGACAACCCCAGACCCAGACAACTATTCACACTGTATAGGGTCCATGTCCTCACCTAATAGCCACACACGGTGCCTCTGGAGTTGCCCCATCACATAAGGGATGCTGCTATTCCTCAGAATGTAAGCGTCATGCACTGATCCAGGAAACTTGGCGTTCACATGGGAGATGTACTGGTCGGTCAAACACACCATCTGCACATTCATTGAATGGTAACTCTTCCCGTTTGTGTACACCTGTTCACTCCTGCGGGGGAGACCAAGGCCACATGTGTCCCATCAATGGCACCTATGATGCTGGGAATATGTCCCAGGGCATAAAAGTCACCTTTCACTGTAGGCAAATCCTCCACCTGAGGGAAAACGATGTAGCTGCGCATGTGTATCAGGAGGGCAGACAACACTCTGGACAACACGTTAGAGAACATTGTCTGGGACATGCCTGATGCAATGGCCACTGTTGTTTGAAAGGACCCACTTGCCAGGAAATGGAGTACTGACAGGACCTGCTCTAGAGGGGGGATTCCTGTGGGACGGCGGATAGCTGACATCAGGTCTGGCTCCAACTGGGCACACAGTTCCTGGATTGTGGCACGATCAAGTCTGTAGGTGACTATTACATGTTGCTTTTCCATTGTCGACAGGTCCACCAGCGGTCTGTACACCGGAGGATGCCACCATCTCATCACCTGCCCCAGCGGACGTTCTCTGTGGATGAGAAAAGCGATCAGAGGGTCAGCCAACACTGAGGTACGAAATAAACAACTGTATTGCACACATTAGCCAATCCGCTATGTCCCTGTCTTAGTGTGTATCCAAGGCCTAGATATGCGTGACGCATTTAAAATTTATGCCATGTGGCCCCCTGAAATGGCGGCTGCCTGACCTATAATGTGGGACAAGGGGATATGAGGTAACTGCGCTGGCGTTGTACACCGTTGCCGCCGGCGGTGATGGTACGCACCTCTGTGGACATGACTGCCATTTTCTCTCTGTTCACTCACTTGATACCTGATCTTCGACAGGAGAGGACCTACACTGCAAGTGCTGCTGTGACCTCAGTCTGCAAGCGACAATGGCTCAAGTGTCTGGGGAAAGGGCCCCTGCCTTCACATCAGAGGAGTTGGAGAAACTAGTGGATGGGGTCCTCCCCCAGTACACGCTACTCTACGGTCCTCCAGACAAACAGGTGAGTACACTGTGAGCATGCTCTATGGGCAATGCCTCTTTGGAGTGGTGTGAATGGGAGATGGGGTGGATGAGGCGTGCATGAAACGATGGTGAGTGGATGTGCGTCATGGCAAGGGTGGCAACGTGGGCCAATGACTGTGACGGTCCGGACGGTTATAGTATTTCCTTTTCCCCAGTAATATTCCTGTAGGTCAGCGCCCACCAGAAGAAGGATATTTGCCGTGCCATCGCCAATGACATCTGGGCCCCGGGGGTCCACCACAGACGGAGCACCCACTGCCGTAAAAGATGGGAGGACATTCGCCGCTGGAGCGAGAAGACGGCGGAGGCCCAGCTGGGGATGGCCGCCCAACGTGGGAGGGGTGCCCGTCGCACCATGACCCCCCTGATGTTCCGGATCCTGGCGGTGGCGTATCAGGAGTTGGATGGGCGCTTGAGGGCATCACAGCAGCCACAAGGGGGTGAGTACACTCACATCCATCTGATTCAGCGCACATTGGAGGTGTCTGGGTGGGGGAGGTGGGCTGTGGGTTCCCCTAGGCTAGGGCGAGGCCTTGTAGGAAAGGACCCTTTGTGAGGCAGGCTCAGTGGCACCCCATCCCCACCTAGTAAGAGCCATCTACACCTAGTCAGGCTCCTGTGCCTTGCATGTGTGCAGCAATTGGGCATAGGCCTTGTACCCCATGTCCCTGTGATCAATTAGGGAACTCAAAGTGCATAGTGTAGTGCAGAGGGCTGCTGTGTCTGTAGTGTCCACCAACGGTAGAAGTATTGCATGCACTGAACATGTCTTTCTTCTTTCTCCCCCCCCCTTTTTGTGGTCTCCCTGTTCTTGTGTGCATTAGCATCATCACGCGGAGGAGCTGTGCCACCGGAGCAGGAGGGAGCTTCATCCCACATGGCCCTGGAGGGCTAGACTACAGACTCAGAATTCACCAGTGGGACGGAGGGCGAGGGGAGATCCACGGCAGGGACAGGAGCTGAGACCAGCGACACTGACTCCTCCTCTGATGGGAGCTCACTTGCGGTGGCGGGCCCCTTTGTGCCCACCGCATCAAAAGGCACAGTGTGCGTGTGCCCTGTGGCCGCTCACCCAGGAGGGTGGGCATCTCCTTCACCCCAGGCACCTCAAGCCCTGCCCTAGTCAGCCCTGCTACCCTCAGTGAGGAGGCCGTTGACCTCCTCAGATCCCTCACTGTTGGTCAGTCTACCATTCTGAATGCCATCCAGGGTGTAGAGAGGTAGTTGCAACAGACAAATGCATACCTGGAGGGCATTCATTCTGGCCAGGCAGCCCAACAGAGAGCATTTCAGACTCTGGCCTCAGCACTGACCGCAGCCATTGTCCCTGTGTCCAACCTCCCCACTCCAACTTCCTCCACTCAGACCCAATCCCCAGGACCTCAGCCTATCCCAAGCACACCATCAGACCAGCATGCACACACCTCTACACACAAGGGTAGCTCTGGCAAAACATAATCACCACACGTCCCACAGGCACTCACACAAGCATCATACCCATGCACACAAACCAACATCCACTTCCTCCACTGTGTACCCCTCCTCAGCGTCTCCCTCCTCCCTCCTCCCTCCCTGTCACGTCTCCACTCACACCTGCATGCACTACATCTTCAGCCACTACGTCCATCACCAACACGCCCACCACCACACACCGCTCATGTGCACTCACCACCCCCACTATCATTCACACATCCCCTGTGTCCTCTTCCAGTGTGTCTGTGAGCCCTCCTCCCAAACTACACAAACGCAGTCACACACCCACCCAACAGCCATCCACCTCACGACAGCCTCGAGCCCATGCACTTTCACCCAAAGTCAGCAAACTGACACCTCCTACAACCACAACCTCTTCCTCCACTCCAAACCCCCTCCATCTACTCGTCCCTATGTGTCTAAAAAACTTTTCCTGTCAAACCTTGACCTCTTCCCTTCACCTCCCCCACCCCTTTTGTCCCCTAGGGCCCACCTTTCCAGGTCCCAACCCAGCACCTCAGCCACCACATCACCGGGAACAGTGGTGCCAGCAGTAACCGGCTTCTGGAGTGCGTCAAGCAGAAGGGCAGCCAGTGTCCCAAGGAGTGAGACCAAGGACATTCCCCCACCTCCAAAGCAAAAGATATTGCCCACAGCCCGAAGGGAGAAGGCCAAAACACCTGCCGCCAAGGGCTCAGCCAGGACAACAGTTGGGAGTGGGAAGACAGCTGTGCCACCATCCAAGGTGGGGAAGGGCCAGAGAAAGAAAGGGAAGTCGCTGCCAACCTGCACGGTGAACAAGACCTCCACCGGCACCGCCACATGCACCGCCGCCATGGGCACGCCGCTCAGGACACCGCCGCCAGCAGCACGCTCAGTGAGCCCCCCACCAGCACTGCCGCTCAGGACACCGCTGCCAGCAGCACGCTCAGTGAGCCCCCCACCAGCACCGCCACTCAGGACACTGCTGCCAGCAGCACACTCAGTGAGCCCCCCACCAGCACCGCCGCCCAGGACACCGCCGCCAGCAGCACGCTCAGTGAGCCCCCGACCAGCACCACCGCTCAGGAAACCACTGCCAGCAGCACGCTCAGTGAGCCCCCCACCAGCACCGCTGCCCAATGAGTGCCGCAAGCACTGCCGCTACTGAGCCTGCCGCCAGCACCGTCAGCAGCCACGCCACATCCTGTGCCAGTGGCACCACCGCAGACATTGCTGCCATCTCCAATGGTCATTCGTACGAGGCTGGTGCTCAGTTCCAGTGGCCTGGACAGCTTCCATGTTGCCCCACCGTCAGTGGAGTGTCAGATCCACTGCCTCAGTCCTTGGCAGGATGAAGCACTCTGGGCACAAAGCCCCCTCCAGAACCAGTGGAGAAAGGCATCCACTACCTCAGTCCTTGGCAGGATGAAGCACTCTGGGCACAAAGCCCCCTCCAGAACCAGTGGAGAAAGGCATCCACTACCTCAGTCCTTGGCAGGATGAAGCACTCTGGGCATAAAGCCCCCTCCAGAACCAGTGGAGTATCACATCCACTACCTCAGTCCTTGGCACGATGAAGCACTCTGGGCACAAAGCCCCCTCCAGAACCAGTGGAGAAAGGCATCCACTACCTCAGTCCTTGGCAGGATGAAGCACTCTGGGCACAAAGTCCCCTCCAGAACCAGTGGAGAGATACATCCACTACCTCTGTCCTTGGCAGGATGAAGCACTCTGGGCACAAAGCCCCCTCCAGAACCAGTGGAGGCTGCTATCCACTTGAGAGACTGTGGCTTTGCACTCCCCAGGATAAAGCAGTGGGCAAACCACCCACTGTAGAGACTTGTGAGACTGTGGCTTTGCACACCCCAGGATAAAGCAGTGGGCAAACTACCCACTGGAGAGATTTGTGAGACTGTGGCTTTGCACTCCCCAGGATACCTCAATGGGCATGGAGCCCCCTTGTGGAGCTGGCGTCGTGCACTCATCCGGCTGAGGTGCCCCCCCTTCCCTTCCCCATGAGGTGCCTGTTTTATTTCGATCTGATGACCCTGCAGTGGTCTCTCCGTTTGGATCGGGTATTGAGTGTGGGCCTCGCCCATGCATTTTGGGCCCAGTGGTCCACGGACTATGTAGGTGCAGTACATGGACTTGAATTCTTGGTGTACATATTTGATATAATAGTGTATATATATTTTTGAGTAATGGATTTTTCCTGATTACAATCGTTCAACTCATTTCCTTTTGTCCTTGCCTTCTTCCAGGGGAGTTGGGGGGGGGAATGTAATGTTTCAGCATGTATTAGTGTGTGTTGTTGTTGTGTGTGAGGGTGGGGGTGTTGCGTGTTGCGTGTGTGTGTCACTCTCTTTTCCCTCCCCTCTCCCCTGTGTCGTAAGTGCAGTACTCACCGTGGTCATCGCCGCTGTCGGTCGTGCTCCTGGTAGAGGAGCAGGAAGACTATCACAGGGAGAATTTGGAGTTTTGGCTCCATGGCGTCCTGGTTCCTCGTGAGGTGTGTAGAGGTGAGAGTTTTCCCTTCTAAGTCCTGTTTCCGCCGTGTTTTTGTTTGCGTTGAATCTGCCCCGGAAAAGGTGGCGGTTTGGACTCTCATAATGGTGTGGGCAGTACATTGTCTTCCGCCTGTCTGTTGGCGGTGACCACCATGCTGTTTGTTTGTACCACCGTGGCGGTCAGAGTGTTAAAGTGGCTGTCTATGTTGGCGGTTTTACTGCCGCTTTTACACCGACCGCCAGGGTTGTAATGAGGGTTTATGTTTTTCGCTTTCCAAAAACAAACCTCCAAAATAGGTGGAGTTGGCTATTTTTGGAAACATAGCCCCAAATTTAAGAGGGCCTAGCCACCAACTATCACCACACTAGCCTCATTATTTTTTACACTAGTGTGGTGATTATGTGGAATAACGCCACACCATATTTACAAAGCGACACAATGCACACATTGCACCACTTTGTAAACCCTTGCACCACATAATGCTACGCCAGGCACAATATATGCAAGAGGAGCATTCCCCTCTTAGGGGGCCCGCAAACATGGCTCAGTGGAATCTATGAGATTCCACAGGGTCATTTTTAGCAACATTTTGAACCCCTGCACCGAGCAGGTGCTAAAAAGAAGCACACCATTATTTATGATGGGCCTCTTTGTACTTTGCAGGATTAGCACCAACATTTTTGGCTCTAATCCTGCAAAGTACAACAATAGCATCAAAAACTATGATGCTATTGTCCCTAACCTGCACCATGGTGTGTCACATGTCAAATATGGCGCACACGTGGTAGTGTTAGGGAGCGCAATGGGCAGCAAAAAAAGTGGCGCTGCATGACATGAATCTTAAATCTAGGCCATGATTTATTTTTTGATACATAGGACCTTGATTCCGCACAAGGCAGTCCCAAGAAAGACAAAAGCATTACAAATGTTGTTGCATGGGCTGCCACATAGCAGATTCGCCAGTGCTATACTTGTCTGAGGATGCTCGGTTTTTCTGAATAAAAAGCGCCTGGTGGTCTGTGATAAAAGGATGAACACCTACCAGTAAAAGAAAATGGGTTATGTTGAAAATGTAAGTTCTGGACTGAAACTATGAAGATTTGGGAGGGAAGGATAAAAGACTTTTATGAAAGCAAGTGCAGAACCTGTATGATCTAGAGTTAAAGGATCAAGGTATAGTGTGAAAGGATGCAAGATGAACAATGCAATTGTGATGCTCTATAGTGAAAGGATCAAGGTTTAGGACAAAAGGATGGAGAGCTACTAAAAAAGAATGCAAATGTGAGTGAAAGGATAAAAATCTAAAGTGTAAGAATCACTATCAATGCCGAAAATGGAGTGGGTCTAAGCGTGAATATATTCTAATTGGAAAAGGTGTGCTCAGAATTCGCAGTTAAATAGTCCAGTTTCCTCCAACTAACATTTCTCAACCCCATAACAATTTTTGTGACATCTACTCTCCGTTGCGCAAGTGGACAGGACAAATTGGCAGCGTAGAAATCCCTGTGTTTTGATAGGCTCTTCACAGCTTTGTTGCAAAAGTGCATTAAAATGAATGATCATGATATATTTTTATAGACTTCATTTGGGACTCCTTTTAGCTGATACTGATGTCTTAAATAAATATTGCCGATGAAAACAAAACGGGGCTGGTCTTTGTGTTGAACGAGAGGGAATTTATGTTGAACGAGGAGCTGTTTGCACAATGCCGCAGCTCTACACCAGGAGGATGAAGACTTCCAAGCACTTGTCTCACCTACGGCTCCCAGGCTTCCTGGATCTTCCCGGGCCTGTCTCGGATCCAAGTGTGCTTGCCTACAATTTACCTTAAGCAGAGTGGTTCTCTGGAAACCAAACAAAGGTTGTATACCATTGGTGGGAAAGGACCAACTGAAAGGATACAAAAAATAATCCAGGATCAACGTGCTCTTTGGTGCTGTGACCCAGATGGCACGGTCCTCATGTACACTTGCACAGCCTTGAATGGTTGACTGCTTTGGCTGATATCTCAAAGCTGATTACATTAAATTCATCAACGAGTTTGAAGCCTACACCGGGTTTTAAACAAGTCAGCCATCGTTTTTTTTTCATTGCAGGATGAACTCCTATTCAACGTGACCTGGAAAAGGCAGAGGGTTAAAGATACCATTGGGTAAAGCAATTTATCTCCCTTGTATTTGCACAGGCTTTGATTAACTCGCATTCTTCGACTGCCAGCACATCTGATGCGGCCCTGTGGTCAAAAGCAGAGTTGGAGAGAAGTACACCTTTCAGAATCATAACTGCCGGGCTCCGGCAAAAAAGACCACTGCAGTCCAGAACGCCTCACAGTCCAACCAGATAGACTCCAATTCGCAGAAGGCTGACCCTGAATTAACCCAAGCGTGTGGCCCTGTTACATGGTAAGTGTTACCTTTTAAAAGGCTTTGGATGGCGCCAGCTCGAATGGGCCAGGTACAGAATGTAATGAAGTCCAGCCAGGCGTCAGTGAATGTGCAGGAAATGAGAAAAGCAACAGGTTGAACGCAGTTGCAGGTGTTTAAGGATTCAGGCGCTGTGCATGGCTGCAGGCGGAGGGAGAATGAGGTGAGAGGTCACGAGAAATAAATCTGATAAGAGGCGGCAATATGGATTATCAGACATAAAAGAGGCATGAATTTACGCTTTTGACATTTGAGATATAGTCCGATCAATCATACAAAGGTGTTCAGGGGTGACATAGTCTGCAGAGGAAGTTCCCAGGAGGGGGTTTGAGAGTGAATAAGAAGTATGATGTTCAGCCTCTATCAGCAAAATGTCACCATTTCTCCCTAAAACACCTGTTACTCCAGTTGTTGACTCATCGCTGAATGCTGGTCTAAAGCCAAAAATTATTGTTGAAAAATACAAGCAAGCCCACATATATAGACAAGGTAATTGTGTGTTGAGTGGCTACTGGAGCAATATGGCGCAAATGTATACATTTTTGCACAGCACTGCAATAAAATTAACAGCATGGTCTTGCGTACTGTTTAACATTTGACACACTGACTTTCCAGCAGTAAGCTCCGTAGAGGTGAGGAAAAAAATAGAGCATTGTACCATTTTCATCTTCTCAAATATAATTTGTATGAGTAATGGGTTATCTATCATAAATCACGGAAACTAGCACGAAAGGTGAAGTAGCGGTGTTGTGGGGGCGTTTTGTGTGCGTGCGTGTGTGTGATCTGAACATTCCAAAAATGACTGAATCTAGGTGACAAGAGGGGATTTCAACATGAATGTCGATTCACCAAAATGACAGGAAAGTGACATCACACTCTTTATCCATCCCCTTTGACATCAGAAGAAGTGACCTCACACAACCTTTGACACTGGTGATATTCCATGAAGTGACATAATGCAAAGTTAAAAGTCTGCAATAAAAGAATATTGCCCTATAAATTAAAAAGCAGATAAAACACTAGATTTCAGCCCATAAACACACAGAGTGCTGTCATGTTATGCCAGAAGTGCATCTGTGGTAGCCCAAGATGCAAGTTAAATTGTCAAACAGCATAGCCACCACATTGCCATGTTCAGTCTCAAATACCCAGGCACAAGCATTACATGTCCAGACACAATCATCAATTTCCCAGACATGGCTGTCAGCTGTGGTACTATGTCAGTGAAGAAAGTGGTGCCCAGGGACAATGCGTAGGTGATGCATCAAAAGTCAAGCCACGATGTGTCAATCTCAGCGATGAAGCAGGTACTGGTCAGCAAGTCATGTGCAAGCTGCAGGGTCAGGGGGGTGTGACACGGACTTCAGTGATGTGGTGCTGGAAACACATGCAGCGGTGGTTCTTCTGACACACTGCAATGGAAAGCTAGGGGCCTGCTTTGAAAATCATGGTTGTTGCATCAAGTGGGGACCTCATTCCAGTACAGGCATTGACAATACATCAAATTCTTGCAGTGATGCATTGGTTCGGAATGATGCAATGAGTCGATGGGTGGATTTTCTTCTTGCAGCACCAAAAACCACCTTCAAGGGCCCAGACTGGATTTGACACCACTGGACAGGACAGGGCCCTTAGCAGAGAAGCCCAGGTGCTAGCATATGAAGTCTTTTATTTCCCTGAAACTTCTTAACAGGAGGCAAGCTCAACTGAAGCCCTTGGAGAACCTTGAAAAGCAGGATGTAGAAAGCAAAGTCCAGTCCTTTCACTCCCAGGACAGACGCAGCAAGCAGTATACCAGCACAGCAAAGCAACAGGCAGAGTGACAGTCCCTTCTACGGCATCCAGCTCTTCCTCCTGGCAGAAAGCCTTCAGTCCAGAAGTGTCCTAACTTTGTGGGGGCAGAGGTCCAGTACTTATACCTATTTCTGCCTTTGAATTAGGCAAACTTCAAAGAAAATAATTTGTAGTGCACAAGATCCTGCCTTTCCTGCACTGGCCCCAGACACACTCCAGGGGGTTGGAGTCTGCTTTGTGTAAGGACAGGCACAACCCTATTCAGGTGCAAGTGTCAGCTCCTCTCACCACTCTAGCTCAGAAAGACCCAATAGGATATGCAGGGCACAACTCAGCTCCCTTTGTGTGACTGTTGAGAGTGAATTCACAAACAGCCTAACTGTCATCCTGACTCAGACATGTATTCCACAGACAGGCGGAGGCACAGAATAGCTAAGCAAAAACATTTTCAAACTTACAATCTATAAAGCAATGTCACCAAAAGATGTAGTTTAAAATTGTGAGTTCAGAGACCCTAATCTCCATATCCCTATCTGCCCCCATCGGGAAATTATACTTAAAAGATATTCGAGGCAATCTACATGTCACTTTATGGGAGAGATAGTCTTTGCAGTAATGAAAGCTGAATTTAGGAATATTTCACTATTGGACATGCAAAACACACCAGTACATCCCCTACCTTTTAAATACACTGCACCCTGCCCACGGGGGGGATGCCTTGGGCCTACATTAGGGGTGATTTACATGCAGCAAAAGGGAAGGGCTGGGCCTGGCAAGTGGGTGCACTTGCAGGTCGAAATGGCGGTTCAAAACTGCACATCCTGTAGCTGCTGCATTCCCCAGCTGTTTAAAAGCCCTGGCTGCATTGAGCATCAGCATAGAGCAGTGCAAAGGCATTGTTATTGGCCACCCACTGAACTTTTTTTGTCCCCGATTCAGTGGAGATGTCGCTGACTTGTACCAAGACCCCATTCCTCATAAGCACTCGTCTGACCTGCTATGAGCAAGTCATTTTCAGTTCTTCTAATGTAAACCGTAAAAGATGTAAGGTTTTGAATGTTGCAACTCTTTTGCCAAATGTTTTGAATGTTGCAACTCTTTTGCCAGATCCTGCTGAAAATGCAAGGAACTGTGAGGATGAGGTTGAGCATGACTGTCTTGATGTGACTGAACTGTGCACCAAACCAAGAGCCGATATTCAAGATGTTCCCTATGACAAAAATGACTGTGTCCTTTTCATTGATGGCTTCTGTTTAAGAGATTCTGAAGGTGCCCTGAAAGCTGGTTATGCATTTTGCACAGTCTCAGGTGTGATAGAATCCTCTTGGCTTCAATGAGTCTTCTCTGCCCAAATAGCCAAATTGATTGCTCTTACTAGAGCATGCTGTGTTTCTGAACAGCTCAAAGGGGCAATATTCACTGATAGTCAATATGGGTTTGGTGTTGTGTCCCAGAGAGGCTTAATGACCTCTTCTGGTTCCTTATTCAAAATGGTGACAACGTTTATCGATTACTGAAAGCATTTCAGTTACCCATGAAAATTGCAGTTGTAAAATGTGCAGCACATCAGAAATCAAATGATTACATATCCTTAGGAAATACCTATGCACACACAGTTCTGAGGTATTATACCTTGCATTGTACTTCCTTTAATGAAGAATTGAGCTATGGAAGTGACAATGAGACAAGTCAAAATTTCTTTATGACAGCCATTGATAATATGTCATATAAGCAGATCAGGATGACCAGTCAACAGAATGCAGCTTGCTTTCATTGAATTGCCAGTGTGCAATGGGCTGAGGCATGTTTTGGCGGTGGTGTGTGTTTTCTCCCATTGGGTCAAGGTTTACTCAACTAGAAGAAATAATAGCCTCACAGTTGCAAAACAGCTATTGAGGGAGTTGATAGCTCAGTTCAATTTTCTGACTTCTCTGGAATCAGACCGAGGAACTCATTTTGATAGTGAGATCCTTATATTATTGTGTTCTGCATTACAAATTGAGCAAAGATTGCATTGCAGTTACAGACCAGAGGCCTCAGGTCTGGTAGAACAGATAAATGGAACACTGAATTCTCAACTGACAAAGTATGTGCTTCTCAACACTGAAGTTGTCAGATGCATTGCCCCTTGTCCTGATGAACAAGAGGAGCACGCCAACAGAAAGACAGGCTTATCACCACATGGGATCATTATGAGGAGAGGAATGAGATTGCCAGAAGTGCCTGCTAATGCTCTTGTGAACATTAACATTGACTTGGTTCTAGATTCTTACAAAGGACTAGGTGATGTGGTTCATTCTTTGTCTCACCAGGTTGGAGAAGCAACTGCACAACCGCAACAAAAACATTGTCCCAACCTGACTTCTAGCACATGAGTGCTGATGAAAAAGCATGTAAGAAAGTCATGCTTGGAGCCACGTTGGAAAGGCCTGTACCAAATTGTTCTGGTAGAAACAACAGCTGTGAAGTGTGCTGGTCTTCTGAACTGGATTCATGCGAGCCACACACGCAAAGTTCCAAGTCCTCTTTATGAAACTACATTTGTTCCCAAAGGGTCGGCTACAGTGAGAGAAAGGGTCCAGTTTAGCCAATCTCTGGGGATTGGACAAGTGGCTAATGCAGAAAATGCATGGTCTGGTGAAAATCTGAGCACGAGAACAGCAGTTGAAGGTACAGAAGGGTCGAGACAGAGTCACATGACTCCTGCTAGCTCAGATAATGTTGAAACCCCGATCACACAAGAGAAAAGAGTTGTTACCAGAGATCAGTGGCCTGAGATAATACCAGAGCCAATGATAAAAGTGTCTCCAACTATTGCTGACGTAACTGAAGAATTAGAGCAAAGTGACAGTGAAACAGAAGGCCGTGTGACAAGAAGGTTAAAGAGAAAAAGAGTGCCAAGTCACAGATACCCTGCTCCCAAATGAACTTATTTCACTACTGGTGAATGGGAGAAGGAGTTTGTTGCCTTTTGTGTTAACAATTTGAACCCAGCTGAACATTTTGGAACTTAAGATTGCTTTTGATCTGAACTTTGAAATTTCTTTGGCTCTTGATGAACAGAGACACTATTTGCTGGAAGTGCTAATCAGTGATTACCAGATGGTTTATTATTAGGGAAATTTGAACTTTTAGCTGGAACTTTTGATTTTTTGTAAATAAGAGAGACTCTTGAAGAACTTTAGAATTTTTTTTTTGAAAAGACTGTTTTTGAATTTGCTTTGCTCATGTAAAGAAAAGACTGAAAGAGACAGGGTAATAATTGAATGCCACTTTTGCATTTTTGATTTCTATTTGTTGAATTTAAAGTATATTGTGGTCTTCGTCTAGACAAGCCATGAACTCTGATCAAAGTAAGAAAAGTAAATGTAAGTATGTGTGTGTGTATAGGTGTAGTAATAGCATGTGTGATTGTGATCATAGTGATAATTATTGGATTGAGTTTACATGTTATGGATGAGATTGAGAAATGTCAGTTACAAATACCCCAAATTTAGGAGGTTCACTTACAAATCAAGGTCCCCTATATGAGGATGAGAAACGTTTAAACACAGATAGTTCTGAGGGAGATTTGACATGAAATGTATATTACAAATTATTATATGAGTACATTAAAACCTTGGAGGTGCAGAATTGCTATGCCTGTAAGAAAATTCCTTAATCATTACAGGAAGGAATCACTTATCACAGCTTGCCACTAACATATGGAATTTCTTGTAGTCTATTACTAACACAGCGGTATGGTCAGGAGCATTGACAATACTTCTATTCAAATTATGACTTAGGCCCTCATTACGACCTTGGAGGGCGGCTGAAGCTGGCCGCCAATGCAGCCACACTCGCGCCACAGCCATTATGAGATCCCTGCTGGCCGGCCCAGCGGGGATCTCGGCCGCAACACAGGAGCCAGCTCCAAATGGAGCCGGCGGTGTTGCGGCTGTGCGACGGGTGCAGTTGCACCTGTCGTGCTTTTCACTGTCTGCATAGCATGCATGCATAGCAGACAGTGAAAAGCTGCACGGGGCCATGGCAGGGGGCCCCTGCACTGCTCATGCTAGTGGCATGGGCATTGCAGGGGCCCCCAGGGGCCCATCGACTCCCCCTTCCACCAGCCTTTTCATGGCGGTGCAAACCGCCATGAAAAGGCTGTCGGGAGGGGGACTCATAATCCCCTGGGCAGCGCTGCAAGCAGCCCTGCCCTGGCGGATTACTCCCACTGGGACAAAAGTGGCGGGAAACCGCCGGTCCCGGCGGTGCGAACGCAGTGCTTCCGCCGCGGTCGTAATCCCCAGGATTTCTCTGCCAACCTGTTGATGGTGAAATCCGCTGAAACAACCCTGGTGGTCAAAGACCGCCAGGGTTGTAATGACCTACTTAATGTTTTCTGTCATGCCTGTCATGCCTGTCATGAAGCACCTGAGTAGTATTGGCAAAGCGAAAAACATTGACATTGTGGGAGGATTCTTTAAGCCTACCTTGACACTTGGAACAGCAAATGCCCACAAGAATAATTTGACCTGCATGCTTATTTCAGTAGAAAAGGAGTTCATTGGAGAGGGTGATAACAGGAGGGCACTTTAACTAGAAATGGCAGTCCCGTGATACCAGGTGTTTATTTTATCTGTGGAAAAAAAGCTTACTACAATCTGCTGAAAGACTGGTAAGGAAGTTGTTACCTGGGAGTAGATTTTCGGAAAATGTGTCATATGTACAGCATCAATGAACCAGTTGAGGATCAGAAATCAAACTCCGGAGTAAACGAGGAGCCAGTGCCTCAGAGATAGTGGGAGTTATATGTGGTGCCATAATTCCATTTGTGGGAGTTATCTTGAATGATCTCAAAATTAGGAAGTTGTCAACAATAGTAGATAAGTTATCCACTGACACTGCCGGAACGATGCTATTAATGGACACAGATGGCTGCTGTGAGATCAATGGTTTGCAAAATTGTCTTGCTTTAGACATTTTACCCGCTAAGGAGGGTGGAGTCTGTAAAGCGTTGCATGCGCAACATTGTTGTACATACATACCTGATAATAGTAGAGCGATAAGAGAGTACATTGCAAATATGACTTTCATGAAAAGCAACCTGAAAAGTTTGACAGCCACCGGTGGATGGGAGGCTATTACAAGTATTTTTTCAGCCATTGGTAAATGGTTTTGAGACATGGAAAAGGGGATGGTAGGAATCATCTTGAGACCCCTTTTGATTGTGACTTTGTGTATTATAGGTACCCTTGGATTTTACAAACTGTACAAGATACTGAAGGAGAAAAGGATAGGCAGACTTTAGCCTGTTTGTGATGGCGTATTTTGCCATCAAAGGAAGGACTGATGGAGAGTAAATTTTAGCTCTGCCCCTTCCTTGTGTCCCTGACAAGTTTATGCTTATAAACGTAAATGAGAGAAAAGCTAACATCTAAAGCTGCACTGACACGCATTTTAAATGTGCAATTTGCCTGTATTTCACAATTCAACTTAGGTGCCTTTTCAATTAAATCACAGAAGGGTAAAGTTGATGTTAAATTGTAATTTAGACTCTAAACTAATAGCCAATATAGAAACAAATTTAGATTTCTTGTGTTTTATGCAAGATTACTGACTTTGAAATTATGTGCAAATGAGAAAATGTACTTCTCTGTTACACCTAATGTAATGCAATAACAAAGCTTTTTCAATTTAAATGAAAAATTGTATTTGTTTTGATGGTTTATGTTGGAAAATTGCCTTTTTGCATGGTAACCCCAAACCTTTTGCTTCTGACCTCCTGTTTTTAATTCTGTGCTGAATTTCTTTTTTGCTGGGTTTAGGACTAAAGTGCAAGTGATCTCTTTTTAAATATTATTGGTGATTGGCCTATCCATGACTGGCATAACTGACTTACTCATAAGTCCCTAGTATAGTGCCAGGGCCTGAAAATTAAATGCTATTAGTGAGCTTGCAGCACTGATTGTGCCACCAACATGAGTAGCCCTGTAAACATGGCTCAGACCTGCCACTGCAGTGTCTGTATGTGCAGTTTTAAACTGTAAATTCAACTTGGCAAGTGTACACACTTGCCAGGCCTACACCTTCCCTTTTCTTTCATGTAAGGCACCCCTAAGGTAGGCGCTAGTTATCCCCAAGGGGAGGGTGCAGTGTATGGTTAAGGTAGGAGATGTAGTAATGTGTCTTACATGTCCTGACAGTGAAATACTGCTAAATTAGTTTTTCACTGTTGCAAGGCCTGTCTCTCTCATAGGTTAACATGGGGGCTACCTTTAAATATGATTAAAGTGTAGATTCCCTTCGGGAGCGGCTAGATATGTGGAGTTTGGGGTCTCTGAGCTGACAATTTAAAAATACATCTTTTAGTAAAGTTGATTTTAAGATTGTCTGTTTGAAAATGCCACTTTTAGAAAGTGAGCATTTTCTTGCTTAAACCATTTCTGTTCTGCCTTTTTGTAGATTCCCTGTCTGGGTCAGTTTGACAGTTGGGCTGGTTGCACCTCTCACTATACAGTGACACAAAGTGAGCTGGGGTGTAGCCTGCATATCCTGATGAGCCGTCTATGCTAAGAGGGAAGGGAAGGGTGGTCACTCACACCTGAAAGGGCTGTGCCTGCCCTCACACAATGCAGTCTCCAACCCCCTAGTGTGTGTCTGGGGCCTGGTCTGGGCAAGGCAGGATTTCACAAACAAGAGAGACTTTTCTTTGAAGTAAGCCTACTTCAAAGGGCAAAATGGGTATAAGAAGGGCACCCAAAACCACAGACTTTAGAACACTTCTGGAAACCAAGAGGAACCTCTGCCTGGAGAAGAGTTGAAGAGCTGACGAAGAAGAGCTGCTCTGCCTGTGACTGTGCTTTGTGGAGCCATCCTGCAGTTGTTGTTTCTGCCCCTGCTAGAGGGCAAAGACTGGACTTTGTGTGACTTCCTTCTTGTGAAGAACTCTCCAAAGGCTTGAATTAGAGCTTGCCTCCTGTTGTTTGAAGGAAGTCTCAGGGACAGCAAAGACTTCTCTCTGCCAGCACCTGGACCCTCTGCTGAGACTCCTACACTGCCAAGTGATGCCCATCCAGCTCCTGGGAACCTGAAAGGAGAAGCTGACAGACCAAGAGTGAGAAATCCACGCACGACCACTGTGCGGGGAAAAGATCGCCGCAACTCCGATACTCGGCTGAGAAATGGATGTGCTGCCAGCTTCACGGCTGAAAATCGCCACTTGCCTGCAGCACGACTAGAAGATCGATGCACGCAGCTGGAAAAATGACGCACAGCATCGCTGACGGAGGCTGGTGAGATCGCAACCTGTGTCGCATGGTTTTCAGATCATCCTGCAGCAGGATTTCTGACACAAACATCGCTGGCCATGTAAAAGCGACGCAAGGCCTGCCTGGACCCGAGAGTGCGGTTCAAATCGACGCATCGCTCTTCTGCAGAGAGAAGAAACGATGCACTCTGACTCGACTGAAGGAGAAACGGCGGACGGTCTCGCACATGAGTGATATCCATGCATCGCAAGCCCTTTTTGACGTACACTGGCCCATACAGGGTTATTTTTGACGCACCCAGGTACATTTCCATGCTAACAGAGTTAGCGTTGTGTTTAAAATTACATGAAGGCTCTTTTGGGTTTTAATTGATAATTTGACTTGTGTATTGTGGATTTTTGTTGTTTTGGTCTTGTTTTGTTTAGATAAATATTTTCTATTTTTCTAAACCGGTGTTGTGTCATTTTGTAGTGTTTTCATTAATCTACTGCGTGTGTTGGTACAAATACTTTACATCTAGCACTCTGAAGTTAAGCCTACTGCTTGTGCCAAGCTACCAAGGGGGTGAGCAGGAGTTAGCTGAGGGTGATACTCTTTTACCCTGACTAGAGTGAGTGTCCTTGCTTGGACAGGGGGTAACCTGACTGCCAAACACCCAATTTCTAATATTGGTGATCAGCATTTGGGATTGGACTTGTATTTGTACTTGACATACAGTGATTAAGTGTACACACTACTGTTTTGAGTTCAGACCACTATGTGGCCTCACACTACTTGTCTTGTGATTTTTGCTTTTTCTCTTTTTCTTGAATTTTTCCCTCCATCCATTTTTGTGGTAATCTTTGATTGACTCCTGAACTTCAATGGGAACTTGTTTTATGCCTTTTGGAACTGTGCACTTTTGTTGACTTGTCATCATGTCCCAATCAGTAGATGCATCAGTTGGAGCTGCTTTTGACATAGAGAAATTAGAGAGCTATACTGTGGCTCAGTTGAAGCAGTTCTGTAAATGTTTTGACTGTCCCATTAAGTGGTCATCCAAGAAGGAGGAGCTGCAAAAGGCGCTGAGGGCCTGGGTGACAGCCAAGAACACTGAAGGGCACACAGAGGATGAGGAGGAGGAAGAGGATTCCATACACAATGGTATTGTGGGTGGACCTGTTATGTCCAGGGAGAGAGTCTCCACGGCAGGTAGCAGTGTCTCATCTAAGGGTCTGACTAATGAAGAATTGCTGGACAGACAGACAGAGAGGGAGCACCAGAAGGAGTTGGAGAAAATGTGAATGACCATAGAGGAGAAAAAGCTATTCTAGGCTCATGAGCTCAGCTTAAGGGAGCTGGATCAGAGGAGCCAGTCTAGTAGGGATGGTGGCAGCCCCATCACAGTGCAGCCAAAGAGGAGGGTGCACATTCCTAAAGATGTTGTGAAGGATTACAAAAGGGAGGATGACATATACTTGTGGTTCAAGAGGTATGAGTCGGCTCTCCACATGAATCTGGTCCCTGAAGCTCATTGGGGGGCGGGTCTGTGGAAGCACTTTGAGGTAGAGGGGAGGGATACACTGACAGCCATAGGGGATGCTCAGAATATCACCTACACTATCATGAAGGATGTCCTACTCACAAGATATGGTCTCAACCTTGAGCAGTATAAGGACAAGTTTAGGTCCTATAAGAAAAAAGAAATCCCAAACATGGTTGGAATGTGTTGACTCTTTTTGCAGGTCAGTGGCTGGTTGGGTAAAGGGCAGAAAGGTAACTACATATGAGGGGCTTCACAATCTCATTGGTTGGGAGCACTTGTACAGTTTATGTTTTCAAGAGCTGCGCCAGCACCTGATTGACAGCAAGCTGACTGATCTCAGGAGGCTCGCGCAGGAAGCGGACCGCTGGGAGAGCACTGGGGTCTAAAAGAGGTATGGAGGAGACCATGCCAAGGGTGGGCAGGGTCCCTCTCAGAAGAAAGGGAGAGGTAAGGGTAAACAGGAGGAGTTCTCTAAAGGGCCTATCACCGGGTATGGCAGTGACGACACAAAGGCAGTGGGATATGAGTTCAGGTGAGTTTTATTTATTCTGTGGATTCTGGCGTGACATATAAGTTAAATAGGCTGTATTGTTCACTCTTCGTCTGTCCTCCGCTGGATTTCAAGTCTCCTTCCCTTTTCTTTTCTTCCAGGGCTCCCAGGAGGCGCATGTAAGGAAGAACAAGATAAAGCATCGGTAAGTTCCTTTCCTTTATTTCCCTGTTCTTTATTTTACTACTCTTCCCTATTTCCTATCTCTGTTGTCTGAAGGGTTTTCCTCTCCTTCTTCTCTAGAACTTTCCTGTTCTTTGTCGTCTATTTAGTTCTTATCTGTAGTTCATTGCTGGTTCCTGGGTTTGTCTTTCTCTCCGTTCACAACTTCCTGTTGTATTACTTTATTTCTTTTTCTTGACCCTCTTGGGTTATCCTTCTTCTCTATCTTTTTAACCCCTCGGGTCTTTCTCTCTCTCTCTCTCTGACCCCTTTTGGCTGCCTTTCTCTCATAAGTTCTTCTTCTGCTTGTTGGTTTCCTTTCTATTCTCCTGTGGTCTCTTGTCTCTTTAGCGTTGTTCTCGGCTGTTCTCTCCTACCTCCCCCCGCCTTGGTTTCCCCTGTATTTCCTTCCCGCTCTCCCTCTTCTTTTCTTCCCGCTCCTCCCCGCCTTTCTCCATCCCTCTCCTCCTCCCAGCCACCCTTGTTTTTCCCTAAGCCGGTCTATGGACGCACCTGGGATTTCCACGCTTCTCCTGAAGCGTGGCTGGAAGCTTTGCGATACGCCTCCTGCGCCGCTGTCAGTGTTGCGGATACCTCCGGGGTGCTTTCCGGCTGGTTCCCACCTTCGTTCGTGTCCTGGCTACCCACTGGTTGCTGTGTCTGACGTCCGTCTTCTCTCCTCGATACTCCTGTTTCTTCCGCTCTCTTCTCCCCCCCCCCGCCGTCCACAGTCTTTCCTTTTCTGCGCTCTCGGGCACGCGAACTGGTCGCCGCTGCCCCTTGAACCCCGGAAGTCCAAGGGGACTGGTCAATCCGTCCTCCAGTTCCGGGTTGGAGGTGGCAGCGACAGCACATGCTGTCGTTACGGACGGGCCTGGCAGCGTCGGCCCGTCACAGGGCCCCAAATTGATTCCCAGGGTAAAGATTCCCAATCCCCCAGTGAGAAGAAGCCATGGTTCTCCAAAGGGGAGCCAGTGGGAGGGGGACCCCCACGTAAGTGTTATGTAAGAGACCAAGTTGGTCATGTGAGGGGTGACCCCAAATGCCCCAAAAGTACACCGGCACCCACTGGTGCGCAGTCCCAGGGTTTGGCTAGTGTAGCGCTTGGGGGGAGTTGGTTCCAGGTGGGTGTGAACCAACTTATGTGACGCTTGTCTCACTAGGTGACAGTGAGATGGTCCAGAGAACTCTCATGCCTGGGAACACTAAAAAGTACAGGCAGTGGGTGACCATCAATGGACAGAGGGTGGAGGCTCTAAGAGACACAGGAGGCAGTGTGACTACAGTGAGGAGTCAGCTGATGTCTGAAGAGCAGATTGATCCTGGGTACTTCACCAAGTAGTTGCAGTGGAAAACTCAGAGCGCCTGTGCAGAGTCGCACAGGTTCCCTTTGAATGGGGGGGGGGTCTCAGGTTCCTTGAAAGTAGCTGCGAGTCCAACCATGCCTGTAGATTATTTGTTAAGCAATAAACTGGAGGTTCCCCTTGGAAGGAGGTGGAACACAGGTCTCACTTGGAGATATTGAGTCTGCCTGGGTGGGTATGCGTATCCACCCGGTCAATGGCAGCCTGTACTCACCTGACCTATTGGGAGGACGACCTCCTGTATAGTGAGCCTAAGGTTCCTGAGCCTGGGTCAGCTTGTATGCTGGTGATACCCCAGTGCTTCTGGGCCTTCCTACTGGGGTTGGCTCGTGATGTGCTTTTGGCAGGACATCTGGGGCAGGACAAGACCTACAAGCTACTTGTCTCCCACTTCTATTGGCCCCAGATGCACAAGCATTCTGCTGCGCACTGTAGGTCTTGCCCAACTTGTCAGGCAAGTGGCAAGAGTAGGGGGAAATGTAAGGCTCCCCTCCAACCTTTACCTGTTGTTAGTACTCCCTTTGAAAGGGTAGGTATTGACATTGTGGGGCCTCTGGATCCCAAGACAGCCATGGGCAACAGGTTCATCCTGGGCTTGGTGGACCATGCCACCCGGTACCCAGAAGCCATTCCTTTGAGGTCAGTCACTTCCCCTGTGGTTAGTCGTTCACAGATGTTTTTTTTTGCCCGCATGGGGTTCCCCAAGGAAGTGGTATCTGATTGGGGTACCAACTTCATATCAACGTATATGAAGTCTCTGTGGAAGGTGTGTGGAGTAACCTACAAGTTCACCACCCCTTACCACTACCAAAGTAATGATCTGGTTGAGTGATTTAACCGCACCTTCAAAGGCATGATCCCAGACCTGTCAGAGCCCTTGAGGCAAAAGTGGGATGTCCTCTTGCCATGCCTTCTGTTCGCTTACAAGGAGATGCCTCAAAAGAGACTTGGGTTAAGCCCCTTTGAGCTAATCTATGGCCACCGTGTGAGGGGGCCGTTAAGTCTGGTGAAGGAGGCTTTGGAGAAAGCTCCTAGGAAAACCCCCCAGGATGTATTTAGTTATGTGCTGGCTTTGAGGAACCAGACTGCCTATTTCAGGGGTCTCGCATAGGAGAACCTAGAAGCAAGCCAGGAGGATATGAAACGGTGGTATGACCAGAATGCCACTCTGGTCGAAGTTCAACCTGGTCAAGAATTGTAGGTGATGGCACCAGTGGAGCCTAGGACACTCCAGGATAAGTGGACTGGGCCATTTGATGTGCCAAATGCTTTGTGTTTAATTTTTTCCATCTAATTCATGTTTTGCTGAGGAACAATCACCTGCTGTTGGCTTGTGGTACTTGCATTTGCTGTCCCGGGGACATTTGTGAATTCAGAATTCAGGGTCTTTGGACTCTCCGAATTTGAACCTGATTGTTACCTTGAGTCTGAGTTACTCCAGCATTCTGTACCAAATTATTCACATTATTACAGGGACATTCCCTCCGCCAGTGACCTAAATTTCCGCAAGCATGATATGGACTAATTTTCTTCAATGACTGAACATCAACCAAATTTCCACTCTGATCTATTTGAACACCACATCCTTTACGTTTACACTGAAACACATTGCTAACCTGCTGTTGCACACCTTGCATTCCACTTGTATTCACCATCATCTGTGGATTCTGACTTCTTTTACTCGCAGCCTTCAATTGCATCACAATCAACTTTTCTCTCAACCTTTTCTACTTGTGTTCAATTTTATCACTACAGTACCTTGCATACTGCAGAATCTCGTCACTAGGTTTGTTCTGCCAACAAATTAAGTCCCATATTTATGAAAAATTACTCACAACTGCGCTAGCACAGTTGTGTAACATTTTTCTTAATGCAAGCTAATGCCATTCCCTAACGCGAGCTAACGCCATTCCTCAACGCCATCCATGTGCCATATTTAACAAATGACACATGATGGCTCTAAAGAATGGTTATCGTCTCAAAAAAATACACTAGCCAATGATGGATGGCGTTAGGAGAAATGGCGCTTGTGGGTCAAAAATGATAGTAGGCTGATTAGCGGCAGAATACCTGCTGCTAGTCAGCATAGTGCATTTCTTGACGCACAAGCAGCCAAAAATGACTCCTGTCTAAGAATAGACAGGAGTCATTACCACAACCCCAATGCCCACCGCCCACCACAGGAGACCAGTGCCCCCAGGACAAGCCCAACATAGCCAGTGCCAGCCAGGGGGCCCCATGTATGAGGCCCCCAGTGGTACACCACACACATACACATACACTTACCTGTGATGGGCTCTCCCCTCCAGCAGTGTCCCTGTGGTGTGGGTGGTGGTGATGCTGGGGATTGGGGTGAGCACCTATGTGCCCAGTGCATGGTGTTTCCCCATTGAAATGGGGCTACCAGCACGTTAACGCTGGATCTGACCAGGCCGTAAATACTGACGCTTAGCTTAGCACCATTATTTAGGTCCGCCTCCTATGTGCCTGTAGTTTCAGCGCCGGGAGTTAAATATGGTTACATTTAGGAAGGAAACGCCTACTACCTTGCATCTCATTGTCACAATGGGATGCAAAGTGGGTTGGCTCTTCCTGAAAACGGCACTAACTCCAATATTTTGACACTAGACAGGTGTAGCTTCAAAATATAAATATGGAGTTAAATTAGCACCGCTATGGCATTAAAAAGAATGACGCTAAGGCAAGACTAACTTTCCTTAACTATGGGCCTAAATACTGCTGAATATTGCACTAATGTCTACCTATAATCCTTGCAGACATACAAATACAAAATGACCCATATCTTTCAGGCTCAATGTTCTTTGTACCACTTGCAACAATCTCTCATAATATGCATGAATCAACTCCTTGGTTTCCTTTGCTGTCCTAACAATTTTTTGCCAATCAATATCTTTTGGAGACACTTTGTTCTTGAATTCAATTACTGTAGAATACTTTTTCATCACCTTTTCAGATGGCGCACCTGTTACTGGATCTCTCGGAGGTTCACACTGTGGCCAATCAACACTTCTTTTGCTTTCAGTCCACAAATCAACTGGAATCACATTATCAAACAACGTATCCAAATTTTCGCACAGGCATTTTGATTGATAGTTTCACAAATCTCTCTGTCTGCTTGTACCATTCCACTGGTTTTTCCTCAATCTCGGGTAATCATTTGTGAATGACAGTATATCACTCCTACTCCAAGGTACATCCACAGAACCTCAGCTGGAATTTCCCTTATTTTCACATTGCCTTCAGCACGATTGTCTCCTGCCGAAGGCAAATTTTGCTTTGCTTTCTGATCTCTTTTTTTTGTCTATCTGCCTATCCATTTATCTTATGCTCCCCATGTTTGAATGTATGTAATTAATTCTTTAATGTGCATTCTTATTTCGGGCGATCTCGTATTCTGATTATGTTTGATACTGGACTGCAATCTGTAGGTTCTCTTTTAGGGTTTTGATTTTTCTAGATACACTTCATATTTCTCAGCCAATTCTGTTAACTTCCTATAAGTCAGTCCTGAACGTTGAGTAACATCTTTACACATGAAGCGCAATTCTTCTTCTGTATATGTTTCCAAATGCTTCATCTTAAGCATTCCCATAATTAATTAATTTAATTCCAATCTTATCCTGGGCACATTCACTGTCCTGTCTCTTCCTGGTGTCTCTTCTGAGCTAATGTAACCATTTGTTTCACTGGTTGCTCCTTGTGGGCTCAGATTGTTTAATCAATCAGTTAACTGTTGTGAAGGAAACCTTGCAAACTTATATGATTTCTTGGTAGCACATCTTGCGGGGTACTGCAAACTATATTTGTGCTCTGATCTGGTGTGGGCATGTAAGGAAGTGGGTTTCCCTGAGGAAACCTCGCATCAAGAACTGGTCCTGCTTGATTAAACATTTGGTTACATTCTGCAATTTGTGGAGTGGTCAAAGTTGGGACAAAAGAAGCTATTCTTCCCATCTCCAAATTGTTTGAATTTACAGATCTCTACATACCAATTGTTGATATCCCTGCAGATGCAACTGGTGTTTCAGAAATTGCTGAAACATTCATTGACTGGGCATTACTTTCAGGGTTACCTGAAGCATACAATGGAACAACTGGACCTATGGTCACAGGAACCATTAGTTCATCAGGACCGATCACATTTGTCTGACTCTGCGGAATTGTCATTCCATTACTTTGACCTGTTAAAAGAGTACTGAAAGTTTTTCCTGTTTGATTCAGGGTAACATTTGACATTGTCTGCACTGGTGTATACATAGGCATAGTTTGATTTTGATTACAATTCTGCACAGGTGCAGTCACATTAGGTGTCTGCACCATCTGGTTCACAATAGGACTTGGCATTATCTTGTTCACAATTAGACTAGACTGTGATCTTTTAATAGTCAGAACCGGTGGATAAACCTAGCTACTTGTGTCCCTGAATCTGCAGGTGTACCTGGAACTGTTTGAATCAGGGTCTGTGTAACTGGAGCAGTAGGCACATTCAGGACTATGGGGGTCATTCCGACCCTGGTGGTAAAATCCGCCAGGGCCGTGAATGACGGAAAGCACCGCCAACAGGCTGGCAGTACTTTCCTGCCCATTCTGACCGCGGAGGTAAAGCCGCGGTCAGAAAAGGTGACCCAGCGGTTTCCCGCCGGATTTCCCCTGTCTGGGCTGCGCCGCCATGGAGATTCCGACCCCCCTCCCGCCATCCTGTTCCTGGCGGTTTTTACCGCCAGGAACAGGATGGCGGGAACGGGTGTCGTGGGGCCCCTTGGGCCCCTGCACTGCCCATGCCACTGGCATGGGCAGTGCAGGGGCCCCCTAACAGGGCCCCAGCATGATTTTCACTGTCTGCTTAGCAGACAGTGAAAATCGCGTCGGGTGCAACTGCACCCGTCGCTCCCCTGCAACACCGCTGGCTCCATTCGGAGCCGGCTTCTATGTTGCAGGGACTTTCCCGCTGGGCCGGCGGGCGCCCGCCGGCCCAGCGGGAAAGCCAGAATGGCCTCCGCGGTCTTTTGACCGCGGAGCGGGCAAATGGCGGTGACCGCATGGCGGGCGGCGGTAGGTCAGAATGACCGCCTATGTTCTGTACTGCTTCCTTAACTTAATGATACGGTGGGGGGCGATTCATCAGAAGCTGATTTATGAACTCATCTTCCGAATCACTCTCATATGTGACTGTCTTTTTACCCTCATTTCTACTGTCTGTTCTGCCTTTGCTGTTGATTTTTTCCTTGTCATAGGTTTTGTACTCCCATCACCTTCTTCTGTAATGGCTGGAAACATTCCCACTCCATCTAGTGTCTCTGCTCTCCATCTTTTTCATTCTGCATTGCATCTAGCTTCCGCTAATGTCTTAACTGCTTTCTGCATTCTGTTCTCAATTTTGTTTGTTTCTTTCTGTCTTGCAACAAGCTCCCAAATAGCAAGGACTTCAAATTGTGCGGGTCTTGAATGAAGCTTTAATGCACCCTCTTTGTCAGTTATTTTACAACATTGTTTAAGCTATATGCATGCTGACATTCCTTTTGTTTCTTACACTTTATAAGCTGGTGGTCCCTCGGGTGTCACTTTTTCCACCAGTCTATCTGGAATAAACACATCTCCTCTTAGCACATTTCATAAAGCTTTGACAAATGTCATTTTTGCATGAATTCAACTAAACACTACAATTTTCAATCAAACCAGGAAGTAATTTCAATCCCACAATATTTTTTGCAAGTTGTTCTCAACTAATAGCCTTCAGTACTGTCCACCAATACCAGCGTGGCGTCACACTAACTGACCTATACCACTGCGGCACAGAATGACAGCACACTCACTTCTCTCAGCGGCTGCAATCGATTCACAAGTGTCAATCGGTCACTCAAACATAATGCAAAATATTGTGGGCAAAAATCAACAACCTATCTGCACATTACGGGTAAGAACTCAATCACTTTGAAAGCTGTATGGGCTACATTTCGACTATGTCATTCACAATTTCACAACGAGTGAAACTTGACTAGCAATTCTCGCTCCTGGTTGATAAAGAACCACCATAGATCTTTTGGGTTCATTAAATATCAACCAACAACTCACACTCACTCAAGAAAAACTATTGGCACCATTAGAGACGTTGCATGACAAGTACCTCACAGCAGACAACAAATTAAACAAGTCTCTTCTACACTTGTGCCTTGTCCTGGGATTTTAGGCCTGGAATTTTAGACCCTGGAATGGACCATGGGACTAATTATATTATATAGGCTAATCACATTAAGAGATACGTGTGCGGAAATAACACATGCAGGCAAATTACAAAAATACAAAAAAGGACAAAAATAATTTGGAAAAGAATAACTCGGGCAACAGGAAACTAATTAAAAAGAAAAACAAATAAAGCATCAGCGTGGTGGAGTTTCTAAGCTATAAGGGCGCTTCAAGGGGAAATGCAAATGGCAGAGGGGAAGATACCTCTCCAAGGAATAACGCATTCAGGGAATCTTTGTCAGCAAAGCATCTGGTCTGTAAGGCATCTGCAAGCATCAGGAATGTGTCTGTTTCTGACTAAAACAGAGCTGCTCAGAACTTATCTCTGAGTAAAGTTTGATCCATCAACACTATATTGATCCACATGAAATGTTCCAAGTGGTCACTGGTGTGAATTCATGTCACGCTAAAGGGGTATCATCCAATTAGGATCAATCATCTGACATCAGGTTGCAACAGTTCCACATTTTCCCAAGTCTGTCATGGGAACATCTCCATTCTGTGCGAGTCCAAATAGATTGTAACAATTGTATACGATCTTAGTCCATGTTTCTGCATTACAAGGCTCTCAAGGCCAAATGGGTACAGTCTTCTACAGTTAAACAATAGACTTTTTAAAAATAGGACTTTCTTCTCATGTAAATTAAATCTGATAGAAGACATTACATTATGAAAAATAATTCAACACTTTTGCATGACTGCAAAATGCAAGCTCTGTAGGCCCCAGTTTTGCTAACACAAGAAAACATAGAATGCATTGGAAAAATGCTTGTTAATAAAACACACATAAAATGTAAACTCATCATTAATAATACATCATGTATTTTATTTGTTTAAATCTGTTTACATTCTTTCTTTTTTTGTCAAAGACATACTACAAATGGATATGACAGAGTTCACCAACATAGCAAGGAATCAAAAACACAGGTTCAGTATGTCTCAGTGAACTAAAGCATAACAGCATGTGTTAGGTCCAAGAAGGCCCTGTCAGGTGGAGACATTAAAAAGAAACTGTAATTTGACAGTTGGCTAGGAGCAACTTTGGAATTACAAAGTGTACTGACAGTTGCAGAGCTCATGTATGGCTGAAATGTCTGTCAACAGAGATAAACAATTTATTGTACATATGATAACAACCAGAAAAATGAACTCCTTGGATATCCTAATTACAATTTCCCTAGGTTGTTAGGTATTCCGCCAAGCATTACTGTATGCTTCATAAGCTAAAAGTGAAATATATAACAGTGAAGAGTTTCCGTGCCCATCAGCGTGTTATGCTAGGGTGTGCCCAGTCTATGGTGGTCATTTCGAGTCCGAGACCGCCAGGGCTAATAGGACGGAAGCACCGCCAACAGGCTGGCGGTGCTTCCAGCCCTATTACGACCGCGGCGGAAGCGCCGCGGTCGCACCGCCGGGGCCGGCGGTTTCCCGCCGTTTTAGCCCCGGCAGTGATAATCTGGGGATTATGACACCCCTACCGCCAGCCTGTTTCTGGCGGTTTGCACCGCCAGGAAGAGGCTGGCAGTAAGGGGTGTCCTGGGGCCCCTGGGGGCCCCTGCACTGCCCATGCCACTGGCATGGGCAGTGCAGGGGCCCCCTAACAGGGCCCGGCCAGCTTATGCAGACAGTGAAAAGCGCGACGGGTGCAACTGCACCCGTCGCACGGCCGCAACACCGCCGGCACCATTAGGAGCCAGCTCCTATGTTGCGGCCTCATCCCCGCCGGCCCAGTAGGAATGTCATAATGGGGGCCGCGCGAGTGCGGCCGCATTGGCGGCCGCGCGAGTGCGGCCGCATTGGCGGCCGCACGGAGGTTACCGCCTGGCGGGCGGCGGTAGCCGCCCGCCAAGGTAGTAATGACCCCCTATGTTTTATGTCTAATGGTGCTCAGATGTCACAAAGGGCAAGGGTTGCACCGCCACCGGCGATGTGGATTCTGCAACAGGTGCCTTAGGCATAACATCTGTGGGGACGTGCAATGAAGTATGTAAATCAGACATGATAGCATCCCAGGCGCTAGCTACATGGTATTTATGGAGCCCCAAGCTGTCTTCTCTGTGAAGGGCAATACATTTGGCTCGTGACCATACCGTCAATGACTGGGTCCAGGATTTCATCTGTGGGGGATCAAGTGATTTCCACCTGTGGGTAATGAGTCTTTTGGCCAGTAGGAGGCTCAGATCTATGAATCAGGATGTGGTCCTAGGTTTTTTGCTCCTACAATACAAGCCCAATATACATGCCTCGCTTGTAGTCAGAACGTCTTGTCTAGTGCAGATGCATAGGTAATGTTTCACTGCTGGCCAATAGAGGTGCATGCGAGGACATGACCATAGCATATGTATAAGTTTTGCGTCTACCAGGCAACACGAGGACACTCCACGTCTATGTGGCAAAAGTGTCTATTGAGCTTGCAGGTGTGAGATAGGCTCTGTGTATTATATATTTAACTGAATTAAATGAAAATTGATATTATGGGGGATGTAGGTGGGACTTTCTAGGACCTTGATCCACTTTTTATCTGTAAATGGCCTGCCAAGATCTCATTCCCAGTAAGTATAGAGTGTCTCAAGGGGGGGTGCCATGTGTATGCGCAGAGAATTGGCTACCCAATGAATAAGGCTCCTGCTATGACCTAATACATGAAGATATTAGATTGTGTAGTGCGTTTGTGACTCTATTTTCATGTTGCTCCATTCCTTCCTCAATACACCAATCAGTGAATTGTCTAGGGTGAAGTTGCCCACCTTCCATCAACGTCTCAGATGTGAGGAGTTTCGCATCTTCATACATGTCTCCAACATAAAGTATTCCTGCTTTATGCCACTGAGTCAATTTTGTTCCAGAGGTAACATGCTCCCCTCTTAGTGCTCCTAGAAGGGCTAGCACTGGGGCATATGTAGTTGTTCCCCTCGTGAGGTGAAGGCCTTGGCGATAGCAGCAATATGCCACCCGTAAGAGTGAAGGTTGAGGTGCAGGGGCTTTAGTGCAGGGGTGGAATAAGTGCAATAGCCTTACTTGCTCCCAGGCTGGTGTTACAGCTGCAGTGTCTGACAGCTGCAGACCAGCAAGCCACCGCACCACCCATTGCAACTGAGATGACAGGTAATAGTGCTCGAAGTTCGGCAATGCCAGACCACCACAATCAGTCAGTTGAAAACGTTTAGGAAGTGCCACACGGAGGCAGGAAGGATTCCCTATAAAATCTCTGAGTAGACTGTCCAGGATCCGGAAGAATGAGGGCGAGATATAAACTGGAAAGTTCTCAAAATAGTATAAGAGTCTAGGTAGGGCAACCATCTTAAGCAGGGCTATGTTCAATGCTACTGTAAGTGGTAGTGACTTCCAGAGTGACATTTGCTCTCAGAACAATGTGACTGCACGTATAATGTTGCCGTCCAGCAGATCAGCATGTGTGTGAAACAAAGTGACTGGCTGCCAGGTGAGGGAGATTCCGTCCATTGTGAGCTGTGAGCTGTGAACTTGGTGCCATTGGGTTCAGTGGGAAGAGGACTGATTTAGTCCAGTTCACATGCAGACCGGAGAGGTCTGCATATGCCTGGAGGGTGTGAGTTAGTGTGTCAGGCACTGAGTAAATGTCCTTGAGGTATATGAATAGATCCTCTGCGTAGAGGGAAATTATATGTATGCCATCAATTAGTGGTATGCCCCAGTCATTGCCAATGCACGTAGGTCCACAGCTAGTGGCTTAATTGCCAGGGAGAACAATACCAGGGAATTGCCAGGGAAAGAGGGCAACCCTGATGTGTTCCTCTATGTATTTTAAGTGGGTCCGATATGAGGGATCCCATTTTGACTCTAGCACGCAGCAGCATATATAGTAGGCATATGAGACGCAGAAAGCAAACTCCGAATCAGTATCTTGGGAGGACCTCAAATAGCAAAGGCCACTCCAAAGAGGCAAAGTCCTTTTCCAGGTCCAACATGAAGCATCCTGAGTTAGGCCATCTATCCAGAGAGCAAGCCAGAATTCTAAAGAGTCTGCACAGGTTCAATGAAGTAGCACGAGCTGGAATGAAACCATTTTGGTCTAGGTGTACCAGCGCAGGTACTGGTGGCACCAAATGGTCCGCCAATATTTTGACCAGTATTTTGTATTCGGTGTTGAAGAGTGCCAAAGGGTGATAAGCACTCAAGGAAGGAGTCTTTCTGTTATGGACACAGGTAGACATGCATCTTGTAGGGCTTCCTTGTACACCACTGTTGCAGGGCTAACAGCCGGGCATACACATTGTGTAACTCTGCTGGCAATCCGTCAGTCCCCGGCGTTTTCCCTGTAGCAGAGCACATATGGCTCCCTGAATTTCGAAGATTGTTCTGGGTTTGTCCAGTTCCAGTTGCTGCTACTGTGTGACAGAGGGTAAAGGCACTGTTACTAAATAGGCGGAAAAGCTCTCTGAGGTGGTGATGATTGTTGATGTGTATTATGTAGTGTAGTGGTGAGTACCTTTCTGATGTATCTTGTGTTGTGTGTAAAGCACGTCACCCTGTGACAAGCATAATCCTGTAATTGGCTTGTCTGGTCGGTTCTGGTGAATCAGCCATGCAAGCAGGATGACAGCCCTGTCCGTTGTGGCATGCATCCTGGTAAATGAGCAGTGTAATTAAGGCAGCACAGGCGCTCTAGGAACTCTGAGCAATCTTGTTGTGCCTTCGCCAATTTAAGTCTGCTGCATGCCTCTCACGCATCTTCAGTCTCAAAAATATCTTTATCTAGTTTCTGACGCATGTTCCAACTAATACCTAAGCAATGTCCCCTCAATGTTACCTTAAACGCATCCCATTCTAGTGAGCGTGTGTCAACTGTGTTAGTGTTGTGTTTGAAATAATTGTTGGTGACTGTAGCAAGCAAGGATCAAAAGGGCGGGTCTTCCAACGTGGCCGGTTGGAGGCACCAGGGGGGAACTGGAAGACATTCTGGTTCCCATGCCAGACTCAGATATTGGGAATTGTGATCTGAGGACATGTGGAATAAGGCCTCACATACCAATCAGCCTGTTGATTCTAACCTGTAAGTGATGTGGTGCTGAATAGAAAAAATATATCCGATCCGTGGTGTTTCAAGAGCGCCGAATATCTGTTAGTTGCCAGCCCTGTAACCAGTCTCATAGAGTTTGTGCGTTGGATGTGGCTATTGTACAGGGCAGAGGCAGGAATGATCTGTCTAAGCTCGAACCCAGCACACTGTTGAAAACTCCCCAAATGAGCTAAGGGAGTCCACTCCAGGGGGGCAACACCTGTGAGGGGTGCACGTTGGAAGGAAGTCTGCTCAGCATAAATAGTTCCCAACAGTAGATGGTGTCCATCTAGTCTACCTTTCATTAACATATAGCGTCCCCCCCATCAGATACCACCTCATCCACAACAAAGGGCACCCCATCTGAATCCAGAAAAGTACTCCTCTTGCGTATGAGGAGAAGCCAGTAGCGAAGCTTTGCTCGTGCCAATGGCGCTGCGGCCTAGATGCCTCCAGATGAGTAGGATGTGTTTCTTGCAAAAGTGCAATATGTATATTGTGTTTCTTGAGGTAGGAATAAATTGTGTAGCGACACCTGGGAGTATGAATACTGCGCACGTTCCATGTTATTATTTTATTGTGTGTCATCTTGTGTACAACATTTGTAATAATGCAGAGCACTGTATTGGGGCCGAGATAGGTGGGGACCTCGGGTGTTGTTGAATAAGAGGATATCCGTTAATTCTATTGAGTATGTAATTATGAATATGTAAACATAACTAGTGTTACCAAACAGAGGGGTGAAAAAAATACCATTGAGGCAGTACAGAGCAACAGTGGCTGTCCAAACTAGAACAGTAAAGTCCACACTTCAATAGGTGTGGGAGTACCGTGAGCAGCTGTAAGGTGTTGTATCTACCGATATCACAGGTCCCCCTGGTTAACCAAGTTTGCTACACATCCTCACAGGGAGGGTGCCTCCACTCCCACTAGCTGTGGCTCAGATCATGTGCAGGTGTAGGCAGACATGGAGCCCCGCTTGTTGCTAAATTGACCAATTTGTATAGTCTCTAGAAACCTACAATAGAGCAACTGCCAAGTACAAAAGGTGTAAGTGATAGAGTAGTATATACTGAAAAGTGATATGGGATGATAAAAATATTGGCTCATATAAATGTATTGGCTGTTTGTGGTGTCACTTCAGGCATTGTCTCTGAGCCCAGAAGGGATGACCAGGTGGACATGGAGCTCTTGTCACCAGAGGATCAGGCAGCATCGTCCTCTGTGTTGGAGTGTTGCCTTGTCTCTGTGAGAGTAGCAGCTTGTTGAATGGTCTGGCAATGTTCTGCAATGATCTGCTTTAGGTTAGGCACAGCTCTAGGGGAGGGTGAGTAGCGTGATCCAGTGCTGTCCTCTTGTCAATGATCGTTCAGAGGTAAACGTCCCACCGGCTCCTGAGTCAGCGAGGGTCTGCTGGCCTTCCATCCTCCAGTAAAAAAAAAAAAATGCACAATGAGGGTCCCCTCATGTAAATAAGATGAAAGAATTTAAATAAACAATTCACATGAAAAAATTCATTCGAAATATCAGTCCATATCACACCAAACTGGTCCTGGAGAAAATCAATAGAATCAATCGATGAGTCCAAAGTTTATTCAAAATCTGATTAACATTCAACAGTCTGAAATCCACACAAATTTATGCTTCCAGCCAACACGTGTTTCGTCTTGGGAAATAATTATATCCCTTTCGACTTCTTCAGGGCTTAATTGTTCATCCATATTCCACAACAATAATCGATATCAAGGTTTCATTTCTATGCAGGTGCCTAGCTCTGTGTCGGGCTTTTTTCAAGATCTTATTAGAGTAACCGCGTGCTGAAAACCTCCTTTCCATGTCATTTATTTGGGCAACAAATTCATCATCTATGCTACAATTACGTTGTGCCCTCATAAATTCTCCAAAGGGAATTGATGCCACCTGATGTCTGGGGTGAGCACTTTTAGCATGCAGAATAGAATTGCAGGCAGTTGCCTTCCGAAAAATTCTACTATGAATTTTATCATTGGAAATAAAGAGTTCTACATCCAAAAATTCAATCTTGACAGCACTAAATTGAAAGGTAAATCTGACGTTCATATCATTAGAGTTTATAAAACTACAAAATTCAATAAGTTTCTCCTCACCTCCTGTCCAGATCATTAAACAGTCATCTATATAGCGACCCCAAAACAATATAAACGTTTGCCAGACAGCGGCCTCTGGGCCCCAAATCCACGTGTGTTCAAACCATCCCATGAACAGGTTCGCATAGGATGGAGAGAATTTGGAGCCCATTGCTACACCTTGTTTTTGTCGAAACCACATATTGTTAAACATGAAAAAATTGTTGGTAGTAATCAAATCAATCATATCCAATAGCATCTTGGTATGATTCCACAAGTTTGCTGATCTCTTATGTAAAAAGAATTTCAAAGCTTCTGAGCCCAAGTTATGTTTAATACAGGTGTACAATGATACCACGTCTAAAGTTACCAAAAGCATGTTGCTGTCCCACTCTACATCGCTAAGAATACTGAGGATATGCGTGGTGTCTCTGATAAAGGAAGGAAGATTATGAACCAGTGGTTGCAAGAAACAGTCAACAAATTCTGAAAGCCTTTCCGTGGGACCAAGAATACCCGAAACAATGGGTCTCCCCGGTGGGAAAGGCAAACCTTTATGTACTTTAGGTAAGGTATATAAACATGGATGTCGAGGATGGTGCACCTTCAAATACAGATATTCGTCTTTGTTAAGTAACCCCTGTTGATGCCAAACCGTTAAACTGTTATTAATCACTAGTGCAAGATTTGGGATGGGATTGTGTGAAATCTTCTCATAACAAGACAAATCATTAAGTTGTGACAGAATCTCATTGTCATAGTCCACCTTATCCATGATAACCACATTACCACCCTTATCAGCTTGTCTGATAATAATGTCTTTATTGAGTTTAAGTTCTTGTAATGCAGCTACTTCCTCTGTATTCAAATTAACTGAAGAATAACGACATTTGTTCTTGGCTAAATGATTATCAAAATCTTTACATACCAAATCAAAAAACTTGTCTAAAGAGTTGGAGCCAAAAGATCTCGGAGTCCAACTCGATTTCCTTTTTAAACCACTAGATACACTTCTGTTAGAGATTATATCTAGATCATTTAGAATTTTGGCAGTGATGTCAGAATCTACGTCTCTATCAGCTAGAGATAATAAAATTGCTGTGTCATGAACATCCTCAATAGACAATGTACTCAAGACAGAACCAGTTGCGTCAGAATTTGTACCAACAAAGGAATTATGTTGAAAATAGTTTTTAAGTTTGAGTTTACGTACAAACTTAAACAAATCAATTTTAGATCTGCAGGGATCACCAAACTGGCTGGGACAAAAACTAAGACCTTTGGATAAAAGACTTTTGATCCCTGACGTTAAAACCAAATTTGACAAATTAACTATATTAATAGATGGTACATCCACAGAGTTCATACTTTCCTGTCTCGTGATCTCGTTTTGACACCCTCCACTTCTCTTGTTGTATTTACCCGTTCCTCTCCTGCCCCTCCTAGTTTTTTTGAAGAAGCCATCCCTCTGTTTTGGGCACTTCTGCCCCGTCTCATCTTCATTAGTTCTAATACAAAAATTATTGCCACTAGAAGTCTCTTGAGCAACCGTATCCCCCGAGGCTTGAGATCCCAGATCTTTCCTACTTACGATGACTTGGATGAGGATCTACTAGCACTATGGGGTAAAGAGCTAACTGCTAGTTCTATGAAACTTATGGACATTTTGATCATTAATTCTGAGAGAAAAGTTAGTCAATTTAAAACTGATATTAGTTGTCTAGAAAAGGAAATTGAAGGTTTAAATCTGAGAGAAGCCACTGAGAAAAATTATAAAATCTTGGAGGAAGTATTATTGAAATATCAAGAGGATATCATGCAGAGGAAAGCACGCAAACTCCAGCGGGACGAGAAAGATTATATGACTGGTAGAATCTTTACTTTTGCCAATAAGTATGATCACCTTTTTCATACTGGTGTCCCCCCTGGTGGTTCTAATTTGTCCAAATTCTCAGACTCAACATCTGTTAGTACCTCATTAACAAGTGACAGTGAGGTGGAAGAGGGAGCTAGCACTTCTGCTCAAGAGACTTCTCGTGGCAATAATTTTTTATTAGAACTAATGAAGATGAGACGGGGCAGAAATGCCCAAAACAGAGGGATGGCTTCTTCAAAAAAACTAGGAGGGGCAAGAGAGGAACGGGTAAATACAACAAGAGAAGTGGAGGTTGTCAAAACGAGATCACGAGACAGGAAAGTATGAACTCTGTGGATGTACCATCTATTAATATAGTTAATTTGTCAAGTTTGGTTTTAACGTAAGGGATCAAAAGTCTTTTATCCAAAGGTCTTAGTTTTTGTCCCAGCCAGTTTGGTGATCCCTGCAGATCTAAAATTGATTTGTTTAAGTTTGTACGTAAACTCAAACTTAAAAACTATTTTCAACATAATTCCTTTGTTGGTACAAATTCTGACGCAACTGGTTCTGTCTTGAGTACATTGTCTATTGAGGATGTTCATGACACAGCAATTTTATTATCTCTAGCTGATAGAGACGTAGATTCTGACATCACTGCCAAAATTCTAAATGATCTAGATATAATCTCTAACAGAAGTGTATCTAGTGGTTTAAAAAGGAAATCGAGTTGGACTCCGAGATCTTTTGGCTCCAACTCTTTGGACAAGTTTTTTGATTTGGTATGTAAAGATTTTGATAATCATTTAGCCAAGAACAAATGTCGTTATTCTTCAGTTAATTTGAATACAGAGGAAGTAGCTGCATTACAAGAACTTAAACTCAATAAAGACATTATTATCAGACAAGCTGATAAGGGTGGTAATGTGGTTTTCATGGATAAGGTGGTCTATGACAATGAGATTCTGTCACAACTTAATTATTTGTCTTGTTATGAGAAGATTTCACACAATCCCATCCCAAATCTTGCACTAGTGATTAATAACAGTTTAACGGTTTGGCATCAACAGGGGTTACTTAACAAAGATGAATATCTGTATTTGAAGGTGCACCATCCTCGACATCCATGTTTATATACCTTACCTAAAATACATAAAGGTTTGCCTTTCCCACCGGGGAGACCCATTGTTTCGGGTATTCTTGGTCCCACAGAAAGGCTTTCAGAATTTGTAGACTGTTTCTTGCAACCACTGGTTCATAATCTTCCTTCCTTTATCAGAGACACCACGCATATCCTCAGTATTCTTAGCGATGTAGAGTGGGACAGCAACATGCTTTTGGTAACTTTAGACGTGGTATCACTGTACACCTGTATTAAACATAACTTGGGCTCAGAAGCTTTGAAATTCTTTTTACATAAGAGATCAGCAAACTTGTGGGATCATACCAAGATGCTATTGGATATGATTGATTTGATTACTACCAACAATTTTTTCATGTTTAACAATATGTGGTTTCGACAAAAACAAGGTGTAGCAATGGGCTCCAAATTCTCTCCATCCTATGCAAACCTGTTCATGGGATGGTTTGAACACATGTGGATTTGGGGCCCAGAGGCCGCTGTCTGGCAAACATTTATATTGTTTTGGGGTCGCTATATAGATGACTGTTTAATGATCTGGACAGGAGGTGAGGAGAAACTTATTGAATTTTGTAGTTTTATAAACTCTAATGATATGAACGTCATCAGATTTACCTTTCAATTTAGTGCTGTCAAGATTGAATTTTTGGATGTAGAACTCTTTATTTCCAATGATAAAATTCATAGTAGACTTTTTCGGAAGGCAACTGCCTGCAATTCTATTTTGCATGCTAAAAGTGCTCACCCCAGACATCAGGTGGCATCAATTCCCTTTGGAGAATTTATGAGGGCACGACGTAATTGTAGCATTGATGATGAATTTGTTGCCCAAATAAATGACATGGAAAGGAGGTTTTCAGCACGCGGTTACTCTAATAAGATCTTGAAAAAAGCCCGACACAGAGCTAGGCACCTGGATAGAAATGAAACCTTGATATCGATTATTGTTGCGGAATAGGGGTGAACAATTAAGCCCTGAAGAAGTCGTAAGGGATATAATTATTTCCCAAGACGAAACACGTGTTGGCTGGAAGCATAAATTCCTGTGGATTTCAGACTGTTGAATGTTAATCAGATTTTGAATAAACTTTGGACTCATCGATTGATTCTATTGATTTTCTCCAGGACCAGTTTGGTGTGATATGGACTGATATTTCGAATGAATTTTTTCATGTGAATTGTTTATTTAAATTCTTTCATCTTATTTACAAGAGGGGACCTTCATTGTGCAATTTTTCTTAGTGTAGAGGTTGTTTTACCTCGGAGGGTTGGGTGTTTTCCTTGTGAGGTTCCCCGTTGTTGACATAGGGTAGATTGGTACCTTGAGCGCCATATTTCCTCAAATTACACCCTTTAATATTACTTCCATCCTCCAGTACATTGCAGCCATTCCCAGGTAGATTCCAGATTGTCAAAGAAGTGTATGGTGCCTTCTGAAACAACTCTTGGCTGTGCCAGAAAAAGGAGGGAGTAAAGCAACTCCAGTCCAGATGGCGTTTCACGACCCGGAAGGAGTTACTCTGATGCTCTACAGCTGCTGCGTGGTGGAAAGAACATGACGTTTGCGTTGTCCACTTTTATCTCAGCTAGTTTTCGGGTTTCACTGAGAATGGTGTCCCAGTCCTTATAATGAAGCAGGCTCATGACCAGAGAATGGGGATTAGATCCAGGTGGGGGTTTGCGAGCTGGTACTCTATGTACATGCTCAATGGAGAAATCTAGGCCAGTCATTAGAAGTATTTCACATAGCCATTGTTCTTTAAATTAAACTGCATGTGCTCCTTCCGGAAGTCTGATTAAGCGGACATTGTTGCTCCTAGACCTGCTCTATGCATCTTCCAATAGTTTCTCTAGTGTCTGCATGAGTTCGATAAGGTCCGGAGACAAAATTTCATCTGCTGAGCTTTTGGCTGAATTTCTGCTATGGTTTTCTCCCTGACAGTTACTTTCTCTGGAGGCTTGCAGTGGTCGGCGTTCAGCAAGTTTAGGTTGGTGGCCACATTATCAATCCTAGTCTCCAGAGAGTTTCTTGTGTGTTCTATTGCTGCCAATACTGTGTCTAGTTTGGTGTCCAGGGATACATTACGGTCCTGACGGCCCCTGTCTACGTTGCCCATCAATAGGGATTGATGTTACTGTGGCCCTTCTGTGTTGGTGTGTGTGCGTCCCATTATTACTTTTGCTTTGCTGGCAAATCAGTACTATGTGGATGACCAGGGCTCCAACAGGAAAAAGGGCCATCATGCAGGTTTTATAAGGACTCCAAACACTGCAGCATGAGCAGCCCTATTCACACTGTGCATGTATTGGTGGGTACACAACACATTTCAGCTATTCAGTTCTGATTACATGTTCTGGTTTTGTTAACCAGTGTTGCCACCGATTGCAGGGAGAGGATCACAGGTCATCTATGGGCCTCCACTTATAGCACCACACCACACCCACCAGACCTGAGGCAAGGAAGTTACAGAGGTTTATGCCTCAGCCAACAGTACCCAGAGTTATAGGGCACTTCCTAATTAAAAGCAATAGTAGCAGCTTCTATATGTAGTGGAGTACCTCTAGTAGTCCCAGACTGTGTCAATTTGTGGCTCCTCAGCTTAAGCTGCTAGTGACCGCTCATGACTTTTGTGCTGTTTAATATTAAGTTGTGAGGTTGATTGTGGTGGGGGTAGCACAGTACGATGATGATAATTTGTATACACTATTGAGCTTTGTCTGTGGTGTCAATGCTTGAGGGTTGTTGTCAGATCATACAGCATTTAGGCCTTGCTCAACACTGTTGTTTCTCCCATGGTCCTATGGGTCTGGCTCCGCGTCACGAAGATAACACATGGCTCTCCAGGTGTCTCCTGAGCTCTCTGTTACATGCGTGCTAATGGCTTTGGTAGGGTCCCCCGGAGTACATTCTGCAAGCTTTCCCTTTGCAGTCCTGCAGTAGGGGATGATGGAGAATGGGGAGGAAAAGAAAGGATGCGTTCCTTGCCCTATCCCCCCTTATCGAGTTTGTCTCAGTGTATCCAGATCGTACTCTCCCAGGACTGTGTCGGTCTCTTCTAAGCAGCACAGTAGCATGACACTTCCCCCATGGCCCACATAGTACCTCGGGGCTCAATAGTGTCTCAGAGCTCCTGCACCATTCCCATATTGAGGTTGCAGCACTCTCCACCTGCAGCGCTGGTTAGACCTGCCGTGTTCACACTGTCTGTTGAATCTGTTGGGCTTGCCACTGCCCACAGAGCTCGTTGACTGCGGGTGCACCCCAGCCGGCTGCAGCAGTACAGCGTTTGTCATGCGGCCGCCATGTTCGACTCACATAAGCGAGTCTATGGCCGCATATGGCTTGCTCCCTATGGAGAAATTTGAAAAAACATTTTTATTGCATTATATTAGGTAACAGAGAAGTGCCTTTTGTCACTTGCACATAATTTCAGTCATTCATTGTTAAAAAAATGCAAAAAATCTAAATTTGTTTCTATATTGGCTCAGTTTTGAGTCTAAATTAAAATTTAACATCAACTTTAACCATCTAGCAATTGATTTAATTGAAAAGGCACAAATGTAGACTTGTGAAATACAAAAACATTGCACACTTAAAATGTGCGTCAGTGCAGCTTTCTGTTTTTCTCTCATTCACGTTTACAAGCTTAAACTCGTCAAAGTCTAATGACTTCAGTGACACGAGAGGCAGAGCTAAAAATTACACTCTGTCACTATGGAGAGATTATGTGCACTGTTGGAAAGTGGTAGTGAGGGAATTCATGGAGAAAGAGGTCATGGGGGTGCTAAGAAAACTGTCGCAATGGGCGCCACCAGCACTAAAACCCGCCCTGAGTATTCCTCACCTTAAAAGCACACCACACGACAGAGCATAAACTTGAAAGGACACACACCTTCCCCTGAGAGGCAGTGTATGAAATAGGAACACCAGTGCAGCCAAAATGAACATTTCTCTCACCGAGTCTATCAATTTCAAGTAGCCCAGAAACCCAAAGACTGAAGAGAAAGAAAATTAAAATTAAATTCAGAGAAGAAGGTAGACATTCTAGTGAACGAGATACATAAACACACAGAAAAACGCTTTCTTTGAGTTACAAGCCAAGAGAACTACCTTTTGGAGTGACATCCACTGCAAAATCAATTAGGCTATCCCCATAAGGAGGACTGTGAAGACATTAAAAAGCTGTGGCATTATATGATAAATCTGAAGCAAAACTGCACTGACTACATGTGGGGAATCTGACAGCCTGGAGCAACTGAATGCAGCCAAAGAGAAAGTGTCAGATCTAATGGTACTTAAGTTGGTATGGTATGCAGACTCCAAGAGCAGATTACTGCAGATCAGGAGGATGAATCACCCACACTATCTGCGACACTGTGCAACTAAAAACCTGCATGACCATATGCAGAATGTGATCTCTCCATAGAAAATTGCATGCCGTCCTACATGCAGGACCCATTATGTAAATAGATGAAATCCAGAACCTGCCCGAGAACAACCTATCGCCATAAGGACGGGTTGGGTTTCCGAGAGATGCCACTCAATCAATACATTTTTGCCAAAGACATGAAAACATAAATACCATGTAAAAGTGAAGTGCCACAAAAGTTACAGACTTCTTCACGTCCTTGCAACGTACACACAAGGATAAAGCCTGCATGTGCAGGCTGATACAGTTGTACATTTTGTTACACTACAAAGCAGCATGGCCGTCTAGAGGGCTACAAAAGAAAGCAAGTGTGTCGTATTCCATTCTCATGTATGTAATATAAACAAGTAACTCCTAACGTTTTGTAAAAAAACTTTTCGATGTATCATGTATAACAGCAATCAACATGTCCTTGTCTATTCCTTAGACCATATACATACTGTAGGTTCAAGAGTGTCTTGAGTTGAACCATGCAAACTGCTTGCATTTAGGCTTGCCGACTTACTGATGCAATGCCTAGCTTCACTGGTTGCCTGTAACTAAACAAATTCAATTCAATACCTTAACAATTGCATATAGAGCACTTGAGCACAAGGGTTCCCCGTATCTTAAGTAAAGGCTTAACACCTACTTTCAGAATAAGGCCCTGATACTTTTTCACGCAAACCTGCGCCAATGCAGTTTTGCTTGAAAGAGTATACTGCCAGCTGGTGCCATGCTAAGACGCCAGCCTGGTGTCATATTTATGGCATGATGGCAGCCGGCGGTAAGGCCCGGCTGGCGTCATAAAAAAATATGCTAGCCAGGTGGGGGAGGTGTAGAGGGAACAGGAGGTTGTGCGTCAAAGGATGACGCTAGTATGGGCAGAGGCATAAATAATTACTCTAACCAGACTAGCATCATCCTTTGATGCACAACACCCATGGACATGACTCCTGTCTTGGTCCCCTGGGCATGGCCATTGGGCCCAGTGCATGTAGAGGGGCCCAAGTTAGGCCCCCAATGGCACTTCTTAAAAAAATATATATACTTACCTGTACTTACCTTACTCGCCAGAGGCTGGGATCCCCCCATCCTCTGGCATCCCTCTGGTGTTGGGGGGTTGTCCCTGGGGCTAGGGAAGGGCACCTGTGGCCCCATTCCATGGCCTCTGACCATGGAAAAAGGCCCACAGGTCCCTTAACGCCTGACCTGACCCAGGTGTGAAATAACGGCGGTAAGCAAGCTTAGAGCCATTATTTAAGGCCCCCCTTTCCCCTGTGCCTGATTTTAGTACAGGAGGATAGATATGGCACTATGGCCATATCGTAATTTTTTGTCTAGGAACACCTACCTTGCATCTCATTGACGCAAGGTTGTTTCCTGCAGGCAGAAAATGACTTTAACTCCAAAACTTTGGCACTAGATGGGTGTAGCGTCAAAGTATAAATTTGGAGTTAGGTTTGCGCTGAATTTGCGTTAAAAAAAATGATGCAAATTCGGCGAAAAAGGGGTATAAATATGCCCCTAGATCCATAAGATCCAATAATCTTAAAGTATTGCAAATTCCTAGACATTGCAAGGCTAGGAGGTGTGGGAGATCCTTTGTGTTTCTTACTACCAAGCTTTGGTACACGCTCCCACTTGATCTACATTTAATACGCTCTGAAGCTATCTTTCAAAAAAACTTGAAGCTATTTCTTTTTAATTTGCGAGGTTTTCCTATGTCTGGGGATTTCTAACATAAACGACAATCAGGGCACATGAGAGCTGCTAAAGAGGCTTTGGAAAAGGAGATGAATGTGGATTGACAGGGGCAGTAAATGAGAGAAAAAATACAATATTTTGTAACATAACCACCATTTTTTAAGACTTTCAAAGCAGAGAGGGAAAGAGTGTGCCTGCGTTTTTGTCTGTACCTTGTGAAATCCAACACCTTACCATACCCGACACAAATCACCTGTCCCCAACTATTTGCCAGAAAATACATTTATTAAGGGGGTGTAACACCAGAAATACCCTTCCTGAAGCTACTCATCTCGGTGTGTCAACAATTCACATAGGCCTGGTCTACCCTTTTCTGTATATGCAGCGACTACAGCTAATGAAGACACGGAAGAGGCTCTAGGGTCACAGCAAATCCAGTTAACCATATCATGCAGCCGTGATAGCGGTTTCTTGCTGTTCCTGCAACACAAAACACTACCAGCAAGTAATGACATCAGTGAAAGCAGACATTAAGGGGCCTCAACACAGCATGTAAATAAGCCTGGTGCTTCCAAAACTCTTAAAAAATAATATCTTGCCTGTCGTGTCATATGACAAAAGGATGAAATCCTCAACTTTGACAAGTGCATCCATGACTGCCATAAAACATACTGCACAAGGGGATGCAGAGAGGCCTAGTTGCCGTACCCATAGACTTACAGGTGCTGCAGGTCAATCTAGAAACTTTGAGTACTATAGGTGTACACTCAAAATACGTGAACATTTGACTTACGGGCATTGGCGCATTCTGATTGATATTAAGGAAAGTCTTCAGGACATCCAGGATGATGCATCTGGCAATTTTCAGAGCTGTAGTCTGCGCCCAAAAGGCATTGGGGAACTGTCTGCACATGTGAGAAAATACCTGGGGCAAGAGATGGAAAAATCAATGTCCTAAAAAGGGTAATCCATATCATAGAACAGACGACTGCTCACAAAGAAATCCCTATGGGTTTTGCATTAACACTTTAAAAGGTTATTTACATGCTTGAGTTGATGCTACACAATGATCTCAGGCACCATGTGGTACAACTATGCCCTTCATGTGGCTCATGATCAACTCTAGAGCGGCAAGCAAAAGAGAAGAAGCAGCTGCACAATGCAAAAGATGACTGTTCAAGTCATCTCTTGGCCACTAGAAAGGAGCAGAGCCAGGTCACGTGGCATATAAAATGATTGAATGGCCTTTTTATTTAAACTTAGTTTGTGTTATTATGTCTATGGACATGGGTTTATAGGGTAGCATATACCTGTAACATTGGTGCACAGTGATACGATTTGTCACTATTCTAGTACAACTTGCAAATAGATACGTTTAGAATGATTTTCTGTCTCTTCATTGATTCATCCTGTGTTTCTTTGTTGACCCTGTGTTGTAGTGTCCTCGTGGGATTTTGTATCGCTGTCTGAGTATTCACAGAGTGGCATTTCTGCATGCACAGCTATGGTATGTAATATGCAACACGCTATGGTCATGTGAAGACAATCTTAGAGTGGTAACGAATTCTATCCTCAGCCTGTTCTAGTCTGTGAAATCTATAGTTGAGAATCCTGTTCACTAATGCCACATGTCCTCCTCTGTGCTACAATGTAGGTTTATTTTCTTCTGCTGGGTTCTTTAGATTTGCAAAGCGTGTCATCCTCTACAAACTTAAAGTCACCTGGTCACCTAGAAAAGGATACACATATTATTTTTGTTGCACCATCACCATATGGGTTTCATTGACATGAATGTCACATATGCCTTGAAATAATCCTTATCCGTTAGGGCACCTTTAATGTGGGGATTGATGGTGCTGTGTCCGAAATTGTATAGGTCATGTGTGCTGCCTGGGTACTTAGCTGCTACAGTGGTGGAACAGAATACGTGTAGTAAATGTGTGTGTGTGTGTCTTTGTGGTTTCTGTTTTATAAGTGAAATATCAGCAGGGGGGCCCAATGTGATGTACTTCCAATCAAGGACGCCAAGAACATGTGGAAATTTGGCTATGGAATAGATGGATGCCTTGACTTCTTGCTGATTGGGGTCTTGTTTGACGAACCTTAGGCACTATGGCATGATGGAAAGGGTTGCCTCGAGCACACGTGGCAGGAATGCAGATTATGCATCTTTTGCTATACCAGTTATAGTTCACAGGTGCTCTGGATGGAGTCTTATGCCAGTACATGTACTACTGCATGTCCTTTATCATGAGCTGGTACTATATGCAACCTTTCTCTAGTTGTCAGAAGGAAAGCTGGAATTTGATGGAAAAGGCTGATTATAATGCCCCTTTTTTGCCTTCACCATTGTTTGTTCTCCTCGGGTTTCACAGCACCACCTTTATTTTGTAGTCATTTTCCCAATGAAACCCTGTCTGTCATCAACCCTACTCTCTACCCTTTTGCAGTGGTGGCAGTATCAGTCTGCATATTACAACCATTCATGTTTTGGGGGGATTGGTGTTGTCTCATGTTTTTAAGTTGTTTAATAAATAGCTGTATTTCAAGCTATTGTTTAAATCAGTTAGCGCAGACACTTCTTTGTTCTACTTTTCACTATTTTAGTAGATATGGGTTAGCATTGGTGGCAATGTTAATTTGTACTGTTCTCACCAGAAACACCCACTTGGCTTGCATCATCAGAAATTTTGAATTTGCAGTAAGCATGCTCAGGCGCCTCGAGTACCTTAGTGAGGGGTGCCCCTTAGTCACACCAGTGGCAGAAGCCCCCCTTCCACATCACAAAGGCAGGCAGAAGTGCAGCATAGGCCGGGGCTGCATCATCATGAGGCACGGGGAAAGATGCATCAAAGGTGCATTGAAGCTGGTGCTCACTCCTCTTTCAGTCCTCTTTACCCTCTGCCAGATGCTCAGGTCATCCTGTCGTGTTCATCAGTTCTTCATCTTGCAGCAGGTATGTAGAATGGGAGCTGGGTGCCGGGAGGTGGGCCTTGCCCTCGTACCGAAGCAGCAGCGGAAGGTCCCAGCAAGCTACAGAGATGCCACTCCGGAACCTAGGACTGCTACAATCAGCATGCAACTGAAGGCTACCTCTGCTGTCCAGGGTTAGTCTGCAGTGCAGCCCACTGCACCCTGTACTGGAATCCGGGCTTCAGATGGTCCAGAGATTTGCACCAGCAGAGAGCAGTGGGTCAAAGTATCCTGGCTGGTTTCCCTGTGGCTAAGGGCAAGGGCTCACCTCAGGCAGGCGTGGTTCCCGTGTTATCAAAACCTCACAGAGGGGCGGCCACCCAACATCTCCCTATGGCGGTCCAGGGCACAACAGTGGTCTCCTTCGGGCTATCGAACGCGCAGGTTGGTCAGGGGGGAAGCGAAGGTCAGGGGAGCTTTCTGGTGGGGCATTGCCGTGCAGGTGTTGGCTCAACCATCGACAGTGAACCCCCCAGGGACAGCCATCCCAGGGCAATCTCCACTATCAGTCAGCTGTTTCTCAGCTCCACAGCTCCCACCCTCGCCCCACCTGTGGCATGCCAGCAGAAACCAAAGAAAAGATTTACAAGGGTGAATGTGTTGATGTTTTTTGACCTAATTAATACAGGTGTGGTTCCAGTGAAGGTCATATGTGGGAAAGAGGGGGAGCACAAGCCAAATAAGTGTTGGGTGGAGTGGTCCCTTAAGAATTGGGTTACAGGGGTTTCAATTTATGCAGCAGTCATGACCAAGAAGAACTCGACAGTGGCCCCACAATTGTTTGCGTACATGTCTCTAACTCATAGCGCAGCCTTCGAGGTTCAGTGTTCTGTCTGGCTCCAGTAGGATATCAAGTTTAGGAAGATGAACGCGGTCAGACCATAAATGGCATGGGACCAAAGGGAGATTAACTTATGGCACTCAGAATTCACAATGTCCCCTTATGTGGCAAAATCTGCGCAATCCTTTTGGTCGGATAAAGTTTCTGGAGAGAAAAAAACTTGCCTGTTGGCAATATAACAAGACAGAATGCAGAGTAGGACCACCTGCAAATATAAACATCTCTGCTCCTTTTGAGGGACCCAGTGGCACCTTGAAAGCAAGCACTTCAAAAAGCATGGAAAACCAAAGGAACCACTTCCCACCAAAAACATTAGTCAAGCTAGCAAGCTCCTTAAGCCCATTCGTGTCCATGTCATAATCTCCTTGGCAGGTATAACATTTTTCAAGATGCCCAAGTGCTGTATCATTTTTTCAAAGATAGATTCTGCATCCCTTCATCTGCCCCCCCCACCCGTTTCCCCAAAAGAATCCGCTGTCAGTGCTACGGCAGCCTGATATTGCGTATGACAAAATCATAAAGGAGGGATAAGCAGGGAGGGTGGCTGGCCTCTTTCTGTCACCCCTATCCGGGGACATAGGCCCTCATTATGAACACGGAAGTCAAAACCGCCGTGATCATGCTGGCGGTCTTCCCAGTGACCACCTGCTCCCCCAGAACCCCGCCGGCCGTATAATGTACATTCCTCTGGGTCAGCAGGCGGAAACATTGCTTACGTCTGCCGGCCCAGAGGAATGCCTGGCCAGGACATTGACCCGCCGCCAATGCCTCTGTGCGGCGGGTGCAGCTTCACCCGTCGCGCAGATCACTGCCGTAAATCGGGCAGTGACCTGCGCGATGGGACACTGCCCAGGGTCCCCTGTACCGCCCATGCCAAGTGCATGGGCAGTGCATGGGCCCCCAGGGGTGCCCAGGAGCACCCCTTCTGCCAGCCTTTCCCTGGCGGGGAAATCCGCCAGGGAATGGCTGGTGGATTTGGGATCATTATCCGAGGGGCAGCTGTGCTGCCCTGTCGGATAATGGTGCAGTCCACCGGCAGGCTGCCTGACGGAGGCAGCCTGGCGGTGGGCAAGGGCTGCCTATGGCGGCCGTCCATGGCTTCATTATGTGGCGGTGTGGGCCGCCATGCTGGCTCACGGGATTTCCCGCCAAAGCCGGCATGGCAGCCCACATCACCATGTACATAATGAGGGCCTCAGTCTGCTCCACACTCCAACAAACTGCATGATCAATTTTGTCTAATTCACAATCTATCACTCCGCATGGGATCCTCGGTCAGTGGTGGACAGACCCAAGATCTGTGCACTGTGCATTACGGCACTTTCGATGAGGCCATACTCAAACTGCAGAAGTTGGGTTGAGGGCCTTGATGGGCAAGTCTGACATTGAGTCCACATTCTAACTCTTACCAGTGCACCCAAATGACACTCACCTACTGGAGTTTATTTCTGAAGGGGGCATTTTTTTGTAGATCTTTGCATGCCAATGGGGTGCTCCATTGTGTACTCTGTGTTCAAGACATTTGGTTGGTTCTTAGAATGGACAGTGAAGGATGTAGTAGCCACTGACGGGGTGGTGCATTATTTTGATGACTTCTTGTTTATGGGTACCTCAGTTTCCACAGTTTGCAAGAAGGCCCTGCTGGTCTTCAAACAGCTGGCTCAGGCCCGAGGGGTGCCATTGGCATTGGACAAAACAAACGACCCCTCAAGGTGTATCACCTTTCTGGGAATTCAAAGTGGTTCAGTGGGTGGGGTGTGTATGCTCACTACGAATAAGGTCCTGGCATTCAAGACATCCCTTGAGGCTTGTCTCGCAGCCAGGAAGGTCACCTGTCTACTTACAGTCCTTATATGCAGCTATCTGGCACAAAATGTCAACTTTTTGTCTAAGCACATCCCTGGGATTGATAATGAAGTGTCTGATGCGTTGTCTCATTCCAAGTTGACAGAGTTCAGAGCACTGTGGCCGCAAGCGGACGAGAGAATGTTGGTCTTCCCAGTGGAGCTGAGGAAGCTTGGTGCCCCATCGCTCCTGACCTAATCACCGCATCCCTGGCACCCAAGACCAAACATATGTATGAGTCAGCTTGGCAAGTATATGATGCCTCATTTGATTCTCATGCTGCAATGGAGCATTTCAACCAGAGGGCGTCCTAAGGTACTTGATGAGGCAAAGGGAGTGTGGCAAGTCATTACGCCTAGTACGGAGGCAGCTGTCAGCAATTGCCTTCTTCACTGGCTAAAAAGGGTGGGGGACCCGACCAAAGATCTTAGGGTGAGAAGGGCCCTCATGGGTTGGGAACGCATGACTCCTCCTAAGGAGGACGTCAGGAGACCTGTCAAGTCGTATGCCGCTGTCCCTTACGAGGTTAGTTTCTTCTGGTTTGCCTACTCCTTGCCTTTTTCAGAGCCTTTAGAATTTCTGAAATGGTGGCACCTGCCAAGGCTGGTCAGGGCACTGGGACCGAATTGGGGAATGTCATCCTGTCTGATAGTTATCGCTGTGTGAAGGTCAGGAGATCTAAGGCTGACCCTCAGGGTGGGTGAACCTCTTCCCTGCCCCAGGAGCCCCCTATTGTCCAGTGACCCTGGCCCAGGTGTTCCTGTGGGTGTGCCCTACTTTGGAATGTTCTACGTTGTTAGGACATGCAGACGGACCGCTGCTAACACATTTTCAGTTTACACATATATGCAAGAGCACCTTGACCCTTTTGGGCGAGGAGGCTTCGGGATCAGCTCACTCTCCTTCCTCATTGGCGCAGCCACCACGGCGGCTGCTCTGGGCCTGTCAGGGAACAACATCTTAAGGGTGGGCAGATGGAGGTCGATGTGCTAGAAGCGCTATATGTGTCCTCACCTGGTGTAGGCTCCTTTATGACCCTGTTTCCTTTCCTTCTGTTTGCTGCCGTCAGGCATGGTACAATTTGTGTATACTGGTGTGGGCATTCCTTCATTTGCAGAGCAGCTCAATATTTCATTGGCTCTGGACTTGAGAGGAGTCAGCCTGAAGGCAGGTTTCGAACATCATTGGGTTGGTATTGGAGGACTTAGGTTGGGGGACCTATTTCACCATCTCTCTTGGACCCTTGAGAAAGGTGTGGTAATCCCCCCAGATATCATTATTATTCACGTGGATGGTAACAACAAGGTTCCCCTAGGTAGGTGAGGAGTGAGTGAGGCTCTGTTCTCCACCCTGTCAAGGATGACGCATCAGATGTCGTCGACAGTCATGTTGTGGTTGGAGGTTATTCCCCAGTCGGTGTGGTCTGGGGAAGCGTCCAGCCGGGATAATAATAACTCTGTAAAGAAACTGAATATTTCGGTAGAGAACATTTTGGCAGGTTTTTCAATGAGCATGGTGCTGCACAACTTGATCTAGGTAGCCAGGCCCGAGCCATTTCACCACAATAGCGTGCATTTATCCTTCAGGGGCCAAGAGTTGTTTATCCAAACTATTTTAGAGGCTACAGCCGATCTTGCCCAGAACCGTTGGGGGGGGTGCAAGCTCGCCAGGGAGCTCCTCACCCTGTGATGGGGCCCATGGCAGCAAAATAGCAGGGAACACCAGAAATATGGACTCTTGAATGGACTGATCCCTGAGCGGGGTGTTGTAACTGTGTGGGCACTGGGCTGGCGGGAGAGAGAGCTGAAATGCCGGTGGTCCGAGACTCTCTTGCCCTACTCACGATGCCTGGTTGGAACTTTGGAGACTGCGCCTGTTTTCAGTTACCCCGACGGGGCTGATGCTCCAAGCGGTGCCTTGGATGTTTTGGTAGCACCCTTCTGGATTGGAGTGATGTACAAGGTTGGTGTGCCAACGGTGTTCTGACGATGCCTTATAGTGCTTTGCTTAGGTGCCCGGATGGTGGCGCATGTTGGGGCCCGCTGGCACAATGCGCACCGCAGCCTTAGTAGCAAGAGTCTATTGATTATCACATCTTGTTTGTTCACTATGTTTGACTCCAAGACTGATGTAACTATCTGCTGCTGTAATTGTAAATGCTTAGAGTAGTTTCTTAAGTGACTGTCTGTTTTGAATTCTGCTATTCCTTTACCTTTGGGGGATTTTGGGTTGATGTATAAGTATTATGTGACATATGATGTTGAAATGTGAAGACTCAAATAAAAAGACTACGTGTGGGCGATCCACATGAAACCTGTTATGATTCCTTGCGGGAGGTGATTGTACGCACACTATGCTCAGGTGCCTCCAGTACCTCAGGGAGGGGTGCTCTTAGTACCACCATGAGCAGGAAACCCCTCCTTCCCCATCACAAAGGCAGGTGGATGGGTGGCATTGGGACAATGTTTGGCAGGGACTATGTCATCAGGAGGCGCAGGAGAGGAGCCGTCGAAGGTGCATTTAAGCCGGAGCTCCCCCTCTTCCAGTCCTTTTTGTCCCCTTCCAGGTGATCAGGTCATCCCGTCCTGTTCGTCAGTTCTTCTCCCTCCCACCCGTTCCTCAGTTGGCGGGCCCATGGCAGCAAAATAGCAGGGAATACCGTGAAAATGGACTCTTGAATAGACTGACCCCTCAGCGGGGTGTAATTGTGTGGGCACTGGGCTGGCGGGAAAGGGGGCTGACCTGACGGTGGTCGTGGACTCTCTTGCCCTACTTATGATGCCTGGCTTGAACTTTGGGGTCTGCACCTGTTTTCAGGGACTTCGGCTGGGCCAATGCAATATGTGGTGCACTGTAAATGTTTTGGTAGCACCCTTCTAGATTGGAGGGATGTACAAGGTTGGTGTGCTGGTCCTTTGCCTTTGGGGGATTTTTTATCAATTTATAAGTATTATGTGACATATGATGTTGAAATGTGATGATTCGAATAAAAAGGCCACTCGTGGGTGATCCACATGAAACTTGTTATGATTCCTTGCCCTGGGTGGCGAGTTGCATATTGTGCACACACTAACACACTTGGGCAATGTGCTCACAAAAAATGTTGGTGCAAAATAGTTTTACGTGTGAATGTTGATCAACACTGCTGTTTGTGCCATTTCACACTACAAAGCACTTTGTCACTATTCTCAATTGTCCTCAAAATTCAAGATTAAGGGCCTGATTTAGATATTGACAGATGGGTTATTCTGTCACAACTGTGATGGATATCCCCTCTGTCGAAATCTAAATCCCATAGATTGTGATATGATTTAGATTTTGGTGGATAGGATATTTGTGACAGAGTAACCCATCTGCCAATATCTAAATCAGGCCCTAAATCTGGACCTCTTTGTATAATGCACAGGTTGCAGTTTTAACCAGGTTCAAGTCTGCCAGCCACCATTGTGAAATGGCTAAAATGTCCAACATTTAATTAGGTTCTTACAGCAATGCCTATTTAAGCCTGTGCAGACATTTCAGTGTGCAGCATGCAGTCTATGAATTAACATTATCTCTCAGGTCACTATACCATGGAAGCTGATGGCTTTTTTAATACCATGGCTGGAAACGTCCACTAGAATGGAGAGACTAGTTGGGAGAGCCTCTATCAATTGTATTAGGGCACAGGTCTACTTATCAAAGAGGAAAGAACTGAAAGAGAATTACACTCTCTTTAAACTGAACAATGACCCTATTGTTTACAAAAGAGTACCTCTGTAACTTAGTTTCAAGGTCTGCACCAAATCGAACTGCATGATCAATTTTTTTTTTAATAATGAGGGCCAGACAACCAAGCCGTCTAACATGTTCTCAAAGTCCTACATGTAGTGCATGTCTTCAGTAGTCAGCAGCATAACTCCACTTGCTAAACAGTAATACATAGAATTGTGTCTACCAAAGAAGTTTCCAGCACGCAGTTAGTAGAAATGAAGCACCACACTTCAAGGTAATGGCCCTCATTATGAACCTGGCGGTCTCATGAATGTAAGGTTCGCGGATGGCATTTGGACCGCCACCAATGTGGTGGTCTGAGTGCGATCTTACCACCGCAGCAGTCCTGATGCGATTGGAACCCTAGCACTGACAAGATTAGTCGTCCCGGTGGTCTGGCAGTCATGGCGGTCCTCATCCTCCAGGACAGAGCTGGAAGCAGAGCTGCCCTGGGGATTATGACTTCGTTGACACCAGTGATTTCATGGCAGTAGCACCACCATGGAAAGGTTGGTGGGGAACGGGTGCAGGGGGCTCCAGAGGGGCCTGTGCACTGACCATGGCATGGGCAGTGCACGGGCACCCCTGTGTAGGCACTGTCGCAATGTTCACTGTCTGCTTTGCAGATAGTGAATATTGTGAGGGTGCTGGTGCACACTGAGCTTTACAGTATTGCCACTGGCTCAATTACGAGCTGGAGACAATGCTGTAAGGTGTTTCCCGCTAGGCCGGGGGCGGAAACTCAGGTTTCTGCCTGCCGACTTAGCGGGAAACTTGTAATGGGCCCAGCGGGGAGGTAGCCACATTGGCGGCAACCTCCCCGCTGGAATTTCGGCAGACGGCTTAAACCATCCCCTGAAATCATAATGAAGCTCAAACTGTTCCTTTATTTAGTTTGTGACCTGGAAACCAGCTTACTACTGAGCAAGCTTCTTATGAACACCTTACATTTTGGCGCTGTCTCAATGCATTAAACAACAAAGAGCATCTTATGTGTACCACCTGTGTTCATGTGTTCAAGTGTTCAAGTGAAATACAGAAACCTTAATTTAACTGAAAGTAAAGGTCAGCATGTTTCACCGGGCTGGATGTCAGAAAGTAAATGGGTTCCTTTCACTGTAGAAAGAAAAAAGTTAGGTGCTGGGATCAGGATATAGTTAGAGATGCTCATTGCACCAGCAGGTTCATCAGGGTATTTCACACCCTGTCATGGAAACCAGTAGAAATGTGTTGTGGGTATGTCAACCATATATTTCTTTTGATAATGTATTCATAAGTTGACACGTATAGGGTAACCATCAATTACCCTTAGAGGTCGAGACAAATCTTTGGACTGAGGTACGAGTGAGATACCATCCTAACAATCAACATCAACAAAATCAAATTTTAAAAAATCACTTTCAATATTTAAGTCAGTAATGTATACGCATCATGACCTATGTGGCCATGAATCACCACACTACTTTAGTAATGTTCAAACATTTATTGCCCTTTAGATTAAAAATGCTAAGATCATGTAAATGAACTACAAGATTAAATGATAAAAGTACAGAAATAACACAGGCTGACCAAATCTTCAAAAGAATCTTAACCTAGGCAGTATATTTATCAGTAAGCAATCAAGAACCACTATGTAGAATAACAACAACAGATGAATTATAGACACAGAATGCATTTAGATAATGCAGATGAATTTGTTTGCAATCAATTTATATAAAACAGTTCAATTTAGAATTTGACATCCTTAACTATTACTCTGATTTGATATGCATGTTTGGACTCCATGCCAAAAGAAAGGAAGACAAAAATGAATTTGTAAAACATCTGACTATGGCGCTACTCAAAAATAACGGTTGGTTTTCTAAAGAGATAAAACATAAAAATCAGCAAGAAAGACAATTGCATTTGTGGTTATACCTCTCCTAAATGAATCAGAAAGCGGCAATGTCTCCATCGGTGGAGCATCTTTTGGTCTTCTTCATTGGGCAATGACATAATGGGGAACAGTTCAATATAGTTTGGCCTTAATGCACCTGAACCGTCAATGGCAGAAAGCTAAAGATGTAACACATAATTACACTAGCTTAGAAAGTAGAACTCTGAGCTTCCATCACCTAATTTTGTTATATGAAAGTCCTAGAAAGCAACTAGCTAAGTTTCTATTGGTCAGACTATGGGGTGGTTTAGGTCAGAGTCAATTGAAACTATTCCACATTCTCAGAAGTATCTTTTCTTCATTTTCCCCATTCACAATTGGCTCATTGGCTCTCACTGCAGTCACCAGTATCCACAGTAAAATACAATTGCTGTAGGTCATATATGAACACTGAAGACTATTGTTCCTGGGTAGAGATTATCTCACCAGGAAGACAAACAAATGTTACAACATAAGAACATACCTTTTCTACAGTGACCAAGTCACACAGGATGTTTAGAGATACATCACTCTGCAGCGTTAACATTTCAAACATTGACTCTGGAAAATTAATAAAATGTGAGGCCTTTTTAGAACCAATGCTAAAACATGAAGAATAAAAAATGTCATAATATTTAAACGATTAATCCTTTTAGTATATAGTAATATTTATTCTTCAGTACATTTAATTATGAATAAACAAAATACATCTTCATTAGACAGTTATTTTTTTATTATTTCAAGCCATATTGTGGCTGCCACCAAGGTGATCACATTTTCCAAAACACACGCTTTCAGTTTAATCATTTTCATGCGTGTTATTTTATTATGTTCCAGTGTCATCATTTTTATTAATAATGTTTGCACTCCAACAGTCCCTCCTCTGACGATTATATGTGTTGTCAGAAAAAATATTTATTGATACTTGTGTTAATACTTGTGAGTCAATTCAAAGTTTAGTTTGTCTAGAATAGCTATTGTTTCTCAGTTCTTTCCAGTTTTCAGTTTTTCTCAAATCATGAAAGTATCTGCTTCTCATTTTTTCTAGTTTAATTTCTTCCCTCCAGATCTTTATCTGTATCTGCTTGTGTTGTTGTGCCTGGCTCTTCATTTAAAGTTAACAGTACATCTGAAACCTTTTCATTTGTTTGCAGCTTGGGCCACTTGTCTTCTTTTACAGATTTCTTTGACAGTGTTGTTTGCAAAACTGGACTTACAAATCTTCTTGATTCTGCAGGATTTTGACTTTGACTTGATGTACCTGAAACCTTAGCTAATTCAGGAGGAGTCAAATCTATATGACTTTGATTCAACTCAACTCCAGCTGTGTAGGGAATGATTTCTTTCAACTGATCTTCACAATTGTCTGCTTCTGGGAGAGTCCTCTTCTGACTTGACTCTCCTGCTATATTTGCTGATGCTTGAACAACTTCAGAAACCTCTATTTCATCTCTTAGATGTGTACCTGGATCTTCATCAGTTTGCACCTTCTCTGTTTCTGTCTTCACAGTCTCTCTTCTTGCTCCTTGAGACTGTATAGTAAGTGTTTGTGCTCTCAACAACTGTTCTTCATCTTCTAGAGCATAGGGCACCTTTTTGTGTGTGGCAGGCGTGAATCCAGTTCGGAACCCCAGTACACTTTCCAGCAGTCATCATAACAAGTACAACTTGGCAGGACCCAGTCAAACGAGGTTCCAGACAAGTCTTCTGCATGTGCTTCTTGACGACCACCCAAACACCAGCTCACAGACTGTGACACTGGTCTTGGGATGGCGGCATGTCTGTAGCTTCCACCTGGTGAGAGAAAGAGCGAACCACATTAGCCAGACTTTTACAGTAATGCAGCATATCATCTGTTATGTCCACAAGAGCATTTGCAGGGACAGCTGGCAATCTCATTGCTCTGCACATGAGGATTTCATGGGGAGAAAGTCCAGCCTTTCTGTCAGGTGTGTTTCTCATGCACATCAAAATCAAAGGCAGTGCATCTGGCCATTTCAGGTTTGTGGATGCATACATTTTTGCAAGTCGTGCCTTCAGAGTACCATTCTTTGCTCATCTAATCCAGAAGCTTCAGGGCAATAGCTACAATGCAACTTCTGCTCAATGCTTAAGGCTAAAGATAGTAATGTTATCACCTAATCATTGAAGTGACTTCCTCTATCTGATTCTAAAGAAGCTGGGAACCCGAAGCGAGGAACTAATTCCCTAAGTATAAGCTTTCAGTGCATTAAAAGACATGCAGTTCAATTTGCAAAACCTAGCAATTTGGTCCACATAAGCATTTCCCATTGAAACAAAATCATTTGATTTCTGGTATGCACTGCATTTAACCACAGCAATCTTTTCAGGTAATTGTAGGGCTTGTTACAAATCATGAATTCTATTACCATTTCTAATTGGTGAGCCAGAAGAGGTCATGAAACCTCTCTGAAACCACAACTGACCAAAGTCGTGGACTACTCCAAATCCATATTGACTATGAAAATTGTAACTTTAAGCTGTGCTGATATACAGCATGCTCTAGTAAGAGCCATAAATTCAGCCACTTGTGCAGAAAATACTCTATGAAGCCATTAAGCTTTGAGTATACCAGAAAATGTGCACATAGCATATCCAGGTTTCAATGTTACCATATTATCTCCCAGACAGGAACCATCAACAAAAACAATTTGATCATTTTCCTCTAACAGGGTATCTTAAGTATCTGGCCAAGGTTTTTTGCACAACTCAGTAACCTCCAGGCAGTCATGTTCAATTCCTTTCAGTTTCTTAATTTCAACATTGTCAACTGGGAGCAAGGTTGCTGGGTTAAGCCATGTACACCTCTTCAAAGTAATATTTGGAGAGCCTAAACTTAACAACTCATACTTTATAAGGTGTGCATTTGTCAAGTATTGGGTCTTTGTTTGGGTGAGCAAAACCTCAACAGAGTGAGAGACCAGGACAGTTAAAGAATGTCCCATCACAATACTCTCACAACGAGCAAGCGACAATCCAACCACAGCTACATTCCGCAAACAGCCAGGTAAAGCTGCGGCGACTTGGTCCAAAGTAGTAGAAAAATATGCAACAGGGTGATTTACACCACCATATACCTGGGTAAGGACAGAAAGAGCACACAAATCACATTCATGACAAAACAACATAAATGGTTTTGTGTAGTTGTAGTGGATCCTATTTCATTTTTTTGGGATTCAGGATATGGCTTAGCCTTCTTGTTTGAAAGCCAGTGCCCCATCACAATGTGATTTTTAACCTACTTAGTCTGCTCTGTTTTAGCACATTAATCTAATTATTTCTCCCAAAATGGCTGCTATGTTTATAGTTAGGAAGATGATTTGATTACACATTATCAGTGCCACTCTGTGAAGGCAGCACTGTCAGCGTCAAAGGCAAGTTATATACCGTGGTATTTACATCATGTCACTTTACCCCTTACGTGTGACTAGAACATAATGTACATCTGATGGATATAATTCCTACCCCAAACATGCCTTCTTATTTATTGTTTGGGAACATACCTGAGTCATGCGTCCTTTAAGATCTGTATAAATACATCTCACGCTGTCAAGGTTATCAGAGGGATTCCTACCAGCTGCCATCAACGCTATCTATGCTACACGTCACCTTGATGCAGACCCAGCCTTTGTGTCCCCACGGAGTCTGATCTAGTAACCTCATTCCAAGGTAACGAGGGTTGGGGGGCGCTTCTCAAGGACATGGTACTGGCAGATAATGTTTAACACACCTAGCTCTCTTTAGGTTAGAGATTAGGTTCTCCATGTTAGGGTTTTATGGCCTACTTCACATCTCACGTTTTTGCAAGATGGTGGGGGTCTTTATATTTCCGACCCTCGTTTTCACAATTCGGCTTCTTGCAATGTTCATTATCCTAATCATTGCAGCCCACACATTTTAGAGTAGAGTGCAGTCTTGATATTACAACCGATTGAAAAATTCACTGCATCTCCTTCATTGCCTGTGTCTAACTGAGTTGTTGCTCATGTGACAAAAGGAAAATCTCCATTTTACCACAACTCCCCCAGGATGCAGCACTCTTGAGTCCATGCGTAAAGACTACCACAAATCACCTTTTACTAGTTGGGTTTTTGGTGAGGTACTGCTTGTGAGCCAGGAGGGTTGGGCTGACAGTTGGGACTTGTTGTAGGATTGGCCTAGTTGCTTATAAACAAGTGCTGTCATCCTTAAAACCAGCAGTCTTGCCGAGAGCAAGAGTCCAACTATGACATGGGACATCAACAATGGTGTTTTGCCACTAATTTGCAGATGCCCTAAGTATCTCTGTCTCACACACAACAGGTACCCTAAGAACAATTAGAAGGAGATGTCCATTGTCTTGTGACAATCCTCCTCAGCTGAACAGGGAATGCCTAACTAGGCTGTAGATTGTACAAACTCAAACTCTTAAAAGGACTTTCTCCCCATTTGGTGCTCCATCTCTTTACCCATTCCTCAATATGGCTAATGTCACTGATGTACCTGAGAATGTCCAACATGCAATAAAACAACATCTGATCGTGCATGGCCTAAGTGATGAGGGTGGGGATGTCACATTTATTGTAGAAGCTAATGAAGCTTACAAAACAGACACATTCTATTCTTGGGTCACCTATCTTGAGGAAGACCCTAGAACATACACATTCCATACATACAGAGTTGCAGATGTACATACCGGTATCACGCATATCAGTATCTTGAAATACCGATTGCTTATCAAGAACATCAGAACTGGTTTAATGGCGCCCTACCACACGTAATACAACCCCATGAGATTAGGTCCCTTAGGTAATGACGGACCAACGTGGCCAATGTTTGCCACATATACACCTCACCCCGGTGTACAAAACATGCAGGGAGCAGATCTATGCAATCTTTACAATGAGCTAGTAACACTATATAGACTACTTGTTCAGTTCATAATGCAAACTTTGTACACAACACCAGCGCATCCCGCACCACCAGCACCTGCTGGATATCAATTGGCCACTACTGGGATTAATTCACAAACAGTAGTTTCTCTCATGGGCAAAGTGCACACATAACAAGAGAAAATCCTGTTCTGGATAGCCCAGAAAACTAATCAGCTGGAATCTGTGTTTCCCCATACGGGCCTACAGGAAAAATATAGAATTCTCACAATGTGCTTGCCATTCGGAATGGTTCCCTCAGTGGATGACTGCACCACATGGGATACAGTCTTTGCTGTGATATTATACTGCCACACATAGTACCCCGACACTTGCAAATTTACCAGAAGTGTTTAAACAAATTCAGAACGAACATGGGGCCGGTCAAGCCCTAGATTTGGGGATGAAATTGATGCGTAACTTCAATGCAGTCTCCTCAATAATACTCAGTAACATTAAAGGAGAAGCGGTAGTGTTGGTTATACTCCAGCAGCTCCGAGAGATTGTACACTTGGAACTGGAGAAACAGCTACAGAAAATAATTTCCTATACTGATACTACTATAGGACAGGATAGTTTGGGAGCCAAAGCCAAAAAAGCCTGAAATACAGAGTTCAACCACTAAAGAAGGTACCAAACAAGCACAGGAGTGTTAAAAAAAGCGCTGGGATAAACAAAAGAAAATTAAAGACAGACTAAGTCAGAGAGCAGACTCTAACACCTGGAGAATTCTGAAAGAAGATATATTCTCAGAAATAGAGAAAACATAAAAGCTCCTGACAGATTTGCTGATTCACGTCCCTCTCTTTCCTTTCAGGATGCACTGGATAGATGTAGAGAGTTGGCCGGTCAGAGCAACGTCTTGACTACATGAAAAAGAAGAAAGACTCACCACAGTCTTCAGAAAAAAATAAGACAAGGGAAATGCATTATTGTTGTTACCCCGGTGCCAGCCCTAGAAGCCGTCACCAAAGCTATTGTTCCTAACGCTAAAGCATTACACCCACATTGGATTCAATGGACAACCTCCCTGACTTCCACCGATGTTGATTAAATCTTTGGTACAACACTTCAAACACAAGAATTTCTCAAATACGAACAGGAGTACCCCACACCTCCTCATGTCCTGCTGCTTGACAGATACCATACTGTCATTTACACTGATGGTTCAGCACAATCAGCAGTAGCTACTAAACATCAGTACTCAGCCGCTTGTGCAGCCATGAGCGGAATGATGAAGGATGGTGTTTTCTACCCTCACGATACACACAGGCAGACCCTGGGAGATTGCACAGCTAAGCTGGCTGAACTCAAAGCCCATATCCTAGTGCTGGAACATACGAATCCACGACAACTCACATTGATTGTCTGGGATTCGTACTACTGTGTCCAGTCCTACAATGATTATCTCAATCATTGGAAGTTGAACAGGTTAGAGACTCCATGGGGAACACCATAAAACACAGAACTCTGTAGGGAAGGATGGCTGAAATTAAGGATAAGCTACCCAATTCTCATGTAGTCCATACATTGGGCAACCAACTTGTAGGAGTACATGTTATTGGTAACACTTTGGCTGATGAAGCGCCCAAATCCGCATTAGCTACTGCTTCTGTGGCTGCAGTGGCTCGTTCCCAGATGAGATTGGATAATTAAATACTGGCTGCCATGAAATGGATAATGAAATACTAGCTGTGGTGAAAGCTTGGACTGAAGGCAAGCTGCTACTACAAGCATACTCTACAAAATATTCATACCACATCAGTGCACAGAATGTTGCCTTTCCAACAATTCCTGAGGTTGGTGATCGAGTGATCCCCTACGAAGACCAGAGATTAGATCTAATCAAAGCAGCGCATGAAGGTGTCGCCTCTGCACAAGCTGGTGTTGCAGCCACAATAACACTCTTACAGAAACACTTCTGGTGCACCTCTATACAAACAGACCAAGCAATATGCCTTTTGTTGTGACATTTGCCAGCAAATCAAGAGCCCACCATCAAGTACCCTCTGCAGACAACCCTCTTAGTGCGACAATAGGCAACTATAATGAAAGTACCTGGACCATTGTGGTCCTTTTCAACCTGATAGTGCATACAAGTACATCTTAGTCACTGTAGATTCTTGTTCTAGATTCCTGTGGGTTATACACAGTGGTCGGCTGAAGCTTGAACTGTTATAAAATGCTTGCTGATCTTTATCAGTACATATGAAGTTGCAGCATTCCATTCGTACCAGGGCCCTGCTTTTGCCTCAAAGGCATTCAGGGACACCATGAAGACGATGGATGTTGAACTCCATTACTCTTCACCCTACTGTCCTGAGGAAAATTCAGTTGTGGAGAGGAGCAATTGAGACCTAAAGCTGTCCTTAACAGCTAGCGTGTTAGGTTCTGGCTGTAGTTGGCTTCATCACCTATATGGGGTCCATAGAGCACTGAATAATCTGCCAAGATAGTATTTGGAGGGCACACTACTTATGAAGTTCTCTTTGGGATGCCTATGTGTTCGACTTGGTCCAGGATCATCCCCAACCTTTTTGCCTCCTTCATCCTTTTTTTCTGACCAGTTTTTGTTGGCTTTAGGACTCTGGGCACGTTACCACTGCTAACCAGTGCTAAAGTGCATGTGCTCTCTGTCTAAATTGTATTGGTGATTGGTTTATCCACGATTGGCATATTTGGTTTACTAGTAAGTCCCTAGTAAAGTGCATTAAGGTGCCCAAGGTCTGTAAATCAAATGCTACTAGTGGGCCTGCAGCACTGATTGTGTCACCCACATAAGTAGCCCTGTGAACATAGCTCAGACCTGCCACTGCAGTGTCTGTGTGTGTAGTTTTAAACTGCCAATTCAACTTGCCAAGGGTACCCACTTGCCAGTCCCAAACCTTCCCTTTTTGTACTTGTAAGTTACCCCTCAGGTGGGCCCTGGGTAGCCCCATGGGCAGGGTGCAGTGTATGTTAAAGGTAGGACATGTACTAATGTGTTTTACATGTCCTGACAGGGAAATACTGCCAAATTCGTTTTTCACTGTTGCAAGACCTATTTCTCTCATAGGTTAACATGGGCACTGCCTTTAAATATCTTTTAAGTGTAGTTTCGCATTGGGAGCAGATTGTGATTTGGAGTTTGGGGTCTCTGAACTCACAATTTAAAAATACATCTTTTGGTGAAGTTGATTTTCAGATTGTCAGTTTGGAAATGCCACTTTTAAAAAGTGGGCATTTTCTCGCTTAACCATTCTGTCCCTCTGCCGGCTTGGGCTGTTGTGAATTTTCTCTAGACAGTGACACATAGGAAGCTGAGGTGTAACCTGCATATCCTGATGAGTCTCCTGGGCTAGATTGGAGAGGGTGGAGCTGACACTAAAACCTGAATGAGCTGTGCCTGCCCTCACACAATGCAGTTTCCAACCCCGTGGTGTGTGTCCGGGGCCAGTCATGGGCAAGGCAAGATCTTGTCAACACCAGAGACTTTCCTTTGAAGTTTGCCTACTTCAAAGGCAGAAAGGGGTATAAGTATAGAACCAAAACCCCAGAGTTTTAGATTACTTCTGGAACCAAAAGGAACCTCTGCCAAGGAGAACAGCTGGAGGAAGAGTACTGCCCCTTTGCCTGTAACTGTGCTATACTGGGTTGGCCTGCAGTTGCTACTTTGGCCTGAAAGAGGACATAGACTGACTGCCTGTGTAGTGTCTACAAGGGCTTGGACTGAGCTGGCCTCCTGTTTTGAAGTCCCACAGCCATCAAAGACTTCCTCTGCCAGCACCTGGTCTCTCTGCTGAGACTCCTACCTTGCCAAGGGGTACCCTATCCAGTCCCAGGGCCCTTGAAAGGTGAAGCTGGTGGAACCAAGGTGGCAATCCATGCACATGAGCCATGGGGGAAAATCTTGATGCACCACCTGCAACGCGGCTGTAAAAACGATGTGCCACCTTCATCACGGCTGAAATCAACACACAACATGCATCGCAGCTGGGAAATCAATGCATCACCTGCATCCTAGCTGGAGAAACAATGCAGCATCCACTGGCGGCTGCTGAAATGGACGCAAACCCCGAGCACCGCGGATTCTCGTCCTCGTGCAGCCAGATTTCGCATGCATCATTGCTGGCCATCAAAATCAATGAGAACCTGCCTGGACCCTAGGTGCCTGTCTGGAAATCAATGCATTACCCTCTTCTGAAAGAGAAAAACAACATATTGCCTATCCAACCGGAGAAGAAACAATGCATGGTCTCACTTGCAAGTAAGGATCAACGTATTGCTGACTTTCCCGACACACGCTCGCCAGTGCAGCTTTATTTTTGACATAAACCAGGTACTTTGTGTAACATTAACTCATCAATTTTTTTCTAAGGAGTAAGACTCTTTTTATTTTAAAAATCTGTATCATGACTTGTGTATGTTCAATTTTTGTCACTGTGGTCTTGTTTAATTTACATAAGTATTGGCTATTTTTTTTAACTCATGTGGTGTCCATTTTGCAGTGTTTTCACTGTATTACTGTATGTTTTGGTACAAATACTTCACACATTGCCTTTGAGATAATCCTGACTGCTTGTGCCAAGCTACCAGGGGGTGAGCTGGGGTTATCTTAAGTGAGTATCTCCCTTGCCGTGACTTTAGAGAGGATCCCTGCTTGGACAAATTGCAAACTGACACTATGTATGTCCCAGATTTAGATGGCCCTAGTTTGATGGCAGAAGATACACCTTTTGACATAAATGAACATTTCACTGTCTTACAGGAGCTTCAGCAATTTGATGATAATTCATCCACCAGTGCAGCCACCTTAGGAATAAGGAATTTGCCAACAACTTCTACAGGCTGGATTCCTAAAGTCGGGCCTGGTTCATGAGAACATTGCTGTGAAGAAGGAATTTGGCCCATCCTACAGAGCACCGGTCCAAGTCCTGGAAATACAAGCTCCAGGCCTGTCATTCTACCACCGCTGCCTGGTTCAAAGCAAAAAGATTTGTCTCCATTGACAACATCAAACTACACCATGTGGCCGACTCTGCACAGTAGACCCAGATGTCCCTTTGGTAGTTCCGGGTCCCCTCTCACTACCCAACATTACATTCCTCTTCCAAGAACAAACAACAACTCTTTGGACTACACAAGCATTTCCAACACTGCTATAAATGCCTCCTCGAGCATGGGGATGGTGGAAAATGAGCTTTTGCTGATTCCTGTTACCACTTCACCGACTACAACTGTCCAAGATGTGGCTGTCTTCTAATCCAACTCAACACAAACAGACAAAATTGTCTATTATGAACCTCCACGCCAAGTGGATTCATCCACCAGTAATGCACTGGCTCCTGTGTTTGTAGAGACTACTTCTGGTTATTTCATTAACGTTGATGACTTTTCTTTGACTTCATCCGCACCTGCTAATGAAACTGTTTCAAAGACACGTAAGTTGTACATATGGTTTAACAATAAATATTTAATTTATCCATGGAATGTCTATTTCTGACATTGCTTGGATTTCTACTGTGGATTTGTTTTGTGACTGTTTTCTGTCTCCTTATAAATGGCCATTATCTTCCTGAACGCTTTTCTGTTGAGCCAATGGATGAAGTCTTAAGACCATATCTTTCCTCACATAAGGTCCCAAGAGACTTGTCCCTTGTGAACATTTCAGCAGTACGAATTCTTGATGGGATTGTATGGGGTACTGTTCTATTTGATATATACTGGCCTACTGAGGTCATTCATGTTTCAAATGTTTTCAAAATGTCAATGACTGACGTAATTATACCTGGTGTTGTTTCTGATGACCGGGATATTCAAACAGTTGATTCAATGTATACTGAACTGCAGGATTATACTCTATTTGAAAGTGATAATGTCTACACTAACACAAAGGATTAAGGGAAAAGGTTCTGTTATAATAATTGGGGACATTACTACCTGCACCGATCAACTAGACACATATCAGTATTCAATTATACACACTGGTAACACTGTTTGACCCCACCTGTGGAAAGCCCAAAGCATTATTCAGATGCATTCACGTATTTTTCTGGGAAAGACATTAAGAACGCAGAATCATACTACTTCAAGTTACCTCCTTCTAAAATTAGAAATGTTTTGCTAACAAACTCTAAATTGATATATTCAGATTCCTTTGTTTCCCGACTTGCAGTTGAAGGTTACGAATATAGGAAGAACACTATCGATGTTAAAAGTGTATGAGGAACACAAGATTGGCAAATTTAGGGGAGTGAAACCTTATTTATATCATGCCTTAATCCTTTTCAAACTATCTTTTTAAATGACACAGTTCAACCAACATCCTGTCTAGGGTTCACAAAAATAAATTAAATGAATGTGCCGGGTCTCCCCACGCCGGCAAAATTCGTCAGTTGGCAGTCCTTCCTAAACGTCACTGTGGAAGAATTTGATGCAAAGGTTCAAGCTCGTAACTATAATTCTTCACTTTCCAGTCCTGACGGGTGGTTATTGTGGTCAATAGACTCAAATGAGTGTCAGGCGTTTTTGTTAATTCCTCAGGGTAGTTCAAGATTAGCTGGCCGGACTCTCGCTTTGTCTCGGGTATAGTTACTACATACAGTGTTGGTAAGCTCTGCCAACAGTGGTTACAGACTAACACTTTAGCAGCAGTTAAAGAACATCTTAAAAATCTGTCTGAAGATATAGACTTGCAAGACTTCTTGTTAGGTCCATGAAAGCCATTCTCTAAAAGATTAATCTATGCCATATACAATGAGACCCGGAAGCTTTCGCAAAGGGAAGCAGCTGTGCGTTTAAGGCAGATTGTTAAGGAAAATTTGGAAAAGGCTTAAGCTGTTGTTGATAATGTCATGAAAACTCTGTCCAATAGAATATACTCCCTTAATAACATAGGCCCACTTTAAGACCTTGGCAGTAAATACTGAATACCGCTGCGCTGAGTGCTGCCAGCATACCGCCACGGAGGCGGACATCCGTCCACCAGATGATGAAATATACATAAAAAACTGACAGAAAACGGCCACAACCACAAATCCCCAATATGGAGGAGGATCGTGGACAGGGTGAATGCCATGGGACTACATCAACGCACAAGGGACAACATAAAGAAGAGGTGGAATGACCTAAGGGGGAAGGTGCGTTCCATTGCAGCAAGACACCAGCTCGCCATCAGGAGGACTGGGGGTGGACCCCTACCTGCTCCCCCACAGCTGACAGCATGGGAGGAGCAAGTCTTGACAATCCTTCATCCTGAGGGACATGCTGGAGTAGCTGGAGGATTGGACACTGGTGAGTCAATATTTGCTATCTATCACTCCCCCATACCTGCATGCCACCATTACCCCTCACCATGACACTCATCACCCCACTCCATCCCACACAGTGCATCACCACAATTACCAAAATGAAATGTCAAGCCCTGCATGCCATACCCACTGCATGCACATCCCTTCCAGTCCTGCATGTACACCCACCGCCAATGCATGCACAGCATGGAGAACTAACAATCCCACAATCCATCACCATACACAACCAAAGGTGGCAGGGCAACAGCAATAACATAGGGGAAGCTAGTGATGCAGAATATTTCACAGACATATAGCATAATACAACACTTACATCCCCACGGGTGCCCCAGCCAATCTCAGCGGCAAGGAGTTGCCACAGCCACCCAGTTCCCCACCAGAAGATGCCCTGAGTGACGACAGCAAATCTTGATCTCTGGATCTGGATGAAATCCCTGGCCCATCTGGGACCACTGGTCAGTCGGCTACCCCATCCCACACCCAGTCCACTACAGAGCCTCTCCCCCTCAGAATCCAACACAACAGCAGCCACCAAACGTCCCCAGACCTCTATCCTCAGGATATGTTAATCAGTAGTGTGCCCACCTTTACAGGGATCCCAGTTCACACCTCACAGGCAAGACAATAAGGGTCCTCGGGTCAGTGGGAGTGGGTACACCATCCAGGGGACACAGGCACAGGGGGGCGTGGATGGTTGGAGGACAGCCAGGGAGAGGACAGGCCCAGGGAACCGACTGCCCAGGAGGCACTCACTAATGTCCTGGGGGCTTACCAACAATCCCAGGACAAGATGGGCCAGGTGTTAAACATCATGCAGGGGAACACCACCAGGAGATCAAGCAAGAATGGCACGCCCTAAATACCACCATGGTCTCCATTGCACGGGTGCTGGGTGACATGGCCAACGTCATGAAGGAATACAAAGCACACCAGCGGGCCACTTCTACTAGCCAGTGTACTGACCAGCCCTTCACATTTGCTGCAGCTAATGGACAGGAGGCCCTGCCACAAGATCCACAGGCCACCAGCACCCCTACCCCTGCATAAGGTGAACCACCCCGCAAACGGTTCCTGCAACCCAGACACACACCAGAGACAGTTTCCAAGACCACTGGCAGGAAATGAGGCCCTCCTGAATGTCTCCCTTGTGTCACTGTGTCACCTTGTCCACTTAGACCTGCCATTGCTTCCCTTCCAATGGGCCCTTGGATACTGAACCTGTGCAACAACCAGACTGGCTCACTGCACTGGACTTTTCCCAACCATCTCCCCACTGTATTGCACTTTGCATTGTATACACATTTTTAATAATCACCCTTGGACACAAGTTGAGTAATAGTACTTTATCTGAAGGCAATGTACAATGTATTGAACTGTAATGAACTGCATGATACTGTGCAAATGTCCAGTAATATGTTGATCCATTCCACAAATGTGTCTCAGCAGTCTGCACACATCACAACATTACACTGTTGTAACCACACCCACATCTGCAATAAGGCAAGGGAAGGCATAGGTGACAGTCAGGTAATGACTGGCATTATGCTACAGCCACACAGTACAACACTGAATTGGAGAAATGTTTAATTCAATAGTCTTACCTGAGTGTCATTGGAAGTACTGCGGTTACATTTGTGTCCTGTTGTCCACATCCTCCTCCTCTTTGTCCTCCTCTCTGTCCTCACTGTCCACTGCTGCCACAGCTGCATTGTGACCCCCCACCTTCTGTAAATAGGCACATAGCATCTGGGGGCCAAGTTGTGCAACATGCAGCACACAGCAGAAATTCTGCATACCTTCTCAGGGGAGTAGCAAAGGGATCCACCTGTCACATGGAGGCACCTGAACATGGATTCAGGAGACCGAGGGTCCTTTCAACAATTCCCTTGGTACGCCCATGAGCATCATTGTACCTATTATCAGCCCCTGTTGCTAACAGGGGTCAGGAGCCAGGATTGGGTAGCCGGAATCACCTGCAAGAAGTGAGGGTCACACATTAGCCCTGCACATTGGCATGGGGTGTGGCTCCTGAAGGCATACACTGACATACATTGGGTGGGGACTCAGGCTCTCCTATAAGCAACACTCTGTGCCTTTCTAGTTGTGCCTTCAGCTGTGGAATGCTGCTATTCCTCAGGACAACAGCATCATGCACCAACCCAGGATGCTTGGCAGTGACGTGGGAGATGTACTGATCAGCAAGGCACACCATCTGGACAGTGAGTGAGTGGAAACTCTTCCTATTCCTGTACACTTGTTCATTGGCCCTGGAGGGTACTAAGGCAATATAGGTCCCATCAATGGCCCCAATAACATATGGTAAATGTCCCATTACATAGAATCCAGCCTTCACAGTGGGTAAATCATCTACCTGGGGGAATGTGATGTAGCTGCACATGTATTTGAGCAAGGCTGCCAAGACATTTGCAAGCACATTGGCTGTGACATTCCTGCAGCCAAGCCCACTGTCACCTGGAAAGAGCCAGTTGCCAGGAAATGGAGCACTGAGAGTACCTGCACAAGATGGGGTATTACTGTTGTGCAATGGACAGCAGGTAGCAGATCAGGCTCCAATTGTGAACACAACTCTGTGATTGTGGCCCTTTCCAGATGATAGGTGAGTATGATGTGCCTGTCCTCCACTGCCTGTCCTCCAGTGTAGCCAAGACCACAAGGGGTCTGTATGCGGGTGCTTGCCTCCTCCCCCTCCTATTCCTCAACAGTGGTTGGTACCTAAGGGACCCAAAAGTAAGCAGGGAGTGAGAACAGGAACTATGAACACACTACAGCAATGTACACAGAGCATGCATGTATTTTGGACACTGGAATTGTATAGGTGTGTACATTAGACTACAATGACGTGTGTACTAGCAGTAGAAAATGGCAACCGCCTGTCCTGTATGCAGGGACAGGTGGTAGTGACCTCACTCTGCCAGCATTCGCATCATGGTGGGAGGCATACTGCACCCCTGTGCAATTCCTCAATGACTAGCATGGCCCTCTATGGAGTATGGGAACCAATGATGATCAACGCCGGCGGTGACGGTGTTCACCACTGCTGAAGTGACCCCTATTTTCTTTCTACCACTTCACTTGATTCCTAACTTTCCACAGGACTCTCCACTGCATCTCCACTGCATGTGCTGCTGTGACCTGTGTCTGGAACCTGCCATGGCCCGTGCAACGGGGGAAAGGGCCCCAGCCTTCACATCAGAGGAGGTGGAGATGTTCGTGATGGGGTTTTACCCCTGTATAGGTAGTTGTATGGGCTTTCAGACCAACAGGTGAGTACACCATGGGTGCATTGCATGCGACATGGCTGCATGTAGATGTGTGTGTGTGCAGGCAGTTTGTCATTTAGGGGGTATGGCTGGTGGCAGTGTTAATGCAGAGGTATGGGTCATGTGTGTGCCTGATGAGGGGCAAATGCAGTTTGTAGGCCATATGTGTGACAGGCTGGATTGTCTGGTTCATGGTCTCCCTCTGTTTGTGTTTTTCTCTGCAGGTCAGCGTCCATCAGAAGAAGGGGTTGGGGCGTGCTATCACCAAGGACGTGCGGTCCCTGGAGGTCTGTAGCACGCGGAGCACCCACTGCAGGAAAGGTGGGAGGACCTGAGACGTTGGGCCTGGAAGAACACGGAGACCCAGCTGGTGACGGCCTCCCAACGAGGGAAGGGTGCCTGTCGCAACCTGACCCACCTGATGGCCTACCCAGAGCTGGATGGGCGCTTGAGGACATCACAGGAGCCACAAGTGGGTGAGTGCAGTGTGTATGACAACCATCTCTGTTGCCTGGCATAGGATTTTGGTGCAGGGTGCAGGGTATTAGTCAGTGGATGCCCCAGGATGCCAGCTTAGAAATTGCTGCATGGTCCAGCTTAGGTTAATTGGGTGAAATGCCTGCTTTTTGCTAGCTAGGTAGCTGGCTTTCCATGGCAAGCAGGGCTTAGTTGGTCCCAGTTGGTGTGCAGATGGCAGTGTTTGGCTCCTACCTGCTGTGGTACTTAGCCAATGGTATGCCAGTGTGGTCCATATCACCCATTCTCAGTCTCAGTTTGTGACAGTGATGTGTATGCCATCTGTGCTGTTGGTGCTGTGATTGGCCCTGATGAAAATCAATCTTCATTTGGAGTAATTTTGAAAAACGTGATATTTATTCTGAATGGAAACCGGACTAGTTTGGGCGTCGATGAGGATTCATCACTCTTTGGAGTAACCCTGAATTTTGTTTTTCGATATTTACACTATTTGGACTTCTTCATGAAATAGATATGTGTTGTTTATCTATTTCCAATCATTATAGGGATTGTTTACTATCAACAAGTTCTGTTGGTTGAGTTATATTTAGTATATAATTGCAGATTTTCATTATTTGGATTGTAGTTGATTAATATTATTGTCTTTATGTATTTTTATATATTGATGTCATTATTTGTTAGTCCGGTGCTTTTGATGTTGTCTCTTGATCTTGTTTAGTATGTTTGTCTGTATTGTGTGGTATTTTTATTTGTATTCAATTTAAACGTTCATCCTTCTTGTCTAGGGGGGAATTGTCTTATAATATATGTATTTGGATTATCTTTTGTTTACTTATATTAATAAAAATCATTGTGTGTTTAATATAATACAATTTTAGATCTGTTAATACGTTAAACATTTCGGAGTGCAACTTCTGTTTTACTTTTCAGGTGCTGTGATTGACCCTGTGCTCTCTTTCTTTCTCCCCCCTCTCCTTTTGTCATCCTGTACAGGTGTGCATTAGCATTAGTTGGCGAAGGAGCAGGGACACTGGCGAGTGAGGGAGCTGCAGCCCACAGGACCCAGGAGGCAGAGTCTACCGACGCCGAGGGGACCAGTGGGACGGAGGGAGAGGGAAGCACCACAGTGGGGACAAGAGCTGATACCACTGCCTCTGATTCCTCCTCTGATGGGAGCTCCCTTGTGGTGGCAGACCCCTCTGGGACCACCAAAGCTACAGGTTCTACTGCCACTCCAGTACCAACAACGCCATCCCAGTGGCCCCCCACGAGTTGCCCGTGCCTGCTCACCCAGGAGGGTGGGCATCTCCTCCACCCCAGGTACCTCAGGCCCTGCCCCTCCTGAGAGCCATCTCTGTACGGCAGTCAACCATAGTGAATGCCATCCAGGGGCTGGCATCCCAGACTCAACAATACAATCCCTTACTGGAGGGCATTCACAGTGGCTTGGCGGCCCTACAGAGATCGTTTCAGGCTCTGGCCTCTTCACTGATGGCAGCCAGTGTCCCTGTTTCTTCCGTTGCCCCCTCCAAATCCCACTTCCTAGTCCCAGTCTCCTCACCCCAAACCCATCCCACACACTCATTCTGACAAGCATGCACACAAAACATCACACAAGGTTCGCTCAGACAAACACAGGCAGCACACTTAAGTCCACAAGCACTCACCTAGCTAACACACAGATGCACACACATCATCCACTGCCTCCACTGTCTCCCCTCCTCCTCCTCCATCACAGTCACATCTGCGCTCACACCTGCATGCACTTCATCAACAGTCCCTGTACCTGCCACCTGCACCTGCCACCTGCACAGCCTTGCCCACAGTCATCACAGCAGCAGATCCGCAGACGTGCACCCCACACACTATCCACCGGCGGTGATGACTGTTCAGTGGTGGCAGTGGTGGTGGTGGTGCTGCTGCTGCTGGTAGTGGTGGGGGAATGCTCCGGCCCACCCCCTGCAGCCCTGGATGGCTGCCCACTGGGGCAGGTGGCAGTGCTGCTGGTGGAGCTGGTAGTTGTGGGGGGAGGCTCCAGCCCTTCCCATGCAGCCTCGGATGGCTGCACCACCGTGGTTGGTGGTGGGGGCTCCGACTGAGTCCCAGCACCAGGCCCCTTGTCTCTACACTCTGCTGTTGCAAGCCACTTGCCCTTCCTTCCTGCAGCTGGGGCTGGCTCCTTGCCCTTCCCTCCTACAGCTGGCTCCTTTCCCTTCCTTCCTGCTGGATGGTGTTTGTGTGAGTGCCTGTGGTATGAAGTGTGGTGCTTGCGTTTGCCATGTCCACTCTTGTGTGTTTTCCTTGGTGTCTACTTTTCTGACTGTGTGCTTGGGATAGGTTGGGGTTGAGGAGAATGGGATTGGGAAGAGGAAGTTGGAGGGGGAGGGTGGAAATAGGGACAATGTCTGCCATCAGAGAGGAGGCCAGAGCCTGGATTGATCTCTGTTTGGCCGTCAAGCCAGTGTGACTGCCCTCCAGAAATGCATTGGACTGTTGCATTTGGGCTGCCAGCCCCTGGATGGCATTCACAATGGCTGACTGCCCAACAGAGATGGATCGCAGGAGGTCAATAGCCTCCTCACTCAGGGCAGCAGGGCTAACTGGGGCAGGGTCTGAGGTGCCTGGGGCGAAGCAGGTGCCCACCCTCCTGGGTGAGCACTCACGGGAAACTCGCTGAGGGGCTGCTGGGAGGGCGGTGCTGGTACGGTGGTGGTGGCTGTGCCTGTAGCTGGGGTGGGCACTGAGGTGTCCGCAACCACCAGGGAGCATCCATCAGATAAGGTATCCGTGTCCCAACTGTCTCCTCCAGTCCCTGCCGTGGTGCTCCCTTCGTTCTCCGTCCCACTGGTACCCTCACCGTCGGTGCATTCGGCTTCCTGGGTCCTGTGGAATGCAGCTCCCTCCGTCGCCGGTGCCTCTGCTCCTCCGCCAGATGATGCTAATGCACATAAGGACAGGGTGACAAAACAAAAATGGGGGTAGAGACAAAGGAAACACTTGATCAATGGTGGCACTAACACCACCGTTGGCGTACACGACACACTCACACACAGGGAACAGGTCTACGCATTAGGCAATGCACTACCAGTCACAATGTTAGTCACCAGCCCATAGATAGGTACACTTAATGCAAATATCAGAGACCCACACACTCCTGCCCAGTAGTGGATGCCTACTAGCTTGGTTGGAGGACTTTCACTTCAGACCCCTGCCCAACATGGGACCTACTCTGCAATGCCAGGCCTGGCCTAGGGGCACCCACAGGGCCCCCACCCGGATACCACCCCACCAGGCGTAAGTTGTAATGTAGGGCACTGTACTCACCCCCTTGTTGCTGCTGTGATGCCCCCAAGCGACAATGGGTGCTCCACCTGCCGTAGACCCCCAGGGTCCGCACGTCCTTGGCGATGGCACGCCATATCCCCTTCTTCTGATGGGTGCTAACCTGCAGAGAAATACACACAGGAAAAGGTATCAGTCAGATCGTCCTGTCTGTTACATATATGGCCCACCATACCCCTTCACATCACCATTTGCCACACAAAGAGCCCAGCACACAAGCTGCACGCCGCTCAACCTCCCCTTACATGAGGCCTTCACACACACCACTCCAGTGCATTCATGCCCCATGCATCGTGCTCACAGAGTACTCACCTGTCCACCTGGAGGCCCATACAGCAGTTGGTACTGTGGTAGGACCCCATCCACCAGTCGCTCCAACTCCACCGAGGTGGAGGCAGGGGCCCCTTCCCCAGTAACACGAGCCATGGTCCGATAACAGATACAGGTCACAGCAGCACACGCAGTGCAGGTCCTCTCATGTTGAAGATCAGGTAGTAAGTGAGTGAACAGATAGAAAATGGCGGTCACATCCGCGACGGGGCATACCGTCACAGCGGGCATACATCACCATTGGCCACTGTACCCCATAGGGCCCAATGATAACCAATGAGGAGTTGCACGGCGGTTCTCGACCGCCTCCCGCAACGACACACAACGTCAGCGGAATTACCTCATTTCCTCCGGTCCCTCCATACAGGACAGGCAGACGCCATTTCAGGGGGGTTTGCAGGCCATGGATCCTAACTGTGTCACAGTACACAAATTTACATTTTGGACATATCCCACCAAAATAATGTTACTCTCACAACATTCATTGAACTGTAGTGGTTAGAAAGTACAGATAATGACCAGTTGCTCACACGTTTGCCCCATAGATTGCAACTGCCGTGGATGAATAGGAGATGGAGACATCCACCCGTGTACAAACCCCTGGTGGACTTGGCAACAATGGAGGATAGGCACATTATTCTCAACTATAGACTTGACAGGGCCACAATCACTGAGCTGTGTGCCCAATTGGAGCATGACCTGATATCTGCTATCCGTTACCCCACTGGGATCCCCCCTCTTGTGCAAGTCCTATCAGTGCTCCATTTCCTGGCAACTGGTTCTTTCCAAGTGACAGTGGGCTTGGCAGCAGGAATGTTACACCCAATGTTCTCAATAGTGCTGACCAGACTGTTGCCTGCCCTGATTAAACACATGTGCAGCTTCATCATCTTCCCCCAGGTGGAGGATTTGGCTACAGTGAAAGCTGACTTCTATGCAATGGGACATATCCCCAACATCATTGGGGCAATAGATGGAACACATATTGCATTCGTCCCCCTCTAGAGAAATGAACAGGTGTTCAGAAATCGAAAGAGTTTTCACTCAGGAATGTCTAGATGGTGTGTCTGGCGGACCAGTACATCTACCACGTCAATGCCAAGTATCCAGGGTCTGTGCATGATACCTTTATCCTGAGGAATAGCAGCATCCCTAATGAGATGGCCGAACTCCAGAGGCACAGGGTGTGGCTAATAGGTGAGCCCTGGTTCCCACACAGTGGGTGTTGGTGTATGGGTATGTTGTGGGCCCTAAGGGTGAGTGTGTGGCTAACAGTTGCCCCTCGATATTTGCACCTGACTCTGGTTACCCCAACCTCTTATGGCTACTGACCCCTGTGAGGAATCCCAGGACAAGGGCAGAAGAACGTTACAATGAGGCACATGGGCGAACAAGAAGGATTATAGAAAGGACCTTCGGCCTCCTGAAGGGCAGGTTTTGGTGCCTCCATCTAACAGGTGCTACTCACCCAAGAAGGTCTGCCAGATCATCGTGGCATGCTGTATATTGCACAACCTTGCCTTGCGCCGCCATGTGCCTTTTCTGCAGGAGGAGGAGGCTGGAGATGGCCATGTGGCAGCAGTGGACCCTGTGGACAGTGAAGTTGAGGAGGCAGAGGATAAGGATGAGGACAACAGAAGTGCAGCTGTTCATCATTACTTCCAATGAGACACAGGTAAGACAGTGTTATTTCACATACACTTGACAGTTTGATGTGTGACAGTGTCACTGGCAGGCTGTGAATTCCTACATATATGCCCACTCACTGTACCCTTTGCCATCTCTTATTGCAGATGTTGGTGCCCCACTATTGCTCCTGGTGTGTTAAGTGCAGCCAACTAGAGGTCTTTCCTATGTAAACGTTACTGTACAATTGCATTGCAATGTTTGAACCTGGTTAAATGCATTTTGAAAACATTTGACTTACACCATACTTGTATTTTATCAAAGTGTTTTTTTGCAGTGCTCTGAAGAAGAGGGGGTAGTGCAATGGGCTGGGGTGATGATGCATGAAAGTCTAGGTTAGAATCCAGTCTATTTGTATCACAGGTGCAGTGTCCAAGGGGACATAGGAAGGGGAGCAATTGCAGTTTAAGGTGGACAGGTTGACAGAGTGGGATACAAGGGTGACAATCAGGAGAGTCTTATTTCCTGGCGGGGTCTTGGCAATAGTCTCTGGCTTTTGCCTGGATCGCAGGGAACGTTTGTGGGGTGGTTCTCCTTCTGTGGTGGGAGGGGTGCTGGTGGCTTGTTGGCACGGGGCGGGGCCACCTGTCCACTAGCGGCAGCGGAGTTTGAGGGCTGTTCAGTAGTCTGCCTAGTGTCAGGGGCCCGCTGGTGTGCCACTGCCTCCTTCATAATGTTGGCCATGTCTGCCAGCACCCCTGCAATGGAGACCAGGGTGGGTTAATGGCCTTCCAGTCCTCCCTGATCCCCAGGTACTGTCCCTCATGCAGCTACTTGTTCTCCTGCAACTTGTCCATGATCTGGCCCAGTGTCTCCTGGGAATGTTGGTGTGCTCCCAGGATCGCGGTGAGTGCCTCCTGGAAGGTCAGTTCCCTGGGCCTGTCTTCCCCCTGTCACAGAGCAGTCCTCCCAGCTTCTCTGTTGTCCTGTGCCTCTGTCCCCTGAACCGTGTGCCAACTGGACCCTGGTCCCTGATTGTCCTGTGTTCGTGGGGTGGCCTGGGGTCCCTGTAGTGGTGGACATACTGCTGATTGACGTGTCCTGGGGACAGAGGTATGGGCCCGCTGGGTGGGTGCGGTGGTGATGTTTCCTGAGGGGGGATGCTCTGTGGTGGTGTGAGACTGTGGCTGGGTAACCGACTGTCCGGAGGTCCCTGATGGGCCACGTTGGTCATCCAGATCCTGGCGAGCAGAGCTGCTATCATCACTGTGGGCCTCTTCTAGGGCGGGACTGGATGTTGCTGGCACCTCTTCGCCAATGGCATTGGCTGGGTTACCTGTGGGGATGTAAATGCAGTGTTATTGTTTCTGCGTGTGACATATTGTGCATGGGTGTGTTGCCCTCTATGGTTGTTATTGCCCTGGCAGCTTTGCCTTGTGTGAGTTATTATTTGGTGGTCTAGGTGATTCTCTCTAGTGTGCATGCTGTGGTGATAGGTGTCCATGCAGGTCTGTGAGTGGTGTCCATGCATTGGTAGAGCATGAAGGGCTTGGCATTGGGATGAGTGGGTTGTGATGGTGGGGTGTGTGGGAGGTGGTGGAGTGATAGGAGTGAGGGTCGGGGTAGGTGATGATATGAAGGTAGGGGGGTGATAGAAATAGAGAGTTGACTTACCAGAGTCCAGTCCTCCTGCTACTCCTGCCAGGCCCTCAGGATGCATGATTGCCAAGACTTGCTCCTCCCATGTTGTTAGTTGTGGGGGAGGAGGTGGGGGTCCACCGCCAGTCCTCTGACAGCGAGTTGCTGTCTTTCTGCAATGGAACACACCTTCCCCATAGGTCGTTCCACCTCTTCCTGATGTCCTCCCTTGTTCTGGGGTGCTGTCCCACGGTGTTGACCCTGCCCACGATCCTCCACCATAGCTTCATCTTCCTAGCAATGGATATCAGCCGCACCTGTGATCCAAATAACTGTGACTCTACCCGGATGATTTATCCACCATGACCTTAGCTCCTCCTCTGAGAACCTGGGGTGTCGTTGTGGTGCCATGAGTGTGGTGTGAGTGGTGTGGATGAGGGTTTGTAGGGTGATGTGTTGGGGTGTGTGATGTGGGGTGCATGGGTGTTGTATAGGTGTAGGTGGTGTGTGGCTTTGGTCTTGTCTGTGTTCGTGGTGTCTGTCTCCTGCCAATGGTTTGTATTAGTAAAGGGTTGTGGGTGATGTGGGTGTGTGCTTTATAGTGGTGTGGGTGTGGTGGGTGTATATGTGCCAGGTGTGTGTAGTTTGAATTGTCCAATGTGATGTTGTTGTTTTTTTAGTGGGTGTGTATTTTGAGCGCGGCGGTATGTACCGCCAATGGTTTTCCACAACTGAATGTCCTCCGTGCTGATTTGTGGGTCATAATGTTGTGGGGGTAGTTTTGTTGAGGTAACGGTGTGGGTTTTGATACCACCACTTTATCACTGACCTTTGGGCTGGCAGACTTGTGTGCGTGGCTGTATAGTGACGGATTGGTATGTGTGTGTCATAATATGGTTAGCGGATATCCATGGCCGCGGCGGTATGTTGGCAGCAGTCAGCATCGCGGTAAGTGGGATTTACCGCCAATGTCATAATGAGGGCCATAGTACCTTGGGCAGAAACATCATTTTAATCATATCACATCACCCCATTATGGACAAATGCAAATTATTCCATCTACTAAAATCTTGCTTTGTTTTCCCTAGGACCAGCAACAGGCTCAGGCCAACTACCTTTTCCACCGTAGGGGTGATTTCTATACCTAAATATACTGAATGATCCACCTCGTATACTTATTCACCAACAACTGAGTTTTTTCTCTATTCAATAAATACCCGGAAAACTCTCCACATTTACTAATCTCTCTATTTCTCTTAGAGCTTCATCTGGACTAGCTGCTATATCAGCTATATCATCTGCGTACACCAATCCCTTGGTATCCCATCCATACCTATGGACTAGTAGAATGGCTAAATTCTTCTCTAGCTGTCTAAGTAACGGGTCACTATATATTGCAAACAACAATGGGGAACATGGACACCCCTGCCTAGTACCTCGTCCTATTTATATATTATCAGACTGGCCACCCATTAGCTGTATCCGTGCACTAGGAGGCATGTATATAGCTTTTATTGCCACAAGGAATTTTTCCCCAAGCCATTCAGCCCCAGGATTTGCCACAAATAATCCCAGTTGACCCTTTCGAAGGCCTTCTCTGCTTTCATGAGTACCACTGCCATAGGTTCTTCTGCTATCTCTGTTGCATCAAAGAGTGTAATAACCCTTCTAATGTGATCAGTGGTATCTCTACCCGGAATAAACCCATGTTGACTTAATGTAACTAATTTCCCAATAACAGAAGACAGCCGCATTGCAAATATTTTCAAGTAAATCTTAACATCACTATTTATTAGTGCAATTGGCCTATTTGAGCTCGGATTATGCGGCTCTTTCCCTTTTTTCAAAAATACTACTTTATTAGCCGTAGCCCAAGAAGGAGGGGCTCTAATACCTTTTTGCACCTCTATTAGCAATTTTAACACTACTGGCAGTAGTAAGGTCTTAAAATATTTATATAATTCTAAGGAGATAGCTCCTGTCCCCACAGCTTTTCCAGTGGGAAGTCCCTGAATTACCTCCTCTAGTTCCTCCATCCTGATTCCCTCCCCTAGTGCTTCCTGTTCCTCATTGGAGAGTTTACTAACCCCTCTTATTCTTAAAATCCAATATTTTGTTTCCTTATCTATGAATGGGGCAGGCTTATATAGTTTGGCATAATAGTTAGGAAAAACCTCTCTTATACCTTCTGGGTCTGAGACAATCCGTCCCTGTCGGTCCTTGATCTCTCTAATAACCCCAGCAGACGCTTTATGGCATGCCTGCACCACCAACAAGCGACTCGTCGTTTCACTATATTCAGAACTTTCAGAGTGTTTTGATAGATGCTTTTCCACCACCTTTTTTGCAAACATCTCATTAATTGCTGCTTTTCAAAATAGCACTCTTCTCTAAAGCGATTTTCATATCTCTACCCACCTCAATAGCCTGAATTAATTACCTTTCTGCCTCTTTAAGCTTTAAATGTGCCTTTTCAACCAGGATCTGAGTATGCTTTTGTCTTCTAAGGCTGTAGCTCAAAGTTTCTCCTCGAACCGCTGCCTTTAGAGTATCCCAGACAATCTCCACTGGAGCAGTCCCCCTTTTAATTTCAAGAAACTCCATCATCCATATATTCATATGGTGTTGATATTCTACACCGTAAGAAGGCCTCTCTCAAAAGACTACCCTCTTTTATGATCTATAAAACATTTCATATTTACTTCTAGTATTAACAAGTTGTGATCTGACATGAACCGTGGGTATATTTCCATTCCTGCCCCTCCTAGAAATCCAGGGGAGATGAGGAAATAATCCAATCTGGCCAATTTCGTATGCAGTGCTGAATAATATGTATACCCCGGATCTGGCTTACGCAGTTTTTGTCAGGCATCTACCAACCCTAACTCTTCTTGTAGCTTACGGAGAGATTTATATACTTGTGGTTTACGTCCATAATATCTATTAGGGGTGGTGCCCACCAGATCTATTAATCCATCCCAGGAGCCATTAAAATTCAAATCTCCACATAATATATAAGGGGGGGCATTCTGCCAATTTCACCGATATAAAATCTAACACTGCAGGATCATCCACCACAGCACCATATATAGAGCAGAGGGTAAAACAGCCTTTACTATGTTGTCCCTTGGCCACCACCCATCTGACATTTTTATCTTCCTTCCTTTTTGTAAACTTAATTTTAGTATTCCCGGTCAATATCACTACCCCCTTAGTCCTAACCTTCTGTTCAGTACAGACTACTACCTTCATTCCTAGGGAGTTCAATGTAGATCTGTTACAGTACTCTATGTGTGTCTCTTGCAAGCAATATGTGTCTGCTCGTAGCATTTTTAAATCTTCAGCAATCTTTTACCTTTTCAGGGGACTGATCAACCCATAAATTTTAATGGATGCAATTTGCAGCCTAGCCATTTACCTCCTGTTTCTCTTCTGCTGCCCTTAAACATATATAATTGTCAACAGTCATATCCATTCTACCTTTTCATCTTTACATACCGAGTATCAAAATTCCATGTTCTTGATGCCTTATTCCCTTTTATTATAAGTATTACAATCACCTCTCCTCCTCTAAATTCTTCCATCCCATGTGATAACCCCGGCTCTCGTTGAAAATTAGGATTCTTTTGGTCCGTGCTCAGTTTTCTGTGAGTTCTGTGCTTTCAGTTCCATAAAGTATTCCTTTGCTTGAATCTCAGACGTAAATATTTTAATTTTCCCATTAACCACTGTCTTCTGCCGTGCTGGAGCCAGCAGAAAAGCCTTCCTTCCCCTTTCCTGAAGTGTCTTGATCAACTGTCGCAGCCTCCATCTTCGCTCCACAGTAACATGGCAGTAATCCGGTCGGGTGAAAAAAGTGACATTATCAGCACACTGTGGGGCATCCGGATGGGCTTTCTCAAAGATAGCTCACCTTAACAAATAATTACCAAAAAAAAGACAATATGGTTCTAGGATGTCAGTAATTTACCTTCTTTCATACAGGATAGTAAGGATATCCTCAATAAATGTGATGATTTCACTTGGTCTGAGGATCTTCTCTTTGTAACTATGGACGTGAATAGTTTATACACATGTATACGTAAACCTTTCGGGATTCAAGCAGTTACCATGTTTCTTAATTCTAGGACTGCGGATTGCTTTGCACACAACCAGATGCTTCTTCAGATGATAGATATAATTTTGTCCAGAAACTATTTTTTGCACAATAATGAGTGGTACCAACAGACTCAGGGAAGGGCGATGGGTTAAAAATGTGCCCCTTCTTATGCCTGTTTGTTCATGGGCTGGTACGAAAAAACACGCCTGGGGCAAACATGCTTCGCCCTGGACGGATTTTATTGTTTTCTGGGGGTGATATATTGATGACGTTATTATCATTTGGAACGGGACTATTGATCAACTCATTAAGTATCATGCGTTCCTTAACAACAATCCTTATAATTTGCAACTTAGCTTACATTACAATAAAGACACTGTAGAGTTTTTGGACATTAGATTTTTTGTACAACGTAACAGCATACAGAATACATTGTTTAAGAAATCTACAGCATGCAATAGTCTGCTTCACGCTACCAGTGCCCACCCTGCTTCGGTAATTTAAAATATCCCTTATGGGGAAATGGTACGTGTTAGACTAAATTGTAGTACCAACGACCTTTTTTGTACACAGATCCAATATACTAGACAGCGATTCATCAATAGGGGCTACAATCCCAAGATTGTAACACAAGCCGTTCATCGCATCATGAAGACTCCTAGTAAAGATACTCTAACTGTTAAAACGCATGGGAATAACAAGATCCAAAAGGACTTCCTATCCTCTGTGACTCGCTAAACGGCCCATAGCCATGGTATCTTTAGAATTCTTAAACGTCACTGGCCATTATTGACTGATGTCCCGGGCCTTAAAGGACTTATTCCTAATAAACCCAAAATCACCTATCGTAGAGGATTAACTCTTAGAGACCACTTATGTCCCAGTTACATTTCTTCTCCTAGTCCCACAACGTGGCTTTCCACGAAACCTAGGGGATTCTACACTTGTCGCGATTGAGTATCTGTAATTTTGGACGCGAAAAAACCAAGGATTTTAGTTATAACAATTCGAGGAGATTTACCATTCATCATTTCATCAACTGTAATACCAAATTTGTTGTTTATATTTTGGGCTGCGCATGCAATAAGGTCTATGAGGGCAGTACGAAACGCCCTTTAAAACTTAGAATACAGGAACACGTACGAGCTATAAGAAAACATGATTTTGTATATCCACTGGTAACACATACAACACTGGCTCATCCTAATGATTCAACTATTTGGTTTCATGGTATTGACTATGTTCCCATTCATCCTATAGGGGGAAACAGAGAAATAACAATGTGCCAAAAGGAGGCGGCCTGGATCTGCTGCCTTCAAGCGGTAGAACTAGGCCTTAACACCGATCACGAGTTTCATTATTTTCTTTAATGTGACTTTTTTGGCTTGAAATGTCATGCTGTTGTTCACTACGATTATCCATGTTTCATTGGGGGTGGGTATTACTTTGCTACTTGTTCATAACACACTTATATTTTATTTATTATACCTTTATTTATGTGACATTATGCCTCACTGATTTAGTTCTTTGTATTATTACTTGTAGCATCATGGATATCCCTCTGTTCATATCTCATGTGATGATGATGGGTATATAGGTATGTGTAATCTGTATTTTCTCCTGATTCTTTCTTTTAAATCTTTGGATGGTTCCATGTCCTATTCAATTATTATTGTTGACTTGTCAATTTTTTATTTTTTAGTATTGACCCTGTTTCTAGATTACTGCAACTTGTAACGTTGTATATTTTGATTCCCCTACGGCATCTGTGATTATGTTTTCTCTTCTTTTCTTTATGATCAGATTGATCTGTGTCCTGACTTATATTATATGTTGATTGGTTTTCTGTTTTATTATATGTACCTTTTCGACTGTTCACTTTCCTTCCTCTAATCATAGTTTCTACACACATGTTAAACATACTTTTTCTGAACACACTATGTTCTCGGACTTATATTTCCCCCCCCCTTTACTTTTTAATTTTTCATCTCCCCTTTTTTTTCTGCATATCTACTTTTCTAATTATTCACAGTAACTATTCCTATTTTTTGTGGTGTGTTTATATCTCACGTTGGTAACCAGTCAGTCGCATTATCTTGCACCTCCTTTATACATCTTTTCCAACTTTTTCCTTTTTTGATATTTATTTTTGATATTCATTTCTCTTTATTATTTTGTGTTCTTATTCGGATTATTATATTGTTTTTTATTACGATTTACTACCAGCCTCTCTATGGTGGTTGTTCTTAGTCCTATTTTTATTTCTAGTTTGTTTTTCTCAATCACAACTAGTCCCAAGATGGCAGATGGTTTAGTCCTCCTTTTTCTATTTTGAGTTGGTCTATATCTCGCTTCCGGGTTCCGGGCGCCACTTACTAGGACACCCGGACCGGAGGCTTCATCTCAGCTGTTTCTCGTCGGTGGCCGGCTTTATATTTTGACTGGCCGCGTGTGTTCCCGTGCGGCCGCTCTGACCGCGTCATATTACCTTTCCCCTTTGGCGGGACTTCTCAGCTGTTGTTCGTTTGTGGCCGGCTCCATATTCGGGCCGTCCTTGTGGGATTTTCATACGGTCGACATGACCATGTCATAACATCTTCCTTTCATGTGGAAAAGACCGGACCACGGTATAAGCGGTAAGGTTTTCTCTGATCCGCTTATGTTTCCCTTGGACATTAGTTCTCTTTGACTCACGTTTCAGCACTTTCTTTTGGTACTTTAACGTGATACGCTTCCAGTTACTACCATCTTGAAACGCCTATTTGACCTGATACTCTGACGATAATAATTTTTTCCATGAGATTGACCTTGTCTTTTTTACATTGACATTTACCTTCTCTATTTTTGGCTTTTTTCTGTTCAGGTCACTAATTTTCAATGCTTACGTTACTATTTTGACTGACTGGATACCATTCTTGGTATGTCTTTCCGCAGTTTGCTCCATCTGATTTAAATTGTTATGTGAATGCCTTTCCCCTCGGGATCTCACTTTCCATTGGTTTTACACTGATATCCTGCACATACACTCTTATATAAATATCTGTCAAAGTTCTATTTTCTATTCACCTATCGGTTGGTCTTTGTTGATATATTCCCTTTAATACACTTCTCTTTCCGTTTGATATAGAACATGTCTATTTCAATATCAGCACGGGCTCATTGCATTTAACAATGTGTTGGTACACAGCATTTCTGTATTCACTTCTGTGACTTGTCTGTTTACACTTATTTTTGTAATTTTATCTTTTTCACAATTGAAGGCACAGTGTACACATCTGTGCTCTGTTACATTACAGCCCTGAAGAAGCCCTTTATCTGGGAGAAATGCATTGGCTGTTTTATTCTGAGCATTATCCAATTTGTCTACAGAAACACATGAATACCAGGCTGTTTCAATCTACTTCTCGTCCTAACGTATTTTATCTACGGAACTGTGTGAATATTCAACACTTTGGACTTGATAAGGATCATTAAAGAAGTACTGTTCATTTGCACTGCCAGAGCATTGGACTTTTCCTTTTTTCTCATACTATATATTTACTTGCTTACATTGCGGTTCACCACCTTTTGAGTGTTTTCCATTGGGGCTTTCTCAGCCCTGTTCAGTTCCTTTTTGCAGCAGGAGCTTGGTGAAGTTGCACGCCTATGGAGACTCAATAGCAGCATTGTTCTCTATTTGCATTTTCCTACTACTTGGTACTTATAGGGATGATGCGTTGTCTATGAGCTTGCTGCAATCCTTTTTGTTGATTGATGGTTCTAGGATGTTTGAATTCAGAATTGCGCTCTCCCCCTCATCTAGCTATTGGAAATCTGTGGACTCTTTGAATTTCCTCCTCCCAATCCCATTTTGTAAGCTCTGGAAAAGCATTCCGCAGGAGCTTAATCATATATGTTCTGCTATCTTTGCCTTCAGCCCCTTCTTCTATACCCAGAAATTGCAAATTATTTCTCCTCTGCCGGTTTTCATAGTCTTTCAGTTTCCACATGATATCAGTTAGTTGTCCTCTTTGAATTACCGCCTGCTCTTTCAAAACCTCGACTTCGGCCTCCACTATAGAGGTTCTATTCTCCATTGAGTTTAACTTTTCTTCAATTTCCATGCAAGATTTAGCGACTTTATGCACCGTAACCTGCAATTGCTTGGTGGCCATCCGGGCTCTCCGACTCCAACTCCGCCAACGATACACTCTTGGACTCTGATGATATACTCCTTTCAGTTTTACTCTGATTACAGCCACTACTAATGGCTTCTGAATCTTCAGTTAATTAATAAAATTTGCCTCCTCCATCCTTAGACCAGTCCACATTCTTTCCGCCCCTTTCAAGTTTGCTAGTCTCCAGTTCGGAATCTTTTACAGCTTCGTCGCCTACTAGATTTAATTCTTTCCCTTTACTGATATGGGGTTCCAAGGGCTTATCAACAGTGTCATGAATGTCTTGAATGACTAGTTTATACCTCTCCATTTGCATTTGTGTACTGTCATTAATAGGTGCCCTGGTGAAAACTTCAGTCTGCTCAATCTGCCCCTTCAAGCTCCTAGACTCATCTAATCGACTCCCCCCACAGGCTTGTGGTGTGTCGGGGGCAGGTTGCTCTCGATGGGTCCACTGTTAGCTTATAGGGGCTCCTCTCTCTGAGTTATTACTTCTAGATCCTCCCTTATACACGTTGGCATGTCCTTAGAGAGAGGTGCAGGGTTCACGATGTCATTCTCTTGCCCACCGCTGGTCAAAAAGTTCGTAATAACGGGCTGTGATCTGCCCTTTACCTTGTGATCAGACTGAGCCCTCCCCAGGCACATCCTTAACATCTTTAACAATCCTGCCTCAGACTGCACTACTTAATTTAGTCGGTCCTATAGCAGACCACCAACCTGCCAAGCCTCCGTCACTGCCATCCTTTGCTACACGTGTCTGACAGGCCCCCTCCGTTTTGTCTCCAATATTTTGTATATTTTTGGGTGCCATTGCTGCTTTCCAGAGCCAAGGCCAAGCTCCGATTAGCTCACCAATCCTTCTTATTATCTTATGCCAGTGCTCTGCTTCTTTTACTATGAAGTTAAGTGCACTTCTCAATAACCCAATCAGTGTCCATCAAAGAGGCCAAACCTCGCCCTCTCAGGCACCCCCTCCTTATGACAGAGCCCGATCCACCTTGATGTCACACCGTCGAGCAGCCTTAATACAGCATCTGTGGAGCCGAGGTCTTTTTCGCACCGCCCATTACTTCCGTGGAGTACTGGGAGGCTTCAACTTTGCCCCCACACACGGCCTGCTCACCGATGTTTAGGCAATGTCAAACTCGGTGAGATAGCTCTGTGTCTCACGGAGCCCCCCGGAGCCTTCCTCAGAATCCAGCAGCCTCAGCAAGCGGGGGGGCAAGGTAAAGCTAGCACCCAGCGAGACCGCTGTTTTCACGTCCTCACGTCCACTGTAGCACAGCACTCATCCGCCCGGCATCCAGGGGGGCGGGGCCAACAGCCATCAACTACGCGGACACCATCTTGCTCTACCTCGAGATCAGAGTTCTATTCCGACCAGCCTTATGGTGTGTGAAATTAGTCTTCCATTGCACCTCGTGCCTCTTCGAACATCTACCTTCGATGTGTCTTGCTGTTCTACCAGTGTCTCCTATGGACAGAGAACTGCTGATGTTCCTGATGAGGGTTCATTCACGGTCGTGCCCTGTGAGATTGAGGCTGATTTGCGAGGCAACTTATGAGCCGTCCTTGGTGGACTATCTGGCTCCTTCAGGCACTTTGGATGGTGCTGCCCTTCGGGTGATTCTGTGCTTGAGGCAGCTGTGCACTACTGCTCCATGGATCTGTCTGCCAATCCTGTCATCGATCTGACATCTGATGATGTGGATTCATTCCTGGATGCCCTTCCTTTTTATGACTTCAGAGACATTCTCCAAGGACACAATTACTGTTGAATAAATTTGACCATTGGCTTATTCTAAAGTTTCAAAGTTATGCCTAAATTGCCTTTAACTTTGGCCTGCTGTGCTTGTCATGGTTGAAATGTTGTCTCTTTGTGTATAATAACTATTTTGAATTGAGTTTTAATTAGATTTTAATAGTATCTTTATAATATTTTAGTTTGTTTTTAGTTCAAAGCATTTTTTAGCTTGGGTTCATACACCATCTCTAGCATCATTATTATGGCGTCATTCTTGTTCCGGCAATGGGGAGGGTGTAGTGGATCCTATATAGTGTTTAATGGGCATCAGGAGATAGCTTAGCCTTCTGGCATGCAGGCCTGGGCCCCCATCACCTAGTGACTTTTAACCTACTTAGCCTGCTCTGTTTTAGCACATTTATTTAATTATTTCTCCCAAAATGGCTGCTATATTTCTGGTTAGGAAGATTTTTTGATTACACCTTATCAGTGCCACTCTGTGAAGGCGTCAGCGTCAAAGACAAGTGATATGCGTATTCACATCATGCCCCTTTCCCACTTACGTGTGACTGGCACATAATGTACTTTTGAGGGAATTGTTTATATAATTGCTGCCCCAAGCATGCCTTCTTATCTATTGTTTGGGACATACCTGCATCAGGGGTCCTACAAGATCTCTATAAATATATCTCACGCAGAAAACGTTATCAGAGTGATTCCCACCAGATGCCATAAACGCTATCCATGTTACATATTGCTTTGATGCAGACCCAGCCTTGGTGTCCCCACGGAGTCTGATCTAGGGACCTCATTTTAAGGTAACGAGGGTTGGGGCGCTTCTCGTGAACATGGTACTGGCAGATTAGGATTAACACACCTAGTTCTCTTTAGCTTAGAGGTTAGGTTCTCCATGCTAGAGTATTAGTGCCTACTTCATACCACATGTTGTTGCAAGATGGTAGGGGTCTTTATATTCATGACTCTTGTTTTTACAATTCTGCTTCTTGCATTGTTCATTATCCTAATCATTGCAGCCCATGCATTTTACAGTAGATTGCAGACTTGTTAATAAAACTTATTGAAAAATTCCCTGCATCTCCTTCATTGCCTGTGTGTAACTGAGACTTGTTGCTCATGTGAGAAAAGGGCAATCTCCTTTAACCACGACTTCCCTGAGATGTCGCACTCTTGAGTCCATGCGTAAAGGCTGCCACAACTCATCTTTACTATTTGGGTTTTTGGTGAGGTACTGCCTGTGAGCCAGGAGGGTTGGGCTGACAGTTGTGACTTGTTGTAGGATTGGCCTAGTCGCCTACAAACAAAAGTGCCGTCATCCCTAAACCAGCAGTCTTGCCTAGAGGAAGAGCCTAATTATGACATAGTCAGGCATTCCCAAAGCTGGTGCTCTGCACAAACTCTCTCTCAGCTCAGTAAAAGCTTTCATACAAGCTTCATCAAAAGGTAGAGGGTCATTTACATCTTTGTGGGTCAGTCTCTGCAATGGTTTCAAAATAACAGAACAATTGGGAATCCATTGGCGACATTAGCTCACCATCCGCAGAAACATCCTTACATCTCTTTGTGTAACTTAGGATTCATTTGCAAAATAGTTGTAACTCTCTCTCTGGAAACGTTCCTGGCACCCTTTTCTATTTAGTGTCCCACGTATTTCACTTCTTTCTGACAGTACTGTAATTTCGCTGGTGACACTTTGGGGGTCATTATGACCCCGGCGGTGAGTGTTAATGAGTCAACCCGCCACTTCTCCACTCATACCGCCATGGTGGTATCAGCCGCTGGGCCGAAGATGTCAATCTCCAGTCCGGAGGCCAGCATAGTACAGCCGACAACATTTTGAGCCTGCTTACCACCATGGTTTTCATGGCGTTAGCAATGCCACAAAAACCATAGCAGTTGGCCCTACTGGTGACAGGGAATTCCTTCCCTGTCACCAGTAGGAGGCTTCTCCACACCCCAACACACACCTGACACCCCTCCTCCATCCAAACTCCCCCCACTCCCTCCGATCCTCTCACTCCCCCTACCCCGCACGCAATCACACTGACATGCAGACAAGCACTCACTTCACCACTCTTAAACGCATTCACTCACACGCATACACCCATGAAAACAACACAACACACACAGACGCATTCACATACACACTCACACATTCATGCACACAACCAGACACACACACATTCATGCACACAACCAGACACACACACATAAAACACGAACCCAACCTCCCACCCCTTCCCCTGTTGTAAGCCTGACTTACCTTTGTCAGAGAGGTCTTCCGGCAGGGAACAGGAAGGGGTGATGCTACTGTCAGAAGCGCCCGTCAGCAGAACACCGTCAGGCCGTATCACAGGTCATGACACGGCTGGCAGCATTCAACTGGTGAGGCGGTGCTGGTGGTAGCAGCGCCAGCTTACCACCGTCCACCAGTATGATCCCTGCTGGATTTCCTCCCTTCTTGTGGTGGAAGCCCGGCAGTGATCATAATATGGTGGACGGATGGTAGCCACGGTGGCAGTATTTTGGCAGCTGTCACCGCAGCGGTAGGCGGCTTTTACTGCCAATGACAAAATGAGGGCCTGTATACCCATTCTCACCCAATTTATTCACTAACGCACTAGAATCTTGCCTGCATGCTTCCTTTGTCTTTGAAGCAACAAAAGATCATCAATGTACTGAACTAATGCTGATTTCAAAAGCATTTCTAATGATTCCAAATTATTTTTCAACACCTGATGAGAAATTGGCGGAGACTCTGAAAAGCCTTGTGGGATTCTGCACCAACAATATACACGATTGCAGAATTTAAAACAGAAAATAAACTGACTATAATCATGAAGAGACACAGTGAAAAATGCTTGTGATAGGGCCACCACCATGAACCATTCTGTGTCATATGGGATCTGAAAAAAATCACTGCTGGATTAGGTACCACTATACAACATTTGACCATATGTCATTAATTTTCCTCAACTCTTGTACAATTTTGAATTTCCCACTTGGTTTTCTCAAGCCCATAATAGGAGAATTACATGGGCTGGTCAGCACGTCCTTAAGAATGCCTTGCTTCACAAAATCTGCACTTACAGGAATTACTCTTTCAGTTACATCAGATGCCATATGATACTGCAGAGTTTGTGGAAAAACTGCATTAGGTTTGACTGTGACCTTGACTGTTTAAACTCCTTTGATCAGACCAATGTCTTTCCCTGAAAGATCCCAAACTTTTAATGTAACTGTACCCTGTAAGTCAGTTGGCAAATCTGAAACAGTAAATGCAGGATAGAAACGATTCAGTTGAAATTTGTCAGTAACTGAATCACATTCAATTGGCATAGATGAATCATCATCATCATTAGCATTACTATTCGTCTGAATAGCAATTCCATCATTTTTATAGGTAATCAAACATTTTGTTTTGCAGAACAGGACTCTTCCCAGTAAGGATACCGGACTTGTGTCATATACTGCAAATTTGTTCATCCCTTCAAAAATGCCAATTTGAACAGGAACCAGTTTATTAATCAGGTTTGTCTGGAATTGATTTGCAAATCCATCAAACTGCACTGTTTTAACAGAAATTGGCACATTGGGGTCTTCTGCAGTTCTTACTGTAGAGCATGTAGCTCCTGTATCAACTAGGAATGAAACATCATGACCCATTTTTTTCCATTTACATAAGGACCTTTTTGATCCACTTCTATCAAAGCTGCTAACACATTCTTCTTCACCCGATCTCTCGTTCATCACTTTTTTTAAATGTCTTTTATTAGTTTCATCTAAACAGAAATAGTAAGCAAGTATCAGTATGACAGTGTACAAAAGCAGACAGTCATATGATATACAGTGGTATCAGTGCGTCAGTTAAAAGCAGATAATTATAGTACACATAAGTACTTATGACATTTCAATTGACTCCCATATGTGATTTTTTCATGCCATCTTGTGGGGTAACCAGTGACCATACGTCCTTCTGCCTCCTACACGCATCATTATAACCGTACAACAGTATCAAACTTGCAGGAAGACTCCTGTGACAAATGCAGGGGGATAGGGAAGGTAACTAAAGGGGTAATGAACATTTAAGGTGTCTAGACTGGTTGAAAGGTAAATGGGTGATGCATCATGTGCTCCCTGAGTTGACTACATCTAAGGGGTACCAACTTGGAGACAAGGAAAGTGGTGGCAGGGATCTGGAGTGCGCTTTATGTGTACTTACTGGTAGACAGGGGATGCATAAATGCCTGCCTCCTAGTCGCTGGCATGGAAGTAAGAAATATTACGAGGACCTCAGACTAATAGTGGCGGTGTTTATCTTGGCGGCGGCAGTGCAGTCTCTGGGGGTGGGTTATTCATTCCTGCTTCGTCGGCCGCTTGGGAAGATAGTTTGCCTGATAAGTTCAGTAAATAAGTGTCCCACAGCGTTACAACCACGCTCCCCCCATGGCCTGTGATCTTGCGCCAGTTCACTAGCTTCTGCTGTAGGTCATCGCAAGGTCACATGCAACCAGTTATCAATTGTGGGGGGCTGGGTCGCCTTCCAGGACATAGCAATGAGTCATTTGAACAATATTAGCACCAGGTCTACGAACTTTAAGTAGTGTTTGGTCTGCTTGGATCTCTTAGTAACTCCTAAAAGGCAAAGGAGGGGGTCTAGGGCGAGTGTTATGTCTACGATCTCTGAGACCTGCTGTAGGACCTGGGACCATACTTTGCGAATTAACGGACATGCCCATGTAGTGTAAGAAGGGAGCATTATCATGACCACATCTCGGGCATAGAGAGGAAGCTCATGGGAATATTCTGTGGAGGCAATGCAGGGTTAGATATGTTCCCATCAAGACCGTGCGTCAGCATGCAGTGTAGTCCCCTGTCAGGCAGGTGCTCAGATGAGCCCAATTGCCAAATTTCCCCAATCACTGTACTCACAGCAATGTGTGAGAGGAACTGTCCCGGGCCCAGCGTATGGGTTTCCCCAAGGTCCTGAAAGGGGTGCAACGAGCCATCCTCATAGACATCTTCCAGGTGCAATAGCCAGCTCTCTTTCCATGGGGCAAAATTATAAAACCAATCGAGGCATCCTAACTTGGGCATGCCCCATATAGGGATATGTGGGGACTCTCACTCATCACTTCATAATTAGATTCATCTTCACTATGTAGTGAGAATTGTTGTACCATGTGATTACTTTGATATAACATGTGACCTGTGTTCTGCTGAGGAAGCATCACCTACTTCTGTGCCATTGGAGCTTGAAGTATTTGAATTTGTTGCTTTGGTATCATTTGCATTTGGGGCTGCATTTGCTGTGACTGTGGCACCTAAAGACGTGGCACCTGTATCTGTTGCATCAGTTGAGGACTTTGCAATTGCTGAAGAATTTGCATTTGATCACTATTACTTTGTAGATTTAAGTTAGGACCCCTCAATCTTAGTCCTCTCAAATTTGGAAAAAGATTGTTTTCATTGATCTTCTTAGCAACACCTTCCTGCACCATCATTGGACACTCCAGTTTCCAATGCCTGTGGCTCCCACAAGCGTGACAAGGTAAAATACTTTTAATTGTCTTCTTATCACCTGGATTAACAACAGTATTCAAATCAAAGGTATGGATTTTGAAACACATGCATGTTTCCCTGTTGTAGAATAATTCCCTGCATTCCTGATTGTGCTGCCTTAATCTGCATCACCATTGCCTTTTCCTAAAATTTCTTCTCCTTCATTTCAATTTCATCACTATGTGTCAACACCAGAGCAGTACGTGCTCTATTGGCGACAAAAATGCAAAAACCCAGCACTCTCAAAACAAAGTAATTTATGCATTGTGCTGATATGTTATGGTTTAACCTTTTGCATTGCAGAGTTCAATCCTGAAAACTTATTTTTAATATGCTTACAAATACTGTTCCTTTGCAATGCATTGCTGCAGGTTTTCAGAGTGTGTTAGGGTGTAGCCCCTTTCCAGGGCCTTCCAGAGACTTTCCCTGCAACATGCCTGGGCGTGGTGCTGGGCTGGGCCAAGACTCTATAAAAGAGAGCCAGCCCAACAACCAGTGCTCCCTATTCAGAGGTCCCGGTGCAGAGCAGCAGCTTCTTCCTGAGCTCCTGTCCCGGCAGCCTATTTGGATCTTCCAGTCTTCTGCCCTAATCCTTCATTGGTGATCATTGTTCCAGGTGGTAAGATGGTGGTTGGACTGTCCCGACACCGTTATTTAGAATTTTCATATTCTTGGTTTAAATTCTTAAATGAGTAACAGATTACTTGCGTGCTACCATTTCTTGACATTTATATGGTAGTTTACAAACAGGCAAGACACGCAATTTATTTAATAAAGGTTTGACTTTGTTATTCATTGCGCGCTACCATTTCTTGACATTTACATGGTGGCTTAAGAATCGGCAAGACGCGTGATTTGTTTTATGGTGTTTAAACATTGTTGTCCATTGCGCGCTACTATTTCTTGACATTTACATGATGTTTTACAAATTGGTAAGACGCACAACTCGTTTCATGAGAATTTAACTTTGTTGTTCATTGCGCGCTACCATTTCTTGACATTTGCATGGTGGCTTAAGAATCGGCAAAAGAAGCGCGATTCGTTTAATTGTACTTTGATCTTGTTATTTATTGTGAGCTGTTATTTCTTGACATTAAAGGAAAGTACTTGAATAAGAAAGTTTTCATTTAATTCATCTTGATTCCCCTACAGGTATCCGGCCATCTTGAAACTTAGTCATTTTAAACTTAACTCTTAGATTGTTCATGTTTTTAGAGTGACTAGGCTTAGAATCATAGTCTAGTATTGATTTCAGGAGATATAATTTTCATATTGTGTGTTCTAACCTTTTTCTTACTACAGGTCTCCTTCCCAGCTGTTCCCTTCCTAATCCCCTCTTCCCCTCTTGAACTCTCTCAGTCTCTGTGATTTATCTATCAGAGTCTTGGAGCTGTTCAGTGGTGGACGTGTTGGGAACGTGCACAGACCCCGAGGATCTGGTGACTCTGACACTATGGTATTTAGCGATACTGTAATACTTCATCAACTGGTTTTGCTTGCCAGCAAATCAAATGACTCTGAAACATCTAGCTAATTTCAAGTCTCAAACCTTCAACAAATCTGAACACAAAATTAATCATGTCTTTGGGTTCAATTGTTTCTGTACCACTATAATGGTTAAATGCTTGCAGCAATCTCTCATAACACACATCTGTTCACTCCTTTGCTTCCTGAGCTGGTCAATCCATTATCTGCCAATCAATACTTTTAGGAGAAATTCTTGTTTTAAAAAATTCAATCACTTTGTACTAGTATTTTCATTTTTTAACAGTAGGCAGTAGTCTGTTGCACCACTGCCTGCTCTTAAAAAATGTTTTTGCATGCATTCACAAAGGAGAAGTTTCACTTGGGGACCCCTTCCTGTTTGCGAATGGCTTACCACCAACTTGAAGTAGGCGGTAAATTGTGAATGTTTTGCAACCACATTTGGGTCACAAAACATTCATACATACTGCTGTGATTTGGTATTGGGAAGTGACGCCCTTGACACACCCCTTCCTAATTCTGAATCGGTATGTAGTGCAATTCCAATTTGCGATAGGTAGCAAGTTACCGAATGGCAAATTGCACTTGATACAAACCAAAATGTTTTTTGCTATCGCAAAAATGTTTGATACATCTGGCCCTTGTTTTCCCTCCATTCATTTTTTTCCAGCCAGTCTGTTAACTGCTGAGCTGTCAAACCTTGTATGAAACATTATTATTTACATGGTACACGCTCTTCAGAGTAATACATGGAGTCTCTGGAGTCATCAAAATGAATTTGAATTCAAAACTGACTTTCCCAAACTCTGTGAAGTTCTAGAATAACTTAAGGCACTCAGTGGTCCTGTCTTGTCAAAAGCCTTATTCATTGGAGTAACACTGAATCTCTCCATTTCTGCATTTGAATTAAAATATTTTGTACACTATTTTCATTATTTCTCTGGGCAAACAATGGTACAACAGGACCAATAGTAACAGGTGCTGTTAATTCTTCTGGACTTGATTGAACATTCTGATTTCTTGAGTAAATTACTCCAGAATTCTGACCTGACAGAATTGAAGAACACAACTGGGAGATTGATACAGGTGTATACCTCTGCATTGTCTGAACCTGCACTGGAGCCATTGAACTAGGTGTAGACTCCATCTGAACCATCATTGGTTTCTAGTGAATCCGTGACGATTGCACCACTGGTACTGTCTTACTCGGTGCAGAACTTACAACAGGAATTGTAGGATAGACTACAGGTAGCTCAACCTATTTGTCAACCATACCCCATTGACCAACTAAACAGACAAGTTACAACAAAAATAACCATGTGTCTTCTACACTTGTGCAATACTCAATACTCTGGGGTCATAGACCCAGCAGAGTCCGTATACCAACAACCACTTTGGCAATTGTTTAGCACAAAGCATCACAACCAATTGAACAACAATGACTTCCCTACATACAACCTTTGGACTACTCATACTCCCTAACAAACTATATTGAAGTACACAAACTCCCTACTTCTCTCAAACATCACAATTCACCTGTGATTTGCTAAAGCAATGCAAGAGCATACTCTATCCCACACAAATTACACTAGGAACACTGGGAACATCTTCAAACAAGCATTGGCAAAACCAAATTTCATCCAAACAAGCATTGGCAAAACCAAATTTCCTCAAGCACTGGTACAACCAAATCTCCCAATTCTTTCTAAATTACATATAACTAAACCATCAGATGATAACCTCCTATTGAGATTTAACCATCCTCTACAACCAAAAGTGTGGGCGTGTCGAGCCTTATATTTATTTTGATCATTTCTTTATAAGGTGACACTTATAGGGTAACCATCAATTACTCTTAGATGTCAACACAAATCTTTGGACTAGATAGGAGTGAGATAACATCTTAACAATCAACAGGAACAATATGACATCAAATAAAAATCACTTTCAATATTGGAGTCAGTAATTTATACTCTCCATGACCTATGTAGCATGAATCACCACACAAGTTTAGTGAAGTTCCACACATGTATTACCCTTTAGATAACAATGCTAAAATCACGTAAATCAAATCCAAGACCAAATGATAAAAGTACAGGAATAACACAGGCTGACCAAATCTTTGAAAGAATCTTAATCTAGACAGAATATTTATCATTAAGCATTCAAGAACCACCATGTAGAATAGCAACAATAACAGATTAATGATCTACACATAATGCATTTAGTTATTGCAGATTATTTTGTTTACAATCAATTTATAGGAAAAAGTCCAATTGAGAATTTAGCATCCTTAACTATCACTCTGATTCAATATGCATGTTTGGCTCAATGCAAAAAGAAAAGAAGACAAAAATTAATTTGGAAAACATCTGACTATGGCGCTAGTCAAAAATAGCAGTTGGTTTTTCTAAAGAGAGAAAACATAAAAATCTGAAATAAATACAATTGCACATTTGGTTATGCCTGTCCTAAATAGATCAACAAGCAGCGATGTCTTCATTAGGTGGAGCATATTCTGGTCTTCTTCATTGGGCAATGACACAATATGGAACAGTTCAGTAAAGTTTGGCCTTAATGCATCTGAAGCATCAATGGCAGAAAGCTAAAGACATAGCACATCATTAGACTAGCTTAGAAAGTAGAACTCTGAGCTTACATCACCTAATTTTGTTATATTAAAGTTCTAGAAAGCAGCTAGCTAAGTTTCTATTGGTCAGACTACGGGGTGTTTTAGGTCAAAGTCAATTAAATCTATTCCACGTTCTCAGAAGTATCTTTTCTTCATTTTCTCCATTCACAATTGGCTCATCTTCTCTCACTGCAGTCACCATTTTCTGCAGTAAAATACAATTGTTGCAGGTTATACATGAGCACTGAAGACTATTGTTCCTGGGTACATTTTATCTCACCAGGAGGACAAACAAATCTCACAACATAAGAACATATCTTTTCTACAGTGAGCAAGTCACACAGGGTGCTTAGAGAAACATCATTCTGCAGCATTAACATTTTAAACATTGCCTCTGGAAAATTACTAAAACATGAGGCATTTTTAAAACCAGTGCTAAAACATGAACAATAAAACATTTCATAATGTTTAAACTATTAATCCTTTTAGTAAATATTAATATTCATTTTTCAGTATATTTAATTATGAATAAACAAAATACATCTTCATTAGGCAGTTATTTATTAATAATTTAAACCATATTGTGGCTGCCACTAAGGTGATCATATTTTCCAATACACATTTTCAGTTTAATCGTTTAAATACATGTTATTTCTTTATGTTCTAGGGTCACAGTTTTTATCAATAACGTTTGCACTCCAACAGTGTTCACTGGTCTGGTAGCCCACTGAGAAAGTAAGTACTCTCACGACATGTAGAATAAATTTTACTTACTGATATGCTTAATCAGGAAGGAATGAAGGCGGTGTAAATTAGACCTGAGAAAGCTGGAGGCTTCAGACAATACTTGCTACAAGTTTTACTCAAAGGCAATGGTACTATAGAACTCTGCTTCTCATCTTCCTGTTTTATGTGTACTGTACATATTGTCTGGTGGATTTACATACTTCTTTTTCAAACTAAATTTCACTGATGCAACAAACTGATAACGATAATTGCAAAGATTTTACTAATTCATATCATGAGTGGAGTATCCTTGATTTGAGTAACAATGAATGTCTGCTGCTCAGCACCAACATCTCCCATGGGGTGAGCGTGCACTTTGCAAACATATGTGTTATGTTTAGCAGTGGGTCTAGCTTGCATAATTCTGTGTTGCTTAATCCCACAGGTTTACCCAAAAATTCCACAAGATTGTGCAGAATTCTGTGAGAAGAGTAACTCTGTATTTAGTGGAAGTGAGGATGCATTTTGTGATGTCTGCCTGGAGCATCCACGGAGATAGGAAGAGAAGTTTTGCTGTCATGTATTGAAGGTTAGTGAGATACGGACACGTTGGAACAGGAGGAGCTGGCTGATGCCTGATTTTGTGTTACGTGAGACGCAAGATATGATAAAACCCAACAGGAGTGAGATGAGGCAAGGAGGAGAGCGTCCGACCCAAGCGGCCAGCTGAGGAGATTGACCTCGTCTCCACTCTCACTTTCGCCCAGGTTACAGTTGCGACTATGGTTCCTGCTGTTCCAGCTGTCCTGTGGAGCCACTTGCATTGCCAGTGACCCCAGCAACAGGACAACAGCCTTAGGGGAGGCCTGCACATGGTAAACTAATAGCCCAGAAAAGAGGCCAGGGTGAGCATGCTGCGATCCCTTTGGCTCAGCTGCCGCTATCTTTTCTCCCCTTTGACTCATGTTGTGCTGTTGTACTCTGTACTGTGCCTCTTGTCCCTCTGGCCTTTATGGCTCCTTCACTGCAGACCCCCCCTCACAGGTCTCGGAGGGGTGGTGAATGGGGTTAGGTTGGGCTTGCTGTCATGGAGGGTTGGGTTGGGTTGGGCTGTGTTGGTGTAGCAGCGGCACAGCGTCGGCACAACCATCAGCTGCTGGTTACCAGTTGGGCATGGATTCTCGGGCATGGGGAGGTGGAGATAGAGTGTGGTGGCGGGTGTTTGGGGGGTTAACTGTAGGCCCAGGTGCAGCTTGTGGGCGCTAGTTTAGTGGGTGCATGCATGTACAGTGCCTGTGTCTGATGCCTGATTCTGGATGCCTGATGCCTGAATTGCTGAATCCTGTTTAATTGTGAGGTAGTTGGCCTGAAGCTGTAGGCTTGACTAAAATAAATACAAAGTAATTATGAAATTTCATCTGAACCTATGCTGTGCACTGTGGTTGGCACTTGCATCCTAGTCAAGTGCTTGTATTTATTCTTGCACAGTATACGCCAATAGCTTAAGCAGTTCATCCCACCCATTTTGCTTATATTACCACTTAATCCACCTAATTTTCTTTCTTGGCTCAATGTATTTCTAAATCTATGCCAGCAGAAGCGTGTGGCCGCAGTGCAGTTGACCATGGCTGTTTATAGCTGGGCCTTTTTGATTGGGTATTGTTGGTATTGTTGGACACAATGGGATATTTCTGACAGGATATTATTGGATACTGTCGGGGAGCCTCTGTCAACTTGTGCTTACGTTGCCACGCTTTCCCTCAACCAGGTCAAATTTGTCCCTCAACTTCTTGAATTGTCTACTTGAGTTCAACAACAACCATCAGCCTGGATATGCCATCAGGCCATGGTCTTCACCATTACTACACACAGTTGTGAAGTATCCCTAGTCAGGTGTATGAAGATCCAGAACATTGGGGTTTGTTCTTCCCTTCATGTGTTAAAATGACATTAAAGAAACTTCGCTCTGATTGGGTATCTAACTCATCTAGTGATATTTGGAAACTAAAAATTATTTGAAGTCCTTTCCTTGGATTACGAGCTCCTGTTAATGAGTAAGAAAGAGTAAGAAAGAAAGATGATAGCCATTGGAAGGGATCAAGCTGCTGATTCTTTTTTGGACCCCCTTCCCTTAGAATGCTTCAGTATGTGCGAGGGAGCTCAGGTTGTTCACAGTTCTCTGAACATTAAATTCTGTTCCCTAGGGTGACTATTCTATGTGGTGATGAAGAGTTGGGCTCTGTGGAATTGGAGGCCGTTATTCTGGATTAATTTTCAAATGTTTATAGTGAATTTTCCCCTATAAATGACCCGCCCAAAAATCAGTAGCCGGCCTAAGAATTTCCCAGGTTGACCCTGCAGTCTAGCTTTTTGGACAAGATGTTTCTCCAGTTCCAATAAATTTGGGAAAAATCCACTGGCTTCAGTGTTAAGGCGCATGGTGAGGGACCCGATATGTTAGAGGATTATACTTTGGTTTACATTGGTGCTACCAATGACAAGAATCAGAAGAGGGAGGCATGTTTGAAATCGATTGCTACTTTGGAGGTGGGGAGTTGGGCCAATTCTTGCACTGTTTGCCCAGCTGCCCAACCCTGCCCGCTCTGTACTGTAGCACACCTACCTTGAGGCACTCTTTGGCCTTGTTGAAATCAATGAATATAATAAACTGTGAATCTATTGTGTCCTCAGGCATACAAGTAATTGAGCAGCAGACAACTATGGAAGGGGAAGGCCTCATCTGAAATTATGTTTTGTATTAGGAAAGTGTTTTCTTCTGCTGGAAAGATCGTTTTCTAATTCTGATCATGTTCTGGATGTGTTGTCCTCTATCTTTTTGGGGGTACAACATCTTACATCCTCTGGTTTGTGTTATTTGCAGCACCATAAGGTAAAAGAGTTGAAATCATAAGTTACTCAAGTTAACAATGTGGATAATGGTGAGCTAAAAGAAACTGGTACTCAAATGGGCAAGCCCTGCAGGTTTGGGGCTTTTTCCTCTAAACCAAGTAATGTAAATTCTAGTATTAAACTGGAGGAGGATAATGTGTACTTATTAAAATATATAGTTCAGGGGTGTGATTAGGAAGAACCAAAGGCCCAGGACATGGGGAAAAAAACGTACCAATTTTTCCACTCTTCACTAAAGAAGAAGCTCTTTCTGGTGACATTCTTTCCGCTCACGTTCACTCTGTTGTTGCCTCTCCTTCAGCCCTCTCAGTGAGTTGTGGCTGACCTAGGGGGTACCAGAGTAAAACTCCCAAAGGGAAAAATGGAAACAAAATGAAAAAGAATTGGCTCATTATGAAATATAAATCTGAAAAATTAAGGTTTGCAATAATTCATGTGGTGCCTGTACCTTCGGCCCCACTTGTGAATTCTGAAAAGTTGAATGATGTCTTTCCCCACCCTGGTTCTGTATCTGGTTATTCAGAAACGTCTATCCCACCTACACCATCTAATGTACTTGAAGAGCTAGGTTCTAATACTTCCAGTCAGGAAGGGAGTTTTTTTCCCACTGTGGTGGGAACTGCCTATGAGATTCACAACAGCATAAGTAAGGTGTCTGATGATGGTGGCCATGGGAACAGGGTTATCAGTAGTCATGATGATCTAAGGGCTGAAGTAGGATGCAGGGGTTCTCAAGTGGTGAGATAGGATTTAGTGGTGCCCTCTTTAGATTCCTTCCAGGGAAAATACCTACACAACATAAATTATTTGCCTATAGATCCCTTAATGGGAAGGCACAACCTTTTTTCCCCCATTACCGAACTCTTGTTTTGACTGCGACTAACTTCGGTAACCCCGTAGAGGGCCTGGAGAGAATCAGCTCAGTTTCAAATATGCTGGGCATTGTATCTTTGTTTGAGGGTGAATTGGGTCCTTTATATAGACTATTTATTTTGTATTTGCTATTGGAAATTGAGGCCCTGACATTGGTTACAACTAAAGACATTTATAACTTTTATATAAACTCCTCTGCTGCTTTCCCGAGCTCAAGGGTAACGGTCAGTTCTAAGATTGTGTTAACATTGATTTTAGAGAACGTTGATTATTTTAGGGAGAGAGGAATTTATGTCTTCTTTGTAGAAATGTTCAAGGAGTCTGAATGTGACAGTCTAAAGTTGAATTCCTATGGCAAAGCATAGGACCCGTTCTGGAGAGGGTCGGCAAATCTGAAGGGTATCACCTTCTCTGTAGGGAGTGATAAGGTGAAGGGATTTATAAGCATTCTGGAAATGGAGGTTCTGATTGGCTAAACTACTGATAGGAAAGATGAGTCATCTAATTGGAATTGGGTAGCTGGCACATTGAATGGGGCTAGAACGTAAAGCTCCCAGTGTTGCAGCGGTAACCCATGGAGTTAACTAATATCTTGAAATATGGCTGGCCTAGGTCAATCAAATCCAAAACTGAACTTTGTAGTGTCTTATGTCATTAATTATATGTTTGCAGGAAAAATGGGTATGTACAGATTTTTTATTTAAGAAATATTTAGTTTTTTCCTATGTGCCAGAACCCTCTGTAAGATTATAATCATATGGGACTTTAGCGCTAACGTGTCAAACTCAGCTTGCATGACTTTTTGTTATTCTGAAATGGATGAGGCCTGGTATAGCCCACTGCAGTTTTACCAGAAAAAAATAGAGTAAATAGGATGGGTGTTTTCTTTTTAGACAGCTTGAGGCTATACGAATTTGCCTTTTTGAATGCTAGATTTCCTGATGACCCCTCTTATATGTTTTATTCTCCTCGTGGACAGTCTTTAATTTACTATGTGGTTGTGCCCCATCAAAGGTTCAATGCTTGTTCTCAGTTGCAGATTCTGGGGACTGATTTAAGTGACCCCAGCATTCTTTCTGCGTTCATTGATTTGCAGTTTATGGCCGTTGACGCCTGAAATTCTAGGAAGGACAATAATAAATCTAATGGGTGCACCTTCTGGTCTCATCTGACACACTTTGTCTTAATTAGACTGCTTTGCGCATTTGCACTCGTCAGGCTTTTGGACTTCATATTAGAGTACTGAATTTTGTAATTGCATATTTGCAGATAGTAAGGTTTAGAAATTTAATGGAACTATGTTATTGAATGGATGGAGGAACAGTTTTTTTATAATTGTAGTGATATGAATTTTGTTTTTATTTTGGGAATGTGTTCACTTAAGTTTGTTTTTATATTGCTGTATTGAAGAGTTTTTATGGTCCAATTTTTTTTTCCTGTGGACCTCGGTCGAGTTTCAAAACATAAATAAACTAATTGATCGATTGATGATTGATTGCATTTGCACTAGGAAATAGTGTTAAATGCAAGAGAACATAAAAAGCAAGCATGATCAGCTGCTCATGCTCGCTAGATGAGCACTTGGGCTAGGATTTCCTCCCAATTTACTCATGGCATTTACCGTTATTCCCAGCGTAAAATACACTCTTCCATCCACAACGTGCTCTTTTGATGGAATTCTTTCTTGCAGATTACTCGAAATTACGCAAGTGGGCATAGTCACATTAATATCGGTAACTCCACATCAAGGAGTAATGTAAAATTTCCAAGTGACATGCTCCACCATAACTTTGGGAAAGTTAAAAAAATGAAACACCTGAGGTTATAAAAAACACACAAGTGAAGTGAGGAAAGAAGAGTGTTGTAGCAGTGTAGTCAGTGAAAAAAAGGTAAAATCAATAGAGTTACAACTTACATATGAAGTGATTGAATAGCAGTGGTGACAATTTGTGAATTTTTGTATGGAAATCCTCTCTTCCAAGTTTTTGTTTTTAGATTGTTAGCAATCTACATGCTCAACGTATAACATTGCAAATGTATGGGAAAAGACACACATTCAATGTTTTGTTGGATACAAATATTCTGTGATAGACTACTTGTGCTGCCTCAGTTGTTCCCAGTGCTTAATTTGAGCAGGTGGTTCCGGTGCTGGGCACCAGGACATAATTGCCACTTATGCCAGTCCGCCACATTGTGGCACCATTTGTCCAAAATAGAGATGAATAACAACAACAGTTGTTTATTAATTCAATATTCATTAAAAATTATGAATACCTACTGCCCAAGCCAATGTAGCTTTAGGGGCCTGGAATTGTCTGAATTATCATGTTTGTAGGGTGAAAATGCTAGATGTTGGGTTGGTTCTGTCATAGACAGTGCTGGCAGGGACAATGGGTGGGGCAGGATGCAGTGACCTCCTGACGAGGTCCCTGACACTTATGGTTTTTACAAATTAAGCACTGGTTGTTCCCCTTCATTATTATCAATAAACAATGTTATACGGCTGGGAATGGTAATTACAAGAGTGGCAACACTCTCATGGTTACCAAGAATTTTGTTTATTGGACAAAAGCTTAAGGCCGGTTTAACGGCAAAACAGTGTAATTGCTGTATGAATTGATAGTTACGTTAGAGCTTACAGAAAAGCCAAAATAAAATGTGCGTTTTCACAAAATATATATATATAAATAAATTACCTACTGATGGGAACTATGTAGTTATAGTACTATAGGTAGTTATACTTAGGAACATGTTTCCATAGAAAAGGCATTTTTTGACCTGCCTATATCTTTAGCACTTTTTGACGAATCTTCACAAAATGTTTGAAAAAAAAATAAGTGTGCCGGTAATTCTTATTGCACACGTAAAAGTTTTGTGGTGATCTGTCAAGCGGGGGCTAAGAAAAAGGGGGTGGGGTAAAAAAAAACATGCGTTTCTCATGTAAATTTCCAATGGAGTTTTGAACACGACTACAGTCTGATCCGCTGGAAGGAATTACGTACAATTTGGCAGAAAGGTTGCTTTTGGTCTGCATATTACATTCAGTAGTTTAAGAGAAATTAACGGTAACCCAAATTTGTATATCTAGGGACACAGTTCCTCCCCAGTGACTTTCCAGATCATAAGAGCTCAAGCAAAGATCTGCAGAGCTCTGATTGGCTGCCAACACTTTCTGGTAGAAGTGTGAGTCCCAGAAAAAGAGTTAAAAAAGGGAGTAGGGACACCCCGACTCCTTAGCACTGATGCTGGGGTCCCAGAGAGATGCCAGGGGGATGCCAACAGGGCACAAATGCACTTTGGTATAATGTAGCAACTGCCACTAGGTATAATATAAATTAGCTGGTGGCGGTCACCACTAGGGAGTTATAGTTAGGACCATGTTTTCATAGGAAAAGCATTTTTTTGACTTTCCTATATCTTTGGCACCATTTGATGAATCTTCACAAAATTTCCCCCCCAAAAGTGTGCCGTTGATTCTTGTTGCGCTTGGGACATTTCGGGGTGATATGTCAAGCGAGGGCATAGAAAAAGGGGGGGAGGGTCATAAAACATGTGTTTCCTATTTTAATTCCCATAGACGTTTTGAACACGACTACAGCCCAAACTGCTGGATGGAATTACACCATTTTTGGCAGAAAGGTAGATTGTGTTCCACACTTTGGCCCTCATTACGAACATGGCAGTTTGGCCCGCCATGCCGGCATTGGCGGCTGAAGCCACCAGCCGGCATGGCGGGCCAAACCTCCATATCCTGAACATGGTGAGGGCCACCATCGATAGCCCTCACCCACCCCCAGGTTTCCGCCGTCGGGCAGCCTGGCGGTGAGTTGAAACACTATCCGCCAGGGTAGTGGCGCTACCCTGCAGATAATGTTTCATTTCCCGCCAGTCTTTTCCTGGCGGGATATCCCGCCAGGAAAAGGCTGGTGGAGGGGGTGCATACCTGGGGGCCCCTGCACTGCCAATGCACTTTGCATGGGCAGTGCAGGGGCACCAGTGCAAAGCCCCGTCGCGTATCTGCACGGCAGGTGCAACTGCACCTGCCGCACAGAGGCATTGACGGAGGCTCCAATATCCTAGCCGTGCCTTTTTGTGAGCCGGTGGGTGGAAACAATGTTTTCACCCACCGGCCCACAGAAATGTTCATAATGTGGCCGGCGGGGTTCCGGGGTCACTGGCGGTCAGTGTTGTTACCGCCGTGTTCATAATGACCACCTTTGTGCTTTTGGTTATGTGGTGTAAATATGTTCAGCAGATTTTGAGATATTACTGGCCAAATAAGTGTATATATCTAGGGCCGCTGATTCTCCCAGATGACTTCACAAATAATAAGAGCTTTTGCATGGAGCTACAGAGCTCTATTTGTCTGCCAACACTTCAAATCATGTAGTGTTGGCAGTTATCTCGGGACTTGGCTTTAGCTGAGTCCCAGAAAAAAAGTTAGAAAAAGAAAAAGGGCCAGGGTAGGCACACTCTAACCCTTTAGCTCTTGTGCTGGGGTCCCAGAAGGACCCCACCAGGGCAAAAAAGTACTTTTCTAAAACATTTTTGCCTTGAATTTGAGACAACATTGTGAGTTCACGGCAAAAATTAAATAAAAAACTAGCTTGGGCTCCTGTGCTTGTTTTTATGTACCCCCCCCAGGTTGGCCAGGTCCCGGGGGCATTTTGAAATAAAGGAGGGGGCACACGAGGCCCCCCATTTGGGGATTTTGATGCCCTGGGAACCACCACCTCCCCAGGGCTTTATTTATAATAAACTGCCACCTCTTCAGGGCTTTAATCAAATATAATGTGGGAGGGCGATGCAGCCCTCTCACATCCCCAGTGACCTTTAATCAACTACAATGGGGGAGGGCTTCCACCTCCCTGTGGCTTTAATGAAATACAATGCTTGGGGCCAGAGCCGCTCCTCTGCATCCCCGGTGGCCTCCACCTCTCTGGAGCTTTCAATCAAATACAATGAGGGGGACCTTGTAGCCCCCAGGAGCCCCAGGGACCAACACCTCCCCAGGACTGAACTAAAAGAATGAAGGGGGTCTGTTGCGAACAGAACTCCCAGCCTGAGGACCACCACCACATTGGGACTGTTTTACACTCGGGGGAGGGTGTAGGGCCCCACTCAAGGAGCCAAAGAAGGCTGTGGGGACCGCTACCCGTCAGGGGTGGCTCCTGCTATGTCTTAGGCTTCCCAACCCCAGGACATAGCTGTTTGCTCTGACTTGGTGGGAGCTTTGACAGCTCCCGCCACGTCCGAGCAAACGCTCGGATTTCTGCAAGCAAGAGCTGTCAAACAGCTCTCACTTGCAGAAAAAGGAGTTTTCATCTGTTACATTTCATGCAAATATACATGCAGGGAAATAAATGAAAACATTGCTCCTCCAAGCAGGGAACTGATATTTAAAGTATCTCCCAGCTTTTGGGAGCAATGCTGGCTCCCACAAAATGTGGTGGAAGAGGAAGCGAGAGACAGAGATTGTTATTGCAATTGTCTCTCAATGCAATAATGTCAAAGTGTCACACTAGCAAGATGTCATTGTGTCTGTTTATTTTCTAGTGTTTTGACTGGTAAACATTCCTAGTGATGGAACATGGAAGTCTTTTTCCCCTCAAAATCTGTGGTTTGAATGTTAAAGTTAAGTCTGGACACTGCACAGTAAGGGGTCACCTCTGGCTTAGTGGCTACGGTCTTAGACATGCTCAAGTTTAAAGGTTCCAGTCTAGGTGAGTCTGTGACCTTTCCCTGATTTAGTTTCTTTTCAACCATAAATATTTAAGTTACATACTGAAAGGTGATCTCATTCTTTTTAAGTGACAAAACATTTTTCTTTTCAAATTGTCTGGAAATACCTCAGTCTTAATTGATCATCTATCAAACCCTAAATCAATCTCTCACTTTCTTTCTCTCTCTCTCTCTCTCTCCCTCACTCTCTCTCTCTCTCTCTGTAATTAGGGGGATTGTCAAAAAGGAACTGGTCGCAGGCCAGACACTGTGGCCAATCCCACCCATGCGCATCGCAAGGTTGAGTCGTTATATAGGGTTGCCCACCTCAGCATTATAACGTTGGTAGGAGTTTGTTTTTCTTCCATTTTCTTTCCTGCCTGCAAATGGAGCTTTTAATGTCAGCACAATCTTTTCAGTACCGGGGTGCTGAAGGTGTTGGCTTGCACGTGCATGTTTTAGTTGCAGCACTGATGTTCACATAGTTTGACATAAAAGTTTTAAAGTTTTTTAGAAGGGTGTTGGCATCGGGCATGGAGTTGTCAGAGTGCGAGATGTGTCCCGGCATTGGGTTGTCCATAGAAAGTTCTTAGAAGCATCTAAAGTATGGTTAAAGAGATTGGATGAACATTGGACACAACCCACATCAGTTTTATTTTTAGTATGATTGTGGAATGTATTAATTAGAAAGGCTGAGTTCTTGAAGCAAGGAAGTTGTTTACAATGAGACTTAAAGAAATGGAAAAAAGTGGTTGTATTTATTGAGGAGTAGATGAGGGTATGGAATAAGAGTGTGCCTGACATATGGTTCATCAAGGCCTTGCTTAAAAGGAGTGGGTTGCAAGGGTGGAAAGGGGCAGCATTTTGCTTAAGGACAGTTTCAGGGGTATAGCAGAAGTGTTAATATTATGTCAAAAGACATTAGCCATCTTTTTATGGAGATGTGATGCAACATCATTACAGAGGTTTGGAAAAGGTAACAAAGCTCAGGCAAAAGCATGATCTGAAGTTCACTGATTGTTTTACAATTAGTGGTTGAGCTATATGGAGCAGATTAAATGCAACATATAAACTATTACAAATTCTTGGTTATGTTGAAGCAGCACTATTTTATATTCTTTTCTTTCACCAGGAGAATTTTCTAGTCCTCAGTGCCATTCAGTCATTCTTGCTAATGCTTTAGTTGACTAGAGTCAGAAGACTTTGGATCTGGGGAACCAAGTTCGACTCCCAGTATAAACTCAACATCCATGATCCTGGGCAAATCAAATAATCTCCCTTTGTCTACAAAGACAAGCATCTGTCATTGTGAAATGTAACTTGGTGCTCAGGTAAAGCACTCTAATGCCTTTGGGGTAAAGGTCTTACAATATAAAACATACATAAATATCAAAATAGAGAGGAAACCAATACACAAGCTAAGATTAAAGACATACTTTCTTTAGTTGAGCTAGAGCAAGAGCTATGGAAGCCAAATGGATCCTGAACAGGGAGCTTTGCAACTAGGCTAGAGTTAGAAGCAATAAGAGGACGCAAGGTAAGTGAATAAGGAACAGGTGATCAGACAGTTGTGTGATGGTTCAGTGTCTAGGTAGAATCATCTTGCAGCACATCCAATGGTGCACATTTTCACTCGCAGGGTAGAGAACACATATTTCAGACTGCTAATACCCCCTTTGGGGGTTACAATCAGTGTTTACAGCTAAGGTACCCGCAGCACCATTCACATATGAGATTTGTGAATCGATTATCAGTTCTTTTTTATTGGGCTAACCTTTAGCCCTCTTGTAAAACTGAGAAAGCCAAAAAATCAGGCACCATCAGCACTCAAGAGTGAGGCAGAGGGGTGTTTTGAGGTGGGGGCCTATAGAAAGACAGTGATAAGTGCACTTCCAGGCCTTCAGATAATAAGCACACAAAGAGGACAAAGTGTAAAATATTCCCTCAGAAATGTTGTCCTGTGAAATAAACTGGTGGAAGCGAGGAATTTAATGAAGCACATAAATGTAACAAGTCACAAAACTAAATGTAATACTGCAGTCTGAACACTTCCAGAGGAGATGTCAGGCCATCAAGATTAATGGGATCAATCTACCAAAGCAGGGATCACCTGCAGTGGGAGCTGCATCAACAGCAAGATCAGCAAACTATTCTGTAGCTTCAATATCAACAAATGTGACCCTCATACATCAAATAAATCTATTAATTGATTTTGCATTTCATGTTTTCCAACTCACAAAGAGAGGAGAGAAATATTTTGGCTATTCAATACTATAATGCACAACAAGGTGTTAATATACAAGTACTCTATTCATGTCACTTTCATGGTGGTTATCCATGAATCATTAATAAGGGGAATGAAACATGCCCCCCCAGGGTGTGTACTGTGAGTTCCCCAAGTGGGCACCAGAGCACCCACATAAGGCCTCAGGGGTCCCCGGGCCACTAAGACCTCAGGAGGGAGACCAAATTCCCCTCCACCTAGAGAGATACTCTAAGGGATGGGGTCCCCTGGGCCTGTTTTGGCTTGGGAAGAAGGGCTGTATGCCCCTGTGCCCTTAATTCAAAAAAAGCCTAAAATTCCAGGGAGGAAGGCCATGTGGCCCTCTCCCCAATACTGTTTAAAAAAAAAGCATTGCCAGCACCTATCATGGGTGCTAGCAGGGAAGCCAGGTGGGTGGTCGGGTCCTGAGGCTCCCTCCCCTGCTCCCACCAAAAACAAAAGTATTTGAATGTCCTGGGTAGGCCCTGGGACACCCAAAATACATTTATAAAAAAGATTAATGGGGCGCGACTTGAAGCCTCAATATGATAGTCACACCTTGAGAGTGCTTCGGACCACCTCCATCATCCGCATTCATCTTGCAACTCTGGGGCACCTTTTTCACCCCCCAATGGTGTGGTGCTACCCTGGGGGACCCTCTGCTGCCTGGGCTCCTGCCTACCTTCAACACAGTCATTTTCCCCACTGCAATCTCGGCTGGCGACCTACAGACATGGCAGCCACCATGTAACGTTTCCCTCCAGAGGCAAACTGAACCCCACCCCCAACCCACCAGGAAGATAAGGATGACTGTGGAAGCTGGAGCAGTGGGTCATGCTGGCGTAAAGACAAAGACTTGCCTGCTGCTCGCGTTCGGCTTGGGCTGTGGATCAGTTAACTTAGTGGGAGAGAGAGCACCCGGATTAGCCCTGGCCTGCTGCATGGGACACTGAGCATCCCAGAGGAGCGCATGCTCTAGCTGGACGACCTTCTTTGTCTGTTAGCAGCTATGACGAGGACCGCCTGGGCTGCAGATGAGCCGCCTGAACACAGCGTGGTGCGACATGCTGCTTTAGGGCTTGGTGGCCCCACTCTTTGTGTCCAAAGAGTTGTGGCAGGGCCCAGGGTAGTGGAGGCCCTGTGGGCTATTTCAAGCTAGGAGACACTGGGGCAGGCTCGGGGTCCTGTGAGCCGCTTTTGATGAAGTCGTAGCCCCAGACTCTACTGACTATAGACTCTACCAACTGGCCTTGTGGCATTGGGGCAGCTGCAGCTTGTGCTGTGGATGCACCTGCCTGCCCCTAAGTGGCCCCTCGCACTTACAGCACCTCCATTACTTTTCCCAGGTCAGACTGGGAGACTGAATACATGGGCACGAGGCTTTACAGTGACAACTCTGCATCACATAAATAAACAGTAGGCCTGGGTGGAGTTCACGTAACCTCACTACGCAGAACTCCACAAAGTAAAAAAAAAAACTCTGTCGCACTACGCAGAGTTTTGCTAGTGGGCAAAGTTTCTTTCCACACCCGTTCGCGTGTGCTTAACATCACTGGCAATGCAAAGTTCGTCCTTGTATTGGAATTCTCACCCGAATGGCACCACGAGGTTCGCATGGGCATGGCCATCTTCTTCTTTTTGGCTTGTTATGGTGCTGGGGCATCCTTTATATGCCTCTATGGTGGTCATTACAACCTCGGCGGTCTTTTTACAAGACCGCTGAGGGGCCGCCGTGCGGAAGACCGCCAGTAGTGGCGGTTTGCCGCTCGGCGTATTATGACTGTTGGCTGCTCTCCGTCCTTTTTCCGACGGAGAGCCGCCAACAGCCATCCTGGTGGGTGGCGGGGAAGTGGAGGTTGCTCCACCTTCACCGCCACGCCAACAGAACACCGCCCACCGAATCACGTCCTGTGATTCGGCGTGGCGGTGTTCTGTTGGCAGTGTGGTGTCGGCGGAGCAGCCCCCATGGCTCCCATCCCCTCCCGGAGAATCGACGGTACAGGTAAGTCGATTGTCCATTAGGGGAGTGGGTGTGGGGGTGTTGTGTGTTGTGTGGGTGCATGGGGGTGTGCGTCTGTGTATGTAGAGGTGGTGTGTGAGTGCATGTATGCTTGCGGGGGTGTTGCGTGTTTTGGGAATGAGTGCGTGTATGTCTGTGGGTATGTCTGGATGGATGTGTGCGTGTATGTTTGTATGTGGGTGTGCGTGTCTGACTGTGTGTGTGGATGTAGGCATGTATGTCGGTGTGTGTGCGTGTGTGTGTTGGTGGTGCCTGCGTGTGTGTCGTGTGTGTGTGGGTTCTGTGATGTTGGGGGTCAAGTGGGGAGGGGGGCCCTGCCACCTTTGGGGGGTGGCAGGGGTGGTGGGGGGTGTAGGGGAGGGATTCAAGGTGGGGATGGGGGGGGAGACCCCTATCAGTGCCAGGGAAGGAATTCCAAGGTGGTAAGCCGGGTCAAAATACCGCCAGCGGTATAGTGACGGCCACCGGGCTGGAGACCCAGGTCTCCAGCCCGGTGGGCGGAACGGAGAACCGGCGGATGACCATGGCGGTAAACGCCATGGTCATAATACAAAAAAAAAAGACCTCCAGCCTGTTGGCGGTCTTACCGCCGCTTCTCCGCCTTCCGCCAGGGTCATAATGACCCCCTATATCTCTCCAATCCTTCTCTTTTAAAACCTATTTTCCCCTATTTTTTAAATTATATTACCTTTCTCTTTCTCTTTATATATTTTAACTTTTCTCTTAATTTTTCTGTTTTTTGTGAGTTTGTGACTTTTTCATTTTTTTACTTTGCTTTCTTTTTTTCCCTTCCTTCTTCCTAATCCTTCCTTATCTCTTCCCCCAAGTCACCAATACTATGGCAAAGCAGGGGAGTGCACTGCCTCTGGGAGTGCCAGCAATACTGAGAGAGGGCGTGCCGGGCTGCATGCCGCAGCTCTGGGGTCCGGCATACCCAGCAAAAGCTGAAGCACCGGAGGGCCAACATCCTAGATCGGGAGACAGACCTGCTAAGTGTTGAGGTTGAGGTTACGGGGCTCGGTGAGTAATAATTCATTATTGGTTGTGTTCTATGTTACTATTCTTCTCAAATACAAGTATGCTGCTCACATGCAGGTAAGTTAAATTTATTTTACAAATATAATAGTATGAGATCGTCATCTAGACAGGTGCTCTGCGCTACCTAGTTGTGCTTGTTTTTGGCACATTCTTGGGCTGATTAAGAGGTAATGCATATACTCCTTCTGTGCCCTAAGATAGTCTTCGTTAATATTAGTATTAGTGAGTTTGTATGTTCTCTCATTTCTCTGTGCTTTTATTTTTTTAGCTAATACAGGTGGTCATTACAACCCTGGCGGTCGGTGTTAAAGCGGCGGTAAGATCGCCAACAGGCCAGCCGTAAAAAAATTGCAATTACGACCGTGGCGGAAACCGCCAACAAAGACAGCCACTTTAACACTCAGACCGCCACGGCGGTACAAACAAACAGCTTGGCGGTCACCGCCAACAGACAGGCGGGAGACAATGTACCACCCACACTATTGTGAAAGGCCAATCCGCCACCTTTTCCGGGGCGGATTCACCGCAGATAAAAACACGGCGGAAACAGGAATTTCGAAGGGAAAACGCTCACCTCTACACACCCCACGAGGAACGAGGACACCATGGACCCGGAACTCCAAATTCTACCTGCGATAGTCTTCCTGCTCCTCTATCAGGAACACGAATGCCGGCGGCGAAGACCACAGTGAGTACTGCACCTATGACACAGGGGAGGGGGAGGCAAAAAACAGGGACACGCCACACGCAACACGCCCACCCTAACCCATTACAACACACACAAATGCATATCAGGAAATCAGTTACACCCCCCAAATCCCCCAGAAGAATGCAAAGACAATAGAAAATGAGTATAACCATTGTAATTTATTAAAAACAAGTAGGCAGAAATGTATATATATACACCATGTACAAAATATATACCAAGCATAGTAGTCCAGGTAGTGCACTAAGAAAGTCCGTGGAACACTAGGACCACACGGTATGGGTGAGGCCCACATAAGATCCCCGACCATGACGGAGAGAACACTGCAGGGGCATCAGATACCAAGAAAACAGGCACCTCAAGGGGAGGGAAAGGGGGGGCACCTCAGCCGCTTGAGTGCACGACGCCAAATCCATGAGGGGGCCGCATGCCCACTGTACAATCCTGGGGAGTGCAAAGCCACAGTCTCTCAAGTCTCTACAGTGGGTGGCTTGCCCACTGTTCCATCCTGGGGAGTGCAAAGCCACAGTCTCTCAAGTCTCTACAGTGGGTGGGTTGCCCACTGTTCCATCCTGGGGAGTGCAAAGCCACAGTCTCACAAGTCTCTACAGTGGGTGGCTTGCCCACTGTTCCATCCTGGGGAGTGCAAAGCCACAATCTCACAAGTGTCTACAGTGGGTGGGTTGCCCACTGTTCAATCCTGGGGAGTGCAAAGCCACAATCTCACACATGGATGACAGTCTCCACTAGTTCTGGAGGGGGCATGGTGCCCAGAGTGCTTCATCCTGTTAAGGATAGAGGTAGTGGATGACAGTCTCCACTGGTTCTGGTGGGGGGCATGGTGCCCAGAGTGCTTCATCCTGTTAAGGACAGAGGTAGTGGATGACAGTCTCCACTGGTTCAGGAAGGGGTATGGTGCCCAGAGTGCATCATTCATCCCGTGACGGACTCAGTTGCGTCAGTGCCCCTGCCGCTCATGGGCTAGCGGTGCTTGAGATGGCGGTGCCCTGTTCAGCGGTGCTTGAGATGGCGGTGCCCTGTTCAGCAGTGCTTGAGATGGCGGTCTCCATTGCAGGGTCTCAGCTGCTGGCGGTCCTTCATGGCCCAGCAGGGCTGGTGCTGGCGGTCCTTCATTGCCCAGCGGGCCTTTTGCTGGCGGTCCTTCATGGCCCAGCTGGGCTGGTGCTGGCAGTGGCCTTCTGGGCAGCTGGGCTGGGGCTGGCGGTGGCCTTCTTGCCAGGTGGGCTGGTGCTGGCGGTGGCCTCCTGGGCAGCTGGGCTGGTGCTGGCGGTGGCCTCCTGGGCAGCGGGGATGATGGCGGTCTTCTCCGCAGTGCTGCTCTTCCCAGACTTGCAGGGTTTCTTCTGGCCCTTCCCCACCTTGGAAGGTGTCACAGCTGACTCCACACTCCCAACAGGACCCCTGGGAGCAGCTTTGGTGGCTGGAACCTTCCCCCTCTCCTGCTGGGCACTGGCCAACTTCTGATGCTTCACAGGTGGGGGACTGTCTGTGCTGTGGCTCCGTGCCACACTGGCTGCCCGGTGCACTCCAGATTCCGGTGACTACAGGCACCACTGGTCCCAGAGATGTTGTGGCTGAGGTGCTAGTTCGGGACCTATGAGACGGACGGGGTGGGGGAGGTGTGGTCAAGGTTGGACAGGAAAAGTTTTTGGGACACACTGGGACGGGTAGATGGAGGGGTTTGGGAGTGGAGGAAGAGGTGGTGGTTGTAGGTGGTGTACGTTTGGTGACTTTGGGTGAAGGTGCATGTGCTGGAGGCTGTCGTAAGGTGGATGACTGTTGGGTGGGTGTGTGCCTGCGTTTGTGTATCTTGGGAGGGGGCGCCACAGACACACTGGGAGAGGACATAGGGGACGTGTGAATGGTAGTGGGGGTGGTGACTGCACGTGAGCGGGGTGTGGTGGTGGGTGTGCTGGAGAGGGACGTAGTGGCTGTAGAGGTAGTGCATGCAGGTGTGAGTGTAGACGAGACTGGGAGGGAGGAGGGAGACGAGGAGGAGGGGGACACAGTGGAGGCAGTGGATGTTGGTGTGTCTGCATGTGTCTGATGCTTGCGTGAGTGCCTTAGGGATGTGTGGTGCTTATGTTTGCCTGAGCTTCCCTTGGGTGTTGAGGTGTGTGCATGTTGGGCTGTCGGTGTGCTTGGGATAGGCTGAGGTACAGGGGATTGGGTCGGGTTGAGGAAATTGGAGGAGGGAGGCTAGAGACGGGGACAATGGCTGCCATCAGTGCTGAGGCCAGAGTCTGAAAATCTCACTGAAGGGCCACCTGACCAGAATGAATGCCCTCCAGGAATGCATTGGTTTGTTGCAACTGCCTCTCTGCACCCTAGATGGCATTCAAAATGGTAGACTGCCCAACAGTGAGGGACCTGAGGAGGTCAATGGCCTCCTCACTGAGGGCAGCAGGGGAGACTGGGGCAGGGCCTGAGGTGCCTGGGGCGAAGGTGATGCCCACCCTCCTGGTTGAGCGGCACGGGGCAAAGGCTGAGGGGCTGCTGGGAGGGCGGTGCTTTTAGGGGGGGTGGCGGCTGTACCTGTAGATGCGGGGGGCACAGATGTTGCTGCCACCACAAGGGAGCTCCCATCAGAGGACGAGTTCGTGACGCTGGTGTCAGCTCCTGTCCCCGCCGTGGAGCTCCCCTCGCCCTCCGTCCCACTGGTGAATTCAGACTCCGTAGTGTCGCCCTCCAGGGCCATGTAGGATGCAGCTCCCTCGTGCTCCGGTGCCACTGCTCCTCCGCCTGATGATGCTAATGCACACAAGAACAGGGAGACCACAAAAAGGGGGGGGAAGACTGAAGAAAGACATGTTGAGTGCATGCAATACCGCTATCGTTGGCGGACACGACAGACACAGAAGCCCCCTGCACTACGCTGCGCTCTTGGGCTCCACTGTTAAATTTCTGGGAAATGGCCTACACGGCTATGGACGACATCTGCACACATAGATGACACAGGGGCATGACTAGGTGTACTTGGCACTCTACAGAGGTGGGCTGGGGTGCCACATGGCCTGCCTTACGGAGGGGCCTTTCCTACGGAACTCGCCCTGGCCTAGGGAAACCCACAGCCCACCTCCCAGACCCAGACACCTCCACTGCGCGCAAAGTCAGCAGAATGAGAGTGTACTCACCCCTTGTGGCTGCTGTGATGCCCTCAAGCGCCCATCCAACTCCGGGCAGGTCACTGCCAGGATCCTGAACATCAGGGGGGTCATGTTGGGAGGCCATCCCCAGCTGAGCCTCTGCCATCTTCTTGCTCCAGCGGCGAATATCCTCCCATCTTTTCCGGCAGTGGGTGCTCCGTCTGTGGTAGACCCCCAGGGTCCGGACATCCTTGGCGATGGCACAACCAAATATCTTTCTTCTGGTGGGGTTGACCTACATGAAATGTAGAGGGGGAAAAGAGAAGTTATTGCCAACTGCACCGTCGAAGTGATTGGCCCGCATCCCTACCCTTGAGATTTGGCACATGCATTCACCGTCTTTCATGCACGCAGCACTCTCCCCCCTTCCTTCTTACATCCAGCCCTCTCCACACAGGAATAGGCCATACAACATGCTCCCTGTGTACTTACCTGTTTGTCTGGAGGACCGTAGAGTAGCGTGTACTGGGGGAGGACCCCATCCACGAGCTTCTCCAACGCCTCCGATGTGAAGGCAGGGGCCCTTTCCCCAGACCCTCGAGCCATTGTCTCTTCCAGACCGAGATCACAGCAGCACTTGCAGTGTAGGTCCTCTCCTGTCGAATATCAGGTATCGAGTGATTGAAGTTATAGAAAATGGCGGTCATGTCCTCGGCGGTGCGTACCGTCACCGCAGGCGTACATCGCCATTGGCTCCTGGGACCCATAGGGTCCAATGTTCACCAATGCAGCATTGCGCCGCGGTCTTCGACCGCCTACTGCAACGGTGTACAACGCCAGCGCAGTTACCTCACATCCCATTGTCCCACTTTACAGGTCAGGTAGCCGCCATTTCAGGGGCCCACATGGCTTCATTTCCAACTGCGTCACACATACCTAGGCCTAGACTCAACACATATACAGGTCACCTTTTGTGTATGATTTGTGTTCTGTGATAACTGTGGGTACGTACCTCTGACTTGTTTGACTCTGTGCTCGCTGTTGTCCTTCATAGGCACCGTCCGCTGCGACATGTGAGGAGATGGCGGCATCCTCCGGTGTACTGACCGTTGGTGGACCTGACGACAATGGAGGAGCGACATTTGATTGTCACATACAGGCTTGACCGTGCCACAATCCAGGAACTGTGTACCCAGTTGGAGCCAGACCTGATGTCAGAAATCCGCCATCCCACAGGAATCCCCCTCAAGTACAGGTGCTGTCAGTGCTCCATTTCCTTGCAAGTGGATCATTTCAAACAACAGTGGCCATAGCATCAGGGATGTCCCAGCCTATGTTTTCCAACGTATTGTCCAGAGTGTTGTCTGCCCTTCTGAAACACATGCGGAGCTTCATCGTTTTCCCTCAGGTGGAGGATTTGCCTACAGGGAAAGGGGAAATCTATGGCCTGGGACACATCCCCCACATCATAGGTGCCATTGATGGGACACATGTGGCTTTGGTCCCCCCCCCACAGGAGTGAACAGGTGTACATAAACCGAAAGAGTTATCATTCCATGAATGTGCATATGGTATGTTTGGCAGACCAGTACATCTCCCATGTGAATGCCAAATTCCCTGGCTCAGTGCATGAAGCTACATCCTGCGGAATAGCAGCATCCCTTATGTGATGGGTCAACTCCAGAGGCACCGTGTGTGGCTATTAGGTGAGCACCTGGAAGCAAGTCAGTGGGAATGGTTCTCTGGGTCTGGGGATATTCCTCCAGGTTAGTGCGTGTCTAACAGTTGTCCCTCACCATTTGCAGGTGACTCTGGTTACCCCAACCTGTCATGGCTACTGGCCCCAGTGAGGGATCCCAGGACAAGGGCAGAGGAACGCTACAATGAGGCCCATAGGCGAACTAGGAGGGTGATTGAGCGGACCTTCGGCCTCCTGAAGGCCAGGTTCATGTGCCTCCATATGACAGGTGGATCCCTACTCTACTCACCAAAGAAGGTGTGCCAGATCATCGTGGCCTGCTGTATGCTTCATAACTTGGCTTTGCGACAACAGGTGCCTTTTCTGCAGGAGGATGGTCCAGATGGCAGTGTTGTTGCAGCTGTGGAGCCTGTGGACAGTGAAGACGAGGAAGCAGAGGAAGAAGACATGCACAACAGGGACTCAGTGATCCAGCAATATTTCCAGTGAGACACAGGTAAGAATTCAAACTTGCCTACTACATGTACTTTAACACTACTACCTCTCTACTGTCTGTCGTTTTCACCCAGTGTATGGTCACTGAGTTGTCACTTTCCCTGACGATTTCACAGATGTGGGTCCCACTGTGCGACATCTGCTTAGATTCCTCATGGACTAGAGCTGTGTGACATAGGTATGGTGACATTACAAATGAAAGAGCATTTTGTCACTGTAATTGCTAATACACTATTTCAAAATCACAGACAGACTCCAGATTGTTTTGTGCTTTAAGGGTGTTTATTTAAGTGCCCAATATTGGAGGGGGTAGTAAAATGGTGAGGGGTGATGGCGGAGGAATGTCCATGGCAGAGTCCAGTCTATTATTCTCACAGGTGCATTGCCCATATGGGCATAGGAAGTGGAGCTGGGGCAGTTGAAGTATGGACAGGGTGACAAAGTGGGACAGTAGGATGACAATCAGGGTGGTCTCATTTCTTGGCGGGAGTCTTGGCATCGTGCTCTGTCTTTGTCCTGGATCTCAGGGACCGTTTGCGGGGTGGTTCTCCCTCTGCAGGGGGTGGGGTGCTGGTGTGGTGGTCCTGTGGCGGGGAGTCCTGTCCACTAGCGCCGGCAGAGGTGGTGGGCAGTTCATCGTCCATGCTAGTGTCAGGGGTCCCTTGTAGTGCCACAGTGTCCCTCCTGGTGTTGAGTACTTCCTACAGCACCCCTACGATGGTGCCCAGGGTGGAGCTGATGGTACTGAGTTTCTCCCTGAAGCCCATATACTGTTCCTCCTGCAGGCGCTGGGTCTCCTGAAACTTGGCCCGTACCGTTGTCATCGTCTCCTGGGAATGGTGGTATGCTCCCATGATGGAGGAGAGGGCCTCGTGGAGAGTGGGTTCCCTTGGTCTGTCTGCCCCTGTCGCACAGCAGCCCTCCCAGTTCCCCTGTGTTCCTGGGCCTCCGTCCCCTGGACCGTGTGCCCACTACCACTGCCCCCAGGTCCCTGGTGTTGTTGGGGAGGTGGTTTATCCTGGGTTCCCTGTAGTGGTGGACACACTGCTGATTGACGTGTCCTGGGGATGGAGGTATGGACCCGCTGGGTGGGTGCTGTGCTGGTGTTTCCAGAGGGTGGAAGCTCTGTAGTGGCCTGTGACTGGGTGATGGGAACCGACTGTCCCAAGGTCGCAGGTGGGCCGGGCTGATCATCTAGATCCAGTTGGACAGAGCTGTTGTCATCACTGTGGGCCTCTTCTGTTGGTGGTGTGGACAAGTGTGGACCCTCCTGTCTGGTGATGTTTGGTAGGGGTCCTGCAGGGGTATAAAAGGATGGTTATTACATCTGTGTGTGTCATGGTGTGCAATGGGTGGGTGACCGTGTACCCCAGTGTTTGCATTCCTGTGTGGGACCTTGTGTGAGGATGGTTTAGGGGGTTGTATGGGTATGTGCAGTGGGCATGCTTTAGTGATGGGTGTCCATGCTTTGTTGTTGCATGCAGGGCTTGGTGTTGGGATGGGTGGTTTGTGATGTTGTGACATATGTGAGGAGTTTGGGTGCTGGGGGTAAGGGTGAGGGTGGGGGTATGTGATAGCATGCAGGTAGGGTGGGGGTTGTAATACTTAAGATTTGTCTTACCAGAGTCCATTCCTCCACCTACTCCTGCGAGGCCCTCAGGATGCAGAATCTCCAAGACCTGCTCCTCCATGTTGTTAGTTGTGGGGGTGGAAGTGGGGGTCCGCCGCCAGTCCGCTGAACCGCTAGGTGGTGTCTTGAGACCACAGAACGCACCTTCCCCCGTAGGTCGTTCCAGCCCTTCCTGATGTCCTCCCGATTTTTTGGGTGCTGTCCCACTGCGTTGACCCTGTCCACTATTCTTCGCCATAGCTCCATCTTCCTTGCAATGGAGGTGTGCTGCACCTTTGCTCCGAATAGCTGTGGCTCTACCCGGACGATTTCCTCCTCCATGACCCTGAGCTCCTGCTCCGAGAACCTGGGGTGTCTTTGCCGTGCCATGGGGTGGTGTAGGTGATGTGTGGGGTGGAGTGTGTGGTGATATGTGGGGTGATATGTAGTGGTGTTTTGTGTGAGGTGCGTGGAGGTTCTGTGGGTGATGGTGTTGTGTGCCTGTGGATGGTGTTGTTCTTGCTGGTGCTCTCTTTCTGGCCTTCTTTCGGAATTTTTTGTCGTGGGGTTTGTGGGTGATGTGGGTGTGTGTTTTATATTGTATTGGGTGTGTGGGAGTGGTGTGTGTATGTGTATCAGGTGTGTGTATTTTGAATTGTCCAATGTGGTTGTGTTTTGTAAATGTGTGTGTATTATGAGCGCGGCGGTGTGTACCGCCAATGGAATACCGCGGTTGAAAGACCGCCACGTGGATTCGTGTGTCGTGATAGTGTGGGCGTATTTCTGTTGGCGTGACGGTGGAGGTTTTGTTTTCGCTAGTTTATCACTGACCTTTGGTGTGGCGGAGTTCGGTGGGTGTCTGAATTTTGGCAGATTCCGAAATGTGGGTCATAATAGCTGTGGCGGAATTCCGCGGCCGCAGCGGTGTGTTGGCGGTTTTCTGCACGCGGTAAGCGGCTTTTACCGCCAATGTTGCAATGACCCCCACAGTGCCAACTGCTAAGCAATTTTCCAGTGATGTGTAGAAGTTTTGCATGCCTCCAATCTATGCATTGAGAAATTGAGAATGAGATGAGAAACGTAGAAATCATTCATTGCAATTTATGAGCAATTCCAAAATGTTCATGTCCATGATACTAGTATGTTACGGCGTTTGCCTTTTCCTGTTACGACTCGGTCGTCCAATTTCCAGGGGGCGCTGTAAGGGGACTGTCAGAAGCCTGGGAATCACTTTGAACACCTATCTAGAGTCCCTTGCTGACTCCTGTTTGTTTCTCTTTTCTCCATGGTACACTTGTGTAGGACTACATTTGCTTCTTGGGACTGCAAATCCCATAATGCACAGCTTGGTAGTCAGGAAAACCCGGATTCTGTTTCCCATTGTTTTCAATGGGAGAAGTCCAGTTGCTCCTTTTCACTGGATCCTCTCCTCCAGGACTTGCAAGTGTCCGAAACCACACACACCTGAAACCTCTCCTGTGCAGCCCAGTTTGGAACTGCTTATAAGCAGCCATTTCCTCAAGCTCCCCGTCGTGCATCGGACTTCAATTCCTTTGTGTTACAGACCCCTTGTCGGATGGTGTTCCAGTTTTGTTCCTGTTCTGTTCCAGCCTGATCCTGTTTCCTGTTTCTCTGCCCTGCTCCTGATTGTTCCAGCCAGAGTCTGTGCCCTACTTCTTAGCCTTGTACCTGTTTGTTTCTTCCAGAGCCTGCTCCCTGTTTCTCTGCCCTGCTCCTGCCTTGTTTCAGCCTGAACCTGCTCTCTGTTTCCTAGTCCTGTTTACTGCTCATTTCCTACTCCCTGTATTCCAGTCCTGTCCTTGCCTGTTCCAGCCAGAGCCTGTTCTCAGTTTCCCAGTCCTGTCTCTGTTTGCCCCAGCCAGAAGTTTGCGCCCTGTTTTCAAGTCCTAGTCCCTTTGCTTCAGCCTGAGCCTGTTCCTAGTTCTTGCCTCTGCCTCTTTGTTTGTTCCCTTCTGTTTCTGTTTCTTCTTGGTTCTTTGTGTCTGGTAAGTGTTCTATCAGTCTTCACCAGTGTATATGTGTCCTCCTGTGTACTGGGGTTGGCTCCTGGTTTCCAGGAGGCAATTCCAGCCCCCATCCTTGTCCAGTGTTATACGTTGTATTTCGTGCCTAACAGTGACAGTGTGCTATTGCTGTTTTCTCAGGAATCGCCACTGTGTTTCCAGCTGGACCCACAAGAGCGTGTCCTGTGTATGTAAGTACTATCCTTGTTTGTGCTCTAGGGTCCAGAGACAGAATCACTTCTGCTGCCTCCTTTCTATGGGGCTGGCAGGGTGACTATCTGTAAGAGCAAACTGCACAGAGGCATTGTGATTCCCTGTCACTGTGGGAGGTTCTGCGCCTTACTCTGTGTACAACCCCAGCGTGTTTGTCCACTAGTAATCTGTTTCCTATTTGTTCACACAAGGGTTGCTCTGCTTTTACTTTCCTGTTTCCTGTGCCTGACCATAGCTGTCCTTTCCGTGTATGCCTTTAGCTGCTCTTCTGCCCCAGTACACTACCTCTTTTGGATATTCGGTGACCTCAAGGGGTATCCCAAGCACAGTCCTGATCAGACCCGCCCGAAACCGTGACATTTCCTTTAAAAAAATAATATTCTTTGAGTGATTATTTATAACAGTACCACTAATATTTTCTAAAACTTTTTCCTATATTATCCAGCATCCAGGGGGAGGAAGAGGGCTGGTGGTGAGGCAGGTGAGGCAGCTCAAGGTGGCTCCTGCACAAGTTCCGGGGCAGGTGGCTCTGCTGGCTCCAGTAAGTCCTCCTGTTGTTAATATTAATATGTGTTTCCCTAACTTTTACCGCTCCACACTTAGAATTATTTTCTACCTTTTTACCGTGCCTTACTCCTAATTATTTTCCAACTCCACTTCAGTTTATCTGTTTCATAAATTCTTCTTATCCCTGCATTATCCTATGTACTTATTTTCTATATTTCAAGTTTCTTTACTTCAAACTCTCTGGTTATACTACTCTGTCTGTAGCTTCTTTTCTTCTGTTTTGTCAGTGAGCTTTCCCTCTCCCCTTATGTATCTTATCTTGTGGAGTGTTGGTAAGGCTTAGAGAACACATGTACTGAAGATTGCATGCCCATGTAAGGTATTCCACACATTTCGTGAGAAGACTTTCTTTTTCTTGCTCCAGCTCAATCATTAAAAAAAGGAAACATTGGGTGTTTTGAAAATCGTCATGTAATTGTTTGCACCATCTAATGTTGTATATGTATAATTAGTACACTAGCAGTTGATGACCATGCATCATGGTTGGAAGTATGAGGAGGATGGTCCCATTGCATTAGCCAAGCAAGAACATATGTCCTTCATTGACAAATTCTTGCAACCTTTTATTTCTCTTGAAAAACTCTGATTTGTCAATAGCTAGTTCTACCCCTCCATTACCAACATTTTCCTTTAACTTGACTACCCGGCTTTCAGAAAAATTGCCAATCAACAAAATGCTCACCTGATATTTTGATAGAAGAGAAGTCTGTAACCGAAATATAGTGATGTAGTGGGGTTGTATTTTGCTGTTACAAAAAAACGATAGGGGGAGGTGTATGTGGCGTCTAAATTGTGTAATGTTTTTTTTCTAGCCACACTGACCATCAGTACTGAGGCCAGCAGTGACAGCACCAGCACAGATGCTGCTGTGAGAGTGGATGAGGGGGTAGTCTCTGCAACGGCAGTGGCGGGCAGTGGTAAGTCCTATTGCTTGCTTATTGACAATAAGTAATATAATCACTACAAGGGTGTACTAGTGGTGCTGACTCACTTGTAAACACCCTGCTTTAGCAGATGCAGCAGGAGTTAAGTAAGTATTAATGGCCTCTTCTATCTGCAACTCAGCAGACTAAGGTTTATAAAATGAACTGGACTATGCTGTGCTTTGGAAAATTGAAAGACGGATGGAAGTAGAATGGTGGTTGAAATATAACATGAGTAAAAGGATGTGTGTGTGGAGGAAAGGGTGCATAATAAACATACTGGTGGGTGATGAGGAGGATGATAGAATGCATGGGTGGGCTAAGGATGGATGAAAGGGTATATGGGTGAAAGGATGCCAGCCCAGGTGGATGAAAGGGTATGGATGAAAGGATTCCATGCCTGGATGGGTGAACAGACTCCTCGGTGGGTCTGATCTCCTGGGTGGGTGAATGGGTGAATGGGTGAAAGGATGCATAGGTGGTTATTGGGTAAATGGATGTTGGTGAAAGGTTAGCAGATAGCCATGTTTGGAATTTGGATAGTTTTAAATGGCAAAGTACTGGATGAGAGAAGGTAAAGCTTAGATTAAATGGTGTGTATCAAAGCCAAGGGTGAAGAATAAGAGTAGTAGAAGAACACATTTGCAATGATGAATAGATAAATGCTTTGAATGAAGAAACAAGGGAGCTCTTCTAGATAGCAGCATTCTTCTCACCTACTCTATTTGCTTGAAATGGTTTTCACCAAAGGATTGATGCAAAGGTTTGGATGGTATTGCCGAACATTCCCTTTATTCACAGTATTTTTCAAGTGAGGCAGGTAACTTGTATCCCATCATCCATTTACCATCGCCTCCTTCCCTCGTTATGGGCTTTCATCAGTGCCACCCACGATGACCTAACAGCTACATGGTTTAATTCATCAGAATCGGCACTGCATGTTGGCTGTGCAATCTGTGTCTGTCTGCTTAAGTTAAGTTAATGTGTCAAACACTTTTCAATGCATGGCAATGCAAAAATAAACTGTCCTCTCAGTGCCCGTTGTGTCAGCCCACTTCCTAGTACTTCACTCCTTTAATCTTTCTTAAGTTCTGTCCCGGACTTCTGAATAATGTGAAAAATCCAATCTTTTGTTTGTGCCACATTTTTCAAGCCAAGTGAACAATATAGTTTATTATGGCTTCCATTATGGATTTACTTCTCTTCTAATTTTTCCCTTTCAACATTTGCTAACCACAGTGAGTCACACTACTAGCCAAACCGTAGGCACATGATGATAATGATGAGGAATTGATTGATCAGTAAAGTGTGTACTCTACTTACCCATTTCAGTCCTCTCTAACTTACCTATCAGTTGAGTATGTTAAGAAGATTCCTTTCCTTACTGCAACGCCAATGTATTATTTTGGAAAAAAGTAGTTGTTACAAAGTGTGGTGAAGGAGGGCTTGAGGACAGCGAGTAAAGTGGTCCATAAGTAAGTGACCTGATTTTCCTGAATGGGATAGAGCTTGATGATGCGAATATACCAAATCTATATCCCATTTGGTATATTTGCAAATCTACATCCCATTCCTTAATCCCTTCCCTGTACTGCAGTGCCTCCCTTTTCCCACTGCCTACTTATGGCAGACAGGATGTCTGCATGATTGATCATATTATACTATATGTCGTGTTTCATTCTTAGTATTCATCGGCCTTGTAGTCCAGGTACAAAGAAGAACAGGGCCATTGGAATAAAATGATTTTTAGTACGGTTGCCCCAGCTGCAGAAAGTAATGAGTATGACTAGGGCACCAGTTGAGCTAGAAATGCCACCATTAATTTAGCTCAGCAGGAGAGAGAAGAATACTTGTACTTCATAGTGCATATTATAGTTGTGACAGTTATCTCCTTAAAATTGAATGTCCTGAGGTGACCACCAAATGAGTTGAAACAAGTGTTTTTCTCAGATCATTGTTCACAATTTCTCTTGTTTCTCTCTTAATTTAGCTATTCCAGCGGATCCACCATCACATCAGAAAATAGCAACCTGGCTGTGGTGGACAAAGCTGGAGGTCATATGGGCTGAGTACCAGTGGCTGGTGATCCTTGAAGAAGAGGAGAATGAGGCAGCAGCAGTTGTTGACAGTACTCAGGGTCCCAGCCACGCCCACCACCTCCAACCCAGCAACACTTTTGCCGTAGTGCCAGGGCAGCTTTCTGCCATTGTATAACCTCTGCATCCTCCCTCTCGGAAACTGTGTTCCAGTGCTGCGTCCTATGGAGGCTAGCGCTGTTAGAGGCCCTTCAGGCATGTATGGAGGGGCTCCTCCAAATAATTCTGGCCCTCCTTTAGTACCATCCTCTGCCCCTTTTTTAACCTTTTATTTTAGTGGGTGGGACTTGTTGTGGGTGAAGAGGGTGGAAATGGGTTTTTGCAGACTTTTTAATTTTTTGGGTGTCATTCTTCAACAAGGACAAATGAACGTTATTTTTTGGGGAACATTGGTTGGGGGAAGGGGTGAGCCAGTTGTGGGCGGAAGGGGTGGGTATTAATTATTTTTATTAGGGATGGGGTAAAATAAATAGTTATTTACAGTTCTTTATGCCTACCTTTTTTTGGGGGGTGATATACTTCACACTGCTGCCTTTACGCAGTATGTTTTCAAAATCTGCTGATAGTGCATTCCTTTTTATGCAGCATGTTTTACAAATCTGCTGATAGTGTATAACAATTATTTATGTTGTTAGGTAACCCTGTCCTAATAGTTTCCTAGTCTTTGCAGTGCATTCTGCAAAATGTGACCCATAATAGTGGGGCAGAGAGATTTACCATTGCCAATTATGTTGCCTAAACTTAAAGTACAACAGTGCTCCATAATTCTCTTACCTGAATGGAAGAAGCAAGGGCTGCATGGTACCATGGTGGTGTAGCAGTAGCATCTTAGTGCACTAACAGTGAAGGCATCGAACGTGACGTCCCACTTCACCAAGGTGATGAAGATCCTGCACACTGAGTTGAGGTTGCTTCTACCACATCTACCCCACCAGGTGTGTGATTAATCAATGGTGTAAATTAATAATTAACACCTCAATAGATCACACAGCCCAGGGGAAGAGGGTTAGGAATTTGATGAATGGATGGGAAAGGAATTTTGGGAAAGGTGTGACAAAAAGACAAACACTACACAAACATAATATTAATCTGGGAAATGATCAGCAACCTGTGGTGGGAGGTATAGAAAAAACATGGATATGTCTGACACAGATAACTTTACATTCTGTCAGTTCCAGTGAAACCCAAGTTGTATATATCTAAAACTTTTAGGTCACCTATGTTTGCAAAATAGTAAATATAATTAATCTTGGGGTGAATCTACCATACACAATTCTAAAAAAAGAACATTGAAAGAAAAATTATGCAAGTCTGTATTTCCAAATTGGGTGGTGCATCTGCAATCTTCTTGGATTGCCCCATCAGTCTTTTTGGGTGCCTGCTTGAAGCAGAACAATAAAGTAAGCAAGAGTGTTGTGGTGCAGGAGAAGAGAAGGCCTGCAGATTGTAAAACAGAAATGACTATCATGAAATTGTAGAATCAAGTAGGATGGAATGGAAGGTAAGCTTCATGAGGAGTAGCGTACCAAGAAGACTCTGAGGTGGCAGAGCAAGAGCAAAGACCTTTGTGATCATTCTTTTTATGACTGATGTGCAATCAATTTAGTGAGAGCAATTACAACAACCAACAATCACAGACTGTCATGCTTATCCTAACATTTAGCCTAGTGCACAAGTATAATGTGACATCATAATCCATCACGTCTGGCCCCCCACCCAACCACATAGTTTCAAGTTTGAGACAGCCAGCAGGCACACACAGCAGCATTGCATTCCCCAAATCAAGTAATTAACGCACCTCTCACCACCAGTCCACAAGATTGGACTAGGGTCTTTTAGACTCATCCTCACATCATCCATGTGATAATTTCCTTCTTCTGGCAGTTGTTTAAGTTGTCAAATCACACTCTTATTCCTTCCATCATCATCCAGACACTGATTAAAGATTATTGTGTCCAACTCCATGAGAACTGCTCCCGAGAGTCACAGTCTCCCAACTCAATTGAGATAGAGTGACCTGTAGCACATAGCTGTGTTAAACAACAAGAGAAATATTGAGTAGTTTTTTTTTTTTTTTTTTCTGGACTAGAATTTTGTTTGTTAGCTAAATGGACTGGTCAGGTCTTCTTTGACAAATGTGAACCTGAAAGCAAAGCACCAGAAAACAAAGCAGTCTGAAAACGCCGGCAAACAAATTCCGCTAAGTGTCAAAGGGGAAGGGAAATAAAATCACCTTCAGGAAAAAAAAGATCACCCATTATTATTTTAATGTCACCTACATTGTAAATCAATCATGGCACAAGCCAGCGCAACAATATATTTAAATAATATAAACACCCATACTCACTATCTGCCACCACTAGACATGAGTCATACAAACCATCTCAATTCTCAACATTAAACCATGTATCCCTCATATCAATCATTGATGCATCTAGTATTACTTATTAGTTACCTGTTCCAATCAAGCATACTGGCACAATGCTGATCCTCTTCGATTCAGAAAATGAAACACACATTGGCCAGTAAGTTGTAAATCAAATATATGGGGCAGTCCTGCTAGTGGGCAGAAAGGAAGGATAGGCAAAGAATGGATGGACATTGTCTCTCAAATTTCCTTGAAGTGATTTTGGGGGGCTTGGTGGCTTCTTCAATAAACACTGGTCCGACTCCAATTCAGCCATACATGTGCCTGAAACAAGTGAAGTTCATTAATCATTTAGACAGCAAAAACAATATAAAATAATAAGGTTCCCCCAGCTGGCTATTTTTTTTAAAGGAGATCATCAATAGTTGAAAGTTCTATTGTGCCCCAGGTCTAGTCAGGGAAGTGGGGGTCGTCCTCAAACTCAGGTGGGTTGCCCAAAAGTTGGTCAGCTAACACACTACCATGACCTGAGTCCGACCAATCATCACCCTCATCCACCTCCTGTTGTACTTCAGGCATGCTGTAATTTGGTGATATAAAGTGTTGATTCATTTTGATCCTGGTCAATTTCTTGATGTTTTGGGATGAGAGACTGGTTCTTCTCATTGTGACAACTGCACCAGCTGCACTGAACACACGCTCAGCAGACACACTGGCGACAGGGCAAGCCAGATACTTCATTGCCAGCCTGCTGAGAACTGGCCATTGGCACCTCTTCCCATACCAATACACCAATGGGTTTTTGTTCCAGATAGGCCTCCGCTGGGTCATCCACGTAGGCCTGGACCATCCTCTCAATAGTCATTGGTGCTCCACATTGCTCAAGATCTTTTGCCTTTGTCTCTGCAGCGGACTTAAGCTCGGCCTTTAGAAACCAATCAAATGTAGATTTTGGGGCTGCTGCTCTGGCTCCTGTTGTTGTTGCTGGTGTTGATTTTGGCTGCTGTTAGCAAACAGCACTGTCCCCAGGCTCTATGAAGCCATTAATTTTCTTGGTCTCTGGCTTGCAAGGGAATCCATTTCTTGTACTTTGAAACATCCCCGTCACAAAAAGGAATGAAAGTGGCCAGAAATTGTTTGTACTGTGGGTCAAAAATTATGGCACAGATGTAATGTTTGGATGACGCAATGTCTCTTTGCAGCATTCCATTAACTGATAAGTGGAGGATTAAGCTGTACGCCAACTCTTGCGCATCTGTTTTTTCATCCACAGCTGTGTACCTTTCAGACACCTTCTTTAGCTGTTTCTACAGCATATACACCAATAGGAAAGCTTGGCCCAGGGTCCTCCTTGCTGACTTCCCATGTGAAAATTTCAAAAGGAAGAGCATCTCTTTCAGGCATTTGACCAGGCCCCCTTGATCCATCTCAATGATCATGCATTTGACAGTTGCATCCCCTCTTTGCAAGACATATTTATTGAACAGTCTGTACAGTTCAAACAGACGTTGTAACATGTAATAAGTAGAATTCCAGTGTGTTGGCACCTCCTGTCTGAGGGCTTAAACTGGCATTCTATTATCACACTGGATAATCCTCAACAGCTTGCAGGCTTTAAAAGAATGGCTAAAATGAATATAGATTCTTCTGCATGTGGACAGTAAGTTGCTGACTCAGGGTTCTTTTTTAAGGAATTCCTGTACAATGATGGTTATGCAGTGCGCCAAACACAAGACCCTGAAATAGTCACCATCTGACATGACCTTAACTATATTACTGCCATTGTCCGTGGCAACAAATCCAATGTTAAGCCCTCGGGGCACAGCCATTCAAAGGCCTTGTTGTTAAAGTCATCCAAGATGTTTGCAGATGATACTGCTATACATGCTTCCGAGCACCATTAAAAATTTCAGCTATGTCAACACCTGCAGACATAGGGGGTCATTCCAGCCTTGGCGGGTGGCGGGAGCCGCCCGCCAAGCGGGAACCGCCAGAAGACCGTACCGCGGTCAAAAGACCGCGGCGGTCATTCTGGGTTTCCCACTGGGCTGGCGGGCGACCGCCAAAAGGCCGCCCGCCAGCCCAGTGGGAAACACCCTTCCACGATGAAGCCGGCTCCGAATGGAGCCGGCGGAGTGGAAGGGGTGCGACGGGTGCAGTAGCACCCGTCGCGAATTTCAGTGTCTGCTAAGCAGACACTGAAATTCAAAGTGGGGCCCTCTTACGGGGGCCCCTGCAGTGCCCATGCCATTGGCATGGGCACTGCAGGGGCCCCCAGGGGCCCCACAACACCACATACCGCCATCCTGTTCCTGGAGGCCGAAACCGCCAGGAACAGGATGGCGGTATGGGGGTCGGAATCCCCATGGCGGTGCAGCAAGCTGCGCCGCCATGGAGGATTCCCATGGGCAGCGGAAAGTCGGCGGTACACCGCCGACTTTCCGTTTCTGGCTGCGGCTGTACCGCCGCGGTCAGAATGCCCAAAGGAGCACCGCCAGCCTGTTGGCGGTGCTCCCGCGGACCCCGACCCTGGCGGTTTTTACCGCCAGGGTCGGAATCACCCCCATAATTTCTCTAACTCCCATCAAAGAGATCCAGTGTGCAGTGATGCACATGTAATCAGTTGCTTGGCAACTGGTCCACATGTCTGTCATCAGGTGGATTGTGTCGACAGCACTCTGCTGCAAAGCTTGTCCAACCAATTCCACACATTGTGATGTAGTGCTGGAACAGCAATTCTGGCGCAATGGGTCCGGCTGGGAACTTTCCATTTCAGGCAGATAGCCGCTACTAATGCTAGAAAACCAACTCCTTCCAAAAAAGAAAAAGGGTGGAAGTCCAACGCTCACATTTTAGCCAGCTTCCCATTGTACAAAAATGGCGTTCGGTGTTTGCGTTTGTACTGTCCCTCCTGCCTAAACATGTCTGCAATATTAGCCTGGATTTTTTTCTTTACTGGTGCCACTGATGCAGACGACTCAGAAAGTGGTGGTAGGCTCAATGTGTGTCTCAGGGGGGCAGCCACTGTATGTTCTTGTCTTGGTGTTCCGACTTGACTCTGGGTGTTCCTGTGCCATTGCGATGTTTCTGATGTGGGCAGCGATACTACTGCACTGCTGGAGACAGGGCTGATTTGTGCAACAAAAATGTCACCCTTTTCTTCATGTTCACCTTGTACCATGATTGGATCAGATTCCCTCCTTTCAACACCTTCACTAACACCACTTGCAGGCCTTTGGCCGCTAATGTGCGCCTCCCAGTAGACTGTGTGGTCTTTTCTCAAATCGGTCGTTTGGCCTCCGGTTCCATAGTTTGTACCAAGCTACCCCAACTAACATTTGCTCTGCAAATTGATCATATGGCAATGTTTACCGCCTTTTAACTTACCCTAAAGAAGTCCCAAACTGGGAAGTTCAACTTTCTAACACTGGGGCCACTGCCAATGTCGGAAGAAGTGGTGGTAGGTGGCTGTTGTTTTGATGACATTTGCCTCTCTGCAGTGCCTTCTTCTACTGAGGTGGCTGTTGATGTAGGTCGCACCCAGGGCCTTGCAAATGTGGAAGGTAGTAGAGGTATCTGTGCCTCGGAGCAGGTTGAGAAGATGGGGTAATGTTTGACTCCACTGGGGCTGGGCTAATACCCATGGTGACAGGCTTCTCATCAGACTCGTCATCCTCCTCTTCTTCATCCATAACTCTAAAGCTCTCATTATGACATTGGAGTAAATCACACTTACTGCCATGCTGACTGCCGCCAACATACCACCACTGCGGCGGATATCCGTTCACTATTCAGCCACAGACACAACTCCGCCACACCAAAGGTCAGTGATAAACTGGCGGTATCAAAACCCACACCATTACACCAACAAAACTACTCCCACTACATTATGACCCATGAATCACCAGTGAGGACACACAGCGGCGGTAAACCATTGGCGGTACGTACCACCACGCTCAAAATTCACACACACAAACAAAACAGCACCACATTGGACAATTCATACTACACACACCTGACACCCATACACACACCACACACACCCATCCACACCACTATAAAACACACACACATATTACCCACATCCCTTTACGAATGCAAATTATTGCCACCAGAGAGAGACAGCAAGACCACAGACAAGAAGAGAGTCACATACCCCCATCACCTAAACACCACCCACGCACCTCATAACCCACACCCCAACACATCACCCTACACACCCTCACCCACACTACTCACACAACACCCATGGCACCACAACAACACCCCAGATTCTCTGAGGAGGAGCTGAGGGTCATGGTGGAGGAAATCATCCAGGTAGAGCCACAGCTATTTGGAGCACAGGTGCAGCAGGTATCCATTTCTAGGAAGATTGAGCTATGGCGGAGGATCGTGGACAGGGTCAATGCTGTGGGACAGCAGCCAAGAACAAGGGACAACATCAGGAAGAGGTGGAACGACCTATGGGGGAAGGAATGTTCCATTGCAGAAAGACACCAACTAGCTGTACAGAGGACTGGCGGTTGACCCCCACCTCCTCCCCCACAACTAACAACATGAGAAGAGCAAGTCTTGGCAATCATGCATCCTGAGGGCCTGGCAGGAGTAGCAGGAGGACTGGACTCTGGTAAGTCAACTCTTTACTACTATCACCCCCCTACCTGCATGCCATCACATACCCCCACCCTCACTTCCATCACTCCACTCCACTCCACACACCCCACTATCACATTACATCCATCCCAATGCCAAGCCCAGCATGCACCACCAATGCATGGACACCACTCACAGACCTGCATGGACACTTATCACTAAAGCATACACACTGGAGAGAATCAGCTAACCCACCACATACCAACTTACACAAGTTAAAGCTGCCAGGGCAAATATAACTTAAGAGGGTAACCCACCCATGCACAAAATGTCATACACAGAAACTATAACACTTCATTTACATCCCCACAGGCATCCCAGCCAATGTCACAGCAGAAGAGGTGCCAGCACTAACCAGTCACCCCACACAAGAGGCCCCAGTGATGACAGCGACTCGGCTCCCCTGGATCTGGATGACCAACCTGGCCCATCAGGGACCTCCGGACAGTCGGTTACCCAGGCACAGTCAAACACCATCCGAGAGCCTCCCCCATCTGGAAACACCACCACAGCACCCACGCAGCGTACCCATGACTCTGTCCCCAGGACACGTCAATCAGCAGCATGTCCACCACTACAGGGACCCCAGGGCACCCCAATACCCAAGACAATCAGGGACCTGAGGTCTGTGGCAGTGGGCACACGGTTCAGGGGACAGAGGCACAGGACAACAGGGAAGCTGGGAGGACTGCTGTGTGCTTGGGGAGGACAGGCCCAGGGAACTGACTCTCCACTAGGCACTCACTGAGATCCTGGGAGCATACCAGCATTCCCAGGATACGCTGGGCCAGATCCTGGCCAACGTGCAGGAGAACAGGTGGCTACAAGAGGGACAGTACCAGGGGATCAGAGAGGAGTTGCAGGCCCTTAACACCACCCTGGTCTCCATTGCAGGGGTGCTGGCAGACATGACCAACATCATGAGGGAGGCAGCCTCACAACAGGGGGCCCCTGCCATAAGCCAGACAATTGAACAACCTTCCTCCTCCGCTACCGCTTGTGGACAGGAGGCCCCACCACAGGACCAACAGGCCACCAGCACCCCTCGCCTGCAGAAGGAGAACCACCCCGCAAATGCTCCCTGTGATCCAGACAGAAGCTGGAGACTATTGCCAAGCCCCCGCCCCCAGGAAATAAGACTCTCCTGATTGTCACCCTTGTGTCCCACTCTATCACCCTGTCCATCTTGAACTGCCATTGCTCCCCTTCCTATGCCCCCTTGGACAATGCACCTGTGCTATAAATAGACTGGAACTATACTCTGGACTTTCCTCCATCATCACACCAGCCCATTGCACTTCCCCCTTTTCTTCTTAGCACTGCAATAAACACACTTTGAAAAAATACAAGTATTGAGTATGTCTAATGATTTAAGTATGTATTTTTTTAACAAGGTTCAAACATTGCTATTTAACTGTACAATGATGTGCACATAGGATAGACCTGTAGTTGGCTGCAGTGAACACTCCAGGAGCGATAGTTGGGAACCAACATCTGCAAAAAAAGTTACCAAATGGTACAGTGAGTGGGCATAGAAGTGGGAAATCACAGCCTGTCAATGACAATCACAAACAATAAAGTGGAAATGAAATGTGCAGTACCACTGTCTTACCTGTGTGTCATTGGAAATATTGGTGAATCCCTGTAGTTCTGTTGTCCTCCTCATCTTCACTGTCCACAGGGTCCACTACTGCCACACGCCCATCTCCAGCCTCATCCTCCTGCAGAAAAGGCACACGGCGTCTCAAGGCAAGGTTGTGCAACATGCAGCATGCAATGATTATCTGGCAGACCTTCTTCGGTGAGTAGCACAGGGATCCACCTGTTAGATGGAGGCACCGAAATCTGGCCTTCAGGAGGCCAAAGGACCTTTCAATTATTCTTCTGGTTCACCCATGTGCCTCATTGTAACGTTCCTCTGCCCTTGTCCTGGGATTCCTCACAGGTGTCAGGAGCCATGATACGTTGGGGTAACCAGAGTCACCTACAAATATCGAGGGACAAAATTTAGCCACACACTATCCTTATGGCCCACATCACACCCATACACCAACATCCACTGGGTGGGAACCAGGGCTCACCTATTAGCCACACACGGTGCCTCGTAGTTGGGCCATCTCATTTGGAATGCTGTTATTTCTCAGGATAAAGGCATCATGCACAGACCCAAGATACTTCACATTGACGTGGGAGATGTACTGGTCCGCCAGGCACACCATCTGCACATTCATTGAATGAAAACTTTTTCAATTTCTGTAGACCTGTTCATTTTGCCGGGTGGGACAAATGCAATATGTGTTCCATCAATGGCCCCAATTATGTTGGGGATATGTCTTATTGCATAGAAGTCAGCCTTCACTGTGGCCAAGTCATCCACTTGGGGGAAAACAGTGTAGCTGCACATGTGTTTAATCAGGGCAGACAACACTCTGGTCAGCACTATTGAGAATATTGGCTGTGACATTCCTGCTGCCAAGCACACTGTCACTTGGAAAGAACCGGTTGCCAGAAAATGGAGCACAGATAGGACTTGCAAAAGAGGGGGGATCCCAATGGGGTGACGGATAGCAGATATCAGGTCAGGCTCCAGTTGGGCACACAGCTCTGTGACTGTGGCCCGTCAAGTCTGTAGGTGAGGATATTGTGCCTGTCCTCCATTGTTGCCAAGACTACCAGGGATCTGTACATGGAGGTATGTCTCCATCTCCTATTCATCCACAGCGGTTGCAATCTAGGGGCCAAAAGAGTGAGGAGCCGGTCAGAATATGTACATTGGAGCCACAACAGTACAATGCATGATGTAATTCTGAAATGTATTTGTTGCATTTGTCCAGATTGTACAATTGTGAACTGTCATGCAGTTGTAATCCAGGGTCTGCCCCCCACCCCGAAATGGCATCCGCCTGTCCTGTCTGGGTGGACAGGTGGAAGTGAGGTAATTCTGCTGACGTTGTGCACCGTTGCCGGAGGCGGTCATAAACTGCTGTGCAACGCCTCACTGGATATTATTGGCCCCTATGGGGTACAGTGGCCAATGGTGATGTACGTTGGCGGTGACTGTATGCACCACCGTCGATGTGACTGACATTTTCTATCTGTTCTCTCACTTGCTACCTAACCTTCAACAGGAGAGGACCTACACTGCATGTGCTGCTGTGACCTGTGTCTGGAACCTACCATGGCTCATGAGACTGGGGAAAGGGCCCCTGTCTTCACCTCCGCGGAGTTGGAGCGACTGGTGGATGGGGTCCTACTCCAGTACCGACTGCTGTATGGGCCTCCAAACCAACAGGTGAGTACACTGTGAGCACGATGCATGGGGCATGAATGCATGGAGTGGTGTGTGTGTGAAGGCCTCGTGTGGCGGGGTGGTGTATGTCCCCTTGGCGACGTGCAGCTTGTGTGCTAGGCCATGTCTGTGCAAATGGGGATAGGAAGGGGTATGGTGGGCCATGAGTGTAACAGGCCGGACGGTCTGAGTAATACCTTTCCCTGTCTGTATTTTCTCTGCAGGTCAATGCCCATCAAAGAAGGGTATATGGCATTCCATCGCCAAGGACATGTGGACCCTGGTGGTCTACGGCAGGTGGAGCACCCACTGTCGCAAATGGTGGGAGGACCTGAGACGCTGGGCATGGAAGATGGCGGAGGCCCAGCTGGGGATGGCCTTCCAACGAGAAAGGGGTGCCCGTCGAACCCTGACCCCTCTGATGGCCTGCATACTGGTGGTGGCGTATCCGGAGCTCGACGGGTGCTTGAGGGCATCACAGCAGCCACAAAGGGGTGAGTATCATTACAACTTACGCATGGTAGGGGGTATTACCCTGGTGGGGGATGTTTGTCTGTGGGTGCCCCTAGGCCAGGCCTGACATTGCAGAGTAGGTCCCATGTTGGGCAGGGTTCAGAAGTGATATTCCTCCTACCTAGCTAGAAGGCATCCACTACTGGGCAGGGCTGTGTGGGTACCAGGTATGCTTCAGTTTGTGGTATGTGTCCCTCCCCATGCCCTGGTGACTAGCATTGTTACTAGTAGTGCACTGCATAGTGCGTAGGCCTGTTACCTGTGTGTGTGAGGTTGCTGTGTATTCCAACGGTTGTGTTGGTGCAGCCACTGGCCAAGTGTTTCCCCCCCTTTTTGTTTTGTCAGCCTGTCCTTATGTACATTAGCATCATCTGGCAGAGGAGCAGAGCCACCGACGATGGAGGGAGCTGTATCCCACAGGACCCAGGAGGCTGAATCCACTGATGCTGAGGGCACCAGTTGGACGGAGTGCGAGGGGAGCACCACAGCAGTGACTGGAGGGGACAGTTCAGAAACAGTTACCTCCTCCGATGGAAGCTCCCTGGTGTGGCGGACACCTCTGTCACCACCCCAGCTGCAGGTATAGCCGCCACCCCTGTACCAGCACTGTCCTCCCAGCAGCCCCTCATCGAGTTGCCCGTGTCCACTCACTCGGGAGGGTGGGCATCTCCTTTGCCCCAGGCACCTCAGGCCCTGCCCTAGTTAGCCCTGCTGCCCTGAGTGAGGAGGCTATTGACCTCCTGAGATCCATCTCTGTTGGATAATCAACCATTGTGAATGCCGTCCAGGGGGTGGCAGCCCAAATGCAACAAACCAATGCATTTCTGGAGGGCATTCACACTGGCTTGGCAGCCCACCAGAGATCCATCCAGGCTCTTTCCTCCTCTCTGACCAGGGTGTGTAAAACCCAGGCAAGTACCTCAGCCACCCAGTCCACGGGCCCAGTAGTTTCCACAGCAACTTGGGTGGTAAAGGATCAAGGCCACCGGTCAGCCTCACGAAAAGGGTGCCTGCCCCAAGTGCTGCCAGGAAGGGCAAGGGGCCTGCACCAGCTGCTGCCCTGAAGAGCAAGGAGACATCCCCAGCTGCTGCCAGGAAGGGCAAGGGATCTGCACCAGCATGCAGGAAGAAGAAGGGGCCTGGTGCAGGGCCTTAGTCAGAGCCACCACCACTAACCATGGTTGTACAGCCATCCCAGGCTGTCGGGGATTGGCTGGAGCTTCCACCCACAACCACCACCAGCATCACCAGCAGCACCGCCACCAGCAGTGGGCAGCCATCCGAGGCAGCAGGGGATGGGCTAAAGCTTCCCCCGACAACCACCACCAGCATCACCAGCAGCACCACTGCCAACACTGAGCAGCCATCTGAGGCGGCAGGGGGTGGGCTGGAGCTTCCCCCACAACCACCACCAGCATCACCAGCAGCACCACTGCCACCACTGTGCAGCTGTCACCACTTTCGGACATTCATTACACCTGTATCCATGGCCTGTTGTGCAGCCTGCCCCCTGCAAATCCTGTGGGTATGATACCCAGCTGAGAGACTGTGACCTTGCTCTCCCCAGGATCAGAAGCACAGGTCACAGTGCCCCCTCCAGAACCAGTGGGTATGGCACCCACTCACCCCATCCGCCCAAGGATGAAGATCACAGGACACAATGCCACCTCCAGAACCGGTAGGTATGGCACCCACTCACCCCATCCTGCCCAGTTTGATCACAGGGCATGTTGGTCCCTTGAGAGCCAGTGCGCAAGTCATCCACTTGAGAGACTGTGGCCTTGCACTCCCAGGACCAAGCACAGGGCATGTTGCCCCCTCCAGAACCAGTGGGCAAGTCACCCACTTGAGAGACTACGGCTTTGCTCTCCCCAGGACAAAGAGCAATGGGCTCGTTGGCCCCTCCAGAGCCAGTGGGCAAGTCACCCACAATATTATTTCTACTACTAATGCAACTGCAATATTGCCACGTTTCACCGACCCTTCTTCCATGTTTACTTTTAGGTGCACAGAGAGAAAGAGACATCACCCACAGTAGTGCCAGACAGAAAGACTGTGCACAATGTGATGCATGACCACACTCACAACCACATGGCCATCTCTTCAGTTTGTGAAGCTAAGTGTTACTGCCAACTGACAGCTTCAAGATGGCCCCAAAGAAAACTGCTACCAAGAAAGAGGCCAGTGATAAGAAGGAACTTTCCACCACTGGTATGTCGGCCCAGACCTTTTTTGGGCAAAAACTTGTGCCTGTAGCACCAGCCTCTGGGGAGCAAGCTGGGAGAAGCATTCCCCCATCAGCAGCCCCCTTCCAAACTAGGCAAAACCCATATCTGGCACAGAGGCAGCCTCTCTAATCACAGGAACGCCAATGAGCAGTGATGTGAATTGGACTTATCTCTTTCTCAAAGTAGTACCAAATCATTGCCAGAAACTCAGGCCAGAAGACAACAAAAGCTGCAGCAAGCAATAGCAGTTCCTCCAGAAGCAGGAGCACATCAGGATGTTGATCTTCGTGCAGAGGAAGCCAAAGAAGCCAGTTTTTCGCAAGATCCACTGTCTTCCAGATCTCTGCCATCTTCTTTTTCAAGCCCCCCCCCCTTCTGATGATCAAGACTCCACTTGGATGCCACCTCAGTCTGAGACAAGCCAGGAGAAGCAAGGAGTGAAAAGAAAGGTTCCTGAAAGGACTTAGGCCCTCATTACAACCCTGGCGGTCGGTGATAAAGTGGTGGTAATACCGCCATCAGGCTGGCGGTAACTACTGCCACATTATGACCATGGCGGTGAGAACTCAGATAGACAGCCACTTTACCACACTGACTGCCAAGGCGGAAACAACAGGCACCACGGCAGTGGCCTCCTATAGCCAGGCAGAAGACAATGTTTCTGCCACCGTATTATGACAGGCCAATATGCCACCTTTTCCGGGTCGGTACCAACGACATCAAAAGCCTGGTGGAAACACTGCACACAATGGAAACAACTCACCTTTGGAGACATAGAGAACAACCACGACGCCATGGAGCCCGAGCTGCAGATCTTCCCAATGATCTTCTACGTCCTACTCCACCACAAACACCAACAACAGCGAAGCACACAGGGGAGGGGGGGAGGAAAAAGAAAGTGACACACACATGCACAACACACACCCCCACCTCCAACTCCATACACACAATCAGGTGCACAAGAAAACATATTTACCCCGTACCCTTCAGGAATAATGCAAGGACAACACCAATAGATGAAAGTGAGTGTAATATTATAAATACTTCAAAAATACGTATATCAATTCAAAATTTATATACATATGTACAAATCAAGGGGCACAGCCCAGTCCTTAACGTGCGTGGGCCACAGGGCCACATCACAAAGTCCAAGGCCCCACTCGTCTCCTGTAACAACACTGAGAGAACACTGCAGGGGCATCAGTTAAAAAAAAAGGCAGGCACCTCAGGGGGATGGGGAGTGGGGGCACCTCAGCCGGCAGATGGAACAACACCACTGGTCCTGGAGGGGCCAACATGCCCATTGCTCTTTGTCTGGGGGATTGCAAGGCCACAATCTCTCAAGTGGGTAACTTGCCCACTGGCTCTGGAGGCGGCAACATGCTCTGTGCTTGGTCCTGGGGAGTGCAAGGCCACAGTGAAATACCGCCAAACAATCTTTTGTTATCTTTAATCAAATTTCATCCTCAGTTATTTCATCATGTACCCACGACTAGTACTGAGCCTACAGCTGGAAGGCCTATTCAATTAGCAGGCTAGGCCCCTTAATTTTAACATAGTAAATGTAATGATTATAGCAAATTTACAAAACAAAACATGGAGAAATAGTGAACTGTAAAACATTTTTCCTCTGTAGAACAAAAATCACCAGTAAAACTATAAATAAGCCCTAAATGCAGGCCATCCACCTCAATAAATTTAAAAAATCAAATAAAAGTACAGATAAACGCTAGTGCATGCCCTCCATAAAACAATCAAGTTGTACAACACACTTATCCAAGTGTTTTTTAACTTACTTGTGAAATCTCAAATACATCAAAGTCCTTTAAGCCAATGATATATCCAGGAGACTAAAACAAGTGATCCTTGAAGCTCGAAATTCAAATGAAAAGTGACCAGGAGATAGACAAAGCAGTGGGAGGAGCCTGCAGGACAGGAACAGGAAGTTGGAGTCTCTTGGGCACTTCCTGTTGTTGGAAAAAAAAGTACTCCTTGCACAACAATATCACACGAACGGTCAATTAGAGAAGATTTTTCAGACAAAGTTGTAGATTTTAGCTGCTTCAGCTATACCAGGTTGCAGCGGCAGTCGATTACACTCACTCACGCTTGCCTATGTCACATAAGACGCGCCGAAGTCAATGACGTGGTGCTAATTCTTGGGAGCAGGTAAAAAATCTTGTTTGTGCTCCAGAGAGACTGTAAGTCTCTTGTCTCACTTCTTGTGCATGCACAATGACAGTAAGCGCACACCAGCAGGGGAAAAACAGAAAAAAACGTTGCTACATTGTTGAGTGCGGAGTCTGTCGGTAACTCCACACTCTCCGTGGAATGAGGAGTTGCCGAATTCCACAAACTCTGCCAGCAGAACTTAGTTGTTTGTCACTGCCTATTAAATAGTGGGCGTGGACGCAACCTAACCCATTGGCGCCCTGTCAGCGGGAGCTGCATCCTTCTTGGTGGACCCCCCCCTTCTTCATTGCCCTAGCCCCCCAAGGTCATTTCCCCCCCCAGGATGTGTGGAGGAGTCTGAGGCCAGGGGTCTGGAATGCACCTCCGGACCTAATATTCCATCCCGGGCAGTCACTAACTGAATGAAGGGGCATGTAAAAATTTGTTCTGCGTGATCCCGGATCTACCTGCAGGCCACTGTGGTTGGGAATCCTATATATGTCCAGAAACCTGACGTGCCCATATGCCAGCTCCTTCCCCACTCCAGATAGACATACTGCCTTCTGTTGTTACACCGCCTGCCTAGCCCTGACTCCATCATGCTGCCATCTTGGTAAGCAGGCCAGTTTCCCACCATCTATCCTATGACATCACCTCACCTCAGCCTAGCCTCAGCCCATTCAACCTCATCTCAGACCTGCATGTCCCAGTACACCACATCCCAGGGACAATCTTGACTGTGGTGCCCCACTCCAGGACGACCTTGCCACCATTCTTCAAGGCATTCAAGTCTCCCAAACCTCTGTCGAAACAAAGATCGGTGGGGGGCCAATAGACATGGCTCTCATGCGCCAGGACCTCCGCAACGCAACAGCTAGAATCACCAAAGCTAAGACCCGCCTGTCCACAATGGAAGACAACATTATAGTTATAAAGCATCAGGTTTCTCAGCTCCTCTCTCACACAGCTGAACTCCATTGGCATGTTGAAGATGCAGAAAACTGCTCATGGAGTAACAATCTGCACTTTGTGGGGGTTCCAGAGGGTACAGAGCCTTCCAAAGTGACAATACTCATGGAGACATGGATAAAATCCTGGATGCCTGCAGACCAGCTCTCTCCGTGGCTTGCAGTTGAATGGGCACATAGAGTACTAACAACCTGGTCGCCCCTGGGAGCCCGCATCCTCAATTTTGAAGATGGAGATGTAGTTCTACACGTGGCTCGTTCTCAGACAGACTTATGCCTTGGCAGTGCCAAAGTGCTAATCTTCCTGGACTACACAAAAGAGGTACAGCAACGCCGCTCCTCTGTAGTGGTCAGACAGAAACTCTGGGCACTACACCACCCCTACAGTCTGCTGTTCCCAGCCAACCTGCCTGTGGTCTTCACCAACAAGACTCAGGGGGTCATTCCGACCCTGGCGGTTGACTACCGCCAGGGCCGGGGACCGCGGATGCACCGCCAACAGGCTGGCGGTGCATCCATGGGCATTCTGACCGCGGCGGTACAGCCGCGGTCAGAAATGGGAAACCGGCGGTGTCCCGCCGGTTTCCCGCTGCCCTAGGGAATCCTCCATGGCGGCGCTGCAGGCAGCGCCGCCATGGGGATTCCGACCCCCTTACCGCCAGCCTGGTTCAGCCTGGTTTTGGCGGTAACGGGTGTCGTGGGGCCCCTGGGGGCCCCTGCAGTGCCCATGCCAATGGCATGGGCACTGCAGGGGCCCCCTAACAGGGCCCCACCAAGATTTTCAGTGTCTGCCAAGCAGACACTGAAAATCGCGACGGGTGCAACTGCACCCGTCGCACCCCTTCCGCTCCGCCGGCTCCATTCGGAGCCGGCATCCTCATGGAAGGGGGTTTCCCGCTGGGCTGGCGGGCGGCCTTCTGGCGGTCGCCCGCCAGCCCAGCGGGAAACTCAGAATTACCGTGGCGGTCTTTTGACCGCGCAGCGGTATTCTGACGTCGGGACTTTGGCAGGTGGCCTCCGCTGCCCGCCAAAGTCAGAATGACCCCCTCAGTCTTTCGGAAGCAGCCTGGACGTGGCTCATGGAGGAGCGACTTCTTTGAGGGAGTCCACATCTCTGCCCATGGACTCAAGAATCTCCAGGCTGAAAGACACAGAACTGTCTCCCATGCCTAAAGGATATCGCCTGGGGACGTTGTTGGAGGAGAGTAGACTCACAATCCCCGATTGCGAAGCTGCGGGATCCGATGTCCCATATCCCTCCTTCTTCTCCATCTCCTACAGATGTGAGTCCCCCTTCACCCTCTGGTGCCTTCCCAACAGATATGCGAGGAGATGATACGGACCTGTCACAAAGCCCAACAATCTGAACTGGAAAGCGTTCAAATTCTATGTTCCATTTGTCCACTGTCACTATTTAATTAATACTCAACCTATGTCCTTGAGCTGCTCTTGATCCTGTAGGAAAGTGGGGGGGTCACCACTCCTGCCTAATTGATAAGTTGTGTTTTACTTTAGTTCCTGTTTTGGGGGTGAGAGATGCTTCTGGGGAGGAAGTATAAGGTGGGGGAAGATTGGGAGGTTTGGTGAGAGAAACATTTTGTTACTATTGTCTTCTGGTTTGTTTATGTTCATGTTTTTGACTTGAACCACACTTCATACTCTATCCACAGGGTGTTTCATCCATCCCCACAGGGGCACACAGTCCATCCTGGCTAGTTCGCCCTCTACCTTCCTGCCATTTATTCCCCTTGCGTCCCCTGATATGGGACCACCACAGATCCTCACTTGGAATGTTAATGGCCTACTAAACTGGGTCAAGCTTACTGCAGTCTTAAAATAAGCCCAACGCTTCCTTCTAACCATCCTGTTTTTACAGGGAACTCATCTAATGGGGAATCACTGTCTGTTTTTGGTGCGGCAAGGGCACGCCTGAGTCTTTCATTCTGGGTACACCCGCAGCTCCTGAGGAGCAACCATGTTATTGCACCAGTCATTCCTCCTGACAATCCCTGGGGAAGAAAGGGACCCCCAAGGCTGCCTTCTCAACGTTACTGGGAGAATGGATAGGTGTCCCGTCAACCTCATTTGTGCATATGCGTCCGTGTAGCCTTTTTGGCATTCTTCAACGACCTCTCCAAAATGTTGTTGGTCCTATCTGAGGGACTGACAGTGATCACTGGGGACTTCAATGCTGTCTTGTACCCACAGCTGGATACCACGTTGTTCTCTCAACTAAGTATCCGCCTTTTGCTCAGAGATCTTGTGACTGAACATCTGCCCATGGGCGTTGTGATGTGTGGCAGGTGTGGAAGCCCCGGGAATGCCAGTACACTCACACCTCTGCTGCACACCACACTCATTCTCGTATTGACCTCATACTTGTGTCAGCCTCCAATTCCCGGGCAGTAGCCCACGTCCAACTCCTTCTGTGTGGTATTTCTGACCATGTTCCTCTCCTCCTATGAATGGGCACGTAGCAGATGGACCTCACCCTATGTGGAATCTCAATGCCTGATATCTCCAGGATGCCGAATATGGGCAGGCACAGGAAGAGGAGCTCAAGGCCTACTTCCAGGCCATTGAGGGCTCGGTCAGATCGTCTGGCACCCTATGGTCAGCTAGTAAAGCCACTGTTCACGATCATGCCAAGGGGCACATCAGGGCGAGGAAACAAGCCCAATCCCAGAACATCACTCAACTGGCGGCCCAAGTTCTGCTTCTGAAGTCCCAAATAGACTTGAGTACTCCTACTGTTACCACCCAGCAGTTAGAACTGGTGCCTGAGGAGATCCAACTCCTCGCAAAACAGATGTTGTGTACCTCAGCAGCTAGGAAGTATGGCTTGGGGACAAGAATGGTAAGCTGGTGTACTGGCTTGCCTCCCGCCCCTTGTCAAATAGTATTAATCCAGAAACTCTGAATGCCCAGGGCAGTGTTAATTACACCTCCTGCGACATTGCACAGATATTTGCTGCTTGCTATAGTCATCTTTATACAGCAGCCCCAGGAGTGGATACAGAGCCTGGTCTCCACATCCTCCAGGAGGCACCCCTACCACATCTACCTCATTCTGAGGCCCAATCTCTGGATGAACCCTTAATCATTGCCAAGGTGGGTATGGCTACATCCACTCTGACCTCTGGGACGACCCGGGATTAGGTAAATTTCCCACCGAATATTAGGCCAAACTCCTGTAGACTCTGTTGCTTTGTCTCATCACCCTGTATAAAGAGGTAACAAAAGTGGGTGTGTTCCCACCTGAAACAGGCACAGCCAAGTTTATGGTCCTTCTGAAAACTCAGCCTCATAGTGAGGTTAAGATCTTCACCACAATATAGGCCACTCGGCTGAAGTATGTGCTTCCCAGTCTTATTCACCTGGACCAATGTGGCCTCATGCTGAATAGAAATATGAGACGCTGCCTTAGTTGCCTTCACGTCCCGCTGGCAAACGGCTGGTCCCTCCCATCCCTGCTGGCCTTTCTCCTTATTGATTTTGAGAAGGGCTTTGATACCGTGGACTGGCCATACAGGAGTGTGTGCTTTACGGCCCAGTATTGACCATCATTTTCTGTCCTAATCTGTGTGCTCTACTTGAACCCTACTGCATGGGTCTTGATCAATGGAATGCTCTCCGATCTTTTTCTATCTACCAGGTGACGCAGCAGGGATGTCTTCTGTCGCTTCTATTCTTTGCCTTGGCAATTGAACCAATGGGGTGACTTAAACGCTGCAGCCCCCAAGTGCGAGACTGGCAATGGGACAGTAACAACAAAGATCGTATCATGCTCTATGGGGACAACATACACCTTTTCCTATCTGACCCTGCGGTGTCTGGTCCTTGCAGTCTCTAGATTCTCCAGATCTTTGGTGAGGCCTCCTGACCGCACATCAATTCGGCTTAATCAGTCCTGGTCCCTTTGTGCCTGTCTAGAGACTGTGTGGCTTGGCAGACTAACATCCCCATATGCTGACTTAGTTTTCAGTACCTTAGCATCTAAGTTATACTACACCCAGAGCTCACATGGTCCCTCAACCTAAGACCACTCATGTGGAAGATAACATCTGATCTAAGCAAGTGGTGATCCCCCCATTAAATATAAGGGGCATGATTGTCCTCTATAAAATGATGGTATTGCTGTGCTTTCTGTATGTCTTTCAAGACCTCCCCATATCCCTCCCACATTGCTGGTTCAGGGAGATGGACAGTCTGGTGACATAATTTCCTTGACACATCTCACATCCATGTTTAGCCCTTCAGACCTGTCAGCATGGTCTGTGCGATGGGGGTCTGGGGATAACCAACTTATACCTCTGCTACCTCACTTCTCACCTCCTGGTATTTAACAATTGATTAGACAGTGGGTGATCTGATCCTGCCGTAAGACTAGAACTAACATAGTTGAGGTTTTCCAGCATTATGTCCATGATATATGCTGCCCCAATCCTGTTACTATACCCACAGTGATCCTCCTAGTGTTCCTAGCTTGGAGTGTGGCCCTCCATTATACTCCACCAAACTTACCCTACAAACCCCCCTGTGGCTCAGAATGTGGTTGCGGGAAGTGGCCGACCTAGAGGGCTTTGAGAGCGGGGACCTGATTTGCATATCACCAATCTTGAAAGTCTGGGCTGGGACACACATGCGCTCCTCCCAGGATCTTCAAGACACCTATGTACTACACTCCTCCCAGTTCTACAAATATTTGCAACTGAGGCATGTCTTACATAACCAGATACCCTGAGAGTCCTCCTTCCCAAAATTCAACTCTTACAGGAAGGTAAACTCCTTATGGAAGCACTAGGTAAAGGTGGTATCTCACAACTCTACTGTACACTGGTTATCAATGGTACAAATACATTGGAGCAACTTTGAGAGTGGTGGGAGGGTTGGTTGGGCCCCCTGAATGATGACGATTAGCATGACACCCTTATGGCTCCTCACAGCATCACTCTCTCTGTGAGGCTCCATCTGATCCAGACTTATTGGCTCCACTGTGCATATCTCAGCCCAAATTGACTGCACTGTGCAGATCTCCTTTCTGAACTGGTCTGCCCCAGTTGCTCCAAGGTACCTGTGGATTTCTACCACATTATATGGCCCAGTTCAGTGATTCAACGATATTGGAAGGCCATAGCAGAGGAGCTCTTGGAGGTGCTGGGATGGGAGGTTGACCACTCCCCACGCTACCTTTCTTTCTTGGGGTCCAGTAGGGTGTTGGGGGCACCAGAGTTGACAAGGCATTTCTAGATAAAGCCACCTTAGTGGCAAAACATGACATAGCAGCACAATGGCAGAACTCAAACCCACCGGTTATCAATTTGTGGTGAAAGGGGGTGGACTGGTGTGCATTACAGGAAAATCCTGCGTTTGAGGCAAGGGGGTGCCCAGCAAAACTTGAACAGATATGGGAAAAGTGGCTGGGTCACCAGGGGTGATTTGTCAGCTGTGTTATTTACTCCGTAAAATTGTCCCTGGTCCTTTTCTACTGCTATCTGTAGTTGATAGTTACCCTCTTTTAGGAGGCTGGCCTGGTTTGTTGTGGGTACCTAAGGTACTTACACCTTATATCAGGCCCAGTTATCCTCTATTAGTGAAATGTAGTCAGTGTCTAGAAGCCAGGCTCTCTAGGGGTAGTGTGGATGAGTAGCCAATGCCTAACTAGGAGACATGCAAAGCTCATGAAATACCACTGTAGTCACACAGTACTCACACACATGAAAGAAAATACTCAGTGTTAGAAAAATAAAGGTACTTTATTTTGGTGACTCAAATGCCAAAAATATCTTAGAGACGATACTCCCTTAGGAGGTAAGTAATATACAGAGTATATTCAATAAAATGTAGAAATAGCTGTAAAAACAGTTAGAAAACAGTGCAAATAGTGAAAATCACAATAGTTAGAAATTGGCCAAAGGGGAACACAAACCATATATTAATAAAGTGGAATGAGAAAGTCAGTTTCCCACCTAGGTAACTGTAGTGTGAAGAGGGGCGCTCGGAGTGTAAGAAAATACCAGGAAAGCAGGAGTAAATCACAGTAACTTTCCTAGAACACACAAGAAAACAAAAAGGAAGATAATGCAAGAACCAGAAGAGACTGCAAGACACCAACAGGGGATTCCTGGACCTGAAGACCTGCGGAAGAAGGGGACCAAGTAAAAAAAGCACTGGATAATCCAGGGAGAACAGGAGCCACTGCTAACACTAATGAAGGTGCAAAAAAAGAACCACCGGTGAAGAAGAACAGTCAGTACTGCACCCAAGAAGATGGATGCAAGTTCCTGGTTGGGTCAAATGATGTCCCACATCGGATGGATAATTGCAGTCTGGTTTGCGTTGCTGGATTCCACCAACAAGCCTTGGCACACGCAAAGCACATGGTTAGCAGAAAATCGCACTGCCCGGTACCAGGAGGGACCTGGTGACTTCTATCCAGGAAGGGTGGACAGTGGGGGCTCTCAGCAAGTCAGAGAGCCCTCAGAAGACCAGGCAGCATGCACAGGAGTCCCACAGCACGGGGACAAAGAAGGTGCAAAAGTAGGCCCACGCAGCACTACACAAAGGGATCCCATGCCACTGGAAAACCACTCAGGAAGCTGTGTGTCACAAGATGGAGTGCTGGGGGCTGGAGCTGCAAGGTACATGCAGAACTTTGTGAAAGGATGCCAACAAGCCTTGGCAACTGCAAAACAAGTGGTGCACGGGGTACTGTCTTGCGAGGGGAGGCATGCCTTACCTCCACCAAAGTTGGAGAGCTGCGCTTCAGGACCATCGGAACTCTTCAGTCTTCCACCCGTGTTGCTGGATCCATGCACTTATTCAGGAGAGGGGACCCAAGCCACCAGTCGTCACTGCAGAGGGGTGCTTGCTGAAGCAGGGAAGTGACTCCTTCACTTCAAAGGAGATTCCTTTGTTCTTCTGGTGTAGACTGAAGACAGGCAGTCGTCAGAGGATGCACAACCTGGAAACAGTTGCATTTGCTGGCAGGAGCAGAAGATACAATGTTGCAGACATCGTCTTTGCTTCTTTGCTGAAATTTGTAGAGTTACTGGAGGGTCCTGATGCAGTGTTGTCAGTAGAAGGCGATGTAAAGGAGGCTTAGGATCCCTCCTAGAATTTTGCAATCCGAATCTGAGGAAACACCCAGAGGAGAGACACTAAATGGCCCTGAAAGGGGGATTGGTCAGCTACACAGGTAAGCACCTACCAGGGGAGGGCTCTGATATCACCTGCTGCCACTGGCCACTCAGAAGCTCCCAGAGTGCCATGCCAGTTTGGAATACAAATTGGCAAACACGGGGACAATATGGAGGAGTCCTGAACACCACCCCTGGGGTGGTGAAGGGCATGGGAGTGGTCACTCCCCTTTCCTCTGTACAGTTTTTCCCCAGAGCAGGGACTGGGGATCCCTGAACTGGTGTAGACTGTATTATGCAAGGAGGTTACCACCTGTGCCCTTCAAAGCATTTCCTTAGGTTCTGGGAGGCTACCCCTCCTATGCCTGTAACACCTATTTCCAAAGGGGGAAGGGTGTAACACCTCTCTCCCAAAGGAAATGCTTTGGTCTGCCTTCCTGGGCTAGAGATGCTCAAGCAAAAGGAGAGCAGAAACCTGTCTGTGAGGTGGCAGCAGCTGAGGCTGCCTGGAAAACCTCAGAAGGCTGCAATGGCAGTACTGAGGGTCCTCTAAGGAGACCCCAGAGTGCATGCAATCACACAACCAATGTTTGCAAAAGCCTTGGGGTATGATTCTAACATGTTTGATACCAAACATGGCCATATTCTGAGTTACCATTGTGAATCTGTACATAGGGAGTGACCTATGTCCAGTGCACATCTAAAATGGTGTCCCTGCACTCACTAAGTCCTGGAAAATGGTCCTGGATGACGTGGGGGCACCTCTGCTAGTGCAGGGGTGCCCTCACACACAGGTACTCTGCACCCAGCCTTCAGGGTTGGAAGGCCTGGCATATGGGTGACGAATAAGTGACCTGGTGCAGTGTAAATGGCTTTGAAAGGGTGCTCGCAATGGCAGTCCTGTAGAAGCCTTTGCATGGGCTCCCTATGGGTGGCAAAATAAATGCTGCAGCCCATAGGGATCCCCTGGAACCCCAATGCTCTGGGCACCTACGTACCATATACTAGGGGCTGGTAAGAGGTGACCAGTATGCCAATTTAGGATGAAATACTGGGTTACCAATATGCAGTGACAAAATTTAGAGGAGAGAGAGTGCATAAGCACTGGGGTCTGGGTTAGCAGGGTCCCAGTGACACAGTCAAACACACTAACATCAGGCAGAAATTGGGGTAACATGCCAAAAAGAGGGTACTTTCCTACACTCTTTCTGACTGTTTAATTCCTGCTGAAATGTAGTATGCTACATCAATTGTGTGGTTGCTTTGTTTTGTTATGAAAACTCAAAAGAAATTGGTTAGTAAAAAAAATGAGTAATAAATGAGCAGCATGAGAAATGCAGGGCATTTAGAAATAGCATATTTTGATGCCAGGGTACTCCTAAAAGAGGCCCCCAAACAACATTAAAAAAACAGCAAGTCTCCTGGGATAATAAATCCATGACCCTAGAAGAACTTACAATACTTTTTTAAAGCACTTCAGACTGAAACTATCACTTTCTGCCTTTCGCTTACTGCCCAGGTCAGATGAAACCGGAGTGAGACCTCGGTTCTTGTACATTCTGGTCTGGCTGATATAAGGGCGACCCCTTCCGGTAGCCACGGTGGTGCTGACAAGGAAATGCCATGGCAGTCTGTGCCGTCCAGAAGGAGTCCAGGAGGGAAAACTCCAGTGGGAAAAACCTCTTTCACAGGAACTCTTTGAAACAGGAAGAAGGTGCACGTCAAGATTCCAGGACTTCAAGGACTGGAACTCTTCCGCTGTGGAAAAATAGGCAGGAAAAACTCTCCACAAAAAAAGCAAGCCGGTGCGAAGACCACCACCAACAGGAAGTGTTGCAACACAAGGAAAACAAGAATCTGGCTTCTTATGTACTAATGAACAGGAAGTGACATGCAGGAAGAGGAAAGAACACCATCTTGGATTGGGAAGGCACCATAGGGAAAAAGACAGGCACCATATTGGAGAGGGAAAAAAAAAGGAAACTGGTGCATGCAGGAAGGAAAATAGAATCCTGGGAAGAGGAAAACATGGCCCGAAGAAGAAGAGGAAAAAGAACCCCATGACCAGAACACCAGGTAAGTGAGGTAATTGGAGGGGGGGTGCAGGGAGCCCTGAGGCACTCATCAATGCAGCACATTGAACGTGGTGAGGCCCAACGCCCTATCCTAGGCTTCCAGCCTCGACGCAGGTATCAAACCATACTGCGCCCGAATAGGTGGACTGTGGGAGGCGTGGCAGGCCGGAAAATGGACCGCTGACCCCACCGTGCCTGGGAACAAGTGGCCATGGGTGCCCGTGGTGTGACAGAAACTCTATGCCGTCAGCTGGAGTGCAAGACCCTCTTTTGGTTACTTTTATGACTATGTTGAGGGCTAAAAAGGTAAAAGAAAGACTCAGAGACATGCTGGATTTATTTATTTTTAAAACAACATGTTTGAGTATTTCTTTCAACATTTTTTAGACTACAAAACACAATCATGAAAACAGTTTTAAAAGAAAAACTCACAGATATTTTGATTTATTTTTCATTAAAACTTTATTAAACATTTTCATAATACTCACTATTGTAACATTGCATTGTGTGAATGGCTGAAATGTACATTTGATGAAAATTTGTGGTGATTTTTGTAGGAAGATGATAGATCTGCTTTATATATATTGAAATGCTCACCCCTTGATAAAGCCAATAGGCTTACTTTTTATGTTTTGTTGTAACTGCATGACAAAGTCAGTAAGTCTACCTGAATACAGCCAGGACTTGCGATAGTAACTGCATGCCGAGCGTGCCATAAGGCCATGCACACAGGGCGTTTGGCCACAGGGCCTGGATGAAGGTCGGCCCTGTGGCCAACTCCATTCCCCACTTGGCCAAAGTCCTTGCATGGGGGGGTGATGGCACCTGTGGAGCACTGCTTGCAGGGCCTGGTTGCAGGCTAGACTATGCTGCCAAACCAACCCAGTGCAGGGCCAAAGGTCGTGCAAAGCAGGGGGGTGAATCTACATATGATAATAAAATATTACCTGATGTTAAAAACAAACTCTAGACATTCACTCAAACAAACAAAGGTTAAAATGACACTGGGAAATGTAATTGTAATTATATCTTATTTTGCATTAAAAGAAACCTTGAAAATTCACTGAAAAAAACAAAGGTTAAAGTAAGATTATAGTTAGGAGAAAGTATCAGTTAAAAAAGTACTGTTTTAAACCACTGAAATTCACCAGGTATTTTCTCCTGCTAAATACCCCATTATTACATCACTTGTGACATGATGTGTGACATCATAGATACCATGGCAGCAGCATCAGAAATAACATAATTGATATTAAGACTGTGCCTGGTGGGGAAACCAGTAACCATGACCTAGAAGGTAATGGCTACTTCTCAATACATGGAACACCAGAGAACCAACACTAACAGGCATATCTCCAAGTGACAACAGCAGGACTTTCAGGGGGCTCACATTGCATGGCTATCTTGATTTTCTTACTCTGTTCGTGGTGCTGGGCCTTTTTATTTCATTTGTGAGTTTTAAAAATGCTCACAGCTACCCAAAGGGTTTCCTGGTCCAGGTCGGTGCAGAACAGTAGTTTCGAGAAAGCTTTGATTTTAAAAGAGATAATTAGAAGAGCCAGGTCCTTAATAGGCCTGGGCGGAGTTTGTGGAATTCTTCTACACAGCACTTTGCCAAGTGCAGAAAAAACTTTGCTGTGCTACGCGGACGTCCACAAACAACAGAGTTTGGGTTAGGTGCGCTGCTTGTGCTGATTTTCAACACCAGGAGTTTCTCCAATGTTGTAAAATCAGCACGAATATTATCTTGCGGAGTGTCAGAGGGCACAAACTTCTTTCTGCCACTCGCGTAGCTTTTCTACTCGAGCAACAGCTTCCTCAACGCAAGCAGCAGCTTTCTCATCGCAATCGGTTGCAGACTACTCTGACTGCTCGAATTCAGAAATCTAGTTCCCGCTCACCAACTTAGCAATTTATCTTGCTCACACTAACCAACTCAACATTGATGAGTGCAAGTGAGAGAAAAAACTCTGCTCCGCATCACTTTTCAGAGTTTTTCAGAACCACATGCAGAGCAAGGAGTGGGGTAAACTCCGCAAACTCCACCGGCAGCACAGAATTCTCCGTCCACCCCTAGTCTTTAAGACTTTGGGGAAAGACAGTAAAGAGTTGCAGTTTTCCAGAGTTTGGGGCCTAAGTATGAGAAAGAACGTCCTTTAATGCTTGCAAGACGAAATCTCAGAACTGTGAACAGAGATTGATTGGAAGATCTTAGGGATTGAGTGGGCCGGTAAGGCCTCACCAGCTTCTGAAAGTAGTGTGGCCTTAAACATGTAGCAGGGAGCCTTAAACTCTATCCGTTTGCAGATCCTGAGCCAGTGTAATTCCTGCAGCAGGTGAGAGACTGGGGCTAACTTAGGTAGGTGAAAGAGCATTCTGGCAGCAGCATTGTGAACTAGCTGAAGGCAATGAATAGTTGACTTGTCTGCTCCCAGATAAAGCAAATTTCTGCAATGCAGACTAGGTATAATTAGCACATGGATAACAGTCTTCTAAGCTGAAAAAGGGATTAGCCAGGTAATCTTTTTTTAGCCATTTGGGAACAATAAAACAGCAAGTAGCTACTTTTGCCACCTGCGGTTTTAGAGTCAAATTATCATCAACAAGGACCCCTAGATGTTTCACCTTCATGACCGAAGTAGGCAAATGCCCTAAGGAAGCTGGCTAATGTCTGGGGCCCCAGAGAGCAATGCTCTTACCCACAACAAGGACATCAGTCTTATCCCCAATGAACCTAAGGGAGTTTCTGTTCATCCAGTCAGAGATTTTCCTCAAGCTCAGGTTCGAAATTGATGGATCTTGGTTATGGGCCGATGACTGTGAGAAAACAATCTGCGTGTCATCAGCATATAAAAAAAGGATGAGCCCACAACTCTTTACAAGGTCAGCTAAAGGAGGAATATAGATGTTGAATAGTAACAGACACAGTACTGAGACTTGAGTAACACCTGAAGTCAAGGCCTGAGGCTTGGATTTCATGTCAGGCATAAAAAATGGAACACACAATCTGCTAGAAAATAAACAAGCCACTTTATGCTGTACCTTTGAGGCTGGGAGTCTCCAGTCCATTCACCAAGATACAATGGGATACCGTGTCAAAAGCTCCATCCATGTCTAACAAAATGAGTGCAGCTGAGCCACAATCATCTAGATGTTGTCTTAGATGTTCAATGACACCCAGCAGAGCCGACTCAAAACTGTGTCCTGCCCTAAAACTGAGATGGGTGGAGAAGGTTATAGGTTTCATTAAAGGTGGAAAGGTGGTGAGGTGAACATTGGCATTTTTCTCCAACACTTTTGAGAAATCAGGTAGCAGAGAAATAGGCAAAATGTTTGCCAAATTCAAGGCATCGAGGAGAGTGGATCCTGCCAGCAGGTTTGGTTGTAATCAGCAAGGTGGTGTCAGCAGCCTCCTTAAGCCAGAGATGGTTTGAATCCTTTTATTATCTTTTCAATCCTCCATCCCCTTAATCAATCTACACCTCAGTTTTATTTATTTTATGAGTGTGTGTTTTTGTGCCTGTGTATTTTCCATTTAAAAAAAAGAATTGTGCTTTCAGGACTTTTTATATTTTTGTTTATTATTTTTCCCTTTAATCAATTCCTTCCTTCCATCCTTCCTTCCTCTGTATCTTTTCATTTTCTCTACCCCACCCAGGCAAGCACCATGGCAGAGCAAGGGGGTGAACAGAGATGCGGCGGCACCAGACCCTCGGTGAGTATTTACCTTATTATTGTGTTTGTTATCTACAATGGTAACTTGTTTTCTAAGTAGCATGCTGCTGGCACTCAGAGGAAAGTTAAGTTTAGTTTACGTTAAGATTATTATGTGATCCAGTTAGAGCTAGGCAGGTGCTTGGCGCTACCTCATCATACTCATCGGTGCTCGCTTTGTCTGATTATTTAGGAAGCCAATGTAATGTAGACTCCTCTGTCCTCCTGTCCCCGTAGTGAATTAGTGATATCGGTGAGGTAGCATTCTCTGTGATTTTTATCTATGTAGCTCGTATAGTGCCAAACAATTTCACAATGATGCGCAGTACTAATAGTATGCATTTATACATTGCAAAAAACAGAGAGGCTGATTTGGTCCATTAAAAGGGATGAGAAATGAGAAAAGAATCAAAGATCATTGATTGCAATGCATTAATTCCAAGCATAGTTTTTGGTAAGGAAATTTGGATTAGGGATTTTAGGAGTATAGCCAACTCAACAATAGTCGATCACACTAGTACCATAGGCGATCTGATTTAGATAAGCAAAATGTTACTGAGTTTGTGGAGATTAACTGTACCACTAATCTATTTTTTTATCTTGTTTCTTTCTTACACCAGTACCCAAGGGCAAGAAAAGGGGCAGCACAGATGCAGGTCAGGCAAGAGCTGGGGAGGAGGTGCTGTCCACCAGCGCCAATGCTGAGAGCTTAGCTCATCCCAGTAAGTCCTATTATTTATTATTACTATTATTATTATGATCATTATTATTATTATTATTATTATTTCCCTAACTTTTCCCACTATTATACTACTTTTAATTTTGCCTTGTTTATGTTTTTTTACTGTCTTGTTTTATTTCCAACTCCTCTATCCAATTTATGTTTAATTCCTGTTATCCCTGCATTATCTTTTTTTTCTGTTTTTCATTGACCATTTTATTCCACCCCTTTATTATGTTTCAGTGATTCTGAGTCATCATCTTCATGGTAAGTCACCTGCTTGCTTATTGATGAATATTATTATACTCACTAGCTACAAAGGCTGGGTCATAATCGTGAAACTCCCAGCCCCCGCATTACCAGCTACAGCGGTGGTTGGGTTATCGCCTCTTGTGTCTGCAACTCAGCAAAAGCACACATAATGTATGCTAAAAATGATGACTTGATGGAAATGGGAACGAAGGGAAGATTAAAAGAAAGGATGGGTGAAATGAGTAAAAGGAAAGAATGCATGGATGGGTAAAAGGATGTGTGGGTGAGTATTGGGCATATGGATGAATGGGTGAAGGGATGATTGAAAGAAAAGGTGGATAGTGGCCACTGATTGGATGGATAGTGGATAGTGAAAGTAAAGCTTAAATTATGTTGGCTATGGGTGAATATAGTAGAAAGAATGAAAGGATGATGGAATAATTGCTTGGATGAATACAAAAGGGAGCTCTACTGGAGAGGGGCCTGCTGCTCACCTATTTCACTTACTTTGTTTTATGTTTATCAAAGCTATGGTTTAGAGTGGAGGGTATTTTGATTTGTGTTCTAATCCCTTGACTCATGATATTTCTTCAGATATTCACCCATCATCATTCATCAACCCCCTCCCTTCCCATAGCATTTCACCACCCATGAGCGAAGAGGTGAAATATGGTTAAATTTGTAATTGCAGTATTGTCTATGCACTGCACATCTGCTACAGTTAATGCAGCATTTACCAACTTTTCAATGCATTGCAAATCGAACACACAAGCAATGTTTCCCTTTGCCAACTCAGTCACCTCTTAGTAATTAATTATTTTGTTCTTTCTTAAATTCTTCCATCCATAGCCTACCAAACAAATTGAAAAATCCATTCTAGGCATGTACCACATTTTCATGGCCATGTGAAGTGTTTCCAAAATGTATTTATTGGTTTCCCATAAGAGATTTATTTTGCACCTGTTTAGATTTTTTCCTTCAAACTTTCGTTTATACTTTGTCTGAATGAGCCAAAGCTTGCACACATGATGAATCAATGATCAGTGGAGCCCCTCTATTCTATAGCAAAAGCTCTGCCTCTGACCTAATTCCTCTGCTTTACCCTACAGTAGAGTAAGTCAAGTTTATTTTCCTTACTGCCCAGCAAATGAATTGGTTGGAAATAATTGTGAGTAAAGTGGGAGTTGTAAGTGCCCTGTTTTATTTTAAGTTTGGCATGATGGATACTCTGTGATGGCCATGCCAAATTCAGTCTATATAGCACATTCCTTTCCCTGTAGTGCTGTGCATAATTTTTCCCACGTTCTAATTATGGCAGACATGATAATATATATGCATTTTATATGTGACATGTGTGAGGTACCTTATTTATTATTCATCTGCCTTTTTGAAGACAGGGTAGAAACTAAGTGAAAGGCATTTGGACAAGGGCAGGGCCATTGAAATCAAAGATAGATAATTGTCAACTGTAGTTGCCCCAGCAGTAGACAGTAGCAAAGTAATCAAAGTGCTGGCTAGCATGCCTCCAATATTGTGGCATAACAACTTGTACTCCATAATGCCTTACTCATAAATGAGAGGTAATTCATTTTTATTCCTCTACTAAAAGGGTCTGTTTAGTTACTAGAAAAACCTTTAAAAGAAAAGAAATTGAAATCACTGTTTTTTTTTAGTCTGTCATTATTCTGCCTTAACTCTTTTCTAGCAGACAGTCAGTACTTTTTATGTTAGGCATGTGTGGGTAAACAAATACAATTGTCTCTTTGACTCACCTAATCATAATCACATCAAATTCCAATGTCCCTAGGGGACCAGCGAAGTACTGCTACTGTGTCACCCACCACCTACTTTTGAAAAAGTGTTTGCTCACAGCATTGTTTACACTTTGTCTTTTTTATTTTAGTTTTTCTCAATACAGCTACTTCTGCTAGCCAACCAGCACCACTTACCAGTCAGGAGATAACAGCCCATCTGCGGCGACAGAGGCTGGAGAGTATACAGGCTGAACACTGACAGCTGGTGGTCCTGGAGGAGAAAGAGGGGGAAATAGCTGCCTCTAAACGAGGACCCAGTTCAGCAGCTCACCAGCCCCAGCCTCCAGCTTCCTGGCCACTTCATCACCCGCACCACCACCAGCTATCAGGGTCCCTGACTGCACCTTCTGCTATCCCTCCCACTCTGACAGGGCATTGCTCTGCTGTATCCTGCTGCGAATGGGTGGTATGGAGAGCCAGCCCACGAGGATCAAGCAGATCCTGGACCAGCTCTGAAATCAAATAGACAATTCCCTTTTCTGAGGCCTTTTTTTAAATAGTTTGTTTTGGTGGAGGGACTTGTTATGGATGGAGAAGGTGGGAAGGGAGTTGGGACCGGGTTTCACTTTGGACTTTCGTTGGACTTTTTGGGGACGGGGCTATTTGTTTAAGAAGAGGGGTTGGCCTGTTGTGTGTTGAAAGGGTGGGTTTTCTATTTGTTAAAAATAAAAGGGGATACTTTCTTTTACTTGATTTATGCCTCAAATGTTTATTTTTGTGCATTAGTTTGCAGTGCTGTCTTTCAGTATAGCTTGTTTTTTAAATTGGCTAAAAAAGTGTATGTCATCTACTGCCCTCTGCAACTATATTGACCACTAGGGGATGATTTCCATTGCCTATTTTGCCTACAAAAACCTAGATACACACAAACAACATCTTCTTCAGTAGATGTTAATTACTAACTGTAAGGAAATGCCTCCTTGGCATGGTTACCCCCTGACTTTTTGCCTTTGCTGATGCTATGTTTTGAATTGAAAGTGTGCTGAGGCCTGCTAACCAGGCCCCAGCACCAGTGTTCTTTCCCTAACCTGTACTTTTGATTCCACAATTGGCACACCCTGGCATCCAGGTAAGTCCCTTGTAACTGGTACCCCTGGTACCAAGGGCCCTGATGCCAGGGAAGGTCTCTAAGGGCTGGAGCATATCTTATGCCACCCTGGGGACCCCTCACTCAGCACAGACACACTGCTTAACAGCTTGTGTGTGCTGGTGGGAACAAAACGAGTAAGTCGACATGGCACTCCCCTCAGGGTGCCATGCCAACCTCACACTGCCTATGCAGTATAGATAAGTCACCCCTCTAGTAGGCCTTACAGCCCTAAGGCAGGGTGCACTATACCATAGGTGAGGGCACCAGTGCATGAGTACTGTGCCCCTACAGTGTCTAAGCCAAACCTTAGACATTGTAAGTGCAGGGTAGCCATAAGAGTATATGGTCTGGGAGTCTGTCAAACACGGACTCCACACCACCATAATGGCTACACTGAAAACTGGGAAGTTTGGTATCAAACTTCTCAGCACAATAAATGCACACTGATGCCAGTGTACATTTTATTGTGAAATACACCCCAGAGGGCACCTTAGAGGTGCCCCCTGAAACCTTAACCGACTATCTGTGTAGGCTGACTGGTTCCAGCAGCCTGCCACAACCGAGACATGTTGCTGGCCCCATGGGGAGAGTGCCTTTGTCACTCAGAGGCCAGTAACAAAGCCTGCACTGGGTGGAGATGCTAACACCTCCCCCAGGCAGGAGCTGTAACACCTGGCGGTGAGCCTCAAAGGCTCACCCCTTTGTTCCAGCACCGCAGGACACTCCAGCTAGTGGAGTTGCCCGCCCCCTCCGGCCACAGCCCCCACTTTTGGCGGCAAGGCTGGAGGAAATAATGAGAATAACGAGGAGGAGTCACTGGCCAGTCAGGACAGCCCCTAAGGTGTCCTAAGCTGAAGTGACTCTAACTTTTAGAATTCCTCCATCTTGCAGATGGAGGATTCCCCAATAGGATTAGGGATGTGACCCCCTCCCCTTGGGAGGAGGCACAAAGAGGGTGTACCCACCCTCAGGGCTAGTAGCCATTGGCTACTAACCCCCCAGACCTAAACATGCCCTTAAATTTAGTATTTAAGGGCTTCCCTGAACCTAAGAATTTAGATTACTGAAACCTACAAGAAGAAGAAGACTGCTGAGCTGAAAAACCCCTGCAGAGGAAGAACAGAAGACACCAACTGCTTTGGCCCCAGTCCTACCGGCCTGTCTCCTGCCTTCCAAAGAAACCTGCTCCAGCGACGCTTTCCAAAGGACCAGCGACCTCTGAATCCTTAGAGGACTGCCCTGCTTCAAGAAAGACAAGAAACTCCAGAGGACAGCGGCCCTGCTCCAAAAGACTGCAACTTTGTTTCAAAGGAGCAGATTTAAAGACCCCTGCAACTCCCCGCAAGAAGCGTGAGACTTGCAACACTGAACCCGGCGACCCCGACTCGACTGGTGGAGAACTAACACCTCAGGGAGGACCCTCCGGCGACTCCGAGACAGTGAGTAACCAAAGTTGTCCCCCCTGAGCCCCCACAGCGACGCCTGCAGAGGGAATCCCAAGGCTCCCCCTGACTGCGACTGCCTGACCCTAAAGTCCCGACGGCTGGAAAAGACCCTGCACCCGCAGCCCCCAGCACCTGAAGGAACGGAACTTCTGTGCAGGAGTGACCCCCAGGAGGCCCTCTCCCTTGCCCAGGTGGTGGCTACCCCAAGGAGCCCCCCCTTGCCTGCCTGCACCGCTGAAGAGACCCCTTGGTCTCTCATTGAAAACCATTGAAAACCCGACGCGTGTTTGCACACTGCACCCGGCCGCCCCCGCGCTGCTGAGGGTGTACTTTCTGTGTGGACTTGTGTCCCCCCCGGTGCCCTACAAAACCCCCCTGGTCTGCCCTCCGAAGACACGGGTACTTACCTGCTGGCAGACCGGAACCGGGGCACCCCCTTCTCTCCATTGAAGCCCATGTGTTTTGGGCACCTCTTTGACCTCTGCACCTGACCGGCCCTGAGCTGCTGGTGTGGTAACTTTGGGGTTGCCCCAACCCCCAACGGTCGGCTACCTTGGACCCAAACCTGAGACTTGTAAGTGATTTACTTACCTGCCAAAACTAACAAAAACTTACCTCCCCCAGGAACTGTGAAAATTGCACAGTGTCCACTTTTAAAACAGCGCGTCACTAACTGGGAGGAGCAGGCAGGGCAGGAGCCCTTTAAACTTTGGATAGCGCTCCCGCCGCCGCGGGAAGCGCGTCACTAACTGGGAGGAGCAGGCAGGGCAGGAGCCCTTTAAACTTTGGATAGCGCTCCCGCCGCCGCGGGAAGCGCGCCACTAACTGGGAAGAGCAGGCAGGGCAGGAGCCCTTTAAACTTTGGATAGCGCTCCTGCCGCCGCAGGAAGCGCGTCACTAACTGGGAGGAGCAGGCAGGGCAGGAGCCCTTTAAACTTTGGATAGCGCTCCTGCCGCGCGGGACGTGCCTGGGCGGTGCCCGGGTGAAGCCCGGGCCAAGGGCGGGCCCGTCCTGCGCCCGTCATCGCCAGGAGGAGACTGGGCTGGGCCACCCCCCCGAAGTTCTGTTCTTTTGAAATTTGGTCTGGTATAGAGGCCTCAGGAATTTCCTTTGCATAGTTTGTCTAGTATTACTTGACCACGAGCTCCACTTAGCACCAAAGGGGCCTGTGGAGCAAGCTACTATTTCCTCTCGCTTCTAGGGGCTTCTTTTCTTCCTGATACCACTTGTTCTTGATACTAGGAACCAGGGCTGGGCCATCTTTTTCTTTCAGACGTGTTTGAAATTTTTTCAGCTGGGCCATTGGATAGACGTTATGGGGAAGAGGAAGGCCGATGATGTATCAGTACCCCAGTCTCGGGTTAAAAAACCCAAGAAACGTTCTGTTGGGAAAGTGGAGGGATGTCCTACTACAAATCTACAGCAATTTAAAACAATCGACTCATTGTTTGAAGAGGTTGAGGCTATACTGAGGAGTCCTTCTGTTGCGGGTCTTTCCATACCGGATACCATTCCTCCCAAAAAGATTCCTGATCTCTTTAAGAAAAAAACCTTAGATGCATAGAATAGAGGTCAAGGCTGATTCACATCCCCCTCCCCACTCCCAGGGTGTAATTCCTTCACTCTTGGAGATTTCACCATCCTTGGTGGAAACTAATGGATGTTTATCTGTAGAAGGTGCACCTTATTTGAGGTGCACGTCCCCACCTCCTATTATCATTCCTTGTTCAAATAGGTTTTCGGTTTTGTCCTCTGATTCTGTAAGTCCTGGACATGCACAAACCTTACTTGTAGAAGGAATTGACAAAGACTCTCTGGATGGAAAGATGGGCAACCACGAAGCTTCTCAATTGACTATCATTTCTCAGAAAATAGATGACGTTAAGTGTTTGTTGGTATCTTTGATGAACAAAATTGCTGGACTCTATGATCAAAAGTCTTGTTGTAATTGCATTGTGCCATATGAGTCTGTTCCTTCCTCTGATTTATTGATGGAAACTAAAAAACCTAGTCCTCCTACCGTAAGTGATAAATTGACATCTTCTTCTACACATAACATCGCTAGGGGAAGAAATGGTAGCTCCCCAACGCATGGTAGGTCTGCTTGTCAGACCATGTCTTCCACCCATGAGCGAGTTCCAAAATTAGGCTTAAACAAGTGTGGATCCATCTCTGGACGGGGGGACAAAGGTACTCCTCGCCCAAAAACCTCTCAGTTAAACCTAGGAGGATTGCCCTCTGAAGCAAGTTGTTGTGTTAGTTCCCGTTCTGCCACTCACCCTGATCATTTGTCACTCTCGCAGACCTGTGACATCAAGGGAAGGTTAAGAAGGAGGAGGGAAGATGCCACCATATATTTGACTAGGGTGCCAAAGCTACCTCAGGGCAATAGAGAGTCGAGTGACTCTCTAACTAACAAAGTCATTCATTGGATACGCTCCCAGAGGAACTGTCTCTCTGTTATCCGGTCTGATATACGTGAGGCACACAGATATAATCAGTTAGGGTCGGAATTTGATTATATTTCGATTCTTTTTAATGATAGTAGTCTAGTTAATGATCTCCTGGCCTTTGATACACGGACAGGTACATTAAGTATAGGTAGGGAATCGAATCTTAGACTTAGTAGTCAGCCGCCTGGGGCCTCGCTATGTAGAGGATGTTGTACATCTGGAACTATTGTAGCCGGGGTTATTTCCTCTTCAGATAATTCTGCAACATCTAAATCTGAGAACCCTTACCCCTTACCTTCTGAATCAGACTGACTGATTACCCCCTGTATAGTACTTCCTAAAATAGCAAATGATGAGTGTCACCTTATAGGGATTCCATCTCCCGCCTCTCTAATGAGATCCAAATTAATAACTACGCCTCCTAAAATCAATATTATATCTTGGAATGTAGCAGGAATCAAGTCTAAGTTGGATGACACGGAATGGGTAAGCCTTGTTAATAAACAAGATATCTGTCTTTTTCAAGAAACCTGGACTGCAGAACAGTTATCCATACAAGGCTTTACAACCTATTTTTCTGCTACCCAACCTGCCTCCGGTGGCTTTGGAAGACAGATAGGAGGGTTAATGATTTTATTGAACAACAAGCTAGAATGTGACCACTCTATGATAAAGTTTAATTCCTATGATCTGCTGGGTGTGCAACTCACATTCCGACCTGGATTCAGGTTGATAGTTCTGAATACCTATGGAAGATCCGTTCCCCGTGGGTCAGAATCAATTGTTCTCACCCAGCTGACGGACTACATAGAGCTTCTGGACCCTTCAGATCTTCTGATCATAGCAGGCGATTTTAATTGTTCCTTTGTGTTGGACAACACCATCAGCAATCTGACTACTGAAGAGGACGAACATTGGGGTATTCCCCAATCTAAGGAAATGGCGTTCTCTCCCGTTTCCTGTGTTGCATCTCAGTTGTCTTCCCTTTGCCTGAAATATGGCCTGAGAGAATGTAACGGCCGCACTAAATCTGATTCAGAGCGAGCCATCACTTTCAAGCGAGGGCTTTCCTTTAGTACTATTGATTATATTCTGGTGGACATTAGGCTATGGTCAAGTTCACTGGACATGGAAATTTTACCTCGCTTGGATAGCGATCATAATCCTCTGTGCCTTGTACTGACCAACCATGCATTTTTAAGAGTCCAGCACACAACGACCACTAATGTCCCACTCCCTTACCTGAACCATAGACGTTCTCGGGTCTGTTGGCCTAAGGTTGAATCCAATCCGTACTTGATTGGGGAAATATAAAACTCTTCGTAGATTATGAGGAACAAGAAGCCTCTGACATTCCCATTACGGCTATCCACATTAAATTGGTGGATTCCCTACAGGGTATCTTCTATAGGGAAATCCCTTCCAAACCGAGACCTGCTGATACCCCCCGTAGGGATTGGTATAATCAGGATTGTGTGCGAGCAAGATCTAATTTAAACGAGGCTGTAAAAAACTCTACCCAAGTGGCTATTAAAGAGGCCCGACGTAGGTATGCTAATGCCCTGAAACAAGCAAAATAAGACTGGGATAATGAAATATGGCAGAAGCTGCTTGCAGCAGTCAAATACAAAGATGATAGTTCCTTTTGGCAGCTGTTGACCTCTAGTTCGAAAAGGGGCAATGATGACATTGGTATGTACATACAGCCCGAAAGATGGGTGTCCTATTTTTCTGGAATATACGCTCTGCCTGCACCGCAAGCTCCGGAGGATCCTGGATACGATGAGTGTTGGGCTGTTAACATGACTTCGACTGAGAGCATTGTTTTTACCTTAGCCGAAACAACAGCTGCAATCAATTCTTTGAGGCCAGCTAAAGCCCCTGGTCCAGATAAGATCCCAGGGGACCTGTTTAAATCAGAACCAAAGATATGGGCATGGTACATCAATTTATTGTCTAATGCCATAGCAGCTGGTAGCCCTATTCCAGATTCTTGGCGTGGCGCAGAAATAATACCGATTTATAAAAAGGGTGATGTAGGTTCACCTGTCAACTATCGACCAATCAGCCTTATTGATATCCTTCAGAAGACGTTTGCTAAGCAAGTCTTAGATAGGCTTACCGATTGGATCCAAGACAACCAAATGTTATCCCCCTTACAGGCTGGTTTTCGGCCTAAAACTAATACCATGGACCAAGTCTTCAGACTGTCATTACTATTTTGGAAGTATGTTACCCTATCCAAGCAAAAACTTTATGTTGCCTTTGTTGATCTGAGATCTGCATTCGATCTTGTCCCAAGAGAGAAACTATGGGGAGTATTAAACAAAATCGGTATCCCAGGAAACTTAGTGCATTTAATTCAAAGATTACATGAAAAAACATTTGCACAAGTCAGATGGGGTAATCAGGGGGAACTCACTGACAAAATAGATATTAGGAGAGGAGTGCGTCAGGGCTGTGTTCTTGCCCCAACGCTATTTACATTGTTTATCAACGAGGTGGTGCATGTCGTTACCAACTGCCAAAATGATGCTCCATCCTTGAATAACCACAAAATTCCAATTTTGCTATTTGCTGATGATTCCCTCCTGATCTCCAGAACTCCTATGGGTCTCCAGGTACTTGTGGATAAGTTTAGTTCGTTTTGTGTTGACTATGGACTTGAACTCAACCATAGCAAAACTAAACTTATCACCCTGGGCTGTGGCCCCACTAAGAGATACTCAATTTTCTATAATGGAACCCCCCTAGGTATGGTAAGCTCCATAGATTATTTGGGGGTGAGAATTAGCAACAACCTGCATTGGGGGCCCCAAATCGATAAAAGCTTAGCTCTTCTGGCACAGAGATCTGGGGCCATTTTACGCTTCCACAAGTCTACCTCTGAGAGAGTGATTACTCCAACTATTAAAATTTACCGAGCAAAGGCACAGAGCGCTGCGGTCTTTGGGGCAGAAATTTGGGGGTCCTCGAACACTGGCAAGCTAGCAGTGGGGGAAAACAACTTTGGAAGGTCAACCTTGGCCTGTCCTCGCAGTACCCCACTGCTGCCAATGTTCTGGGACCTTGGCCTTCCACGCATCTCAGATGTAATTGCCCTACGACCATTGCTTTTCTGGGTCCGTGTATGGACCACCCCTGAGCTATCCACATACAAGGAGTCTATTCAAGACATTCTAGATAGACCAAATGTACTTACCATTTCCTGGTCTAACCACATCTCAAAATGGTTTCATAGATTGGGTCTTAGTGAGTTTTGGAGTCATCCAGAAAGTATAAGGAAGGATCAGAAGAATCATCTGAAAACTGTTTACTGGATACATGTCAGGGAAAACTACCTGCTGTGCTCAACACACGGTAGATTGACGTCACAATTCTTTGACTTTAAATGGTATCCATATCTGGAACCATTTATGGATACAATTCTTGATCCATTAAGTAAGAGTCTATATATTCAGTTCAGATATGGTTGTCTGCCTCTTAAATCCTATGGCAGTATGCGGAGTGCGACCCCAAGTCCTGATACTTGTCCGAGTTGCAATCAAATTTCAGAATCTATTGTACATTTTATGTTTATATTCCCTGCTTATTTGATTGCGCGACGGAAGTGGTTACGACCTGTGTGCAGTAATATGGGGGTAAGACATTGTATTGTTGCCTTAAGGATCATGATGAGGGAAACTTCTCTCCCTCTATCTTGTGCGGTTAGCAAGTATATTGTAGCTGCTTGGCATATACGTACTAAATTTCTGGGGAAATGATGATGATGAGGACCAAATGTTTTAAAAAAAAAAAGTTGCTAAATTTTAACTACACACCTAGACTGAAATAAAACCCCATGTTTAATTTTAAATGTTAGGTATTAGGGGGTTAGGTGCTTTTTCTAAGGAAAATAATTTTATGGGTTTTAAGGCTGAAATATATGTTTTTATCTTATTCTTATCCTTTTTAAACCTAATTTCTATTTCCTTTTTCATTCAATTGTTGGTTGTTTTGCTTTTATGGTTGAAAGTAACCGAATAAAGCTATGTGTGTTGTTGAAAACACCTATTTGTGTTTTATGTGAAAAGTATATATGCTACTGTAATTATTCAAAGTTCCTAAAGTACTTACTTGCAATACCTTTCAAATGAGATATTACATGTAGAATTTGAACCTGTGGTTCTTAAAATAAACTAAGAAAATATATTTTTCTATAACAAAACCTATTGGCCTGGATTTGTCTCTGAGTGTGTTCCTCATTTATTGCCTGTGTGTATGTACAACAAATGCTTAACACTACTCCTTTGATAAGCCTACTGCTCGACCACACTACCACAAAATAGAGCATTAGTATTATCTCTTTTTGCCACTATCTTACCTCTAAGGGGAACCCTTGGACTCTGTGCATACTATTCCTTACTTTGAAATAGTGCATTCAGAGCCAACTTCCTACACTAACTAAACAAGTTCACGTCAATCCATAGTTCTTCTGTTACTTGAATAGATGAAGCAAGGTAGTATACTTTCTGCAAGGTGTTTTGCAGGTTGGCATCTTAAGGGGGTGCTAGTGGCATTAGTAACAGGCTAGCACGCTAACAGGGAAGACAGAAGGTGCCACTCCCACCTATGCAAACTCCAACTCCAGGATTAATTAAAGGGTTATCCATCACTGTCAACTACATTGAAAGATAACAGAGCGTTAGAGGGTCATCTTATATCATAACTTTATGAAGACTGAGACCAGACTACCACAATGATAGTATTTGACACAAAACAAAGAAGACCTGATATGATAATAAAAACTAGCAATATCAACTTCTTCTGAGCAATGGTGAGGAGCTAGTATTTAAAAAATAAAACTGAGAAAATGAAATCATGGAATCAGGAGAAGTGGGCTCAGAGTCAGGAATGGTTGGATAAGGTTAAGTGCTTACACAACACACAACATAAGACCTTAATGACAATGTTGATGGGGCTGGTGTGAAATATTGCTCAGGTAATAGAAGTTCATTGTTAGAAATTGGGTCTCTAGTTGGCAAAGGTATACAACCTTATCCAAGAAGGGTCCAAAACCCTAGTCAGGGTAAGTGACAACACAATCCAAATTATACTGTGCTCACTTTCTGTTAGCTTGGCACAGAGCAGTCAGGCTTAACTTAAAAGGCAACTTGTAATGCATGTGTGCAATAACTCATAAAGTAACACAGTGAAAACAGCACAGAAAGCACTCCACACAAGATTAGGAAAATAGATAATATTTATCTGAATAAAATAAGATCAAACCAATCCAATATGCTCAAGTTGAGATAGCACATTTTAAAGGTTTAAGTAAGTCTCAATCTTTAAGAATTAATGGTTGTAGCCTTGTAACACACAGTACCTGAGATGCGTCAAAAATAATGAGGCACGAGGGCCGAAGAAGAGATGCATTGAAAAATAAGGTACTGCATTGGATTTTCCAGCACGGCACAGATGATGTGTAATTTCTTTCCATGCTGCAGGGTGATGCGTCAGTTTCCAGGAGTGCAGCCTTGGTTCCTTACTTAGATGGAGGGATATTTTGAAGCCCCGGGACAATACGTTGAAAATTCTTGATGCACTGGTAGAAGGGGCAGGTGCTGCTTCTTTCCAGTAGGTGATGCAGCTATTTTTCCACTGCGAAGTAGACGCTGCTTCAATTTCTGCAGGCGTTGCATCAATTTTCCAACGCACTGGATTGTTCTTCTCTGGGGTTGTCTTTGTGGCCCTGAGACTTCAGACCAGGAGGCAAGCTCACTCCAAGTCCTTGGAGAGCACTTGTGGGGAAGGCAGAATCCTTCCTGCAGAGTCGGAGGCCAGAAGGCAGGAAGACAACAAAAAGGGCAGCAGTTCTTCTCAGCAAAGCAGTCCAGATGAGTCATTTGGGCAGCCAGGCAGTCCCTCTGACAAAGTCCAGGTGTAGATCGAGAAGTGTCAGATTTGGTGGGGTCCAAGACCTAGTATATATACCCAAAAATGCCTTTTGAAGGTGGGGGAAACTTCAAAGAGTGGTTTTGAAGTGCCCAGGTTCCCCTTTCAGCCCAGTCCTGTCTACCAGGATCCCTGTGGGGAGGGGTATCAGTCCTTTGTGTGAGGGAAGGCCACTGGCCTTTGAAGTGTAAGAGAGAGCCCCTAAACCCTTTCTGCCCTGGGAGTCTCCTTCAGTATGAAGATGAATGCAGATGTGACTGAGTGTCCTGTGTTTATGGCTGTCTGGGTGGAATGTACAAGGGGAGCTTCAACCAGCACAGCCCAGACATGTATTGGAGACAGGCTGTAAGGCCCAGATGGCAGTAAGTGCAGCGAAATGCCCCCTTTCTAAAAGTGACATTTCTAAAATAGTAATATAAAATCCTACTTCACCAGTAAGCCGGATTTTCTACTACCATTCTGGCCATACTAAATATGACAGGGCTACTCCTTTCATATCAGCATCTACCACTTAAAAGTAGATAAGGGCAGTTCTACCGCTGGCCTATAAGTGAAGCACAGTGGTGGAAAACAAAATTGTGAGTTTTCCACTACTAGGACAATTAAAACACATAAGTTTATGTCCTGCCTTTTACTTGCATAGCACCCTGCCTTATGGGTTATCTAGGACCTACCTTAGGGTGATTTAAATGTAGAAAGATGGGAGGTTAAGGTTTGGAAAGTAGTTTTAAATGCCAAGTCAAAGTGGCAGTGAAACTGCACTCACAGGTCATGCAATGGCAGACCTGAGACATGGTTAAGGGGGCTACTTATGTGAGTGGCACAATCAGTGCTGCAGGCCCACTAGTAGCATTTAATGTACAGGCCTTGGGCACCTCTAGTGTACTTTTACTAGGAACTTACAAGTAAATTAAATATTCCAATTGGGTAGAAACCAATGTTACCATGTTTAGGGGACATAGCAAATGCACTTTAGCACTGGTCAGCAATGGTAAAGTGAGCACAGTCCTAAAACTAGCACAAACAAGGTCAGAAAAATGGATAGAGGCAGGCAAAAAGTTAGGGGATGACCACCCTAAGGCTGTCCGGTCTATCAGTCATGCAGTGAGCAAGTGTGTGATTCATTTATGGTATTAAAATAAGTCACACCTCAATAAATCACAGAGCCTGGGGAAAGAGGGTTAGGGGCTCGATGAATGGATGGGAAAGGGGACTTATGGAAAGGTGTGACAAAGACAAACACTACACAAAATAAACCACAATATTCATCTGGGCACTGAGCAGCACACCATCATCAGTCTGGAAGGAAACAATGAAGGAATAAGTCTGAAACAGTTCAGTTAAATGTATTGCAAACAGTGCTTCTGCCCCAGAGAGACACAAGATAGCATATATCTAAATGTTATATCTTTTAGGTTTGAAAAGTGCAAATTTTGAAGGATTGAAGTTAACCCGCCCAGTTCTTAAAATTATGATTGTTAAAAGAAAAAGTCTATTCTCTTGCCAAATTGGGTGGTGCATCTCCATTCTTCTTGGAATGTCTGTCACTTTTGGGTGCCTGGCTGAACAGGTCCAGTAGCTAAACTGGAGTCTTGAGCTTTCACCAAATTGTGTACGTGCAGGAGAGGACTAGGAAAAGGCCTGTGTGTTGAAAAAAACAGTAACTGTATTATAGAGTGAAGGAGATGGGCAAAAGGAAGCAAGGTAAGCTTCATGAGGAGTTAGGAATGTACCAAGGAAACTCAAAGGCAGGGCAAGAACATAAGAGGAGCTTTATGTTTGAGCCACCAATGCAGAAAAAGCATACTCAGCAACATTTCCCAAAAACGCCCCTCTCTCCAGTCCACAGAGCTGAGTGAGTACTAGGCATCAGAGTTTTTGCCATCATCATGGTTTCTCTTTGAAGTTGATAACTTTCTCCTTCTAGCTGTTGAGGTAGTCCCGCCCTGACTCCTTCCATTCTCCTCCTCCTGATTCTGAGGAACTCTGTCCTAGTCCCAAAGAGAGCAAGGTAGACCTGTGTAGTCAAGTACACTGCTGTTGAAGAATAAATAAAAAAACAGAACTGGAGCTTTGTGTGTAGATTTGTGTTTGGTGACTAAAGTTAGCGGTCTGGTTTGAGGAATCAGACAAAAGGAGTGGACCCTGCAGGTACATTTCACTAAGTTTGAAAGACCAGTCACTTTCAGGAAATAATTATCACTCATCTGTCCCGGAACATTGCAAATCATAAGAAACAACTTTGCACATTTGTTGAAGTCCCTCCCTCACTGTCAGCCACCACATACATACATCACCAATCATCTCTCACAATCACTTAACATATTACCACTCATTAGTGCAATAGTTAGCAGTTACCTCTTTCAATCCAAGCATGGTTATTGAACAAAATATTATCTCTTCCGTTGGTAACAAGTAGCAACACATTAGAATTGACACTGGCAGTCTTTTAATCAATGATCTTTTGAGGCTGCCCTGCTAGGTGATGTAAAAAAAAGGATAGGCAATGGCATGTGAGGGAGGCAGGCATCGTCTCCAATGTTCTGAAGGGATTGTGGGGGCTTCTTCACTGACCATGGGTCCAGCTTCAATCAGGCCATTCAACATGTGACTATAAATTGGTGGGGCAGCATAAATCCGATACAAAAATAATGTTTCACTATAAAAAAAAAATTGGCAAAGAAAGAAAGAAGTTCAAGAAGAAATCATTAAAAGGTTCTGTGGTGGCACTGGCATACTCAGTCTGGGAAATAGAGTTTGTCCTCAAACTCAGGTGTTTCACCCAGAAGTTCTTCAACAAACACACTTGATTCTGACCAATCATCCTCTTCCTCCTCCTGTGGTGTTTCAGGAACAGTGTAATCAGATGGTATAAAATGCTGGTTCATTTTGATCATGGTTAATCTCTCCGCATTTGAGTTCAGAGACTGGTCCTTCTCACTGTAACAACTGCATCAGCTGCACTGAACACACATTCAGCAGACACGCTTGCTACAGGACAAGCCAAACACTTTATTGCCAGCCTGTAGAGCTCTGGCCATTGAAACACCTTCCCATACCAATACACCAATGGGTTTTCATCCACATAAACCTCTTTTGGGCCATCCAAATACTCTTGGAACATCCTCTGAAGTATCATGGGTGCTGCCACTTTTTCAGTTTCTTTTGCCTTCGCCTTTGCACTGGTTAAGACCTGCCAGCTGAAACCAATCCAATGCAGAGGTTGGGTCAGATTCTTCTGATGGTGTTGTTGCTAGTGCTCTTGTTGCTGTTGTTGGCTGCTGTGAGGCAAAACTTCCCTCTCTGGAAGTTGATGGTGGAACCCCAAACCTCTGGAGTGGGACTCTAAGTTCCAGCTGTTCTTCTTCCAGTTCTCCGGCATGCTCAACAATCCACCTCTTGTACTTTGAAACATTCCCTTCAGAAAAAGGAATGAAAGAGGAAAGAATTGTTTTGTTGCGTAGATCAAGTAGGGTGGCACAGATGTACTCTTTGGATGAGATACTGTCATATTGCAGCCTTGCATTACAAGTCAAGCAATACTTAGGCTCTCAACCAAGACATGCGCTTCTAGGTTTTCATTCACACCTCCAAGTGTGAGCCTTTCAGACACCTTCTTTAGCTTCTCCTGTAGCAGATAGCTTGGCCCATCGTAATGTCCTCCTTGCTAACTTCCTGCATGAAAAACCTCAAAAAGGAGAAGCATCTGTGTAAGGCATTTGACTAGACCCCACTTGTCAGCGTCCATGGTCATAGCTTTCTCAATTGCATCCCCTCTTAGAATGACATAGTGCCTGATTTAGATTTGGGCGAAGGGGAATACTATGTCACCAAAGTGATGAATATCATGTCCACCGTCTTGAGATTCCATTCTATTCTATCGGGATTGTAATATGGCAGCTGGGATATCTGTCACATTTGTGATGGAGTATTTCCTCTGCCGACATCTGAATTGGGCCGTAGTCATTGATTTGTCTGTACTGCTCAAACAGACGTTGAAACATATAACAGGTTGAGTTCCAACATGTTGGCACCTCCTGTATCAGGGCTTTAACTGGTGTTCTGTTAACATGCTGATTAATCCGTAACTACTTCCAGGCTTTAAAAGAATGGCTGAAAATAGTGCTCTGCAGGGCGCTAGTATGATGCTGGCTATGTCTTCTGTTTTGAGAAAGTCTTGTACAACCAGGTTGATGCAGTGCGCTAAACACAGGACCCTGAAGTAGCCACCTTCTGGCATGGCCTTGACTATGTTGCTGCCATTGTCCATGCAACAAATCCAATTCAGAGACCTTTGGATCACAGACATTCAGACATCTTGCTATTCAATTCATCCAAGATGTTTGCAGCTGTATGTGATTTCTCCATGGAGAACATGGCTACTGTTCTGTTGCTGCTGATCGGTCTTAAAAGTTCTTCAGGGGCAAGACCTATAGATTGCTTTTGCTTCACCCCCACAAATGAGATCCAGTGTGCATTGATACACATGTAATCAGTAGCCTGAAAACTGGTCCACATGTCTGTTGTCAGGTGGAAAGTGTTGACAACACTTTGCTGCAAAGGTATCCAACCAATTGCAGCACATCGTGATGCAGCACTGAAACAGCAACTCTAGGAAAATAGGTCAGACTTGGAACTTTCCATTTCAGGCAGATGGCTGCCACAAACTCTACATATCCCACTCCTTTTACAAAAGAAAAAGAAAGGAGGTTCAGTTTTAACATTTTTGCTAGCTTCCCATTATACAAACCTGCATATTGGGTCGTTGCGGTCATAGGCCCCCTCCTGCCTAAACATGAATGTGATTGTAGCCTGGATGTCCTTCTTTTCTGGGGCCACTGACACAGGCAACTTTTGAGATGTAGGTGATGATAGACTCAATGTGCATTGTGGTGCAGTCACCGTATTCTGTGGTGTCTCCATCTTACTCTGAGTCTTCATCTGCCATTGTGAGGTTGCTGAGCAGGTCATTCTGGTGTACTGCTGGGATTAGGGCTGCTTTGTGTGAGGATGTCACCCTCTTCCTCCTCACCTTCCACCATGATTTGCCCAGTGATAGCTGATGTTTCCCAGCTCTCCTCACCTTTACCACTGCGACCACATAAAGCAAATTTTTAAGGTACCCCTCCCACTGGATTGTGTGATGTTTTTTCATATGGATTTCTGGCCTCCAGCACCATAATGTGAATCAGGCTTACCTCAACGAACACTCTTGTGGCAAATGGAGCATATGACAATGTTCTCTACCTGTTTGCTAATCATTAAAGTGTCCAAAACTGGGGAGAAGTACTTTCTTACTGGGCCCCTGCCAAAGCCTGAAGAAGACCCAGAGGTACGTGGGTGTGTCGATTGCCTCTCTGCAGTACATAATTCTACTGAGGTACAGGTTGGTGCAGGTCTCTGCAGGGGCCTTACAAATATGGGAACTGGTGGTGCTGCCTGTGCCACATCCCTCAGAGCAGGTTGGATAGTAATGTCGGACGCCACTATGCCAGCTTCCACAATGGCTGGCTCATTGTCATCCTCCTCCTCACCATCATCCCCTTCCATGATTCTAAGGCTTTCTGGAACTTTTCTTTCTCCTTGCCTTTCCTAGCATCTCCCGGACTCTGCTGAGGTCCACTCCATGTCCTTATCATCGTGTAGCTTGGTAGCATGTCTGGTTTCATACTGCCGGCTATGATTACAGTGACTTGACAAATGAAACATGCTGATAGCCTCAACTATATCACCTTGTGAGTGCTCTTAAAAGAGTCTGGCCTGTAAAAACCTAAAACATTTCCCCCCAACCCCTTCTGAGACTTGTGAATATGCTCTATGAAGCAGAGATTGTTTCACAAAATTTGTTGTGAGATACCTATAGTCCTGGGGAAGATACCTGATGTAATAGGGGAATATTGACAAACTGAAATGTGTTGATGAAAAAAAGAACTCAAGTTAGTTATCAGGGGCTCCTGTTTTTAATTGTGTGGTAAGGAGACACAAGTAAGAACATTAGAGCTCACTCACATACAACTTTAATATAGGTCTGAGGGAATTCTAAAAGTTGAACCACCGAATGACGGGAACCGCCGAATGACCGCACCGCGGTCAAAAGACCGCGGCGGCCATTCTGGCTTTCCCGCTGGGCCGGCGGGCGACCGCCAAAAGGCTGCCCGCCGGCCCAGCGGGAAACCCCCTGCAACAATGAAGCCGGCTCCGAATGGAGCCGGCGGAGTTGTAGGGGTGCGACGGGTGCAGTGGCACCCGTCGCGATTTTCACTGTCTGCATAGCAGACAGTGAAAATCTTTGTGGGGCCCTGTTAGGGGGCCCCTGCACTGCCCATGCCAGTGGCATGGGCAGTGCAGGGGCCCCCAGGGGCCCCACGACACCCGTTCCCGCCATCCTGTTCCTGGCAGTAAAAACCGCCAGAAACAGGGTGGCGGGAAGGGGGTCAGAATCCCCATGGCGGCGCTGCTTGGATTCCCTGGGCCAGGGGGAAACCGGCGGGAAACCGCCGGTTCCCCTTTTCTGACCGCGGCTTTACCGCCGCGGTCAGAATGGCCCAGGAAGCACCGCCAGTTTGTTGGCGGTGCTTCCGTGGTCGTTGACCCTGGCGGTAGGTGACCGCCAGGGTCAGAATGACCCCCATAATCTCTCCCAAACAGGAGAACCCAAAACTAGGAGACTGTACAAACAGTGAGCAACAGTATTCTCAGAAGCCTCCCAATGTTAGTTGTGGAACTAAATGATGAAGCATAGCAAACTATGCTTGTGAGTGTTCACCATCCTATATGAGCACATTGATGTATGGCAATTAAATAGGAGGTTGGGATTTTTTTACTTTTTGTATGTTTATGTCTGTTTACGGAGAGTTAATATGTTAGATACCCTGGTTGTACCTGTCCTGAATGCATGAGAAAATCACATGATGTTCCTTCTCAAACTGCCACCTCTCTTAATGCATTCTTTGTCATAGGGAAAGTTGGGCTGCTATCCATGTAGTACCTTCATTGTGTTGTGATGCTGATATAAAGCTTTCCAGGGCACATAGGAAACATCTATTCACATTTCCAATGCTTCTTTTAGTGTATGATGTGTGTGTGTGAAAGAGTGAAAGAGGGGACACAAAATATTTAGGCAGTTTTGACTAGGCATGAAACAAGCAGTTTCTGAAATGGAGCAAGGGACTTTGTAAAATCTGAAAATATAGCTGACAAGTAGCGCTTTGTCATGCATAAAAACCTCAAACCAGTTTTGCCATTTTAACCAACAGCACGTTACATGTTGGGGTTTTGAGCCCATAATTAAACTTTTAAAAGCAAAACTGCAAGTTCCATAGTGCAACTCGTGTTGGATGAAACAAAACAAACATAGTTGCTGGTGTCCTATGTGGTAGTGAGAGTGTTGTGTAAGGCAAAAAATAATTTAGTTCCTGGCTTTCCACTATTTCTTGTGATCAAAAATATTTAACAGCCAAGAGGTTGAGAGGGTAGAGATAGGTATTCAGATGCTAATAGGAGCACCTCAGTACTGGTGAGTTAAAACTAGCTGTCCCTAGCAAACTTGGATAATATATTGTGTACCTGAGCAGTGGGAATAACAGCAGTTAATCATGTTGGGAGACATGGAGAAAAGAAATGAATGCCCTTTCAACCATCTTCCCTGGAACATCCTGACCCTAAACATTGCCACACTCTGTGTTGAACAAGTGCAGTATATGCTGCAGGTGCTGCACCCCAGGAGGGCAGCCTGTGTGTGGAGCACTCTACCATGCACAGTGCACTCTACCATGCACTGTGTTCTCATATAAGATGTGATTTGCGATGTGATAACTGTTCTTGTAAATACTATTGTGTTACATGGTATAAATGCATTGTAAAACGGTGTAAGCTGTGCATGGCGAAGACGTGAGTTATATTTATTGTAGTGCAGCTATTGCGTTAAAAGCGCTACGGCCCTCATTATGACCCTGGCGATCCAATGACCGCCAGGGTAGACGTTGCGGTCAGACCGCCGCCAATGCAGCAGTCCAACCGCCACATTACTGCCAGTTTTCATCGACACAATGGTCTGGCGGTGCTGGCGGTGTTGGCAGTCCTAATCCACCAGGGCAGTGCTACAAGCAGCGTCACCCTGGAGATTATGACCCCCTTCTAGGCCAGCGGTTTCATGGCAAAGCACCTCCATGAAAAGGCTGGCAAAGACGACGTGCAGGGGGTCCCGTGCACTGTCCATTCACTTCACATGGGCAGTGCAGGGGACCCCCTGGCCAGCCCGTCGAAAAGTTCACTGTCTGCTTTGCCGACAGTGAACTTTGCGACAAAGGCTTGGGCACCCTACGCACTACAGCATTGCCGCCGGCTCTATTATGAACTGGAGACAATGCTGTAGGCTGTTTCCCGCTGGGCCAGGGGGCAAAAACTGAGTTTCCGCCCGCTGACCCAGTGGGAAACTTGAAATGGCCCCGGCGGGCAGGTAGCCACATTGTCAGCAACTTCCCCATCAGAACTTTGGCGAACTGGCTTTTCCGTACGCCGAAGTTGTAATGAGGTCCTATGTGTGGAAGTGCACAAGTTATGATAGTTTAAAGGTGTTGAGAAACTTATAAATTAAAGGTATAAGTATAGAAATTGTAATTTTGCTGCACTTTAATGTTTATTTGTAGCTAAAGAATAAATAAAGTAAAGTTAATTCAAAGGTAATGCGTGAGATTATAAATTTAAGGTATAAAATAACTATAATTTAGGAAATTCTAATGTTTGGCTATTACAACTTTAGTATGTATAGAAAGAATAAGTAAACTTTTCCTAACGATTTTAAAGATTTAACCTTTGAATATTTTTTTTCGGAATGTGGAAGCAAACTGCATTTCAAATCTGCACACTTTCATCACTTTGCTTATACCTACCACAGAAGAAATATGGAGAAGGGCACTTGGTCTTCTTGACACACAGCACAAATTGCTTGGTTTGTGAGCAGTTTTTGCAGTTTGTGTAATTCTTAATGTAAATATGATCTAGGGAAAATAACACGAACCAAGCAAATGCTGTCCGGTTTGTGGGCAGTTTGCTCAGTTCGTGTGGTTCTCACTGGACCTCGTGTTTGCCAGAGATACACAAGGGCTGCACGAACCCTGTGAAATGCCCAAACGCCGGTTTCTCTGATTCATCTGTGGAGAGAATTTGAGGGAAGTTTATAGTCCAATTTAGCTACACAGTGCAATTGAAAAAAATGGGCGAATTTTGTCTGCTTAGCAATTTTCAAAATTCCTCCACCCTATTTATCGCCACACAGACCCTGATAACTACTCACAAAAACTGATCAGGCCTCACAGAACTCATCAAACATTGCACACACCACACAGATGCGGATCACTGCTTTTAGACATCAAACACACCTACAAAAAACACTGATTCCCTCATCTCACAGACAGTGATCGCACTTGTCACAAACAATGGTTGCCCGTCACGGGTACAGATTATAACTCAAAGAGGCTGATGCGACCTCTATCCTGCAGTCACTAAACAAGTTTTCACTTTTGACACTGATTGATCCTAAACATGAAGCAGACTGAAATGTGGAAAGAGGAAAAGGCAGACAATGAAACGTGACGGGTTCAGATGACAGGGCGATACACAAATTAGAAAAACAGTGAAACAAAAGGCTATAGGACAATAAGCGATTAGAGATTTCTTCTTTGCATAATGTGCAACTGACATAGCTGTAAGATTTTGAATTGGGATGCCCATGAAGGGACATGGAAGGGCTAGGAACCAGACTGGGCAAAGTTGCCAAGTTTTCAAAATGTCCCACTTTAAGCTTCCTATCTACTGTGCAAAGATGTTCTGTCCATTATTAGTTCGAGGTGAAATTTTAATTATGCTAACGAATTTCACGAAATTCCAGAATTGCATGTCATGAAACATTTCTTGACATTTTACATTCAGCCATTTTGTATTACTTTTCCCCGCAGGAGAGTGGTCTGTGCACAAAAAGGTTTGCCAAAGACTTCCTGTTCGAACCATTCTACTACCAGTATCTAGTTACACTTTTTAAAGTGAGATATGTTCTCACTTGAAAAAAATCACGCAAAATACAAGTCAACCACACTTTGCTTAAACCGGGGCTCAGATTCTGAAAAGTGTCACAGAATACAGTGCAGCAGCCAAAAATGCTGCACAGGTTTGCATGACAAGGAGAGAGCAGGAAAGCGCCATATTTGCAGAGAAATGGCTCTCTTCTCCCGAGCACCAGCACTGATTTCAGCTGCATTGCCCCAGACACAAACTTTAGCGCTATAGTGCGTGCCTTAATCTACCATAGGTTTTGGACAGGAGGGATACCCTTCCTGTACAAAATACTATGGCTAAACAAGTGAAAAAGCTCTTCCTATTTTGTATGTGTGCTGTACAGTGCAGCACACATGCAAAGTCGGAAAAACAAGGAGAAATGAAACCGTTTCGCCTTTTAACGCCTGCTTTTCAGAGGTGTTAATTTGTGGCATAAAACCTTGTCGAATATTGTTAGTAAAAAGGGTTTAGCATCAAAAAGCATGGGTTTTTGCATGGGGAAAGTCCATGTACCACCCATGTAATGCTCCATTGAGACAAAGTTGCGCTGCTTTGCATTACTTTTCTATACAAACCAACACAAATACCAATCAGTGTTGTTTTAGCATTAAAAAAGTAATGCTAACCCGACGCCAAAACTTTGTGAATTTGGGCCTTCATTTTGCGAAATTTGCAAGAATTTCTATTGAAATTTTAAAGACACCATCGCATTAAGAGATCATTTTGACTGTCTTGTGGGTTCATTTTTAGCCTAATCAAATCAAGCTAGGATGAGAAATGTGTAAAAACGTTTTCTCTACAAGCTCAACTACTCTTTGCAGAGCTTTTCTGAGCACAGTAGCAAATGCATGCAGAATGTTTCTCTGCAAATACCATTTGAGAAATAAATCATTGTAAACATTGAAACTATAGGACAAATAAGGGAAACTAAAATACTTTGCAGCTTTGTTAAGTTTTCAAAGTTTCCCATAGAATTTTGTGAAGTTGTGAAAAAACACCTTACATATTTACACAGGCCTATCCTGAAGATGCACAAGTGGGCCATAAAGATATGGGGGCGGACAAAAATTAATTTCGGGAGATTTACTGTCTGAACACAGAGAACATGTGTGGCACTTATAGCATGTCTAAGATGCACTTTTTAAATAACATTGTTTACAATTGATTTTGCATTTCTCTGCATTTTATCAGCAGTTTCCTGTGGCCAGGTTCATGTGTAAAAACAACGTTCACATTAATGCAGAAAAATGAAGGATTAGCGGGCTAAATCAAGACTTTAGCACATGGCCAGTACCTGTAGATAATACGAGCAGCACCACTCTAATTGCTAGACACAAAATCAGAGTTGCCAAGCCTTAGAGACAGAGTCAAATGAAAGTGTGTACTGGCTTTCCCCTCCCCTATGCAGTGGTGCTGATGGTGGCAGGCCTTTGTTATCTCCCAATACAGAGAATGAAAACCGCTCATCTTATACATGAAGAAACATGGTAAATAAGTGAAAACTAATAGCATTCAAACCAGGTCGAGCTTCATACACCAGGACACAAGACCATACAAGGCCAAGCAACAAATCTAAAAAACAGGATCAAGAAGAAAGGAGGGGATTCAGAAAGGAGCCCAATGTAAAACAAAAGCTGCAGCAAATATGAAAATCATCTCCTGGCCGAATACTTTCTAACCCAGAGAGAAAATGGGAAATTCTCTAATCCAGCGGACCGGAAAAAAAAGCCACCTCATCAAGATGGCTAGAACCATTATAATCCTAGTGGTAAGTGTTAGAAATGGGGTCTTTTGTTGGCAGTCAGGGTACCCCCTGTACAAGCAAGGACTCTCACTCTAGTCAGGGTAAAGGAGAAACACACCTGGTTAACCCTCACATACCCCATTGGTAGCTTGGCACGAGCACAAAGACTTAACCCAGAAGTAATGTGTTACGTAGTTATACTAACACACACAGTAATACAGGGAAAACACTACAAGTGAGGCCGTGCATTGTTTCTTCTCCGGACGGGTAGATGATGTGTCATTTTTCTCCCTCACAAGAGAGCGATGTGTTGATTTCTGGATGGGGCATCTCGCAGGCTCATGAGGACTTTGATGTCCTGCGATGATGCATGAGAAAATCTGGACGCACAATGTTAGAAAAACACGCTGTGTGTGGTTTGCGTCATTATCAGCAGCCGCAAGCGGTCGTTGCATCGTTTCTCCAGCCACAATGCATCAATGTCCAAGCCGCAATGCAGGAGGACGGTCGATTTCAACCACAAAGCGGGTAGCGCATCGTTTATCAGCCGCGTTGCAAATGGTGCATCGAAAATTTCCCCGCACTGTGTTCTGTACGTGGATTTCAGCCCTTCTTCTGCCAACTTCATCTTTCAGGGACCCAGTGTCTGGGTAAGGCACCACTTGCAGGCCAGGGGTCTCAGCAGAGAGTATAGGTGCTGGTAGAGGAAGTCTTTGATGGCCCTAAGACTTCAAAACAGGAGACAAGCTCAGTTCAAGCCCTTGGAGATTATGGTCAAGCAGCAATGCACAACAAAGTTCAGTCTTTGTCCCCTTTCACAGGCAGAAGCAGCAACTGCAGGATAGCCCACAAAAGCACAGTCACAGCCAGGGGCAGCACTTCTCCTCCGCTCTTCAGCACTTCTCCTTGGCAGAGGTTCCTCTTGAAACCAGAAGTGATGTTGAGGAAATCTAATGTCTGTGGTTTTGGGTCCACTACTTCTACCCCTTTCTGCATTTGAAGTAGACAAACTTCAAAGAAAAGTCTCTGTTGTTTACAGGATCCTGCTTTGCCTAGGTCAGGCCCCAGACACACACCAGCGGGCTGGAAACTGCATTTTGTGAGGGCAGGCACAGCCCATTCAGGTGTAAGTGACCACTCCTCCCTCCACTCCAGCTTAGATGGCTCATCAGGATATGCAGGCTACACCCCAGCTCCTTTTATGTCACTGTCTAGAGGAGACTCACAAACAACCCAACTGTCATTTTGACCCAGACAGGGATTCCAAAAACAAGCAGAGTCACAGAATGGTTTAAGCAAGAAAATGCCCACCTTCTAAAAGTGGCATGTTCAAACTGACAATTTAAAAAAGAACTTTAGCAAAATATGTATTTTTAAATTGTGAGTTCAAAGACACCAAACTCAAGGTTCCCATCTGCTCCTTAAGGGAAATTGCACTTAAAAGATATTTAAAGACAGCCCCGATGTTAGCCTATGAGAGATCAGCCTTGCAACAGTGAAAACCGAATTTGGCAGTATTTCACTGTTAGAACATAAAACACATCAGTACATGTCCCACCTTTAACATACACTGCACCCTACACATGAGGCTACCTAGGGCCTACCTTAGGGGTGCCTTACATATGCAAAAAGGGAATGTTTGGGCCTGCAGGGCAAATTGGCAGTGCAGAACTGCACACACAGACACTGCAGTTGCAGATCTGAGACATGTTTGCAGGGCTACTCATGTGGGTGGCACAATCAGTGCTACAGGCCCACTAGTAGTATTTGATTTACAGGCCCTAGGCACCTCTAGAGCACTTTACTAGGGACTTACTAGTAAATCAAGTATGCCAATCAGGAAAAAGCCAATCACCAATACAGTTTACACAGAGAGCATATGCACTTTAGCACTTTTTCGCAGTGCCCAGAACAATTAGAAGGAAGAAGGCAGAAAGTATGAGGATGACCCTGCAAAAAGGGCCAAGTCCAAAAGTAACCAATTATGCTGTCAATTCAGCCGATACACATTAATTATACACCTCATCCTCTATTGCTCCATGGGATTGACCTATTACCCCAACCCTCCACCAGTCCAGGAGAGAAGTGAACACTCACTTCTCTCTTCTCGAAGAATACTAAATTTTGACACCTTAGAAAGTTCCTTGTTTCTTTACTATCACAGCCCCAATCCTTACTGTAGACCCCCTATCTACCATGTAATCAGATTGTGCCATGAACAGCACTCCATTGTGTTTGGTGAGATTTGTGCTATACTCCCTGGACCATGAACTATCGTCAGTCAGTGACATGACGGACCTCAACATGGTGGGCCTCAGAACTGCGCAATCCTTAAAACTCACCAGAGGGATAAGGAGTAGACATGGGCTTTAGGGCTGGCCCACAGCTTGATTCAATGTTCCTATGATAATCAGAGCCAGCAGATACATGTTGGATCTTCTGAATCGCCCACGCTAAGTATAATGTACATTTCTTTAACATCATCCCATTCCCCTCTCCTTTCAATATGCAACCACACCCTGATGAAAATTCTGGAAAGAGAAGTTATACAACTGTGAGAGTATGTGAGATAAAACTAGATTCTGACTGAATCCCATTCAATATTCAGACTGCAAAGAGGCACTGAATCTACTTTGGAAGGTGTCAGTGAAGAAGTTCTTCTCATCCTTGATGAAGGCAAAAAAGCAGCCTGGCATCTTTTTTACCTCTTGGTAGCCTATGATATTGTGTACCAGATCGCTTGTTACAGTGCCATAAAGAATTCTGGCAACATGATTCTCCCGTAACCAGCTTTGCACTTTCCTTGATGCAAAAAAGTGATTTATTTTTTGTGGTGGATGGTAGTCCACTACGAGTATTAAAGTCACTAACCTCTTAGGTTCAGTCAAAGGTTTCAGCAATTAAACTTGCGCTCAACTCCCAGTAGCTATGGCACAGAGCAGACAGGCCTAATATTTAAAGAAAATATGCAGAGCATTTAGAAGTACCAAAACAGTTACAAAATCAAAGATACCACACAACAAAAAGCCCACTTCAATTTATAAAAATAAATAGAAATGTAATAAACAAAATGACACAAAAATGACAACATTTCAATAAGAGAAACCAAACAGATGAATTTTAAATGATTTAAGTAAAATTTGAGCCAAGAAAAATAAAACACCCAATGTAAATAAATGGTCATGGTAGACTGCAACCAAAGTGCACTTTCAGGCCGACCATACTGGAACTCAGGTCCGCTGTACCAAGTGGACTGGTCCAGATGAAAGGCTGGAAGTCAAAAGGTCGCAGTTCAGAAAGGGGATTATCACTTTCTTGAAGAAAACATTCACATTTTTTTAGACTCCTGATGTAGGAGGAGACTTTATCACTTTTTGAAAAGAAAAATCCTCTCTGAGAGGCTCATGATAAAAACTGTAACCGATGTCATAGAACCAAAGGCCAAATACATTAAGAAGATTGGTTCAGATTTCTTGCTGACATTTTTCTAAGTCCCAATTCAGAATTAACTTTTTTTAGAGGGGCAGAGATCTCCGCATGGGCAATGCTGAAATTCAGTCTGATGCTCTGGAACTGTCGGCTGGATACTTTCCCCCGTGAATCTAGCTAAAGGCTCTGGAGAGCTTAAGGAAACATTTTCTAAGTTTCCAAACTTTATTCTGGTGTACAACAAACCACAGACTGCACCTCTTAGGTCCTCAGAACCTCAGGAGAGGCACATAGAGACTCTCAGGGTGTCACGTTGAGGCAAACATCAGTGTTCAGCCCAATTCCAGTTGCTAGTGGTTAGCTGGGCACTTTAGGGAAAATCTCCCTGCAGCTTGTTGTGTCCTTGAGTCCACACAGGCCAAATTACCCATGGAGTCCAATTCTTTGTCCTGGGTTCAAGTGGGAGGAGATACAGCCCTTCTGGTCCCCTCATGTGTCTCAGCTACCAGGTGTAGTTCTTCTTCTGTTCGTACACAGGTCCAGAGAGTATACTAAGGAAGGTGCCTTGAAGTGCCACATTTTTGCCTGACAACGGCTAGTGGGTGAGGGACATTTCTGGCCCTTCCCTAACCAATTTGATAAATATTTCTGGGGCTGCCCTACTCACTTTTTCCAGTAGTTGCTGTTCACTTTACTTCAAAGAGGCTCACAATGCCATATGCCAGGGCAATGCCAAGATACCCAAAGGCTTCAACCACATTAAATTTGGGCTCTGAGAGCTGGTGTTGTGTTTGAGAGGGTACTATGGAAATCACCACTGTCTTGCCACATCTAACCCTAATGTCCAGCTTGAAGCAAGCACTGAACCAACAAAAAATAGGAGACAGAGGTCTGGTAGGACACAATAATGGATCATCTTCAAAATCCTAATCCACGCTCACAAAGCTCTCCATGAAACCGGACCAGCCTATCTCAACGAACAAATCAACTTCCACAACCCAACTCGACAGCTCCGCTTCACTGACCTCACCGTCGTGACAGTGCCCCGCATCCAATACACCACCTCCGGCGGCAGATCCTTCTTTTTGAGCAATAAACCCCCCTCCAGCGCCTTGAGACTCTACCGGGTGAGTAGCACGCTTAATAAATTTGATTGATTGATTGATTGATTGATTGGTTCAGCAACTAGACAGGGATACAAGGCTTTCTCATTCAGGGGTGGCATGGTGTAAACCCTCCACAGTATTCACTTCTCCTCCACCCTATCCTCCATGTTAATGGTTATTAGTTTATCATCTTCACATGTTCAGAAAAGTATCTGATGTATGTCAATTATTTACGTAAATGAAAGCATATACATACTAATGATAACAGTGGGAATGGATGGCCTCTGTAGTATTCTTCACTGTACGTTGTGTGAAATTATGCCAAAAATCATATATGTATCTACTGTTCTTAATTATAGTGTGAGAAATGAGCTTTTGTGTGGGCACCCCCATTTTCTGCTGAATTCTCTTACTGGTTTTTGGACTCTGCACACTGGGGCACTCTTTTCTACTGCCCAGTGTATGTGGTTCACCGTTAAAATGTGTCAAGGTTTGCTGTCCCTAATTGGCCTATTTAACTCGCCTACAGGACCATAGCATATGGTGTATAAACTGCAGCAATTATTGTGCCATCCACTTGTCTGAAATGGCTTTAGGTCTTCCAGTAAAGCCTGACTGTTGCAGTTTAAAGCTACACCAAAACGTGTCAAAATTTCGTTTTGACAGGGGAAAAATCTAAATATTAATAAGACACCACTGTGTAGGTCTTGGAGCCCAGAAGGCAGGGTGCATGGTTTTTAAAAATGAGACAAGTAGAAATAGAATGTTACCATGTCCCTGCAGTCACAAGCCCTCAAAAGCTATTTTCATTGTGAAAGTCCCTAGCTATGTCATCACAAAACTAGTGTATAATATGAATTCTACTGTCTTGAGTTTGGGACCAGCTGAAAAAATAATTCAACCACTCTTTTTAATACTTAATAAATACCCAGTTCAATGGTGAGGGTGGATATTTTTAATAAATAAATATTTGTGAAAAATAACTTTTAGTAAGACTTCTCTATGCTCAACAGAATATTCTATGTGGTCAGTGAAATTTTTTTTTCAGAGCAGGCAGTGGTCCTATGGACCACTGCCTGCTCTGAAAAAATGAAACAAAAATGTTTCATTTTTTGATTTTGAAATGCATCTTGTTTTCCTTTAAGGAAAAGGGGCTACATTAAAAAAAAAAACTGCATTATTGAAAAGCAGTCATAGACATGGTGGGCTGCTGTCTCCAGCAGGCTGCCATTCCTGTAAGGGCCGCCATTCCCAAGGGGGTCGCAAATTGGGACCTACCTCATGAATAATCATGAGGTGGACATTTGCGACCCCCTTGCGAATCGCTAATAGTGTCATTGACGTTATACAACATAAGGTTTTGTGACTCGCAAATTGCGAGTCGCTCTGACTCGCAATTTGTGAGTCGCAAAACCGAACGTTGGTACATGTGGCCCTAGCTCATTTTCTTGAAGATTTTCTTCAGCTGGACCAAGTTCCCAGTCCAGTCCGACCTCGGTGGAGATTTTTACCTTCAGACTTAGTCATTTTTTCAAGATGAAAATCCTTTGACAGGGGAAAACCTGAATCTTGGAGCCCTCTCCGGATACACTGCCAGTCAACTTTCTACGTTTGGACTTAGTCACTTTTTCAGAGATTTTCTTCACCAAGATGAACCTGCAAGTCAGGCCGGGTCACAGTTGAGGCAAGCATTGCCACGGCAGGTCCGTCCCTTTACGTAGCTTTTTTTCAAAAATTTCTCCAAACTTCTGGATTTTCTCCCAGATGTTATTTTAAGGTTCTTTTGAGGTCCAGGGCTCACCCCAAGGTTCCAGAAGGTCTAAGATGCTCCCTAAGGGTGCGGACAACAACTCCCAGAATGCACCTGGTACAAACTCCAATTTGGCCACTGGACAGTGGTAAGCTGGTCAGTTTCTTCAGGAGTTGGTGCAGGGGACACTGGTTAGCAATTTTTCACATATATCAAACAAGGAGTCCCTCCTAGAACCAGTTGAAGCTAGGCACAGTCCTTCTTGTGGTGAAGCCCAAGGGTGCAGCTGGTGCAGTCCTCCAGAGTGCAGTGTCCAGGTGCAGGCCAGGGGTCCAGCAGAACAGACCTTCTTCTTCTGTAGTTCTTACTTGTAGGGATCCGGTAGGGAAATGAGTAGTGGATGCAGCCCTGCCATATTTATCCTTGCTCCTGGGTGAAAAACAGGGGAGTCCTGGTACTCCAATCAGGAGTAGGTTCCTTCTCTTTGTGATGACCACTTTCTGGGAAGTGTGGCAAAAATCAGTCCCAGGGAGCAACATTCCTCAAAAATCCATCAAGGGTGAAACTGAATTTTTGGAGCCCACCCACTGGTGTGGCTACAAATCTTAAACACACCCTTCTCCTGCCCTCTCCTAATCTCATCAAGAGGGCACCTAGTTGTCTGGGGTTGCAGAATGTGAGGGAGGTGCTGGGCTACTCCAAATGTCCTTCCCTGCCTTTGAAGACCAGTTTGGCAGCCCTCCCCCTTCCTGCTTCTCCATCTGCTGAGAGGTGTTCTCCTCCCACAAGCACATTCTTTTTGTTTTCAGCCCAGGCTACTCCACACCTCATCAAGGCAGCCTGGCCATGCTTACAGAGGCTGGCCAATCAGAGAGGAGCACTACAGAGCTGAAGTTGGCAACTTTTTAGTTAGAGTTTAAAACTCTTTACCTGAACAGGTTATATTAAATCCAACAATTTTAAGTTGTGGGATTTATTACAACAATTAATTTGATACCACACGTGAGGTATCTGACACTTAAGGGGACTTTATAAATTAAAATAAAGTCTCCCCATTCTAGCCTCTAGAGGCCATTCACTACAATGAGGGAAAAACAAATTTGGCTTTTTTATCTCACCAGCTTATAGTTTCATGGTACCCAACCCTAGGGGCACATAAGGTGGTTTAAGACTTTGGAAGTACTCTTAATTCCAAAGTCAAATTTGCATATAACTTTAATTTAAAAGCAGCCAGCAAGGCACGCCTGCTTTAAAATGACACTGGGCACCTCAGCAGTGCACTAGGGTGCACTTCCTATGCTGAGTTCCCTAAACCTACATGCCCTATCATATATTAGGGACTTATAGGTAGGCTGACATAGTCAATTATAATTAGCCTAATTTGCATACTTATTATATACAGAGCACAGGCCCTGGGACTTGTTAGCAGTACCCAGGGCACCATCAGAGTCAGGAAAACACCTGCGATAAGTGAAAAATGGGGGCAAAAAGTTAGGGGGGCCCTGCAATCAGCCATGTTTTCTCATACCTGGGCAGGCTGAAGGCCCTTTAAACAGGAACACCTAGAGTTGTGGGAACAAGGATTCACATAAGGTATCATGAGTTCTTATATGACACCTTTTTTCACGATGGTGCTGGTCTTTTTCACCCCTTCTGGTTCCAGTTCACTCAGGTAGGATCCCTTATCCAAGCGAAATGTGGACTGTAGTAGTTACAAAAAATGCAACTTAAGGTAGCAGCCCAGTTGCTCACTCTATTTTTGAGTGGAACGGCAAGATTTACTTTAATGGCTAAGATATGTTACGTGCCCATAGGATAGAATTTTTGTTTCTCCACACTTCCATGTTTTGAGGAGCAGCCTTTCCTGGCATCTAAATGTTCACCGCTATGCAAGGCAACCGGTTTCACCCCCAATATAATTTCCAACCTCTTGGCCAGTTTGTGTTTTCAAATAGGCTTGATAAGAGAGGCCCTGTGTGAAGTCCTATTATTTTAACACAGCAGGCCACTGCATTGCGCCACTCTTATTCTCGCACTAGCCTTCCTTCCTCCAGCAACCTGTATTTCACCACAGGTGATATCGCACAATGTATTATTTAAAATCTCTTATTTCTTTCCCGTTTTTCATTCCCCAGGGCAGGTTGAAGATCCTTTATGCATAAATGCCTAGGGTTGTGACAACAAAAACTCACATGAGGTATTTTGAGTCCTTATATGACACTGCTATTTTCACGATGGTACAGTTTCCGACCCTCTGCACGACTCAGCACTGTTTCTTTTATATCTCTCTCTGGATTTATTTCACTCAGGTGGGGGTCCCTTTCTCAGGTGTCATACAGTTGAAAATATACACCATACAGTATATGAGAAAAGATTGTTCAATCATGTGTGGGGCTGGCATGTTCCCATTCTCTTGCAACACTAAAATCACATTTTATTGGATTGGATTTATACAAAATGATTTTTAATAGATCATAATATGCATATTTTGTAGATATTTGTTTTTCAATGTCCTGAAGAGACCTGTCGGTAGAAGGGCCGAAACACATCGATACACCATGTAGATGGGTCCCTAATGAATTGGAAATCATGGTCATAAATTGATGTCATGTACTGTCTAATAAGGAACTGTGGACTGTATGGTTAAACATTGGCACGAAGCCACAGAGTTGGTAGACCGGAGTAGATTTTTCTTTTAAATGTTGAGTTTTTTCATGTATTATTTTGAATAGTATATGTAGTCAAGTGTTAATATGTTTTTGTACATCATTGTGCTGAGATTATGTATGAATAAAATGCAATATGAGCACAGGGACTTGAGTTGTATGGTGTCTAATTCATGTTTTCACTGTAACTCGGAAGCCAGCATTCATTCCCACTGTTCCCCCCTTTTTTCTCTTACTTATACATGTATGCCCAGGACATGTGGTTTTATTCGAGCAAACCCTTATACTTCATAGGAGTACAGCCATACATGACAGGCAAGAGAGGCTGTGGCAATTATAACAGGCCATTGAGGGCAGAAGGAAGAGGCAGTGGCAGTACAACCATACATGCCAACAGTCCTGACTCAGGCATGAGAATCCCAATGTTTTAAGCCCAAAAGGGATTTATTTTATCTGTTTCCTGCCTAAAATCTACTCTTATTCAACATAAGTCAATGGGGAAAATTAACTTCCTGTTTTTTTTCCCAAAATCTCCCTCTTAACAAGTTAAAAATATCAGCAAGTACAGTACATTGGATCATGAAGGGTACGAGGCAATAGGTTAGGGACATGGATTCGGATAACAGAGGGCAGAAGGGAGATGGCAGTGGAAGGGGCATGGAAAGCAAAAGGGAGAGGACAGGGACATGCACATGAACAACAGAGGGGAAGGAGGCAAGGGCAACAAGCTAACCATACCGAACAGGCATGAGGGACAGTAGTAACATAATGTCCCATGGAGGGCAGGAGGGAGGGGGCAGGGACATGACAATGGACCAGACAAGGCAGGAGGGAGTGGATGGGGCCTGCACATGGAGAACAGAGGGCAGTGGGCAAGGTGGCAGGGCAGGAGCAGTAAGCTGACCATGGAGGATAGTCAGCATGGGCCATAGAAGCACAATACACCATAAAGGGCAACAGTGAGACTATAATGGCATACACACAGACAACCGAGGGAAGGTGGGAGGGGGTCAGGGGCAGGAGACTCACCACACAGGGCAGATAGGAGGGGATGGGGCAGTACCGAAGACCCTGCATGGCAAGGAGGATTAGTGACAGCACAGAGGCCATGGTGGGCAAGAGGGAGGGGGCAGGGGCATGCAAAAGGACAATTGAGGACAGAAGGGAGGGGTAGGGGCTGGACACATACAAGAGAAGGCAGTGGAAGGGGCTTCACAAGAGACCATGCAGGACAGGAGGAGAAGTTGCAGCACAACAGATCATGGAGGGCAGAAGGGAGTTGCAGAACAATGGACTTTACAAGACAGGAGGTAGGGGGTGGGGCATGCAACTCAGACAGGCAGGGTGGAGGTGGCAGTGGGAGGGGCAGTGGCAGCTCATCAGAACACTCAGAGTAAATAGAAGGGGCATTGGCAGGCTCATGGAACATGGTGGGAAAAAAGGAGGGAGCAGGGGCATGCACACAGACATCAGAGGGCAGGTGGAAGGAGGGTAGGGGTTGCAAGCTAAGACAAACCGTCAGCAGGAGGGCAATTACAGGGCATTGAATTGGATAACAGAGGGCAGGAAGAGTGGACAGGGATATCAAGCTACATGGAGGGCAGTGGCAGCACATCAGATCATGCAGGGCAGAAGGAAGGAGCCTGGTGCAAGGACTTGAACAACAGAGGGTAGGGAGAAGGGGGATGAGGCAGAAAGCTAACTGTTCAGAGCAGGTGGGAAGGACAGCTGTAATGAAGGAACAGGGTATGGACCTGAAAAATGGATAACAAGGTGGGGCAGCAGGAGCAGCAAGCTTGGATGGGGACTGCACAATGACAAGCCATGCCCTGTGTCCAACCCCCCCCCCCACAACATGCACTGAGATGGGCATCTTACTTAACGTTAAAAAAAATAAAAAACCCTAGAAATTCACTTAAAAAACCAAAGGTTACTGGGACGTTATAGTTAGGTTCTGACTTTCACACACAAAAACATAGAAATTCAGCAGTTATAGTTAGAGATATCTCAAGTAACTATAACTGAATTACTTTGGCATTACACATAGCATAGTTTCACATTAACAATCAACCACAGATATGTGGAAAACCTTTATTGAGTATTGTTTCCAATCTGTATACAACTGCTCAGAAAAAAGCCACAATAGTGAATGCCAATTCCAAAACAAATAGCCTACTAGGGACAGCATTTATCTATATCAAAACCCTGACACACACCAAACCCATTCTTGCAACATTAAATAAAAAAAGGTGTCTGGTTGCATTTATTAACCATAAGCACAGTGGACCCCACCCCCTGGGCTGTATTCATAATGGGGAAGGGATATGTGTGACTCCCCTCCCTGAGCATGCAGAGGCCCCGGGAGTCCAACCTGGGTACCGAAAACATTGTTTATAATGGGGGATAACACTCTCTCCCGAGACATCAGAGGCCTCGGGGAGCCCCCCCTCAGGGCAGACCATATTGGTAATGGGGAGGGGGGATGGGAGGCCCTCCTCCTCGAGCCATCAAAGGCCCCAGGGAGCCCACACCTGGGGCCAAAATTATTAAATAAGGGGAGGGAGTCCACATAGCCCCCTTCCTCGATCCATGTCAGGTCCTGGAGTGCTTCCCCCCAGGGCAGAAGTGCCTAAAATTGAGAGAAGGGGCACTGTGGCCCCCTCCTTGAACCTCTAAAGGCCCTTGGGATCACAACCCTGGGGGCAATTACTTTAAGGAAGGTGGGCCATGTGGGCCCCCTCCCTGAACCATTAATGGCCCTGGGGACCCCATCCACTGGGGACGGCTGAGAGGCTGTGTCCCAGGGAGGCACTCCTTAGTCAAAGTGGTTTGCTTGCCCACACAGGCAGGAGCAAAGAAACCTTTGTTTGATCTTGCTTGGCGGGATCATTTTCAAACCTCCTGCATAGTGGGAGCAAACAACAAGTCTGTTCCCCGTAGGTGGGAGCTTTGAAAATATTCCTGCCTGTTTGGAGCAGACTTTTGATCTGTTTTGAAAGAGATCAAAATATTGCTGCTGCCCACAGGGAGGAGCACTAGACACTGTTCCCTCTAGGTGGGAGAAATGCTGGGTCCAGCTGTATGGAGGAGCTGCCTTGGGCTGCAGGGGCTTTGGGCCTCCCCCGCTGTCCCCAGTGAGACTATGGTGGATGCCCTGGATGTGCACCAGGGCAGCCACCTGTCACAGGGCTGGAACCTGAGAGATGGTTTCCCTGGGGCCAAAACTGGCCCTGGAAGATGGCTTATTGCAACCACCCCCTTATAATCACCCCAGGGCCTGGGAAAGGTTACCACTTGCTCCCTCCCTCTAAAAATTACACCGCATCATGAGGGAGGGGTAATTAGTGATGTCATGAAGTATGTCAAACAACGTGTCCTGAGTGATGCCATTTGTGAGTTTATAAGCAGTGATGTGTGGGTGTGACCTATAGTTAGCTCTGCTAACAATAACTGGTGAATTTCTGTGTTTTGGTTTAGCTGAAAACATTAATGTTATAATTGACAAATTCACCTAACTATAATGTTACTTTAACCTTTAGTTCTTTCAGGGAATATATTTATATATATATATATATATATATATATATATAGAGTTAGGATTCCCAGAGAAAGGAATTCCTCAGATTTTTGCTTGATAATAACTTTGCCACTGTTTGACAAATCTCCATGAAACCTTGCAAACCTATTGCTTTTTCTACATTGGCTGATGATGCAACATTTGGTGGTGATTCATTAAGGGGATGCAAATAAAAAAAGTAGGGTCCCAAAACAAGTTTGTCTACCAATGCATTTTCCATTGACTTTTTGTCAGATTGAGCGGCTAAACAGATTTTTATTGCCAGAAATATAGATTATGGTGTCTAAAAGATTTTGCTAATTCATGAAAATTCTCTCAGTAGTTTTGTGGTAACGGTGGTCAAAATATTAGTGATATATTGGGCTGCTGTGTATCACAGTACAGGGCAATGCCGTTGCACTGTATGCCACTGCACTATACACCAGTGCACTGTACACCACTGCAGTCCATGCCACTGCACAGTATGCCAATGCAATCTATGCCACTGCACTCTATGCCACTGCACCATGTCATTACACTCTACAACTCTACCACTAAACTCTATGCTACTGTACTGTACACAACTGCCTCTGGGCTTTACGCCACATCACTCAATGCCACCTCACTGTACACCACTCACGGTATGCCATTGCACTCAATGCCACTGCACTCTATGCCATGTCATTCTATCCTGCACCACTGCACTCAACACCACTCTACTCAACTCTGCACCACTGTATTCTATGCCACTGCACTCTAAACTACTGCACTCTGTGCCACTCCACACTGCAACAATGCACTCTATGCCACTGCATTCTAAGCCACTGCATCGCACGCCATTCTCACTCTATTTCATTAAACTATATGCCACTGCAGTCTATGACACTACACTGTACACTATGCCATGCCACTCCACATAGCGCCAATATACCCCAGATCACATAATGCCACTCTCTTGTATGCCAGTTGACGCTACGCCACTCTATTCCACTCCATTCTACTCTATCCATCTCCAAGCCATTGTACTCTAATCTATGCCACTCAGACGTACCCCACGTTACTCAATGCAAATTTACTCTACTGTTCACCTTTCTACTCTACGCCACTATACTGTACACCACCAGACTCTACCCCACTGCACTTTTTACCACTGCACTCTTCTCTGCATCACTGCACTCAACGCCACTCTACTCAACTCTGCACCAAAGCAGTCTACGCCACTGCACTCTATGCTACTGCACTCTGTGCCACTCAACTCTGCAACACTCTACTCTACACCACTGTACTCAAAGCCTCTGCACTTCACACCATTGCACTCTACTCTAGGCCATTGCACTTTATGCCACTACACTATATGCCATTGTACTGTATGCTATGCCACTCCACTCCACACAGTGCAATTATACCACACTCCAGATAATGCCACTCTACTCAATGCCACCTTACTCTATTCACATCCAGGCCACTGTACTCCACTCTATGCCACTCTGCCATAACCACTGCACTCTACCTCACTTCATTTTATGACACTCTACTCTTCTGTGCACCTCTCGACGAAACTGCAATCTGTGCCACTACATTGTATTCCACTGGACTTTATACCATTGCACTCTACCCACTGCACTCTATGCCACTGCACTACTGCACTCTACTCCACTCATCTCAACTCGGCACCAAAGCAGTCTCTACTGCTGGACACTATGCTACTGCAGTCTGTGCCACTTCAGACTTCAGAGCTCTACCCTATTTCCTCCACGATGACCCTCAACTCCTCATCTGTGAAACGGGGGTGCCTTTGTGGGGACATGGATGTTGTGTGGTGAGTGTAAGTGTATAAGTGTTGTGTAATGTGGTTGGGTGTGGGTAGTGGTGTGCATGAGGGATATATGGGTGTATGTGGTGTGTGTGTCTAGTTGTCGCAGTGGTCTTGGTGTCAGTCTAGTGGCAATAATTTGTATTCGTAAAGGGTTGTGGGTAATGTGGGTGTGCGTTTTATAATGCTGTTGGTGGGTGTGGTGTGTGTATGAGTGTCAGGTATGTGTTTTTGGTATTGGCCAATGTTGTGCAGTTTAGTATTTGGGTGACCATTCTAAGCGCGCCAGTGTCTACCGCCAATTGTTTACTGCTGTTGAATGTCTGCTGTGGTGATTCATGAGTAACAAGCTGGGTCTGCTGGCTTAGTGGACTAATGCGTCCACTGTACGGACCTGTGTTTGATCTCATGGTCACAGGTTTAAATCTCAGTGGGTCTACTCAGCCTTTCATCCAAGTTCTGTTGTCGATAAAATTAGTACTATTGAGTTGGGTAACAACAAACATCTGTTATTCAGTGCCAAGAGGCCTAAAGGTGAACATCTGTTTACGAATACATGTTATGTTATAATGTGGTGGGCGTTGTTTTGTTGGCGTAACGGATTGGGTGTTGGTACCAACACTTTAGCACTGACCTTTGGGATGGCGGATTTGTGTATGTGGCAGTATTCTGTTGGATCGGTGTGTGTGTGCCTCATAATATGGAGAATGGATATTTGCCACCACGGCGGTATATTGGCAGCTGTCACTGTGGCAGTAAGCGTGATTTACCGCCAATGTCATAATGAGGGCCTTAATTTTTAAAAATTCATATCTCCGGTTCCCTACATAGGATTTTTGATATTTTGGTGTCATTTTAAAGATAAATATATTTTCTATTTTTAAAAAGTGATGTTGCATTTTTATTGTGTTTTGTGTTTTACTTGTTTAATGTTTTGTTGATATTAAATGCTTCAGACATCTGTCTCCTAAATTAGGCCTAACTGCTCGTGACCAAGCTACCAAGGGTTGAGCAAGGATGAATTTATTGACACCTTGACTGGGCCTAGTGGGGGGGTTGTGGCCTATTGCTAAGTGTAAGTACCCACCTCACCTTACCAATAAACCACTTTCCAACACTACACAAACCTTAGAAACCTAAAAATGTTTGCCACAGCCAAAATATTCTATAACTCACGCACCTTTGTATAGATTGTTGCACACTCACTAGACAGACTAAATCAAATATAATTTGTGCTGCCCTTGTGTTTAAGAATGGGGCACTAACTAACGTTAAAACATTTAAAAAACATTGAAATGTGTTTTTATAGATTAGTGAACTAACTATACCTTGTGCCAGGATCTGATCTTCAGTCACAGATAGTACAAGTTTGACACAGGGCTTCTTAGCCTGTGGCCAGCGAGTGCATCCACCCTTCCAAAACCGGCCAACCCCCGCCATGCATAAACTTTGGACATAGACATTGGAGGTTGTCTGCAAGGCCTAGTGCACTGTCAAATTAGACTGTGCATCCCAAATACTACAGGGTTTATGTTGGGGGCTTGCTCTATGGCCAGGCTCTTTGCCCAGCCCTCCACATGTGGCCAAACACCTCTACGTATGGCCTGCAGTGTGGAGAGTTAGTTACAAGGCCTCACCTATAGCCAGGGCCTCAGCCATGACCAACTAATGCCCTAATTGCTCAGCCTTCAGCCCTTCACAGCAAAGGTCGACTAAAGATTTTGTTCAGCTGCCAGTTCTCCACAAGTTTCCTACCCCACTGCACCCATCCTTTGGGAGAATGCAAGTAAAAGTGACATCCATCAATGTGATTCAGTTGTGAAATATGCAGTTTCTTTTGCATCTTTCGAAAGCTTTCTGACAAGCTTATAAAAGTTATTTTAGGTTGTTGTATGACTCTCACCCACAAAGCCTATTGCACAGTCTGAAATAATTGGTTGATCTCATTAGTAATTTAAAAAATGAAGTTTAAAGGTAATGAGTAATGTTATCATTGATGACATTTCAGCCCCCCTCCCCACACACAATATTTGAAATCCGCCAGGGAGATGGTGCTCCCTAGGGCTGCGGGGGAGGCCAACAGGCCCCATCCACACAATTCATGCATTTTGCACTGGGGAGGTGGTGGTCTATATCATGAGTCACGTTATATGTGAGATCATAAGCAATGCATTATGGGGAGTGCTAGTTATAATTAGCTCAGGTAAACATAGATGTTCTATGGGTTTGAATGTGTCAAATTGAAGCCTAACTATAATGTCTCTCCAACCTTTGGTCTTTTCACTGATTTTCTAAGTTTTTTAAATTCTATTTCCTAACTATAACATCCCGATAACCTTTTTTTTGTTAGTGAATTTCTATATATATTTTTTTAAATATCAAGTATTTACATTAGTATTTGTCAATCCAAATTCCGATGTGCATGTCCTTCAGCTGTCCGCAGCGCTGAATGGCAGCAAGGCCTGCCCAGTGGCGAAACCCTGTTGCATAACATTGTTAGTCTGCACCCCTGTATATTCTTACAGACCTGCATTCAACAACCTGGATATTTAAGTGTCAAAGAAGGTAATCTAGGGATTCTTAAGCGTTTCATTTCACTGCCCCCACCGTCTCCTTATAATAGCTGTTTCCCGTCAGATTAATGCTTCAGTTGCAACTCTCTCTACATCATAAATTGTATTGGGAAACTGCATATAGGAGGAGACATAAACCCAGCCCATGATAAAAGGTTGGCCCTCTGCCCTACATGGTGGATCAGCTAATGGCACTGCTTTGTTACTGCCATGGGGCTTCATGCAGAAATCACAGCTGTTTCAGAAGACAATGAAGAGTCCCAATCATTCTTCTTTACTTTGGGAATGGCTGTATGCTTTCACACTTCTCTGCCAACCCAAAACTTTGACCCTGTTAATTGGTATTTTCTTTGATTGTTTATTTCTCTGGACATCGCATCTTCAAGAGAACAGCAAGAAGAGGAGGATCTGCGTATTTTGGACGAAGAAGAATCAGCCCCGGTGAAAAAGAAAAAAAGTATAATATGGGATTTTTTTCTATTCCGGGTGAGGGGGGGGGGTAAATGCGAGAAGGATTACCTCTGTGTAAAAAAGTATTGTCAAGAGGAAATGAAAATAAATATTCTTGTGGAACGTCCAGTATTGTTAAGCATCTAAGTAGCATACACTCCACTCGTCTTGCTAGAGCACAAATGCAGAGGCTGCAAAGTGAAGAAGGTGATTCGAGTGGATCTGCTGACCAGCCAGGAACATTATCTACTGGACATCATGTTTCCGGAGTTCCTCCTATGATACCAGAGTTTGGGAAAATTGACATTTTTTTCCTAAAATATGACAAAGTTTTGAGAGCTGGAGAACAAACTGTTCCAAATCTAGTGCAAACCATCAATGTAAACAATGTTTTTGTTGTTTGTTTTCAGTTGTTACATACTTTGCAAGTTGTTCTGCTTGCTGTTACAAGTAATGTTCCTTTTTTCATACAACTAAAACCAAAATAGTTTAAAAAAACACAAAAAAAACAAAAAACCCTAACAAAACAAGAAAAACATGGCTCTTTTTAGAACCACTTTTTTAATTTGGAAAACGAAATGCATGACTGCTTTCATGAGCATCTATAGGTGAATGATAGCATGCGTCAGCTGCTGAATGACTGAGTGAGTAGGTGTGTGAGTAGCTGTATGGGTGAGTAATTGGCTGTAGGCGTGACTGATTGCATGAGAGGGTATATGGATGAGTGCCTGGGTGTATGAGTCTGTGTATGAGTCAGCGTATGCATGAGTGGCTGTATGGGTGAGTTGCTAGGTGCACAACTGGGTGTATGGGTGAGTAAGCAGGTGTATGTGTGATTGAGTCAGTGATAGGAGTTTTGAGTGGTTGTAAGTGTGAGTGAATGGGTGCATTAGTAGCTCCTTGGGTAAATGACTGCGTATGTGAGTGGCTGTATGGATGAGCGATTGGGAGCGTGAAAGTTTCCATATGTGACTGAATAGATGCATGAGTAGCTGTGTGGGTGAGTTACTGGCTGCCTGAGTGGTTGTGTGGGTGGTGGGTGAATAATAGGATTCATGACTGGCTGTATCGGTAAGTGACTGGGGCTATGAGTGGCTGCTGGATGAGTTACTGGGTGCTTAGGTGTTTATGGATGAGCTAACGGGTATATGAGTAGTTGTACGGGTGACCAAGTGAGTGCATGACTGGATGTATGGTTCAGTGAGTGCATGAGTGGCTCAAAGAATGAGTGACTGGTTGTATGAGTGATTAACATGGTGTGTGAGTGGTTGTATGGGTGAGTGAGTTAGTGCATGAGTAATTGGATGGGTGACTGATAGGGTGCAAGAGTGAGTGTATGGGTGAGTGACTGGGTGCATGAGAGCATGTATGGGCGAGTGATCGGTTGCATGAGTGGCTGTATGGGTAAATGAGTGGGTGCACGAGTGGCTGTATGACTGCCTGAGCGAGAGTGTGTGACTGGTTGTATGGATAACTGGGGGTTTACATGATTCTTTGTGTAGGTGAGTGGTAGACTGTGTGAGTGCTTGTAGGAGTGCATAGGTGGGTGCATGAGTAGCTGTATGGTTAGCAGTATGGGTAATTGAGTGCCGAAGTAGTTGTTTGAGTGAGTGAGTGAGTGAGTGAGTAGGTGCATGGGTGAGTGATAGGGTGCATGAGCGGGTGTATGTATGAGTGAGAGGGTGCATTATTTGATAGATACTCAGGGTGTGTGAGTGGCTGTATGTGTGAGTGAGTGGTTGCATGAGCGATTGTTTGGGTGACTAATTGGCTGCCTTATGGGTTGTATACATGACTGAATGGGTGCATGATTGGGTGTGTTGGTAAGTGTCAAGGTGCATGAGTGGCTGAGTGACAGGCTGTGGGAGTGGTTGGATGCATGACTGAGAGCATAAGTGCTTGTACGGGTGAGTGAGTGGGTGTTTGAGTTGTTGTAACGGTGAGTAACAGGGTGCAGGAGTGTCTGTATGGATGAGTGCATGCATGCATTAATGGCTAGATGGGTGATTGAGAGGGTGTGTGAGTGGTTGTATGAATGACAGGTATGGGTGAGTGAGAGGGAGCATGAGTGCCTGAATGGGTGAGTGATAGGGTGCGTAGGTAGTTCTAACAGTCAGTAAGTGGGTACAAGAGTATTTGTGAGTAAGTGGATGTATGAGTGAGTGACTGCATGATAATGTGTATGGGTGAGTGACTCGGTGCATGAGAAGCTCAATGGATGATTGACTGGGTGCATGAGTGCTTTGATGGGTGAGTGAGACGGGGTGTCATTTGTTCTATGTGTGAGTGACTGGGTGTATGAGTGTTTGTATGGGTGACTGAGCGGGTGCGTGAGTAGCTGTATGAGTGAAGAAGTGTGTTAGTGGCTGTATGGGTAAGTGAGTGTTTATCTGTGTAGATGAGTGATAGGATGCATGAGTTGTTGTTTGACTGAGTGAGTGAATGCATCTGTAGCTGTATGGGTGAGTGACTGAGTGTATGGGTGACTGAGTGCATTAGAGGCAATATGGTTAAGTGACTGGGTGTGTAAGTGAGCGTATGGATGAGTGAGTGCATGAGTGCCAGCATGGGTGATTGACTGGATGCATGAGTAAGTGTATGGGTGAGTTAGTAGGTGTATGGGTGATTGTGTACAAGAGTGAGAGGGTACATGAGTGCTTTTATGCATGAGTAATTGGGTGCATGCGTGGCTATATTTGTTAGTGGTAGGATGTGCGAGTGGGATTATAGATGAGTGACTGGGTCATGAAAGAGTGTATGGGTGCATGTCACAGTATATTAGTGTATGTATAAATATGTATTTGGGTGTCACACTGTATAGATCACTGTGTCCCTGGCTTTGTGTATGTCTATGCTTCCCTGGGTTAGGGAGTGTATGGATATGCGTATTTCTTGGTCTGCTTTAATTGATCTGTTTTCGGGCTTTAGAATTAGAAGATAATTGTAGAAGCTATATGCATTGATAATGTATTAATGTACCAAGATTAAATTAGTTATCTGCATTACTGGCAAAAATATGTCCTTTGATCCGTATTGAAAGAGAAAGAAGACAAATAATAGTTAATGTTTGATATAAATATTATATCTATGAAAACTTGATAATCTATGATAAAAATAACATATTGTTAATAGGAAAACACAAGCAGCTTATTTTTGATATGGCAATTATACATATTATTTACACATCTTATGGTCAATTGTGCACTGTTGTCAGTTTCTATGCTTTTCACTATACAAGAAGTATATATAGCTGCTCACCATTGAACAGTTGTGGGAAAAACAGTCATGTGGACTGTAAAAAAAAACATAAGCACATAGCACATTATTAAAATTGCCATTAATATGCATCACACTCATAACTCCACAGTATTTCACTGCAAATGAGTGTTACTGTGAATTGCACTCACTATCTTTTCTAAAAAATGTAATTGAACTACAATTACTAGACTAAACAAAAGTAAGGATGTTAAAAACATGTTGCTTATTATTATACCTGGCACAAGATTATGAATGGATATAATCCACCTTTAAAAGTTTTTATTTCCTTTTGAAGACATAAATCCCAATGGGCTGAACACCGTGTTAAATGGTGATGATCCATGTACACAGAAGACTCTTTAGTTATTTTTTCCCCAGAAATAGTATAAACAAATTTATTCACAGTTAATTTATGGATATATTTTTGTTGACATCACCCTTGATAGACCGAATTATGTCTTAACCAGTAAAGATCAATGTACAGAGAATACTGTATACCATTTTTTGTGAAAACTATTTGAATACATTTCATGGACACAATACATTTTGAAATGTATTTGAAGATATCAGCTTTGCTAGGCCGAATGATGTTTTAAGTAACAACGATCCACATAGAATGAAGATTGTATACAATATTTTCCCACACATCCACCTTTGAACTTCATGTTGAAGAAATGATAAGTAAGAATTAGGAGGTTTGAAAGGTAGTTTTTGTTTGAATTGCAGACTGCTATCATTGCATTCTGTCATCCAGTTTGTGTCTTTAAATATACAATATAATGTCCAAATGTAATATTTAGACCTTTATGAAAGATGATAGCCAATGTACAGTATGTTTCCCCAGAAACTGATATTTGTCCAGCTTTGACATTTTTAATCTCCATCTCCAATTTTGATCCATCTTCTCTGCATTGTTTCAACAAAACTATTATATATTTACCACTTCTCTGTATACCTAATGTAGCCAATACGTTTGCTTTGCAATTTGGACAGCTCATGTTTTGCTCACTTTTTACAATTAATTTATCAGAAGAAACACTTTTGGAAGCCGGCAACGTTAAGTAGAGACAATGGTTAGAGTAGATTTCAGTGGTAGATGAGAATGAAAAATCTACACACTCATGTGTCAAAATATGTCATCAATATCATAATAAATTCCTGTGCATCTTGTTGAGCGTGTAGAGTAAATACTAGAGATCCACTATATTTGTCTACTAGTTCTCCATTGCCTGAAGCAGAATGTATTACACTTCTGTTAAGAGATAACTGTTGAAGGCAATGAGACAATGTGTTCCGTGGGTTTTCTTAATTTGCGTTTGCAACAAGTGGTAAGTGAAACAGAGCATTCAGAACAACATTAGCATAGTAGTCTACACCATTAGTGTTATCCAACTGGTAACCTACAAGATCTCCATCAGTTTCCCTTTTTCTTTTCTTAACACCTTCCTGTTTCTCTTTCCTTACCATCTTATCAGCAATGTCTGTTGAATCTTTTAAAAGTTTTTGTTTAGGACATAATATCCATTTTTCATAAAAAGGATTCTGTCCCAAATGAGGAGCATGTATGTTTTTTAATCTGTTATATTCTCTAACACAATCTGCACTAAACTTCTTATCATCAAAACAAACCAGAAACAAACCGGATAAGGCTCAAACTCATGACAATGCTCCATATGACATGGGTTCTTAAAGTACTGTCCTTCCAATATTAATAAATACAGCATCTACTCTTAATCTGTGTGATTTATGGATATTTACAGCATATGCAAGACAAACAGGGAACTGCTTCAGCTGCACATAGAAGTCCTTTACAAGCAAAACGCATACAACACTTCAAGCAATTTTCTTCAAACCATCAACCTGCTCAAACTTTATAGATAAGTATTCTACCTCTTTACGATTAGAGAATTTTACAAAATAAATTATTTTCCCATCGGACCATTTACTAGTCCTTCTTCAACATTTGACTTGTGTCTCACATTAACTGATGTTCTTTGCACACACAAAATGTAGCCCTGGATACAGATTTCTCCAAAGAGTTTAGCTTTTCTTGTAGTTTTCCACTCAGAAGTACTGTCACTCCCTTGTGTTCAATTTTGTCCACAGCTGTAATTTCCAAAATTTCCTCTTGCTCTTGTTTCAGTAATTGTTCATTAAAATTAGCACACTCTTAAAGTGTAGGCTTAAAGACACTATTAATTTTCCTTCATTACAGAAATTAAACATTAGCTCTGCTGCAATCTTGGTAGGTGAAAACGGCTTCTCAACAAGTCGACTTTCCAAGGTACGTTTTCCCTCATCTGTCAGAACTCCTACTCTAATATCCTTTAGAATGTTTCCATATTCTATGTCGGAAGCTTGTCACATATTTCTGATGAGTTCCTTGTATCTGAAATATTGCCAAATGTTTACACTACCAATACTTCCTAATGGGTTTCGAGTTCCATTATGTAAAAGGGTTTTAAAAAAAAGGCTGTCCTTTAACAGGGGTAATTTGTAATAGATCACCAAAAAGAATTACATGCTTTCCTCCAAACAAAACGTCGTATTCTGTTTTTAAAATCTGCCGTATTCTGAGATGAAGAAAGGCAAGCATTAGACTGGAAACAATGCTTACCTCATCAATAATTAAAAGCTTCAACTTCTTCAAAACTCATGCCACCTCGTGACAACCTTCACTAGATAACTGATGATATTCCAGTTTATTGTTGTAACTGGTAACATGAATAGTCTATGTAAAGTTGTTCCTTTGATATTGTATGCAGCCAATCCAGTAGGTGTTCTTACCACACCCATTAAGTTTGAACCTTTAATCTTGTGTAGGTAACTGGAGAGAACTTTAATTAAAACGTTTTTCCTGGTACCAGCTTGGCCACTGATATTTAATAGTATTGGCTTGACTGATGAGTAATTGCATTCTTTCTTGACATGTTGAAATCCATGTTCTATATTGTCTTTTACTTTAATATAAATGTTTATGTTGTTGCTTGTTCAATTGTGCAATTAGTTGTTCCAGATTTATAGATTCTTGTCTTGCTTGCTGCATTACAGTTTCCACTTCATTCATAACTATTGCAACTTTGTTCTCAATAATAGGTTGTCCAAGAGGATCCTGATTCAGTGGTCCTGAACTTTGGCTGCTTTGAGAACTATCCTTAGCTACCTCAGCAGCAATCGTTTCTTCTTGTTGTATCTCATTTGAAAATAGTTTGTAAAAACGAATCAGTGAATAGTATCCTTGAGGATTGAAAGAATCTTTGTAGCATTTAAACTCTTCCAGTAATTCCAATTCACTATGCTAAGGTTTGAACAGTTGAAGAAGGGCCAAATAAAAAATGTTAAAAAAACTCTCTTTTCTCAGGATTTAGGTGCTAAGATTTGGTGGTTAATTAAATTTGCTTTGTGTATTTGACTAAACAACCATCACATCCAAGTACTCCATATTTTCCTTCTTCCATGTTTTCACTTATATTGCTTCTATATCTGTAGTATTGAAGAATTTCATAAAGGCACTTGTCTTCTAGATGTGGACTCCTTCTTGGATAGTATGTATCCAACATTTTTGATTTCACAATATTTGTACTTTTGGGCTCAAACTCTCTTAGATATTCGGTTTCTGGAAAATACTTTAACACTCTATTTCATGTACTTGCTAGTCCAAGACTTATACAAACAATTCCCTTTGATTTTGAAAACAAGCCTGACAAACTGAGCATGTCACAGGTGTGGTGGGATCCCATTTCCATATGGGACAGCATTTTTAAACTGAAGGAGCACCATTTCTTTGTAATTGCCTTTTCAGCAAAAATCTCCTCCCACGTCTCCTTCATCTCTTTCTTTTCTGATTTTGCAATGTATGAAGTGATGTACCGAGCCACAGCAATGGAATTGTCACCAACAAATTGTATGTTCATATTAGCTTTCCACATTTTCAGAATCATAGGGTTATAGTTGTTGATATATTTGGAAATTTCTGTTCTTTTAGGTTATATGTGTTATTTGGTGATTTCCATGTCAGTGCATGTCTGATCAAAGACAGAAAGCTATTGACTCTTCCTTTGAAAATAATAGGTAGCAGAAATCCAAATTGACATCTTTTGTAAAATTTTCAGTTGGATTTGTATTTACAATGGCAGTACTTTCTACACTTATGTGATGGGAAACAGAAAACCTTTCTGTTTCTAACAAAAGTCTTAGATTTCTTTCATCTGTAGTGTTCGGTATGGAGCATGTGACATATCGTTCTATAAAGGACAGTACAGAATCAACAGGGTCTGCACCAAAATTGTGTGTGTCTTTTGCCCATAGTAGCATGTGAATATGAGGAGCACCACTTGCTCGGTACTCTTTCTGCCAAAAGAAATCACAGACCTCCACAAGAGGAGGATTGGTTTTGTTATAGATGAATGCCAGCATTGCTTTGAACCTATGATTGAAACAGCTGCAAACATTAGCAGTATCTAATGAGCAGAGTTCTCCAGCTGTTTTTAGATTGATGTCCTTTACATTTGAGTTTTCCTCTCTCAGAAATACAAGGAAATCATACTACAAATACCCAGCACAACTAAGTGTGACAAACCAGGTAGGTGGACCTAGATTTCTGAACATATATTTAAGTTCTCCATGCCAACTATAGCAATATACATTTGTCATTGTTGGCACACCGAAAAATTTATTAAGTTATATTCTAGATTTCTATCTTTTCCATGAACTTTGTCATGAAAATTTATTGCAGAAAGATTCTGAAGATTAATTCCTGTCTTTAAAATGTGCTGTACTGCATACGAGAGTCCAGACAAGTCACTTTCAAAAAGAAGGTGAAATATATATGGAATACATTGTCAAAATCTTGGATCCTCTGATTATAGTCATGTTGATCAGTATTCAGCTGCTGGAATTTGTATGGGCCGCTCATCATAACAACCACCTACTTCTGTGGGAAACAACTGGGGAAAACAACAAGCTTCTAAACTTTTTTCCCAAACACTCATAGGATCTCCTTTAGCTTGCTACATTTGAAACAGCTCAATAGCATTACCAATGACTTCTTTGAAATGTAAAGGATGAATGCTGTACTTCTCATAAAGTCCTTCTGTTCGGAATTCATTCACTTTTTCTATCTGACCACTTGCTGCAAAAATGTATTCATCCACATTTGGTACATTTTGCTCAACAGTAAAATTTTTATAAGAAACATTGTTTTTTACCAAGAATAATGTGGCTTGCTTTACTTTCTTAACATCAATTAACTCTTGCCAGATTTTCTCATTCTTAGTTGGGGCACCATCTACTATAATAATAACTGGTTAATCAATATTTTATCTACCCCTACAGTTTCTACATTTTGTTTAAAATCTAATGGCAGATACAAAACTCTTTCTTTGAGCCCTTTCTGTAACTCTGTTGAATGGAATTTACCAGTTTTGGGTTCCAATTGTATAATTGCTTGAAATGGATGTGCAGACTGTATACGCATGGATTCATGCACATTTAAATTTTCCAATTGAACTGGTACAGTTACTAGTACTACTCTAGCTAGGATTATATTATACTATAACTTATTGTAACAGTACTTAGAAATACTTTGTTGCATAGACAAATCAAAACGCTCCTCTACTAATAAATAGGCAGCAAATTCTTGCCACTTATTTCTGTTTTCCTCTTCAGTTTTAGACAAAACGTATACATTCCAAATTTGACTTTTATAGTGAGTGCATCAACAACAAATGCACACACAGTTGGGTTTTTCTGAACACACTGTATGAAACTTGTTGACCTCTTCTATAAATTTATCAGTAGCAATAGTTGTACTAAGTTCCTCAACACCTGCAGGTTTAAATTCCTAATTTTCCCTAAACTTATTTTGGGGACAAAAAAAAAAAATGCACATCCTCACAATGTTTTTCTAGCTCTGCTACTGTTCTATGCAAAAGTACCCTATACATGTCATCTAATCACAAAGCTGGAGTCTTCACATAGTAAATCCTCTTAACTAAATTTTGCATCTTTGAGTGGTGAATCGCCAACATTCTAAAGTGATGAAAGGTGCATTGGCACAATTTATTTGACAGAAAAGCTAGTGAATGTCCTTGAACATAAGTGTGCTTTCTTACTTTGCATGGATCTAATTCTTGCAAAATTGACATTTTTTGTTTCATGCTTCTGCATGGAAAATCATGTACAAAATGTCTTAGTAAGTCAATTGATTGCTGTTAAATACTACAAATGCTGTTACAGCTCCACTTATATACAGGAGCCTGTTTACACCTTCCCTCAACCTCCTCAACTATCACTCATTCAACATTATTTGGAACAATCCCTTCTTTTTCAGTTGGACTGCTATTCTTCACCTCATAGCAACGATCAGCTGAATCAACTGCATGCACTGGTATGTTCTTTTGGTAAAAGCCTTCTTCATTAAAGAGAGGTTCTATACGGGAGGGGTGGCTTCCATTTGCCACTAAACATTTTTCAAAAATTATTTTTATAAATGCATCTTTTCCTTTGGCTGCATCTCTTCATACGTGACACTGTTTTGTCTAGTGTCTTCAGTCTTTTGAGCATCAAAACAAAAAGCTTCCTCTTTAAGGAAAATGCCTTATCAACTACATTCTCAACACATTTGTTTTGTTTTACCATTGTCTTCTCTTTTTTTATACTGCTTCATATTTTTTATTAGATTCTGGATTAACCTGGCATGCAACATTTTAGCTCTAATTTCTTTGAACTGTTGCTGTCTTCTGGTTTTTCTATCTCCTTTGTTCAATGATTCCTTACTCTTTATTTGACGTGATTTTTGTCCAGCTTTGCTTGATTGCCAACCTTCCTTTTTATGTACCTGATTTCGTAGACTGTGCAATTTTCCACAAACAAATCTTTGAAATGTTTTGGTTTTCTTACCAGTAGGTCCTTTCACTTCAACAGCATTGTCCACGTTTCCTTCTTGTTTGTCTGTTGCAAGACGATAGTATGCTTTCCACAGTTCATATGCCTTTCTGTTTATTTTCGGCATTGCAGATGTATGATTTTAATACAAATGGATGTCTGGAAAAAAAATCAACATATTTACATTTGCATAAAATACTGTTTAATAATATATCATAAGCATTTAATTATAATACAAACATCACTATCTGGTAAGCACTCTATGGGCCTGATTACAACTTTGGCGGAGGGTGTTAATCTGTCCCAAATGTGACGGATATTCCACCCACTGTATAAGACGTTCCATAGGATATAATGGACTCATAATACGGCGGGTGGTATATCAGTCACATTTGGGACAGATTAACAGCCTCTGCCAAAGTTGTAATCAGGCCCTGTGTATCTTACTTTTCATGTTTAAAGCAGACTATGCGAGTCTCTGTTGTTATAGGCATCAGTGTCTAACTCTGTTTCAGTGTATTCATCAGTATGTGCTTGGGTATCTCACTGTATCTATCAGTATGTGCCTCTGTATCTTATCACAGGTATCAATGTGACTCTAGGTACATTAGTGTATGCATAAGTGTGACCCTCATTATGTCACAATGTGCATGCATCTATCCCTGGGTGTGTTAGTTGATGCATAAGTGTTTGCATAAGTGTGTTACTGTAAGGATCACTACGTGACTGGCTGCAACAGTGTATGTATCGTTGTATCATTATGTGTGCTACTGCATACATGACTTTCACCTTGGTGTCTCTGTTTATCAGTGTCTGCTTGTATGTATTAGGGTATTTATCAGTGTTTACCTCTGTATTTTGAGTATGGGTCAGTGGGTGAATGAGTGTGTTAGTGTCTGCCCAGTTTTCTAATTGTATGCATCAGTGTGCAGTGTGTCTCACTCAGTCAGTATCTTACTGCATACATAAGTGTGCAGTTCATTGTGTAACTGTATGGATCTGCATCTGCCTCTGTATTTTATCACATGCATAAGTGTTTGTCCGAGTATGTTAGTATATGGATAAGTGTGAGTTTGGCTGTATTAGCGTATGGATCTATCTGTCCCTGGGTGTATCTGTGTATACATAAGTCTGTCACTGGGTGTCTCATTGTGTGAATCAGTGTGTATATGGGGATGTACCTGTATGCATTGTTGTGTCTCTCAGTGTAACCATCAGTGTGCAGCTGTAGTCATCAGTGTGTCTCTGGGTGTCTCAGTGTAACTATTAGTGTGTACCTGGCGATGTTACTGTATGTATGACTGTATGCCTGGATATGTTAGTTTTTAAAAAAATCTGTGCCTAGATATGCTAGTTTTTGCATGGCTTTTAAAGGCCTACTAAACATGGATCCCTTTCATGCATAATAATGTAAGGAAGAGTGTTCCATGGGTGTTTCTTGTGGTGTTCCCATGCAACAGCCACAGGACATGACTGAATATGATTCATTCTCACATTTACAAACCTTGAAATGTGTCATATTCCTACGGAACCACATGAGTGAGCTGGTGAAACAGGAACAAATAACATTATTTCTCCCCCCTTTTGTTCATCTTTCTATGTGTGGTGAATTCTACAGCACACATTGGAAGAGCAAAACACCATTAATTATTCTTTATATATAGGAAAGTATTCCTTATTGCATATAAACACTCATCTATGCAACACAGGTACCTTTACACTATGGTACAGGGGTGTCTGCATTGCTGCCAGGTTGAAGTCTGTGTGCCAGTGCAAGGTAGAAGTACAAAAATGCATCATACCTTCTTTACATGGTGCATACCTAACCTTTTCTTTGGGGACAGTGTAGTGCAGCAAAAAGATGTGCAGTACTACCCTTACAAAACTTACAAAATGAAGTCTTACACTGAAGAAATGGCAAACTACTAAATGAAAATGTAACTCTTACATTATAAGTACATACCTTACTCTATATAACCTAGATATACAATACTTTAAATCTAACTTATTTAAGCTAAAAACATACTCTAAGGCCCTAATTATGAGTTTAGCGGTCCTGCCCCGCAACTCCGGCGGTCAGTGTGGTGGGGCAGGACCGCCAAATTATGATCACGAAGGTGAACTGGCTGCATCACAATCAGTTCACTGCCTGTACCGCCAGGGCAGTGGGACCGCCTGACCGAAGGTTCACCACCTTTGACCCAGCAATCCACCTAACACCACCCACGATATTACGAGTATCATTTCCGCGAGGGATTCCGTGGTGGCAGCCCCGCCACGAAATCCCTAGCAGAAAAGATACTGGTGACAGCAATTCAAATTCCTGTTGCCACAACAGGACTACCCAACCCCTGACCCCATCCCATTTCCCCCAGACCCGCAAGCAGCAAAGCCCTCCCCTCCCCCGGTCCTTATACTGATCCCCCACCCCGATCCAGTTATGCACACACCATACTTACATAAATACACTCACACATCCACGCTCACTCATTCGTACATACATAGCCATGACACTCCCCTCCCCACATACATGCAGTCATATTCCCCCACTCCTCACATACACACATTCATACTTCCCTCACCCCTGCAAACATGCATTCACACATGCACACATGCACACTGACACTTGCACACACACGCACACAAACATACACAACACGCACCACCCCTCCTCCATTCACACACACACACCCTCATTCACGCACACAACACTCAACAACCCCCCCGTCAGCCTTTCACCTTACCTGGTGGTCATGGTGGTCGTCCAGGAGGGAAGGGGGTCCATGGCGCTTGCTCTGCCGCCAGCACCCCGCCAACACAATACCACCATGCCATTTACAGTGTTGTAATATGGTGGGCAGTGTCGGTGGCCGTGGAGCAACCTCCACTAGACTGCTGACCGCCAGTATGGCTGCTGACGGCTTTCTGCCCAAATTGTGGCAGAGGGCAGCCAGCATTCTTAAGATGGCAGACTTCAGACTGCTAACACTGGTAGTCATATGGCAGGCGTGAGTTTGGTGGTCTACTGAGTAGACCGCCAAACTCATAATGAGGGCCTATGTCTTGGAAAGTGTTTAGAAACAGAAAGCGAAGTTGGCATTGGAAACCTGTTCTAGTATGTAAAAATAGCTTACAAACAACTAGTGTTATTAATTTTCTCATTCAATAAATTTCTTACTATACATTTAAATGAGAACTGCAATACCTCTCAGCCTCTCTCTCAGGAAGTGTACCTTTCTCTATCTTATATAAATTTTTACCCATCCTATTTACAAACAAATGTGAATATACATTTCTTAGAAAATATATACTCTAATTCACATACCTCCTAAATTACTTTGGTTCATATTTAACATAGTCTCATGCTATCACTTTAACTCTTTTCTTTGTGTAAGCATGAAACCTCATCATCAGATTGGTACAACACTCTCACACCAAGGAAGCCTTAATGGCAACCTTTTCAAGTTTGCTACGAGTGGTATTGTGGTGGTTAACAAATCCAAACCTGCCTTTAATATTTATTTTCTATTAACCAACATCTGAATGGTTAGTTATTGATAACCCCTTCTTTTCCTTCCATAAAGAATCCAAATTGCTTGTGTATAGCACTGGAATCGTGACTCCATTGTGGCGCTCAGTGCAGCCCCCGTGTAACTTTGTGACTGAGTCGTGACTCCAGACAGGGGTTCAAAAATGTACTTTCAATCATTTAAATTAATTTGTATGCAGATATAATACTTACTTATAATACTGTGTTGAAAAAACTATTTTTTGTGCAATTCAAATGTCCATCAATGCAGCCACCTTTGCCCCCATAGTCTTTCACCTCACCTGTCATAGCAACCTTCTTTGGAACATTCCACTGTGCCAGGACTTCAAAAGTTCACAGCACTGACAGCCCGCAGCATACTAGTTTACAATTTCATCTGTAGCAGATGTGGTTGACTGTTACAGAATGTAAGCTTATCTAAAATGCCATTTTATCTACCAATGTACTTTCAATGTCCAATGAAGTGTGTGCTATTTTTAAAGTTGGTGCTTCCCTCCATTTTAACAACCTCACATTTTGAAAACTCCCTCATTCACCTGCAGCCGTCTACTGAGTGCTACTACTCCTATTCTTCAAAATGGCCAGAGTGTGGATTGTAAGTCACAACTATATTTTTGGGGTAAGTGAGTATGCTAGAAAAAGTGCCATTAACAGGGACCTGGGTTTGCCTACTGTGGATATTGCTTGGTTTGACCAGTGAGGGTTAAAGTGGCAGCAATTGATTCCATTGGTTGAAAGTATTAGAGATTGCCAACCCCCTCACCTCTTGATTGTGCACTGTGGTGGTAATGACCTAGCCACACTGACTGGGGTGGGACTGGAAATCCTAATGAAGGATACCTTTAGTAATTTAATGACACTTTTCCCTCACACAGCATATGTTTTCTCTAACATATGTCAGAGACAGAAATGGAACTGGTCAATTAAATTCTGTCCACTGATTGAGAAAGCCAGGAAACATGTTGATAAAACTGCTTCAGTATACCTCAGAGACCATAACATGGGCTCTATTTACAATAATAACTTGTACTTTTAAATGCTAGTAATATATAGAAGAGATGGTGTTCACCTTACAAATGAAGGCAAGAAGGTGCTTCTGAGTAACTTCAAACTCTGCACCTGCCCCTATCTGTACTAATGATATACAAAATTAACAGAACGGCTCTCCTTAGAGCCACCTTACTTTCCTAACTCTACTTAATTGTGTTTAAAAACCTGATTAAAAAAAATAATAATAAGAGTTGAATCTCCGTTGCGGTTTCGCAAACCAAATGCACACATTCAATGTGCAAGATCAAACATAGCAAACATATTGTTTACATTAGTGTGTGAATGATGTCAGAGTGCCTGAGTGGGTCTGTGGAAGGCTGTGTGAGTGAGTCTGTGAGTGGCTGCATGAGTGTGTGAGTGGATATGTGGGTGTGAGTGGGTCTGCGAGTGAGAGCATGAGTCTGTGAGTGGATCTGTGGGTGTGTTGAAGAGGGCCTGAGTGGGTCTCTGAGTGAGAGAATGTGTGAGAGTTTGTCTGGGGTGCATGTGTGTCTGAGTGGGTCGTGAGTGGGAGCATGAGTGTCTGAGTGAATCTATGAGTGCATTGAAGATTGTCTGAGTGCATTTCTGAGTAGGTGTGTCAGTGTTTGAGTGGGTCTCTCAGTGGATGCATCAGTGTGTGAATGGGTCTGTGAGTGGGTGTGTGAGTGGGCATGTGGGTGTGTTGAAGAGTGTGTGAGTTGGTGCAGGAGTTTATGAGTGGGTGTGTGAGTGGGTGTATGTGTATATTTATTTGTCTGTTGGTGGGTGAGTGGTGTGCATTAGTGTGTGAGTGTGTGAATGTATGTTTTTTTTAATCTCTGGGCCAGAGTCACAACTTCATCGCAGCTTTACATGGGGTGGTCACACTGAGTGTTGTGACAGAGTCGCAACTCCACAATCGTGACCAAAAAAAGGGTTTTAATCTTTTTTAACCTAATAGGTGTCCCTCAGACACCCCTTTAATAGTCCCATGGAGTCAGAGTACTTCTACTCTGACCCCTTCTATTGATCTCTGCCTCTATTTCCATCCCCAGGACCATGCCCGCTTCATAAAATGGCAGCCATTGAACAGATTGCAGCCGACCAATCACAGTATGTATGTATGTACCGGGCTTTGTCTGAGTGGGTCTAAGAATGTGTGCGTCAGTGTCTGAGTGGGTCTGCGAGTGGATGCAGGAGTGTCTTGGTGGGTCTGACAGTGGGTGGATCAGTGTCTGAGTGGGTCTGTGAGTGGGTGCATGAGTGTCAGAGTGGGTCTATGAGTGGTCATGTGAGTCACTGAGTGGGTCTGTGAGTGAGTGCATGAGTCTGTGAGTGAGTCTCTGAGTGGGTGTGTGAGTGACTAGGTGTGTGAGTGGGTGCATGACTGTGTGAGTGGGTCTGTGAGTAGCTGCATGAGTGTCTGAGTGGGTCTGTGAGTGGATGTGTGGGTGGGTGCATCAGTGTCTGAGTAAGTCTTGGAGAGGGTGCACGAGTCTCTAAATGGGACTGTGAATGGGTGAAAGAGTGTCTGAGTGTGCCTGTGAGTGGGTGTGTGAGTCTCTGAGTGGATCTGAGACTGTGTGTGTGAGTGCATGAGTATGTCTGTGAGAGAGTGCATGAGGGTCTGAGTGGTTCTGTGAGTGGGTGCATCAGTGTCTGAGTCAGTCTGTGAGTGAGTGCATGAGTCTCTCAGTGGGTCTGTGAGTGGGTGTGTCAGTCTCTGAGTGGGTCTGTGAGTGGGTGCATCAGTGTGGGAGTGGGTGCATCACTGTGTGAGTGCATATGTAGGTGTGTTGAAGAGTGTGTGAGTGGGTGTGCGAGTTGGTGCATCAGAGTACGAGTGGGTATGTGAGTGGGTGTATGAGTGTATTTATAGGTATGTGAGTGGGTGAGTGACAGTCTGAATGTGTCTGTGATTCTGTGATTGGTGTGCATTAGTATGTGAGTGAGTGTGCAAATTTATTTTTTTCTCTCTCTCTCTCGGCATGATCATGGCCAACAAAAGGGTTTTACATTTTTTCACGCCAATAAGGGGTCCCTCAGACACCCTTTAATAGCCCCCATGGGGTCGAAGTACCTCTACTCTAAACCCTTATATTGTTCTCAGTCTCTATTTCCATCTCCCGGGACCATGCCCCGGTTCATAAAATGGCAGCCACAACTATCTAATCAGGTTGCGGTCATATAATCACAGTATTCTTTGTGGCGCGAGAGTTTGCAACTCTCTGCGTAGGAGTCGCAACGGATCCCATATATATATTCAATTCTTTATTTTCTTTAATTTCTCATACACTACTGCATGGATTTACATCAAACAACAAAAAAAAAAAAATCTGGACCAAGAGCTACCTTTCTGCCAAATTTGATGTAATTCCGTCCAGTGATTCGGCCGCAATCGCATTTCAAAATCCCTATGCGAATTAACATTGAAGAAAAACATTTTTTGACTCCTTTTTCTCGGCCCCCACTTGAACGATCACCCTGAAATTTTTCAGAAAATTTTATGAAGATCCGTCAAGCAGTACCAGAGGTATAGGCAAGTAAAAAACAGCTTTTTCTACAGAAACAAGGTCCTAACTATAACTACCCAGTAACAGCTCGGTATGCTTTACATATCCGCCGGTGGAAGGCGGTCAGCCAAAATGCGTTGGCGTTTTTTCTGGGGAAACACTGCACTTTAAATAAATAAGAAGAAGGAACCATGTGCTGCTCCAAATTATAATTCATGGATTGAATGATGTGACCCTTGGATGCTACGGTGCGGCTGTTGGTGGTGTAAAGGAATTCACCAATAAATATATTGGGGGGAGAAAAAAAGGGAGGTCCCAAAACACATTTTCCCATTCATTTTTCCATAGCGATTTTGAACAGTGCAAAAACTGCTGGACGGAATTACACCAAATTTGGCAGGAAGGAAGGTTCTGGTACAGAAAGAGTGCTTGTTTTGTTTTGGTGTAATTCTGTTTGGTAGTTTTTGAGAAATTAAGGAGGAAACAAATGTGTATATCTAGGGACGCAAAGGATTCACGATCCCTAACGATCTCGTACTGAGATCTGATTGGCTGAAAACACTTCAACAACAGAAGCTGTTGAAGTGTTGTCGGCCATCTTGGGACTCAGCTTCAGCCGAGTCCCAAAATAACCACTTAGCTCTTGTGGTGGGGTCGCAAAGGGTCACCTGGGCTAAAAATAATTTTTGTTTGATTTTACGATCATAGACATGGTGGATCCACAAATCCACTCATAAATGTTTTCAAAAAATGAAGTGTGGTCTCCTGTGGTTCGTTACTTTAAAGCCCCTGGGTGGGCCAAATCCCAGGGGCTTTTTTGTTTAAAAAAGCAGAGGTGGGACCTCCTGGCCCCCTTCCGATGCACCGGGGACCATCACCACCTTCCCAGGGCTCGGTATTTTGGATGTGGTGGGGCCTGTGGCCCCCCGCTGCCCTGGAGACCGCCACCTCCTCAGGGCTTTAATGTAATGTGAGGGGGTGTTGTCTGCACCACTACCCCGAGGCAACACTGTGGTTGGAGGGGGGACTGTTTGGTCCCCCGCATCCTGGGGACCACCAACCCCCAGGGAAAATGTTTAAAAAAGTAAAGGGGGACCCTATGGCCATGGGACGGTGGGATGTAATAGTCGTGCCAGAAAGTTCCCCCACCATGCACAGTTTTTTTGTCAAAGATTTTACTGCAAATATTACATTGATATTTTTAATGATGTTGTCAATGATGTCATGAGTGTCATAATTTGTGGGGTAATTTGCAGGGAATGGCAAGGGAGCAAGTTATAGTTACCTTAGGGCATTAGTTTTAGTTACTTGAGATAACTCTAACTCTAACAGGTGAAGTTCCATGGTTTAGTACTTTTAAAATGTAAGCCTAACTATACCTTTGGTTTTTTAAGTGAATTTCTATTTTTTTTTACAATTCTATTTCTGTCTCTATAACCTTTGTTTTATTCAGTGAATGTCAATGTTTTTTTAATATAGAGTAATTTTCATTACTATACTTTAATCGAACCACCGCTGCACACTGCCTTTGGCTGTGCATGGCTGGTGTTGATCCCAGGGCCTGGACCATGCTGTGTATGGCCCTTTGGCCATGCATGGCAGGGTGTGAGAAAAGGTGTGAGAGGATGTATCTCGGGGTGAGAGTGGCTGAGAAAGTGTATGTCTGTGTGCGAGAATGGATGCTTCAGTGTCTTAGTGGGTGCGTCAGTGTCTGTGTGGGTCTGTGAGTGGGTGTGTAAGGGTTTCAGTGGGTCTGTGATTGGGTGTGTTAGAGTTTGAGTGGTCTGAGTGAGTGTCTGAGAGGGTCTGTGAGCTAGTGCATAAGTGTCGGAGTGGGTGTGTGAGTGGGAGAAAGAGATTGAAAAAGGGAAACTGAGAGACAGAGAGAGAGAGAGAGAGAAAAAGAGTGAGAAGGATAGAGATAGAGATTTTTTTTAGGCTTTAGTGAATGATATACTTAGAATGTGATATTTCTGGACAAATTAAAAAGAAAAATGTATTTGTCAATTAAAAAGAGTGAGATCACCTTTCATTGTAAACCTTACATTTTATAAGTTGAAAATAAATTAAGTAGTGAAATGACCACAGCCACACCTGGACTAGAACCCTGAACTTTCATTGTGAGAGTCAGTAACCATTTGCCACAGATAACTCTTCCCTGTACTGAAAGTCAGCTCCCTCCTGTGGTCGCAATATTTTCAGCTGTCTTCCTGCACTCATATTTGTGTGCAGGGAAGACAGGTGAAAACTCTGCTTTCTGCAAGGGAGTACTGCTTCAAAGCTCTCCCTGTCAGCTCCCACCAAGCAACAGCAAACAGCTATGTCCCAGGGGTGAGCACCCAAGGACACAGTAGGAGCAGGCCCTGAGGGGTGGCGGTCCCCAGGGCAATCTATGACTACACGAGGGGTGCCCTTAGAAGGTGGTGGTCCTCAGGCCTGCAGAGGGGCCATGCAGCTCCCCCACACTGTATATATTTAAAGCCCCAGAGAGCTGGTTGTCCCCAGAGCTGTGGGGGCAAGCAGCTCTCCCACAATGATTTGCATGAAAGCCCCTAGAGGCGGTGGTTCCCAGGGCTGTGTGGGGCATGTGGCCGCTGCATCAAATTAATTTAAAGCCCCGGGGAGATGGGGGTTCCCAGGGACTATTGGAGGGCCACGTGGGCCACCACAAACCCCCAGGAGGCGGTGGTCCAAAGGCCTGTGGGAACATTCGACCCCCCAACACTGTATATCTTTTGGCTGGCATGCAGCCCCTTTGTAATGAATTGGATGAAAGCCCCGGGTAGGTGGTGGTCCCCATGGCTGTTGGGGGGGGAGCATGGGCCCCCACACTGTATATCTTGAAAGCCCTATGGACGTGGAGGTCCCTGGGGCTATTAGGGGACACAACCCCCCTGCAATTAATTGGATGGAAGCCCCGGGGAAGTAGTCATCCCCGGGGGTACAGATGGACCACGCGGCCCCCACATCACATTAGTTGAAAGCCCTGGGGAGGTGGCGGCTGCCAGGGCATGGGGAGCCGGGTTGCCCACCCCACTTTAAATTGGCAATGCTCCCCAGGACCTGGCCCACCCGTGTCTGTTTATAAAACAAGCGTCGGAGCCCCCTCTTGTTTATTTTTTTTATTTTTGCCAGATCTGCAGATCCGGGGTGAATAGTGCTAAAAAAAAAATGAAGAAAAGCTTTTTAGCTCTCTGGGGTCCCACTAGGACCCCAGCACCAGAGCTAAGGGTTCAGAGTGTCCCCACCCTGGCCCCTTTTGTTTTTTTATTATTTTGTGTCAAGATGGCTGCCAACACTTCCTTGTCGAAGTGTTGGCAGCCAATGAGATCTCATCACAAGACCGAGAGGGTTTGCGAAGCCCTGGTGTCCCTATATATATATATAAATTTGGATTTTCTTTAATTTCGCAAAAACTACAGAATGAATTTAGACCAAAAACAAAAGGGATCTTTCTGAACCAAGAGCTACCGTTCTGCCAAATTTGTGTAATTTCATCCAATGGTTCGGGCACTATTGCCGTTCAAAATCCCTATGGGGAAAAGCATTTTGAGACCCCTCATGTTTCTCAGCTCCCATTTAATGGATCACTCCGAAACTTTACAGCCAGCAGCAGAAGTGAGCATCATATTTCTTGTGAAGAGTCATCAAATGGTGCCAAAGATATCAGCAAAACAACAAAACTAGATCCTAACTAGGTAGTTATAATTAGGACCTAGTTAGATAGATAGATAGATAGATAGATAGATAGATAGATAGATAGATAGATAGATAGATAGATAGATAGATAGATAGATAGATAGATAGATATGCTTATGTTAATAAACTATGGGCTAGATGTATCAACAAACCATTTTGCGATTCTCTAATAGCGATTTTTAAGAACTCGCTATTTCTGAATCGCAAAATGGTATGTATCTGATTTGTGATTCGGTAATAGCGATTTCTTAAAAATCGCAAATGCTATTACCGAACCGCAAATTGCGATACCAGCCCCATTCGCACCTATGGGCCTGTAGGTCAATATTTGCAAATTTTTAGCATTTCCCAAATTGCGAATTCCTAACTGGAATTCGCAAATTTGGGAAATGCAAAACCCAGGGCGCTGGGGGCCTGAGGCCCCCTCTGCTGCACCCCAAGAGCTTTTTTGAGGACATGTAAGGCGCACACATGCCAAAGGGGCATGTGTGCGTTACATGTCAATTTTAAAAATGCATTTTTCATGCATTTTTTAAATTAAATTTGCACATGATTACCCCCAATTCACATTAAGGAAAAGCTTGATACATGTGGTTCAGAAATCACAAATAAGGATTCCTTATTTGAGATTTCTTATTTAGAGAATCACAATTTGCGATTCTCTAAACGAGCTCGCAATTTTAAGGAATCACTATTTTAGCGATTCCATAAAATTGCATAGCGAATGCCTTTCATACATATTGAAAGGCATTTTTGCATTCGCAAACGGCCATTCGCACTGTTTGCGAATGCAAAAACGCTTGAGACATCTAGCCCTATAACTCATTGCCCAAAGTTACTTTCTGACACAAGTTATAGTTCCTTCAGATAAGTATAACTATAAGTATAACTATAACTGCTGAATTTCTATGGTTTTGTATTGGTAAAACGTCAACCTAACTATAATGTCCCTGAAACTTTTGTTTTTTTCAGTGAATTTCCATAGTTTTTTAACGCACAGGTTAATATTGCTGCCCTGACCCCTTGCAAAGCCATCTAGCATAGGTGGGGAATTGTTATGATATGAGTTATTAACCATCAGGGGTCAAATGTCATTTGAGTGTGTTGTAGTGTGTGTGTAAAAAAATGCTTTTCCTTTTTACGAGAAAGAGCACTGAGTGGCACTGAGTTAGCACTGCTGGCCCACAGCACATACATTTAGTAGGCCTTGGACTGCTCTTCTACCCTGAGAGTGATAAGTGCTACAATGGGATATTTGATTCTCAATAGCAAGACAATTGTGGACTTATTATTTGCAATAAGATCTTACCTTTCTTTAAAAAGATTAAAGTGATGTAATAGTTAGTTAAAGAAAAAATACATTAACTTACATAAAAAAGCCTTGGAAATTCACTGAAAAAATCAAGGGTTAAAAGGACATTATAGTTAAGTGGAATTGTCAATCACAGTGTTACGTTTTAAACTTTAAAATGCATTAATATAGCATGTCTACTGGCAAGGAGTCACCACATCAATATGTAATAAGCAGGACTATTGGCATTTTCAAGTGTAACTCCATCAGTTTATTAAAGGTACGCCTAATGATTTGGCAAGGGGTTATCACCTTAATACAACAGCATTCATGTTATGATTAATGTTTAAAACCGATAGAATCAAAACCCATATTGAAAGGCATTTATCATTAATACCAAGCAATGCAATATTTGTCAATAAACCCATAAATAAATCACTGTATTCAAAATAACATTAAACACCTGTCAGAGTATTTCATTTACACCCTTTAGGTCACAGAATCAGGTTAAAAGACCAACCACAAAGGGTTCTCTGCAATCCTTGGCTGAAGATCAAAAGCTGCAGCTTGCTTTGTGAATAATCAGAAAAACCATAACCTTGTCTTGGGGTAACATTATATACACACCAGGAAACATCCAGGGCACCCATAACTCAAAGTCTTATTGGGGGTGGCTGGGGGAGGCCTAAGCCCCCTTTAAGCCCCCCAGTCAGTATCTATTCTCAAGCATTGCAGTAGCTAGCCACACTTTAATGTGCTACCACCAGGTGGAAGCAACCATTCTTTCAACTCCTGACCTGGCGGGTGGGAGCAATCCATTGTTCGCTGCAATAGCCTCATTCAGTGTCCCATGACACTACACTGCGTCAGGCCCTGGGGGATTCAGTTCTCGTGGCCAATGCTCGGCTTGAGGAGGGGAGTGACTCGTGCCCCTTACCTGTTATAGTATTTTTAAAAAAAATCTGTTGGCCACTAGGATGGGGTCCCTGGTGCCAAAATGTCGCTTTGGGGGTGGGAGGGGGGGGGGGCTAAAATAAGCGCCATCACAATAAAAAAAGAAAAGAATGCAGAGACCCTCCCAGGCAGTGGTGAACTCCAGAAGGGACTTTAATAGAAGTAAGTGTGCCCCTTTTTATGGTTTTTAAGTGGATTTGCAGAATGTGACATGATATTTATTACCTTTGTTGAGTGTGGGGATGGACCATAACTCACAAGAGGCTATGGGCAAGATATAAGAGAAAGGGCGCTGCACCCTGTGCAGCGCCAGTTTACTTGCACCCCTTAGAACTCACCTAATGCCACCATGTATGCGCCGTATCTAAGATACGGCGCACCATGGTGGTAGTTAGGGAAGTAGCATCATAATTTTTTACGTTAGTCCAGAGCTCTGCAGTATTAGCGTCCTAAATATTGACGCTAATCCTGCAAAGCCCATTGAGGCCCATTGTAAACAATGGTGAGCTCCTTTTAACACCTGCTCTAAGCAGGTGTTAAAGGTGCCAAAAAAAATTATGCAAAGAAATCCCTTTGATTTCTTTGCACCTTTTTTTCGGCCCCCCTAATGGGGGAAAGCCCCCTTTGAATACATTATACCTGGCACAGGCAAAATGTAGCACAATGGGTTTACACTTTGTAAATTTGGTGTGGCGATTTTGGTCTCGTTGGGCCACATTAGCATAAAGAAATGATGCAAATGTAACTCAAGGAGGCGCTAGGGGCTTTTAAATCTGCCCCTTTGCGTTTTATGAAAGCTGCCCTAGAGACCCCCACGCCGCAAAGGCTCTTTGACCTTTGTTTGGCACCCATCAGGTACAAGGACCCAGGAGCAGGTTTGCGAATCTCTGTGGGAGAGCCAGCAAGGGCTCATGAGTTTCCAAGGCTTTGTAAACCCATACTGGGTTTCACAGATCCTCCAAAAAATAAACAAAAAGTAAAAAATAAATAATGATCAAAAGCAAAAGATTAAAAAACTGTAATAAAAGAATCACCTCCCACTTGATTGCCTGACGGCCATATATAGTGGTGTTGGTCGTCAGAAGTCCTTACTCGCCATTTACTGAACATCTCAAATCTGTATAATTCCGTTTTTAGTCAACAGTGCGTTAAGTGGAGCCCCCTTGTGGCTCCTGCGCAGAAGCATCGTTCGGCGGGGTCCTGGTGATCTATGTATAATGTGAGCATAGGCATCAGCCAGAGAGCCATTATTTGAGGTTAGGGGGCAGTGACTAATGCTGAGCGCACTTTAATTTAAAACGACAAAAGAATCCCTTGCAAAACTCAACCACAACCTCCGGTGGGTTATAATTATTAAAACCGTGTTCTATGTTTGGAAAATCTCTTTCTCCTTCTGCCCCTCCAACCTGAGCTTAGCTCCATCTGTCACGCCATGTTCCAGTGAGAATTTCTCCCCGCCTCTATATTTTTGATTTCGGTTAAATGAGCCGAGAAGTCATCGCCATGTTTTATATCAGTATAAAATGTGCAAGATTTCATTTTATAGGCTGTCACACGGTGCTGTGCACATCCCAGCCTGCAGCATCCTAGCATCCGGTCTGCAAGTGCTGTGGACAAAGTCTCCTCTGGTTGCATTTTTGTGCGGCACAAGAGGAGGAGCGCCTGTCAGTTGTGAAATCTATTGATTTCCTGCTGGTTTTTCTCTTAATGGCCAGTAGTTCTGGGGCAATGTCACTCACAGGTTGTTCGCTCGCCACACGCACATACGCACATAATTCTGCTATGGCCATTCCAGTCTTTCACAGATGAGCCTAACATACAGGAATTGTGCTAGCATTTCTGCATCCCTGGACCACGAAACATTTAGGGCCGGATATAAGAGAAAATTTAAGAGAAAATGATGGTGCGCATTGCTGCACCAAATTTGCCAGCGTTGCCCACTGTCATTTTCAAAACGCAGGGATATGCCGTATTTACTAGAATACAGCGCATCCCTGTGTTTCCCCCTGCACCGGCTCTAAATATGCTGGTGTGCGCCAACGCAGCAACCCTTGCACCGTAATGCAAGGATGGCTGCATTGAGGGGGAGATTGTTTTTGTGCAGGAAGGAACACCTTCCTGCCCAAAACAATTGTAAATGGCTATTTGCTCCTTCTATCTGTGCTGTAGAACAAAGTACACATTGAAAGAGCAAAAAACGAGGAGAAATTAAAGCATTTCTCCTCTTTGCACCATGTAAATGCCACCCCTGGGGTGGCATTAGATTTTGGCACTGCCTCAGGTTTACAAAAACTCATAAATTTGAGACAGTGTCAAAATGCAATGGGTGTTGCAAATGCAATGGTTGTTGCTGTGGCATGCACACACCAACACCCATTGCACACCCCTTCCACGCAAAGTGCTGCGTGTGAAGGGGCCGTATTTAAAAGGTGGCGTTAAGCCACAAAAAGTGTCTCAACACCACCTTGTAAATACGGTTCAGTGCATAGTGCCATCGGAGCATCACTAGAAGTGCGCTCCCATGTAACAAGGGGGTCTTAAACTTAAATATGCCCCTGAATGTCCCTCTTACTGGGAAAAAAGAACATTTTGATGTTTGTAGGAGCAATTAGTTCATGATGAAGCTCAAGTTCTGCCTTTGGACCTGCACTTTTGGTATGTGACTAAATTTATCACAGTTCTGTTGACATTTGAGGAAAACTCCTGATTCTGCAAAAGGGGAGTTTACTTCTGACTTTGCTGAGATCACTGACGAAAGGTCGTGAGGCGAGAGCCAGCCCTTGCTCAGAGTAAATATTGCCGCCCTCAGTTCTGCTGGTGAATAAAATGAGGCAGCCCTTTTTTTTACAAGTCAGTCTCTGGCTGGCTACATTACAGCAGTGGATTGCCTGTGAATACAACCATCTTGCGTCTTCCTCAGGTCACCTAAGTGGCCGATAGCTTAGATCCGCCAAACTGGTGGCAAGTTGTTTGTTGGGGTGGGGAGGGACTGTTCGTGTGTGGTGACGGAGTGCAAAAGGTAGACAGGGCGGCATAGAAGTTGACTGAAAGGGTGTTAAATACAGCAATTGCAACACTTGATTTTTTTTAGAACAACTTTAAAATGAAATGCTGGAGCCAAGCAGAGGGATGTTTCTGTGCGCAGGGCCTTAATGCAGAGAGCTTCGTGAGCCCATCTGAACATTGGCAACATGGACTCTCCTTGTCTATGCCAAAAGCCAGCCCTGGGTGAGCCATTGTGTTATGAACGAGAAAGGTAATGAGGAACAGAAGCGAAAAGGGCACAAAGGAATTGGAGTGGTAGTCGGTGATGAGGGGTGATGATAAGAATCAGGACATCTCACTAAGATGCAGTTGATGGCACATTGTTCGAGAAATTGTGTGCGTCAGCGAGGCAGAGAAGACGTAAGAGACTCGTTTTAGTCCTTGGGGATTTCTTATATTCCAAGGTGACCTTTTCTGTGAGATCAGGGAGATCATCTTTAGAGAAGGAACCATAACGAAGGTGTTGAAGGCTGAGCTCTCACTTAGCCTCGTTTGATTTGGACTGGAGTTTCAGCAATGAAGTCTTTATCCTAGGTTGCTTAGCCTAAGCAGCTGTTTCAAGATGATCCATGTGTTTTAGCCTACTGGGACCAGAACCTGTCATTGGGACCTGCAAGAGGGATGCGAGGCTCACATCACTCCCATTTTACCTCAGGGTCTCGATGGGAAAGCTTAGCTGTGCAATGTAGTACACTACAATGCAACATCCTTAATTGGCATGACAAGTTAGATGTGTATTTCCAAATGGGCTCCTAAGATGATACGTTAATGATGGTTTTGGAAGTTGAACTTCCAAACTGTTTCTTGTGAAATGTGTTTTTGGGAATTGACAATACTTGCAGTGCGCCTTGGCTCAGCCAACTGATTATCATTGGTTGTCTTGTCTGTTAGTATAATTTGCTTGCTATCTATTCAGTGGCTTTTTTTCCTGTACTTGTGTTTGTCTATCCCGTAGAGCAGTGTTTCTGAATGAATTAGTTGTGTCCTTCCACTGCCCATAATCAAGTAGCTACTTTTTTTTCATTTTTTTTTTTTTCAGTACTCAATGGGAGCCCATGTGGCCCAGGTGTTAACGTCTTTCCCTTGTGTGCTTGCTTTATTTTACATTTTCCTCCCCTTTAAGATGTGAATGTTGCTTTCTTTCCACCCTCAACTTCCAGTGTTGATCTCTCAACCGTCACCACTTTCTGCTTTATTTCTATTGTTTTCTTCTTTGTTCAGGGCTCTAAGGGGACATGTGTTTCATTGTATTACCATTGGCCCTGCACCCTTTTCCCTCTCACACCCACACTCCAGTGCTTAATTTGAGCCAGTGGTTCTGGTGCGGGGCAAAAGCACTTATTTTTGAGGGCAGGCACTTACTTTTCTGCAGCAAGTATTTGCTGCGAACAAAAGGCACAAATCGGAAAGATGGAGGAAGAGAAAAATAACAAGGTGTCACAAAGGGAGAAAGCAGAACGCTGCAAGATTGAGCTGAAGGGGCAGGGAGTGGGTGTAAATGAATTAAAGAGCCACGAGATGGCTTTAGGACTAAGCTGCATCAGTGCTCGGTGCTTGTGCATTTAATTGCAGCAGCCGAGTGTTTCAGAGGAGAGCTTTAGGTACCAGCAAGTTGTTTTTTTTTACAAATTAAGCACTGCCACACTTGTTCATTGCGGTCCGAACATTCCTGGTCTCTTCTTTATTTTTGTATTAGATTTATTTCATTCATTGTTTTTAGAGCCCAATGCGTGCTCATTGCCTCTAGCCACTTGGTATTTTTTTGTTAGTTTTGTGCTTTTGTGCAGTTTTTTCTTATTTAATTTACCTTTCAAAAATAGCATTTAGCCATCTTCAATCTTAAACTAAACTTAAAAACAAAAAGCCAAAATGGCCCCTGGTTTGTCATAGAAAGTGCACATTCGCCACAATGTTACAAAGCATGCACATGCACTGGCGGCCATACTTGCATTCTATTTTTAAAAAGTGGTGTCAAAATGGCTTGGCAAATATTGCCATATCTTGACATTCAATCCTGGAATGGGATTCTTCAGACAACAAGCATTCGTAGCCACTCTCTAAAGCACACGTGTCATTATGCACTGATGACCATTTTTTTAAAAGGCTTTATAATCCCTGTGCTGCCCTCTCCTAAACATAGCTCCTCTAACTCCCCACGCAAATGGACTCATGGCTCTGTTTAGGCAAACCCCTAAGCTCACCTCCACACTCACATGCAGCCCCACTCATCTCATGTCATGGGTATTCCCAGACTTTCCTTGCATTGTCTCCATTGGTGAGAACCAAAGTGTTAGAAATGGGGTTTTTGGTTGGCAGTTAGGTTGCCCTCTGTCCAAGCAAGAACCCTCACTCTAGTCAGGGTAAGTCACACACAATCCAAAATCAGCCTGTGCTCACCCTCCGGTAGCTTGGCACGAGCAGTCAGGCTTAACTTAGAAGGCAATGTGTAAAGCATTTGTGCAATAAATCATACAACACCATAGCATAACACTACAAAAATACACCACACAGTATTTAGAAAAATATATAATATTTATCTGGGTAATTGTAGGTCAAAAACGATCAAAGTTGCAGTACGAATTTGTAAAGATATCACTGAAAAGTGATATTAAGTGTCTTTGAGTCTTTAAAAAGCAATAAAGTGTCTTTCAAGCACAGAGTACCTGGTTTCTGGTGGGAAATCTCCTCAGAGGGCCACAGGAGAAGAGATGCGTGGAAAAAGGGGTGTGTGCGTCGATTTCTTCTCAGCACACACAGACTTGCGTTGTTCTTTTCCACGCGGGGAAGTCGGGCGTCGTTTTCCGGCGCGCAGACAGTCTCTTTTCGTGGATCGCGGGGATTACCAGATGTCCCGGGTCTGTGCGTGGATTCTCCTGCTTATTTTCCGGCTGCGCGTCGAAGTTTCGATCTCACGGTAGGCGTCGCGTCGATTTCTCCTTGGAAGTCGGGCGGCGTTGTCCTTGCGAGGCCGTGCGTAGAAATTTTGGTCTCACGGCAGGCGTCGCGTCGATTTCACCTAGGAAGTCGGGCGGCGTTGTCCTTGCGAGGCCGTGCGTCAAAGTTTCGCACTCACGGTAGGCGTCGCGTCGATTTCTCCTGGAAAGTCGGGCGGCTTTGTCCTTGCGAGGTTGTGCGTCGAAGTCTCGATCGTCCCGAGGGCGTCGCGTCGATCAGCGTCGGTGTGCGGCGTTTTTCTCGCCGCGAAACAAGCTGTGCGTCGAAATTTTCGGCGCACGGAGCGTCCAAGTGAAAGGAAGAAGTCTTTTTGGTCCTGAGACTTCAAGGAACAGGAGGCAAGCTCTATCCAAGCCCTTGGAGAGCACTTTCACAGCCAGACAAGAGTTCAGCAAGGCAGCAGGGCAACAGCAAGACAGCAGTCCTTTGTAGAAAGCAGACAGGTGAGTCCTTTGAGCAGCCAGGCAGTTCTTCTTGGCAGGATGTAGTTTCTGGTTCCGGTTTCTTCTCCAGCAAGTGTCTGATGAGGTAGGGCAGAGGCCCTGTTTTATACTAAGTTGTGCCTTTGAAGTGGGGGTGATTTCAAAGAGTCTCTAAGAAATGCAACAAGTTCCCTTTCAGCTCAATCCTGTCTGCCAGAGTCCCAGTAGGGGGTGTGGCAGTCCTTTGTGTGAGGGCAGGCCCTCCACCCTCCCAGCCCAGGAAGACCCATTCAAAATGCAGATGTATGCAAGTGAGGCTGAGTACCCTGTGTTTGGGGTGTGTCTGAGTGAATGCACAAGGAGCTGTCAACTAAACCTAGCCAGACGTGGATTGAAGGGCACAACAAGTTTTTAGTGCAAAGAAATGCTCACTTTCTAAAAGTGGCATTTCTAGAATAGTAATATTAAATCCGACTTCACCAATCAGCAGGATTTTATATTACCATTCTGGCCATACTAAATATGACCTTCCTGCTCCTTTCAGATCAGTAGCTGCCACTTCAACAGTGTATGAGGGCAGCCCCAATGTTAGCCTATGAAGGGAGCAGGCCTCACAGTAGTGTAAAAACGAATTTAGGAGTTTTACACTACCAGGACATATAACTACACAGGTACATGTCCTGCCTTTTACCTACACAGCACCCTGCTCTAGGGGTTACCTAGGGCACACATTAGGGATGACTTATATGTAGAAAAAGGGGAGTTCTAGGCTTGGCAAGTACTTTTAAATGCCAAGTCGAAGTGGCAGTGAAACTGCACACACAGGCCTTGCAATGGCAGGCCTGAGACAAGGTTAAAGGGCTACTGAGGTGGGTGGCACAACCAGTACTGCAGGCCCACTAGTAGCATTTAATCTACATGCCCTAGGCACATGTAGTGCACTCTACTAGGGACTTACAGGTAAATTAAATAGTCAATCATGGATAAACCAATCAATAGTACAATTTACACAGAGAGCATATGCACTTTAGCACTGGTTAGCAGTGGTAAAGTGCTCAGAGGTCAAAAGCCAACAACAACAGGTCGGAAAAAATAGGAGGAAGGAGGCAAAACGTTTGGGGATGTCCCTGTCAAAAAGCCAGGTCCAACATGACCCCCTACCAGCCTAAAGCCAGGGGAGAACAATCACTATCCTGATGTACTTCCCTGTTTGAGGCGACAGAACAAGGACCCAGGCCCACAACAGCAGGGGCATGCTCCAGTTCTTCGCCTTCCTGACTCCAATTGGATCCCTCTGTCCATACTCTCAGGGCCCACTAAGCCCATCCATGGGGAACCTTTCTCCTTTCCTGCGGATCCCATCTGTGCAGCACCTAACCTTACATTGCTCACAGATGTATCCCAGGAGCAGGATAGTACCACCAGGACCAACACAGTGGTGTTGCCCATTCTATCCCCGGGGTGTGACACTTGTCCCCTCCCCAGGGATAACTCTGTGCACCCGGACAGCAAGCCACTGTGGGTACTGACAGTTGTCAGGGATGAGAGCCAGGCCCCAGGCCTCTCAAAGCTCTCCCACCACTGTGGCTGTGGAGAGTGGGGGGCGGTAGCCCCAGGTGCTGGGCACCCTTTAACCACTCTCCCTTCCACCAGGTCAGGGATGACAGCCTGAACCTGGTCCTCCCCTCTGGGGCTCTGTACCCTCCCTCCTGGAGCGGTACCCCCAGAGTCCAACATGGTCAGGGTGCTTATAGAAGTCGCCCTGTACCATTCCTCCACCAGCACAGGGCTGTTAACCTGCAACTGGCCCTCCAACCTGGGGTCTGTACCTTCAGGTTGGACTAGGGCCCGGGGTGAGGCTTCCCTCCCCCTGCCCTCCCTTCTGGGGTCCAGCACCCTCCAACTAGGAGTGGCCTCCTCAGAAGACAATAGGGTAGGGGCACTGTTATCAGTAGCCCCTCTCTCCAGGTCCGGGGAGACACCCTGAACCTGGTCTTCCAGCCCAGGGTCTGTACCCTCAGACTGGATCACTGCCTGGCAAACCAGGACTTTCTGGGAGGCACACCTACCCCCCACCAGGTCAGAGTTTAACCTCGGCACCTGACCATTCAACTCAGAGTCGCCACCCTGAAGTTGAACAATTGCCTGGCACGCCAGGACTTCCTGGAGGGCACACTGACCCTCCACCAGGTCAGAGTTTAACCTCTGCACCTGACCATTCAACTCAGAGTCACCACCCTGAAGTTGAACAATTGCCTGGCACGCCAGGACTTCCTGGAGGGCACACTGACCCTCCACCAGGTCAGAGTTTAACCTCTGAACTGGGCCATTCAACTCAGAGTCACCACCCTGAAGTTGAACAATTGCCTGGCGCACCAGGACTTTCTGGGAGGCACACCTACCTCCCACCAGGTCAGAGTTTAACCTCTGAGCCTGGTTCCCCAACCCAGGGTCACCACCCTGAGGTTGGGCAATTGCCTGGCACGCCAGGACTTTCTGGGGGGCACACCTACCCCCCACCAGGTCAGAGTTTAACCTCTGAACCTGGTCATCCAACCCAGAGTCAACACCCTGAGGTTGGACAATTGCCTGGCACAGCAGGGCTTCTTGGGAGGCACACCTACCTCCCACCAGGTCAGAGTTTAACCTCTGAACCTGGGTATCCAACCCAGAGTCACCACCCTGAGGTTGAACAATTGCCTGGCACGCCAGGACTTTCTGGGGGGCACACCTACCCCCCACCAGGTCAGAGTTTAACCCCTGAACCTGGTTAGCCAACCCAGAGTCACCACCCTGAGGTTGAACCATTGCCTGGCAGGCCAGGACTTTCAGGGAGGCACACCTACCTCCCACCAGGTCAGAGTTTAACCTCTGAGCCTGGTTCTCCAACCCAGGGTCACCACCCTGAGGTTGAACCATTGCCTGGTATACCAGGACTTTCTGGGGGGCACACCTACCCCCCACCAGGTCAGAGTTTGACCTCTGAACCTGACCATCCAACCCAGAGTCAACACCCTGAGGTTGGACAATCGCCTGGCACAGCAGGACTTCTTGGGAGGCACACCTACCTCCCACCCGGTCAGAGTTTGCCCTCTTCACCGGGTAAGCCAACCCAGAGTCACCACCATGAAGTTGAGCCATTGCCTGGCATTCCAGGACTTTCTGGGGGGCACATCTACCCCCCACCAGGTCAAAGTTTAACCTCTGAACCCGGTTATCCAACCCAGAGTCACCACCCTGAGGTTGAATCTTTGCCTGGCATGCCAGGACTTCCTGGGGGGCACTCTCACCCCCCACAAGGGACACGCCGTCCCCAAGGGCCACACAAGAGTCTGGTTGGCGCAGGTCTCCCGACCTCTGCCCATCCGGCAGAGTCTGGGTTTCCCCCAAACCAGAAACGGTCTCACCTGGGTCATTCCTGGGGGGCTCTGCTCACAGAGCTGACCCCTGACTTTCAAGATCCTCCACTGGGGTCTGCCACCCCCTCTCAACCCTATGTCTGGACTTCTGCACCCCCTCACTAGGAGTGGTACTGCCAGACACCAGAACTGTTGGGATGCTGTCTACAGTCATCCCCCCAAGTTCTTCTGACACTGCGGGGCTTCCCTCAAAAGGTGGCCCTACGGTACAGGTTAGGCTCTGAGACCTACCTGGGACACTACAATCCTCTCCCACCTCACTTGGTCGGGAACCACCTAGACCACTCCCTTCAGGAGCACCCCCAAATGCCTCTTCAGACTCTCTGGTACTCACCCAAAAGTCTGCCTCCACTGTAAGTTCCCTGGGGTCAGAGAACTCACACTCCACCTGGTGTTGGCGTAGCTCTGGAAAATAAGGACCAGACATATGCTCTCCAGCAATTACATCACTCTGCCCTTCACATGTATTAACCACAGTACCCTTCACCCAACCACCCAGTAACTCAACCTTGGAAAAGCACTCTACTTCACCCTCCTGAGACTGGTGAGACAGTATCTGTCTGTCCCTGACACTCAACCCAAACTCTTCTGGGATGTCTCTACACTCTATATCCAGGACGTCCACCAGGGGGGAACCCTTTTCTCTGTCACTCTCTGCTAGAGTCAGTAAAGTGTCCCTCCCCCCAGTAGGAATATGACTCCCTGTGCCAGTTCCCCAATCCTTCTCAGGGACCCTGTGCATAACGGGAACTACCTCATACCCTTGAACTGCCTGGGGTGTGTCAACTCCCTTCTTCAAGTTGGGCACCACATCTCTGGGCTTGTGCCCTTCTTCAGCAGTACTAGATGCAAGATTTTTGCTGCCACCATCTGAACTGGACTCAGCCCTTCCGGCCTCCAGTTTCAGCTCTTTACAGCTCAGCTCTTGAGCTGCAATCTTTTCTTCTTCCAGGGCTAAAAGTCTTTTTGCATCAACCTCTGCAAGATACTCCTCTAATTGTTGCTCCTGTCGCCTTTGACTTCGGAGCCATTCATCTATTTCTGGGTCACTGTCCAACTCTGAGTAGCCTTCCTCCTCATCTGAGTAGTCTTCCTCCTCATCTGTGGGGTACTTAGTCATTTGGTTTCTTGCTGCTTCTCTCTCTGCCCATCTTTCCTCCCCCCAGACTATGTAGTGATGGAGCATCTCCGCTTTAGTAGATCTCCTTGCTACAGGAAGGCCCCATTGTCTGCAAAGCTTCCTTAGGTCAGCCTTAGTGAGGTGGTCAGTACGAACAAAGAATGAGTCGGTACACAATCCCATTTTGATAAGATCTTATCAGCAAAAAACAAAATCCAAAGTCCAAAATATCAATAGTATATCCAGGAGGACATCAGAGAACCAAGAGCCAGAAAAGATGAGAAATCAAGTTGACCTTCAACTGTGGGTAGGTAGTGAAATACTTAGCTACTGTATGTCACTGCACAAACACAAGTCCTATCCTCACCGCTGATCACCAATGTTAGAAATTGGGTTTTTGGTTGGCAGTTAGGTTGCCCTCTGTCCAAGCAAGAACCCTCACTCTAGTCAGGGTAAGTCACACACAATCCAAAATCAGCCTGTGCTCACCCTCCGGTAGCTTGGCACGAGCAGTCAGGCTTAACTTAGAAGGCAATGTGTAAAGCATTTGTGCAATAAATCATACAACACCATAGCATAACACTACAAAAATACACCACACAGTATTTAGAAAAATATATAATATTTATCTGGGTAATTGTAGGTCAAAAACGATCAAAGTTGCAGTACGAATTTGTAAAGATATCACTGAAAAGTGATATTAAGTGTCTTTGAGTCTTTAAAAAGCAATAAAGTGTCTTTCAAGCACAGAGTACCTGGTTTCTGGTGGGAAATCTCCTCAGAGGGCCACAGGAGAAGAGATGCGTGGAAAAAGGGGTGTGTGCGTCGATTTCTTCTCAGCACACACAGACTTGCGTCGTTCTTTTCCACGTGGGGAAGTCGGGCGTCGTTTTCCGGCGCGCAGACAGTCTCTTTTCGTGGATCGCGGGGATTACCAGATGTCCCGGGTCTGTGCGTGGATTCTCCTGCTTATTTTCCGGCTGCGCGTCGAAGTTTCGATCTCACGGTAGGCGTCGCGTCGATTTCTCCTTGGAAGTCGGGCGGCGTTGTCCTTGCGAGGCCGTGCGTCGAAATTTTGGTCTCACGGCAGGCGTCGCGTCGATTTCACCTTGGAAGTCGGGCGGCGTTGTCCTTGCGAGGCCGTGCGTCAAAGTTTCGCACTCACGGTAGGCGTCGCGTCGATTTCTCCTGGAAAGTCGGGCGGCTTTGTCCTTGCGAGGTTGTGCGTCGAAGTCACGATCGTCCCGAGGGCGTCGCGTCGATCAGCGTCGGTGTGCGGCGTTTTTCTTGCCGCGAATCAAGCTGTGCGTCGAAATTTTCGGCGCACGGAGCGTCCAAGTGAAAGGAAGAAGTCTTTTTGGTCCTGAGACTTCAAGGAACAGGAGGCAAGCTCTATCCAAGCCCTTGGAGAGCACTTTCACAGCCAGACAAGAGTTCAGCAAGGCAGCAGGGCAACAGCAAGACAGCAGTCCTTTGTAGAAAGCAGACAGGTGAGTCCTTTGAGCAGCCAGGCAGTTCTTCTTGGCAGGATGTAGTTTCTGGTTCCGGTTTCTTCTCCAGCAAGTGTCTGATGAGGTAGGGCAGAGGCCCTGTTTTATACTAAGTTGTGCCTTTGAAGTGGGGGTGATTTCAAAGAGTCTCTAAGAAATGCAACAAGTTCCCTTTCAGCTCAATCCTGTCTGCCAGAGTCCCAGTAGGGGGTGTGGCAGTCCTTTGTGTGAGGGCAGGCCCTCCACCCTCCCAGCCCAGGAAGACCCATTCAAAATGCAGATGTATGCAAGTGAGGCTGAGTACCCTGTGTTTGGGGTGTGTCTGAGAGAATGCACAAGGAGCTGTCAACTAAACCTAGCCAGACGTGGATTGAAGGGCACAACAAGTTTTTAGTGCAAAGAAATGCTCACTTTCTAAAAGTGGCATTTCTAGAATAGTAATATTAAATCCGACTTCACCAGTCAGCAGGATTTTATATTACCATTCTGGCCATACTAAATATGACCTTCCTGCTCCTTTCAGATCAGTAGCTGCCACTTCAACAGTGTATGAGGGCAGCCCCAATGTTAGCCTATGAAGGGAGCAGGCCTCACAGTAGTGTAAAAACGAATTTAGGAGTTTTACACTACCAGGACATATAACTACACAGGTACATGTCCTGCCTTTTACCTACACAGCACCCTGCTCTAGGGGTTACCTAGGGCACACATTAGGGATGACTTATATGTAGAAAAAGGGGAGTTCTAGGCTTGGCAAGTACTTTTAAATGCCAAGTCGAAGTGGCAGTGAAACTGCACACACAGGCCTTGCAATGGCAGGCCTGAGACAAGGTTAAGGGGCTACTGAGGTGGGTGGCACAACCAGTGCTGCAGGCCCACTAGTAGCATTTAATCTACATGCCCTAGGCACATGTAGTGCACTCTACTAGGGACTTACAGGTAAATTAAATAGTCAATCATGGATAAACCAATCAATAGTACAATTTACACAGAGAGCATATGCACTTTAGCACTGGTTAGCAGTGGTAAAGTGCTCAGAGGTCAAAAGCCAACAACAACAGGTCGGAAAAAATAGGAGGAAGGAGGCAAAAAGTTTGGGGATGTCCCTGTCAAAAAGCCAGGTCCAACACAAAGATTCTACTTTGCTTGCTGGGTCATTAGCAGCAAGGCTCACCAACACACCTTCAACATGGCCTTTAGGCTTATGCACATTTAGGAGGACATGGGCACTAAGTTCGACACTCTTGATTCTCCAACAACAACAGTGTCCAGGCGTGTCCTGGTGCAAAAGTGCCTTCAAGCTAGAATCAGGCTCCTAATTATATGACCCATCTCAGGCAGTTGGGAAGACGAAACTGTGTAGTCACAAAGGTTTTGACGTTCAAAATTCAGTCACCCATGCAGGGGCATGGTTTTCACTCCTCAGGGAGGAGTCTGAGATAGACCTCTTTTCAAGACGCTGTGGAGAGAGGCCTCTGGCGATTTGCAGAGTTCACATACATATTGCAAGGCATTGTTCTACAGGAAACGTTTTGCATTCACTTCAAGAAGATCTGGAAAACAAAAGGCAGAGGCAGAAATCTGTGTGGAGAAGGAGTATTGTTCTCTGAGGCCACCATCCGTCCTCCATCTGCAAATGCAATTTTCCCTCTATCAGTGTAGCCCCAGTTAGTACATTTCAGAATCGTACTTTCAATAAAAAGGGGAGGGAGAATAATTTTAATAGTTATCCTATTTAAAGTATCGGGTTCACGTATACATTCACCAACTATTCAAACAGAGGGAGGGATAAATATAACTTTGAGGCAAAAAATAATAACATCTGAGCCGAAGAGGTAATTCTACTGCAACATAAACAGTGATAGAAATGTATGGTTTTTAATTTGCGTGGAATGGTGCAAAGGATTGTGCATTCAGAGGTCAATTTCACCGGAAAAGGGCCAAAAAGTGAAACTGAACAGAGTTCTCTGTTATTATGGTATGATACAGGAATGAAAAGACAGATGCAAGGATGTTCCATGCACAGGGGTTCGTTGGTAGAGGTGTTGCGTCCTATGGGGTTCTCATGTAAAAGAAAGAAAACTTCCTTCCTTATGAAGCTTTTGTGAATGTCCCAGAGTTGACAACGCACTCGGGCCATAATTATACTTTTTGACGCAAAACTGCTGACACAGTTTTGAGTCACAAATTTTACCGCCGGCTAACGCCATATATTTGCGCTGCTCAGGCGTCAAATTTATACTTTGATGCACGGCGGCGCAAACCACAGGTGTGAGTATTTTTTTTTACTCAAATCAATGCATCACGTCGTAAAGAAAAACAACGTTAACGCTGCGAAAATGACTGTGAGCCGGTTTACGACGTCGCAAACAGGATACGCGCCTTTTATTGACGCAATAGCGTCAAAAAGCGGCGCAAACACAGCAAAATGTGCTAAGGAGATCCAAAATGGATCCCAGATGCTTGGACAGACCCCAGGAAGATGACAACAGACCAGGAACCAGCCAGGAGGACCTACAAAAGGCCCAGGAGAGGGAGAAGAAGAAAATAAAGTGTTGCTTTAGTGCAGAGGAGCAGGACATTCTGGTGAAAGAGGTGACGGAACACCAGAACCAACTTTTTGTCACCTCAAAGTTGCCAATTAGTAGGAGAGAGGCAGTATGGCAACAAATTGTTAACAAGATAAACAGTGTGGCAGAAGTACGGAGAACAGTCATTGAGTGCAAAAAACGCTGGCATGACTGCCAGTGCAGGACCAAGGAAAAGATGGCCAGGAACAGGAAGGCAGCACTGCAGATTGGAGGTGGGAGTCCAGCACCGCAGAAGGCCATGGACCACATGGAGGAGATGGTGGCTGCCATCATCCCTGAGGAGTTCGTCACAGGGATTCAAGGACAGGACAGCGCAAGACTACCAGGAGACAACACAGATGCAGGGTAAGTTGCATGGGGAATTAAAATGCACAAATGTTAACAGAAAGCAGAGGGGGACATACCTACTACACAATGCATGTAAGTCATGATATTCAGGGAGTGGCATGGGTAAAGCGGCACAGCATGGGGGCATGGGCTGTTCAGAGGAAACTTGGGGCACAGTACTACACTACACCAACAACCTTTGCATGGAGGTATGCTGCCATGCCAAGGATGTTGGAAAGGGAAAGCCAGTCCTGGAGGGTAGGGTACAGCGTAAAACTGGCCTGCTGCCACACGACAGCTGGTATTCTCCCTACATGAACTAGGGCTCAATTAAGAGTCTCAGGCCATATCTGCAAGTGGAATTTAACATTGACCACAGTTTCCACTACCACCTCTGCTCTGTGTGCAGGTCAAGTAGCTAATGGCAGTAACGTCCCCATGGATCAAACACACCCAAATTAGAGGGTTCAGGATGACAACGTTAGCAATCCCCTGTAATCAATAAAAATGTTCTAATCCTGTTAAATGTGAATGTCCATAGTTGCTACAAACATCAGCCATTGTCATAACAATATGAGGTACACAGCACTAATGTCATACCCATGCTGCATGTGTCAGGTGCCTGGGTCACAATAGCTCCAATGACACCATGCACCTTCCCAAATGTCATACTGCTCAGACAACATCGTTGATGGGGAGGACATATGTAACCGGCTAGTGAAATTCACCCTCACAGTCAGAAGAGGAAATGGAACACCGCTAGGACCATCAGTGCAATCCAATATAGCACACATTCCCCAACATCAACATTACACACTACCAATGCTGACATCTGTAGTGTGCCATGCCAATGCTATACATAGTATATGCTAGGTCTCAGCAACATATAGCTGGATGTGAAATATCTGAGACTGGCTCAGTTCCAGATTGTTAAGTGTGGTGCAAGTGCCATCAGAACAACCACAGCCAGTGCAAGGCCTCACTATGAGAATGTAAGTAGACGGAGGGTTGAGTAGGACAAGAAGGTGGCAATATACAATTTGTCCAGAACCAACCCCTCGAGGATGTGATGCTGACAAGTCCCCAAACTGACCACACTACATGTGACATGGAGGTGGGGCATAGGCCTGGGAGAATGCTAATATCATAGACAGGAACAATGAACAGGAACCAAGATCACAATGTGCAACAAATAGGAAGGCAGGCATGTTACATTACAAATCCAACAACACAGACACACTAATTGTATAATATCTCATTGCAGAAGTAGATGGCTCTCCTGGGGATATGCCTGTCCTGGACTTCCCTGATGACATGCATGATGAGCTGACAAACATCAGCCAGCAGACCCTCCAAGATGTCCTTGGAACACTCCAGACCCCACCTTCAGTTGCAAGGAGGATCACAGATACAGCAGCCATCACAGAGGACCCACCCACCAGCCCAATTGTACGACCTGCCAGCTCCAACCCAGCTGAGGACTCTGACGACAATGGCACCAGCTTTGAGAGAACTGTAGTTGGAGTACAGCGGGAGCTGGCCAAGGAGGTGCGGGAGGGGATGGAAAATATGGCAGCCAGCCTAGAGGGTGTGTGTTTGTGCATGATGTCAACTACAGAACAGGTAGCAGCCATGCAAGGGCGAACATCAATCTTGCAAGAACTTGAAAAAACTGTGAAGGAAATCAGCACAGCTGTAAGGGAGTTGACACAACACCTCCAACAACAAACTTTTCAATGAGTGCACAAATGTAATATTGACCCCCTCAGGGCCGACCTGGCTGCCTACTACAGTGATGTGGCTGCTATTCTTAAGAACCAGCAGCTCCTCCTTGCTGCAGTACTGCCCTTAATAGCCCCACAGTTGGCAGCTACCCGGATATCTGACTCACGTCTTCAAACACCGAGGTGTGTGTTGCCCCTTCACAACCACCACCACCAAGGGCAGAGGAGACAACACACACATCAGAAGAAGAAGACGTGGAACAGATCACCTTCACCCGTAAGAGTACCCGGTAGCACTAGTCCCTGCCACATGGCCACTTATAACCAAGGTCCTGTGCTTTGTAACATGCCATTCTTGCAACAACTGCTCTCAAGCACTGTTCTCCAGCCCACTGTTTGTCCTGTCACTCTGCCCTGTGATTGTCTCTCACTAACTCATTGGCAAATCATGTCCCTCTGCACTGTCTGACACTTCACCCCAGCATGTCCAATGACATGTCCTTTTGCACTTGTGTAGGATCACAATGGAAGGTGTCACACTAATGGACTCACAATCATGGACAATGTAAATATAGCACTACAGCACTTTATAATAAATAGCACTTACACAACCACTTTGTCTCTGTGTAATGTGACACATCAACCGTGAGGGAGATCAGTGATGTTTGCCTCATGTCAATGATTATAGAATGTCAAAACAACTGCCCTGAAAGAATGTGGGCTGATAACTATGCACTGCGGTCTGGATTGTACCATCATCTGCCCTTCCCGAGAGTTAATTCTGAGGTAAACAGAAACTATACAGTATAATGATGTGTTGGACAGAATAAGTCTTTCTCAAGGGATTTCTAAGCCAAAACTTATTGTCTTCAATTTTTTCTTCAAGACAATCTTTACATATGTGACATTTGACCAAAAACTTTCCTCACACACACCATACAGCAGGAATGGCTATGTATGAGTGTACGTACAAATAAGTAACCTGGCGGAACAATGTAACAAATGATAGGTGTGAGTTATGTATACCATACTACATGAGATCATACCACCACTCACCTTATAAGGCTTCACTTGAACATCAGGCTGCAGGCAGACGTAACACAGTGTCCTCAATACCAAATCTGGTCCCAAAGTATATGAGATTGAAAACATACATCAAAAATTAACAACACATTGGGATCCATAGTAACCTTGAGTGGTGGGTGCAATGGATGGCCGAATATTAGCAAAGTAGCTCTGGTGTAGCTGCCAATATCACAGCTCAATTGGAAATTGGTTGCAGGATGAGACACAAATGCAAATACTAAAGAAACACTGTTTAGCCATGGCAAGGCCCTGATACCCAAGCATTTGACACATACTGTAAAGGAGTACCTAAATATTTATTTAACAGTAAAAAAGGAAGATAAAACCTGGTGAAACACCTTAACTAACCTAACCTATCCTAACTACACATTACCCACAACAGGCCCTAACTAACCTAAGCTAAACTTACTTATCACATTTAACTAAACACTCTAAACATCAATCCCCCCCACCTTATAAGACGGGACACATGGAGGACAACATAAACTAACCTAAACACATACTATCTTATACTAAACAAATATATATTTTTTTGAATTTTTATACATATATTTTTTATTTTATTTTTAAAACCCCAAAACCCCAACATCATCCAACACATATAATAAAAAACAATTTAAATTATCATACCCACTTATCCCACTACTACTAACTAAACTAACAGCCTATTGTAACCTAACACTGAGCCCCCTAAACCCACCAATTAAAAGAACCAGGAAAGAGGAGGGAGGGGAGGGATTCAAGTCAGAGGGTATAATTTTCACAAGTTCGCCCTCCGCAGGGTCTTCTTGATGGCACGCACCCTCTTATTAATTTGTGCCACCTCCTGCTGCAGACTGTTCATTCTCCTCAACATACGTTGCATGTCACGTTGCATCCTTTGGAAATCTGCAGGGTCAATGACTGCAGCAGTGGTGGTCTGGGTGCCAGTTGTAGATGTTTGTCCGGTTGTTGGTGCCATGCTTGTAGGGGGAGATGCAGGTGGTGATGTCATAGGTCCGGGAGCTGTGGAGGTCTATGGTCCTGCAGTGGTGCCTGATATGCTTGGTGCCACCTGGGTGGTAGTGGTGGTACTTATGGTGGCGGCTGTTGTGGACACCGAAGGGCCCCCTTGGGCAAATGCCCTCCACACTCCTGAGGCTCTTTCATGGCGATAACGCCGTACCATGTGGCGGATCCCAGACTCCACATCCAGAATGTGGTGGTAACGCATCACCCGGTGCTGAAATTCCCGAATCTGGATGGCATTCATATTGGCTGCTGTCAAAAAAGATAAAGCCATTATTAGGTACTTCATTGTGTGATATAGCTACTGAAGAAAATCAGACAATACATCTAATGTAGCTGAAACAGGCCATATCACCATACAGATCACAGATTCGCCCTGAGGTAGTACATGCCAACGCAGCCTACACATGTCCTATCTAATAGCACAGCAATGCTCTAAAAGATGTATAATAACTTAAATGACCTATGCATCATTGTTCAGCCATTTGTCACGTAAAAATGCTGCAAGTCCTCCACATGTGACATGCCAACTAATGACTATCTTCTGGATGACAATCAAGGGCCACAAGATCTGTGATTTGTAAATGGAATTGCCAGGATGGAACGCAGTTGCCAATCATGGGTGGGTATCCTAATTTTGGACAAGTGATTTACAGATTTACATACCTGTGTACTAAACTTGGATCATCACACCGAAGTACACATTTCATAACCCTAAGCATGTGCTTCGGGGTGGCGGGGGGGGTGAAGAAGCAACAAATACTTTCAACATCTAGGACACCCAGGAAGCTATTCACATGGCCATGCCTACAGGGCTGCACTACAATCCCAAAATATGACTATACGCTAATGATTGTCCAACTCAAAGATGGAAAAAAAGTGATACTCCACTCAAGTAACATATCCGATCATTTACCAGCACATCATACCTTCCTATGTGTCCAACACACAGGAGTCAATCACACAACAGCTGCAAACACAACACAGAACGGAAATATCAACACTTAATGGATATGTCTCAGTCCACAAATCGAGCCACCTCTCCAATTGTGAAGGGGGCCGGTCCACCTGTAAAGCATGGAAGGGAGAAATGTGCTTAATGTCTGTGCACTGTACACCACTTCCAAATAAAATTACTGTGTGTAACATCAAATCTGAAAGTCCAGCCTCTCAGGCATGATGATACTGCAACAAACATACCACTGCAAACATGTACAGACCATGTCACTCCAGTGAGTGATAAACACATATCGGCACACATGCAGTGGCCCTAACTATCATGTGGTGACAAACATGTTCCATCAATTGTTTGCAGACTCGTTTATGGAGTGTACTCCTCTCATCATTTGTAGTAATGAGAGACATGCAAAGCCACTTTCCTGGAGCACTGCAATAACAGTGACTCAGGTATTGTGACTTGTGCATCAAGGGACAATCATTTGCTGTGTGACGCACCTGTGGGTTGATTTAAGGTCATGATTTATCATGCTTTCTATGGTCCCTTACATGTAGGGCCTGTGTGTGTCTAGGTTACATATGCTACATTAACAGTGTACCCTGAGCCACATATGCCCCCATGACACCATAATGGCAGGGATCCTGTGTATTAATTGGTGACAATTTGAGGCTAGCCATGGATTGACCAGTTTTAATATTTGGATACAACAAGGAGATATATGTTGACAGTGTATATTATAGTCATCCATGACAGACTGCATGGGCACAGGTGTAGTCATTGCACCTGAAATGTCTCACTCATTTCCCTCTGTACCCATAATGGGTTTTGGAAATCACAGTGAGCCACATTCATCATCTTACATTTGCCAAGTTGGTTGATCAGCGGATATACAGCAAACTGACACTGTGATATTATTAACACATGGTTTAGCAAATGTACCACTGTGTCAATCATGATGATGTAGGTTTCAATTGGCCAAGATGGCGGCCTGAGCAGACGCTTGAAAGAGAAGCTCCGCTCTCGGCCCACCAATATTCTAAAATGATCCTGACACCAGCGCCAGTCTAATACCAAAATCACAAGCGGGGTCCCCCCAGAACCCCCACATGGGGATGTGCAGCCCTGGAACGATCCCGAGGGGCCCTGACTGAAGATGATATCTAAAGGCGCAACCCAGCCCTGCATATAGGACATTGCGCGGCCTCACTCAAGGTCCTAGTTAAGGGGCTGGGCCGCCCCGTGTGAGAATAGGATCGGCTCGCGGCTGTTGTGACCTGTGGGGTCCGGCGCTGGATGCAAGGTGAGCGTGGCAGCGGCTGCCGGGGCTGGCAACGGCGGGTCTCGGTGACCGCGGCGAAGTAGGTGAGACCGCTGGAGTCAGAAGGGATCCAAGCGGTTGCGCAGAAGCGGCCCAGAGGGTCGCCGGGGAAATTGGCTAAGCGCCCGCGAAAACGGGTGCTGGCACCGGACGCACCAACACGGGCCGACGCAGACCGCGGCGGCCGGATTGGAAGTACATAGAAGGCCCGGCGGGCTCGCGGGGCGACCTCTACTGGGTGGCCACGGCCCACCTGGGACTGCGGCCGTTGCCGCTGCAGGATCCGAGGCGTGGAAGTGGGCGACGAGTGGCGCGGGGCAGACTCGGAACCCCGACATCTGCGGTGACGCAGAATACCCGGCCACAGGAGCATCCTGGACCGAGTAAAATGCCAAAGAGGGCATGAACGCGACGGCACAATAAGCACAGCGCTTCCCCCGGCAGCTGGACCGTAGAGGGATCAGGCACAAACAACCGACCTAAACACTAACGCGGCAACACTGAGGGCTGGAGCAGCTGATCCGGCACAGCATTCGGTATTAAACCAAAAGAAGGGAGGAGGAACAAACATTATATCTGCTGACATCAAAAACATGTAGCACGGCGGTCCAACCACAACCGACTGTCCACAATTAGCTTGTCTTCAATCTAACACGACCAAAGCCTGCACAAACGCCCCAACTGCAGTAAAATATAGCCCAATACCCCCTCTCCCAAAAATAAATAAATAAATAAATAGAAAAAAAATAAGCCATCAGAGGGAAGTGAATACAACCATACTGGCCCTAGCAGAAACAAGCAACAAACAGGAGCCGCGCACGATCCAGCTGCTTATATCAGCTAGAATAATGGTTAAACCAAAACTGCCCAAACCTGGGCCCCAACTGGACCGCAGCACCCCACCAGATTTACAAATCACAACAATATCACAAGTGAACGAGACTCTGCGCACACACTCGATGCAATTCGAAAAACTCCTGCAAGCAGTTCTGGACACTAAGACATCCCTCGAAAGTAAAATTGACTCTGCAATATCAGAAATCACCATACTGCGTGCGGATCACCGCGAATTAAGAGATAGGGTCACTGTCAAAGAAACAACATTAGAAAACGTCCAACTGGAAGTAAACAACATGAAAAATAAAATACAACAACTGGAAGCGGAAATCACGCAGCTGCAGCGAAGAACCGAAGATGCCGAGGGCCGCTCCAGACGAAATAACATCAGATTCCTGGGTATTCCAGACAGAGCAAAATCATCCAAGGCTAAAGTATTCCTAGAGAACTGGCTTAAAGACATAATGGAAATACAGGACCCCGCAAAAGTGCCAATCATAGAAAGAGCGCACAGAATCCCAGGTAGACCTCCTCGACCGGGAGCCCCACCTCCCCCGCTGATAGCGAGATTCCTAAACTGCAGGGATAGGGACATAGTCTTACAGCACTTCAGAACCACAGGTACGGCCAGCATGGAGAATTGCATTGTCACAGCATACCCGGACTACACGACGGAAGTGCAAAACATGAGGGCATCTTTCTATAAAATCAAGCAAGTCTTACGCAAGAACAAAATTACTTACTCACTCATGTTCCCAGCTCGCCTGCGGATAGTCGCCGATGAAAAAACACTCATATTCTCAACTCCGGAGGACGCCTGGACGTGGGCTCACGCGAAAGACTTGGTGGAACCAACTAAAGAAGACAAGACGAAGGAGGACTGGATAACACCATACCCCCGACGTGGGAAAAAAAAGAAAAACACACCGGCGCGCCCATCCAAAACACAAATGGCAGATGATCAGGCGCAAGCCTTAAAAGTGATCAGCACGCTAGCGCGCTCGCAGCTGAGCTCCAACAACGCAGCGGATTTTAATGACAGCAGCTCACAACACAGCGGCACCAGCCCCTTCCTCTCCCCGCTGATGGAAGGCCCGAGTCTCACCCCGCGCACGGCCGACAAAATATGAGGACCTCTAGATAGCGCCCCCACAGCAGTGATATTTAACAACAGCTGCTCCAAAACAACAGGGGGCACCGAGCATGCGAAAGGCCGATTTAATACAACACTGGAGACGAGACGACCCACTGCGAATGCACGAAACCGCGGGAACAATTGAACCAAACTATACAGAAATCTACAGACTGGCACTGGAAACAAGCAATATAGATGTGGGCCACGGGCGAGAATGCAGCCCCTACCAACCCACGCCCCCCACTACCTGAACGGTACCTGAATGGAACAATGCCACATCGGACACAATTTAGGCACCGGTTGTGCCATAGCAGTTAAATTTGGGCCTTGCCCTATATATCCTTTTTATTACTCTATGTTGCTTCCCTCTCTTTACCCCTTCCTCACAGGGGCTCACACCACTTTCCTGGGGCTATTAATATTCTACACACTCGGGATGGTATTCGAGTGGGAGACTAGCGCGCCACGCCGGACCTACACCGCGGGATGTGCGGAGTCGACCCTGCTCCTAAAGCAGGCTCAACGAGCGAAAGATGCCATAACGTAAAATGACACACAGGGACACAACATATAACATAATAACATGGAATGTAAAAGGCATCGCTGGCGCAACCAAACGTAATAAGGTACGAGCACTATTAAAACGCCATCACATACACATTGCTATATTACAGGAAACACACATTACACCGGAAGACACCAAAGCAATGGAAAGGAGTTGGACAGGACAGCTATATGTGGCATGGACATCATCTTTCGCGAGGGGGGTCTTAATCTGGATAGCTCCGGGGGTCCCCTACACCACAAAGCATAATATAACAGATAAGGAAGGCAGATATATCCAACTGGTTGGATCGCTGGATGGGGAACCACTAACGATTACTGGGCTATACACCCCCAATGTCAAACAGGGCGAATTCTTGCAATCCACCATCACGCACTTGTCAAACACATTAAATCTACCTAGCATCTGGGGCGGGACATGAACTGCGTCCCACAAATAGACATGGATAGATCACACCCCCCATTAGTGGCCGCCCCAGTAAGGAAAAACTCACAAACACTCTAATCCTGGATGTCGGAGCGCCGCCTGATAGATGTGTGGAGACACCTTCACCCACTGGCCAGAGAATATTCCTATCACTCACCTGTACACCTCCTACACACTCGCATAGACCTAATACTTAGTTCACAAGACTTGATACACAAATTCGCCAATGCAGAATACTCCGCCAGAGTAATCTCAGATCATAGGCCACTGATAGCACACATTAAATGGGGTAGACCGCGGACACGAATCTCGACATGGCGCCTCCAACCAAGATTATTACAGGATCCCCCCTTCAGAAAAGAAATAGCCACTCAAATCACCACATACTTTGCACTCAATAGTGGATCTACGAAATCCAGAGCAAACGAATGGGACACACATAAGGTGGTAGTAAGGGGCATATGCATGACAATGTCCAAGGGTGTACGACAAACACTGACAAACGAAATCCGAGAGCTCGAACAAAACGTGAGATCCACAGAATGAAGCAGATCACCGCCTGAGGCAATATGACTACAGATATCACATGGTCCGCGTGCACTCAGAAGGCGACAGGCCGGGCAGGCTCCTGGCGTGGCTGAAGAGCGAGCGTCATAATGCTCCCATCGGCTCCATCCGCCTAAGCACGGGGGAAATCATAAACAGCCAAGCCGAAATAAACGACACTTTCAAAGAATATTACAGTACACTATATAGGGCGCACCCCCCTCCCTCACAGAAAAAGTTGCACACGTTCCTCAGTGGATTACAAATAAATCACCTCACACCAACACAGGCAGAAGAATTAGACAAACCAATAGACATTGCGGAAGTGCAACAGGCGCTAAGTCAGTTGGCACATGGCAAGGCACCGGGCAGCGGCAGTCTCCCCTTAGAATATTATGACACCTTCCAGATGCAAACATTGGCTCCATATTTAGAAATGTTGGCCGAAGCTTCAGCACAGGGCCAGCTAACTGAATCCCAACGCGAGGCGGTAATAGTAGTGTTGCCCAAAGCAGGCCGCGACCCAATGGATGTTCGATCATACCAGCCGTTATCACTATTAAACACAGATTGCAAACTGCTTGGCAAAATATTAGCAAACCGCCTGCTCCCCATGATGCCAGAATTGGTACATCATGACCAGTCTGGATTCATACCCGGCCGTAACACATTTGTCAATATACGGAACCTAATACGATTAATGGCAAGCACCCCAGAGAACGAGTATGGAAGGGTGGCGGTGTCACTGGACATCGAAAAGGCATTTGATACACTGGGCTGGCCTTTCCTGCTAGAAACACTTAGGCCCTCATTATGACCCTGGCGGTGTTGCACCGCCAGGGCCAACGGGGGCGGGAGCACCGCCGACAGGCCGGCGGTGCTCCCTTGGGCATTCTGACCGCGGCGCTTTGGCCGCGGTCAGAAATGGAAAACCGGCGGTCTCCCGCCGGTTTTCCGTTGCCCATTTCAATCCCCCATGGCGGCGCAGCTCGCTGCGCCGCCATGGGGGATTCTGACACCCCCTACCGCCATCCTGTTCCTGGCGGTTCGCCCGCCAGGAACAGGATGGCGGTAGGGGGTGTCGCGGGGCCCCTGGGGGCCCCTGCAGTGCCCATGCCAATGGCATGGGCACTGCAGGGGCCCCCGTAAGAGGGCCCGCTAGTATTTCACTGTCTGCATAGCAGACAGTGAAATACGCGACGGGTGCAACAGCACCCGTCGCACCTTCCCACTCCGCCGGCTCGATTACGAGCCGGCATCCTCGTGGGAAGGGAGTTTTTCCCTGGGCTGGCGGGCGGTCTTTTGGCGACCGCCCGCCAGCCCAGGGAAAAACTTAGAATACCCTCCGCGGTCTTTCGACCGCGGAGCGGTATTTCGGAGGGGGAAGTCTGGCGGGCGGCCTCCGCCGCCCGCCAGACTTAGAATGACCCCCTTAGTCTAATGGGTTTTGGTAAGACATACACGAATTGGATCAGAACTTTATACTCCGAACCGACAGCTAGAGTCAAAACAGGAGAAACCATATCGGGGAAGTTCAAATAGAAAGGGGAACTAGACAGGGTTGCCCATTATCCCCACTGCTGTTCGCTTTAGCCATCGAGCCCTTGGCCACCCGATTACGAATACACGCATCTGCTTGGGGCATTCAAGATGGTCACAAGCATCATATAGTCTCACTGTACGCGGTCAATGCATTAATATTCCTACGCGACTATGCAACCTCCCTTCCTGGTATACTTGAATTGCTGGATCAATTTGGCACCATATCTGGCTTAAAGGTGAATTGGTCGAAATCCTGCGTATTCCCAATGCGTGTGATCCCAGAGCCATACCGTATGGACCACTCTTTGAGTGAGTTGAAATGGTGTTACACCACATTTAAGTATCTGGGGATAAACATCTACCATGACCCCCAAGAACTCAAAGAGGGCAACTTAGGACGTGCGATCAGAGCTCTCCGAGGCTCCCTACCCTTCTGGTGCTCGCTCCCTCTCTCCCCAATGGGCAGAGTGGCAATAGCAAAGATGATTGTCCTGCCGCGTCTGCTATACTTCTTCTCCGCGCTACCATTAACATTACCAGCCTCTATCTTTAAAACCCTGAACAATATACTGACGGACTTAATTTGGGGCAATGGCCGCTGCAGAGTGGCTCTAACCAAAATATGCCACCCACTTGCACAGGGAGGGATGGGTGTGCCGCGTCTAGAACTATACTATGCGTCCGCCCAACTACAGTGGGTGCTTAAATGGCTACGCGACCCTGCCAACATAGAAGCACAAACCATACACAGCGAACTGGGACACACTAATATAATACGTCACCTAATGGATAGAGATGAATCACGACGAACGCAAAATACACTACTTCACAACGCACGACGGTTATGGCACCGTTTTGCGCTGGGTAGCGACAAGAAACCACAATACACCCCCAATATACCACTACTAGATATACCTAAAGTTGAAGAGATAGCCACAAAACTAGACCTATCAGCTTGGCTGGAGAAAGGCATACAAAAAGTGGGTGACATGTTCAGTGAGGGCCACATAATAACTTACGAAGCATTGGCGAACGCCCACAGCCTGGGACGCGGTGATTTTATCACGTTTGGCGCACTACGACAATTAATACGCGTCACATGGGACTGCGGTAATAACGAGCCTACAGTGGCCCCAATCTCACACGAACTACTAAACGGCACACAAGACCTAATGAATATTTCGAGTACGTACAGAATTTTGACCACACAGTTCACTCAAGACCAAGAACAAGCTAAAAACAGGTGGGACCAAACACTAGTCACCACTCTCTCACAACAGGCGTGGAATCAGACTTTAACATTGACACAGACCGTGTCACGCAACCCCAGGCTCCCATACACACAGTTTAACTATTTACATCAGACATATCTATCTCCACATCGACTAGCATGCATGTTCCCCCAAACATCTCAGAAATGCACCAGATGCGGAACCGTTGACGCCTCCTTCTTTCACATGACATGGGAATGTCCTCCGGTCTTAAATGCTTGGAGCGACATAATATCCCAAATAACCGAATGGTTAGACACCCCATTATCCCTCAACCCGGAACTCTGCCTGCTGGGAATAAGAGACAGACCCAAAGGCAGAAAGCAAACACATAAATGCATAGATCTAGCGCTAGTCTTGTATAGGCGACTAATAGCTATGCACTGGAAGGCGCCCAATGTACCGGGGATACAACAATGGCGCGCGGAGCTCTTGCGTTGGGTAAAAGCAGAAGCATATACACTGCAATCGATGCTGGACAGAGGGATCAAAGTTAAGGGCGTAGAAACCTGGAACTCCTTTGTAACAACTCTGGAAAGCAAAGACGACAAGCTCCCCCCCTGAGAACAAATTTAATGAATAAGTAAATAAGTATAAAAACAGATAGCAGCGTATACCCAACACAAACCATGAAACATAACCCACACACTCGCCAACTAACAGCAACCAACAGAATACCGCCGAAACCATCTGAGCCGACCCATTCGGCTCCCCATACTCGCCCCCCTCTCCTATTTCCCTCTTTACTCGACTTAATATCTCTCTCTCAGCTCCTATCTTGTTCTTTCATCCTAACTATCTCCAAGAATATCAGCAGAACGCACCAAAATTCCCATAATGTTAAGTTAGCAGTTTACAACTGCGAGATTCTAGCTCTGGTGCAAAATATAATTGAGTCACTTTAAACGTTTTCACAAGATAACCTTTTTTTTTTTTTTTTTTTTCTTTCCTCTAACTCTCTCACTCTTGTGTGTAATGTTAAATAAATATAAATAAAAAGATGTTAAAAAAAAAATGTAGGTTTCAATTTGTATGTTCCTTCGGAATGGGAGCAGTCACAGGAATGCTGGTCTTCTGATCTTAGCATACACCGATGTCTGTGATAGCCTCCATACTGGGAAGTTAGTTATTAAACATATGCTGCACTAGATCAGCATGGGTGTGCCAAACTAAACTGGCAAAGTATTACTGAACTTTATATGTATGATGGAATTGGTCAGGGGTCCCTTGCACCACATAATGCACGTAATACATTGTGATCATCCATTCCTCAATGTCAGGTATTCCATGATGATCCCATAACTTATGAGAAGTTCATGGCTATAGAATAACACAGATGGCAAATGCATTAGCGCTGTTCCAACTATTGTACCCAAGACCAATGTAAAACACACAGGTACAATGAACAGAGGGCCATGGATAGTTGTTACCCCTCAATTTGTATCATTTGCTTCATTTTATGTGCCACAGCTATGGAAAGTAGCACCAAACATTTCGATATGAACCCGTGTGCATTACTTTTGGCATCCATCCCTAATTTAATTGCAGCACAACCAAGTCAGACTATCAGCCTAAGATGTTACCTGAGGTTAGAAATAACTTGGTACATATGTGTCAGAATCCAGTTCAGACATGTATCAGAAATAATTGGGGGACACATTAATTCTTGAAAATATCTGAATTAAAAAGATGTCTTTCCTTGTACACTCACAGACCATGCCTAAAACATATGTTAGAGCCACATTTGCATCATCTATTGATGTGAAGGAAGCACTAATTTACAGGCTCCAGTTGTGTTTTGTAACTCAGTGCAGCTGTTGCGTCAACAAATGACTGTAATGTGTAGCAATTATTGTATAACACACGGCCACTATATGTTTAACTTGCATTCCACATGTCCAAAAACATTGCCTGCAGCATATGAACAAATCTGCTACTTTCCCTACAGAGCATTTAAATGTGCACATTACTCTGAATTGTACTCACCAATAGGGCCACCAATCACAATCCCCAGGTGGTCCAGCAGGTCTTGTTCCCTGGCAACAGGGTCAGCCCAACAGTGCTTTAGCTGGTGGTCGTTGCGCGGTGTGTTGTATATGCATTGCAGATCGTACAGGACCTTTGCCCACCGGAGCCTCCTTGCCTCTGTGTGATACCCCTCTATCACCCGGCCACCTGCTTCTATCATCAATGGGAGGAAGTGGCACATCAGCCAAATGAATCCCCCCAGATCTTCCTCGCCCATTCTACCGATACATGGCCTACCCAACATGCTTGAAATAATAAAGGAATTAAGGGGTACAGAGGATAATGAAGGGAAAGGAGGATAGGCAAATGAAAAGTAATTAACACTTAAACAGCCCAACTATCCCCAAACTAACACTACCCACCACAGACTCCCAACAGTACAAAGAAAAAATTAGACACCAGAAATGACAAAAATACACTTACATAGGATACCACAGACACTTAGAAAACACAAAAAGACAATATAAAGAGCACACAGGAGACAAATTCACAATATTCACACAGAGACAAGTCCAAACACAGCCACAGTCAAGAAAAATCACAGACTGCAAAGTGAAAGTGAAAGTACACCCATTGTACCAATTCTGTAAACAGGATATCCTATTACATCACTTCCTGCCTCAAATGCGGTTTGTTTTTATTATGATGCTTCAAAATATTATAACGCTTACAGTCTGTGCGTCATTTTTTTACCCACATGCTTAGAAATTACCCCACATCCATATTTTCAAATATTTTTCATAGTTAACCAATGTCATGGGGTACAGTGTGGGAATTACCGCTCAGGGCCAATGGATGTATCATGGCAGTGAGCGTCATTTTTCTACGCATATGCAGCATTTTTTGATGAATGTGTGTCTTTTTTTACACATATGCGTCAAAATTTATGTCTTTTACTGGGTTTGGGTAATTTCTCAAATTTTATAGTACATGACAGCTGTAACTATACAGAGATAGGCTGTTTGCACCTACATTGTGCATTCCAGTGTATGGGCACATGTGGCAGATCACACTACTGCGGACCATGATCCTCTAGTTGTTGTACTGGATTTGCACTCTTCTTTTGGAATATAAATTGGTATTACCCAGTTTGAGCAGGTTGTGCGTCAATAGAGGATAGCAAGGCTACGCAACTCAATACAGTAACTCATTCCCTGTGTGTCAATGTGTGTGAATTGGCTCTTACAATTTTAGTTATTCCACTGTGTGAACATCATAAGACGTGTTTTCATAAATGTGCTGGTATGCATGTGTTGTCAATGGGGACAACCATCAGATGCTATTCAGTGTGGAAATGAGTAAGGAAATGTGTTTGTCATACACGTGGTAACAAAAGCTGTGTGAACTTCCCAGATTTTTGGGACATAAGCATTTCCCATGACAAACCATGCACAGGATAGATAGAGGACGGTTGATCATGGCAATGTTTCAAGACTAAGCCATCACATGTCCTGGAATGTTGGGTACCACTTCCTGGTCACTTGTTTCGATACTACCCATGAGTCAGGCATTTGAAAATGCTATGTGGGTACGGTGTTTGTGACACCGAGTCCCAAAACCAATCCACAAATATAATGTCACTCCAACGCTTCAGTCGTATAAATGACCTATGTTTCTCCTGTGGCATTGGAGGTCCACCAGACCAAGCAGCATGTGTTCACATATTTCCAGTGGTTAATTGCACAAAGGTGTCCAGTTAAGTGCGTGGGCTCATGAGTAGCCTGTGTCATTATTGGGGTCCATGTAGTCACAGTTACGTGCAGGTCTAGTCATGAGTCTGTTGAGCCATTCCCTGCATTAACAAAGTATCCTTCACAGCTGAATTGAACGAAAGCCGAAGAGGAATGCAGAACACACATGGGGATAGTCCAGCTATGGCACTGCAGAAGTTTTATGAGACTGACAACAGGGCAACCTTGGTGTGCTCACAAAGTTAATGGTTCAGAAATTTTAAACCGGCAGGTTTCATCACAACATTTGTACACAGGGTGGCCTCTAAAATTCCCACTGCAGCCGGGAGCATCAGTGCCTCTGTGCTGATTAATCTCACAGCTATTCACCACGTAAACCTCATCAATATGTTGGGGCCGATGTGAATCAGTGTGTGGACCGTCAGGGTACAAACATGTGATGACATTTTATGCACATTATCTGACGTTGTTTGTTTTGCTAGAGGCATCATACCCAATCCATGCATACAGCCATGGTACACTGTCACTTTTTGTCACTCATACAGACATGAAACCCAGACAAGGGATGGGACGTGATTAGGCTATTTGAAGACAAGTTCCACCCCATGATACAAAAAGTAAACTGATTACGCTATACAATGTGTTGGACCTGGCTTTTTGACAGGGACATCCCCAAACTTTTTGCCTCCTTCCTCCTATTTTTTCTGACCTGTTGTTGTTGGCTTTTGACCTCTGGGCACTTTACCACTGCTAACCAGTGCTAAAGTGCATATGCTCTCTGGGTAAATTGTACTACTGATTGGTTTATCCATGATTGACTATTTAATTTACTTGTAAGTCCCTGGTAGAGTGCACCACATGTGCCTAGGGCAGGTAGATTAAATGCTACTAGTGGGCCTGCAGCACTGGTTGTGCCACCCACCTCAGAAGCCCCTTAACCCTGTCTCAGGCCTGCCATTGCAAGGCCTGTGTGTGCAGTTTCACTGCCACTTCGACTTGGCATTTAAAAGTACTTGCCAAGCCTAGAACTCCCCTTTTACTACATATAAGTCATCCCTAATGTGTGCCCTAGGTAACCCCTAGAGCAGGGTGCGGTGTAGGTAAAAGGCAGGACATGTACCTGTGTATTTATATGTCCCGGTAGTGTGAAACTCCTAAATTCGTTTTTACACTACTGTGAGGCCTGCTCCTTTCATAGGCTAACATTGGGGCTGCCCTCATACACTGTTGAAGTGGCAGCTGCTGATCTGAAAGGAGCAGGAAGGTCATATTTAGTATGGCCAGAATGGTAATACAAAATCCTGCTGACTGGTGAAGTCGGATTTAATATTACTATTCTAGAAATGCCACTTTTAGAAAGTGAGCATTTCTTTGCACTAAAATCTTGTTGTGCCTTTCAATCCACGTCTGGCTAGGTTTAGTTGACACCTCCTTGTGCATTCACTCAGACACACCCCAAACACAGGGTACTCAGCCTCACTTGCATACATCTGCATTTTGAATGGGTCTTCCTGGGCTGGGAGGGTGGAGGGCCTGCCATCACACAAAGGACTGCCACACCCCCTACTGGGACTCTGGCAGACAGGATTGAGCTGAAAGGGAACTTGGTGCATTTCTTAGAGACTCTTTGAAGTCACCCCCACTTCAAAGGCACAACTTAGTATAAAACAGGACCTCTGCCCTACCTCATCAGACACTTGCTGGAGAAGAAACCTGAACCAGAAACTACATCCTGCCAAGAAGAACTGCCTGGCTGCTCAAAGGACTCACCTGTCTGCTTTTCTACAAAGGACTGCTGCCTTGCTGTTGGCCTGCTGCCTTGCTGAACTCTTGCCTGGCTGTAAAAGTGCTCTCCAAGGGCTTGGATAGAGCTTGCCTCCTGTTCCCTGAAGTCTCAGGACCAAAAAGACTTCACTCTTCCTCTTGGACGCTCCGTGCGCCGAACTTTTCGACGCACAGCTTGTTCCGCGGCAAGAAAAACGCCGCACACCGACGCTGATCAACGCGACGCCTTCGGGACGACCGAAACTTTGACGCATGGCCTCGCAAGGACAACGCCGCCCGACTCCGCAGGAGAAATCGACGCGACGCCTGCCGTGAGATCGAAACTTCGACGCGCAGCCCTGCAGAACGACGCGCAGCCGGTAAACAAGCAGGAAAATCCACGCACAGACCCGGGACATCTGGTAATCCCCGCGACCAACAGAAAGAGACTGTCCGCGCGCCAGAAAACGACGCCCGACTTCCCCGCGTGGAAAATAACGACGCAAGTCCTTGTGTGCTGGGGAGAAATCGACGCACACACCCTTTTTCCACGCACCTCTTCCTTTGTGGCCCTCTGAGGAGATTTTCCACCAGAAACCAGGTACTTTGTGTTTGAAAGAGACTCTGTTTACTTTCTAAAGACTTAAGACACTTTGGTGGTCATTCTGACCTCGGCGGTAAAAGGCGCCTACCGCCGGTCAGAAATCCTCCATAATTCCGCCGCGGTCGCGGTAACCCGCCACGGTCATTCTGACCCGCAGCAGCCAAACCTCCGAAAATCCGACAGCCACAACAGACCGCCAGACCAGCGGTCGGCGGGAAAGTGGAGGTGACCAAACCTCCACCGTCACGCCAACAGAAATACGCCCATGCCATTACGACCCACGAATCCACGCGGCGGTCTTTCAAACGCGGTTTTCCATTGGCGGTACACACCGCCGCGGTCAGAATACACACAAACGAACAAAACTCAGCCACATTGGCCGATTTGAATTCCACACACCTGATACACATACACACACCACTCCCACACACACAATACAATATAAAACACACACCCACATCACCCACAAACCCCTACGACCAAAAATTCAGAAGGAAGCACTGAGAGACACATCAGCGATCACAGAATACCATCACACAGAGGCACACTACACCATCACCCACACAATATCCACACACAAAACAACACACACCACCACACTCAACACACTTAACTACACATACTCCACCCCACACATCATACACACCACTCCATGGCACCCCAAAGACACCCCCGCTTCTCAGACGAAGAACTCAGGGTCATGGTGAAGAACCAGAACCTTATGGGCCTGGCGGCGCAGGGTACGCCTGAAATCTCCTTGGATTCACCTGCCTCAACTAACAGAGACACGGGACACTCTGTCAGGCGTAAAAGATCAGATTTTATTAGCTGCAGCTAGTACAGTTGTCCAAGAAGTACACAAGGTATGTTCTCAGGAGACTGCCACTTTACTTTGTGGCGCACAATCTTATATACCGTATAAAAACCATTTATTAACTACATACACTCCCAGAACACATAGAAAGGAGCCAGTAAGAATAACGTAAAGATAGAACAGAGCCAATAGAAATGTCGGAAAACAAGACAGCACCAATAGAAGGAATTGGAAAACAAAGTATCAAGTGACTTAAGGTTGCCTCCCCTCCAGCTGTGTTTGTCACCCCTCCCTTGAACTAATTCATTAACCGATCCACAACGAAGTTGCATGTGGTGCGATAAGTTTGTGTGCGTTTGGAGGACAGTTGTGAAATGAGAGAATACTAGCAAAGGACAGCGAAGGCCAGACGATAAGATAAGATCGGCGGAGAATAGTGTGAGCCTACAGATAGTTGAAACAAGGATTAGAAAACCAGACAGGGATTAGTGTACTCGGTCAGACCTTAATACCAGCCTTGTAAAGATAGAGGCAGAAGGCTGTTTTGAACACCATGTTGCAGAATAAGCAGAAAAGGCAGAATGGACTTCGTTCGCTGTGCTGCCTGAGTGAAGGCAACATAAAATGGCGGCGGGCCACAAAATGGCGGGTCGATACGATCGTATTAAAAATCGAATTTCCTCAGACCCTCCTTTTGCCAGAACTCAGGCAAGATACACAAACTCATGTTAATCTGAGTCGATGTCTATGGCATGAGGTCATCAAGCTGTTGCTGTACCATCATTTTGATATTCTCTGCTCTTTGTGACTTGGGTTTGGGAATACATGCAGTAGCACATAGGTTGCAGATGGCAGGACCGCAGTGCATACAAAGACAACAAGAGAATATAAAAGCTAAAATTACTCCAAAGAATGTCAATAAGTTCCAACCCCATTTGGACAGTATTCCCCAAAACCACTCTGAAAAGGACCAATCTCCTTCGTCCTGATGAATCGACTCGGAGATTATGTGTAACTTAGAGATAGCTTGGTATACTGTCGGAGCGTCATTAGGTATGAAAATACAGCAACTTGATCCGATCAATTTGCATACTCCACCATGGTCCGCAAGAACAAAGTCTAAGGCAACACGGTTCTGCAAGGTCATAAGACGATCAGCCTGTAGTTCAGCTGTAATGTTACTTAAAGCTCCTACAGTGATGTCTATGGTGGTTTCTACGACACGAACCAATTGCCTTATATTTCTGCTGTTGGCCATTGGACCCCAGAAGGGAAGAAATCCTTTGAGGAAATCTCCTCCCTCTTGTCCTGCTGTGTCTTTCGAATCCACAATCCCTCTGCCATATCTATTTTTATGATGGTTCGCAGGAGCGGTGTATGTAGGGGGAAGAAGAAAGGCTATATAACAAGTACCAGAGAAATCAGCTGGCAACCATGTATAAGCCCTATCGTGGCAAACGAAGTATGTACCTTGAGATGGTACTAACGGCGGTGAATTCAGGGCTGAATAAACATATGTATGGGAACATAAACTTTCTCTTTGTCCGGTGTTTGGAGTTCTATCATTTATTTGCAGACAGAAATTTCCTTGTTGGGGTATGACCCGTATCGGAGGAGATTTTCCTTGCTCAATCTTATCATTGAGGCTGGAAATGTAATTAGTTATGTTCCAATTGGTATATGCTTTTCTTTCATCTATGGAAGCTTCACTTTTTTCCATGATTTTAGCCATAGCTACAATTCCCTTTATCAATAAACTATGACTGAAATCTGAACCAACACTATGTGAACTGACAGGTTGTTTAATTTTACTTTGATATGCATTATTGAAAATGACAAAATAAGCCCAAGCGGAACCTTCATAGGAGAATGGAAGAACTAAATATGGCATTCCTTTTTCTACCGTATGTGGTATGAGTCCACACACCCAACAGTCAGTTGTATTGATCACTAACTGATGTTGATGTAACAACTGGACGAAGGAATTGTTAAAGTATTCAGTTCTTCTGATGAGTTCATGCTGGGGAAGAGTGTGAAATAGGTGCGGAGAGATAGTAGAAGAAGATGTAGAGGTAGGAGAAGAGACAACTTTTTGCTGCAGAGTAATAATGATCCAGTTTACAGATGCCAAAAGAATACACGACAATATAATGACGCATAGAGCAATACTACAACGACTATATATTTCTTTACAATTATTCTTTACATTTTTACTTTCTCTTTTATCTAATGTAGCCTCCATCTTTCTAAGTGGATGCTCACGGCAATCTTCCTCAATCACTGTAGTCACGATTATCTACCGTCCTATGACACTGTGGGCCTATTGCCACTTACTCAGGTCGTAACTAAGACTCCTACCGTGACCCTGCAACCGGGATAGAGTACTACATAGGAGAGAAATTTACAAGTTCTTTGGTCTTGGTCTCAAATTATAGCGTTCCTGTCCAGAGGCAGTCTGGTTTTGAAACAATGTTCCTGGATTTGTCGTGTTCAAGCGACGATGCGATGGTATTGCTTCTTGAAGGATGTCGTCGTCCTCTTTCTCAGAAAGTGTTCCAATTAGACGCGCATCACTGAATGGTACAAATTGCGGAACTTTCTCACTTTCAGAGTCACTGATGCCTCTACGGACCCACTGATCGAAAGGCAAGGGCAAAGGCACTTTCTTGCAGTGCACGGCATGCACCCAGTTTTTCTTTCCTTCGACTTTAACTGCTGTTCTTGTGGTCAAAAGAACCAGGCGTGGCTCTCTCCATCTGGGCTCCAAATTTCTCTGTCGTTGGAAATTTTTCGTGCAGACCCAGTCACCTGGTCGGATGGAATGACCTGGGTCTGTGGAAGCCTCTGGTAGAGCACTCTGAACCTGTTGATGAAGAACAGGCAATTTAGTTGTAAGGTCATGCAAGTAGTCAATCAACATCGGGTATGGCAAGTCTGAGTATTTCTTAGGGCGAGGAACTCCCCATACATTAGCTGGGCGACCAAATATCACTTCGTAAGGGCTAAGCCCCAAACGAGAGTGTACTGCTGTTCTGGTGGACAGAAGAGCCAATGGTAAAGCATCAGGCCAATTAAGTCCTGTGCTAGCTTGCACCTTAGCAATTTTAAGCTTCAAGGTTCCATTGTAGCATTCTACTAAACCAGCCGACTGTGGGTGATTCGCCGCGTGGAACTTCTGTTTTATGCCAAGACCTGCACAAACTTTTTGCATGACTTGACCCAAAAATTCGCTCCCATTGTCACTCCAGACAATGCGCGGCAAACCAAACCTAGGGAAGAATTCTTTCAAAAGTATTTTGGCAGTTGATAAAGCAGTATTGTCCTTCAGAGGGTAGGCTTCTACCCATCTAGAAAAAGCACATACTACCACCAGAACATATTTGAGGTTGTTGCATCGTTCCATGTGAATATAATCGATCTGCAACACCTCAAATGGATATGTTGGAGGAGCAAAATGACCTGCTGGAGTTGGGGTTCCCTTTCCCGGATTGTACATCAAGCAAACAATACAATGTTTTACTACATTATTTGCACACTTTGGGATCCCCTCATTTTGCCACACTGGAGCCAGAAGTTTACATATTCCTTTTGCACTTAGGTGAGCTGGACCATGTGCCATAGTAACTACAGGTAGTACATAAGCATCTGGTAACAGCCAACGTTGATGTTCTGATAATTCAACCCAACATCCCATCTCATCTAACATTCCTGTACTTTCCTTCCACTTTCTCAACTCATTCTCCGTAGCCTCTCCTTGAATTGATTTCACACTCTCTACTGTATCTTCACACATTCCCTTTTCTCTTACGCAGTTTGCGGGACCTGCAACATACATTCGACTTGTGTTGTCTCTGGCTGTCTTTTTCGCTACCTCATCTGCAAATGCATTTCCTCGACCAACATCGTCCACAATCTTTTTGTGTGCACTACACTTCACGATCGCTATCTGAGTAGGCATTGTAAGTGACTCAAGAAGTTCAGTCACTAATTGACCATGTTGTATCTTAGTACCATGGGAAGTAAAGAATCCTCTTTCCTTCCATAAGCGCCCAAAGTTAAACGCTACACCAAAAGCGTATTGGCTATCAGTGTACACGTTTACTCTTTTTCCTTTGGATAACACACACGCTCTAGTTAAGGCTATCAATTCAGCTGCCTGAGCTGAATTATGTCTAATGCGTGCTGTCTCCACAATCGTATGCAAAGTAGTAATAGCGTAGGCTGAAACTGTATCTCCATTCGGGAGCTTGAAACAAGAACCATCTACCCATAGTGTTCCATCTGGATTCACTAATGGCGTGTCTTTTAGGTCAATTCTACCCTTAGTCTCTTCTTCAGTACGGAGAAAACAATCATGTTGTTCAGAGACATCTCTCTCTTCTGGAAGAGGCAACAAAGTAGCTGGATTCAGGGTATTACATCGTTTGATGTGTATGTGACTAGCCAAAAGCGTCAGCTCATATCCGGACAACCGAGCACTCGTAAGATGCTGCGTTTTTGTCCTATTTAGTAAAATATCCACTGCATGTGGCACCATAACAATGAGAGTATTATCTAGTACTACTCCAGCAGACTGTCGAATAGAAATTGCTGCTGCCGCTGTCGCCTTAAGACAACTAGGCAATGCTTTAGCTACTGGATCTAACGTAGCTGAGAAATATGCGCATGGTCGCTGTTGATCTCCAAAACGCTGCGTTAAGACTGACAATGCACAACCCTCTCTTTCGTGGACATAGAGCGTAAAGGGCTTACTGTAATCAGGAGTACCCAATACAGGAGCAGAACACAAAGCAATACGCAAATCAGTAAAACTCTTCTGACACTCGTCAGTCCACGGAAGAGGCTGAGGCGTATCTTTTAAAGTTAGCGCCAACAGCGGTTTAGCCAATAAAGAGAAACTCGGAATCCACTGTCTACAATAAGAAGTAATGCCCAAAAAGGCACGTACCTCTCTTTGTGTGGATGGCACTGACATTTGTGCAATTGCCTGAATTCGTTCGGGGGTCAATCGTCGTCCCTCCTTTGACAAGAGATGACCCAAATAAGTCACCTCGCGACAGACATATTGTAATTTAGAAGGAGAAACCTTGTGATTCAGATCAAACAAATGACGCAACAGTGCAACGGTCACGTTTTTGCAAATCTCCTCTGAATCAGCGGCAACTAATAAGTCATCCATGTACTGAATGAGAGCGGCACCGGACGGTAAGGAAAAGGCATCAAGATGACATTTTAGAGCTTGACTGTAAACAGAGGGACTTTCACAATAACCTTGAGGTGCGCGTTTAAACCGGAAGCTTCGGCCTCCGAGGGAAAAACCAAAAATATCTCTACTCTCTTCGGCGATGGGAATACTAAAGAAAGCATTCTTTAAATCAATAACTGAAAACCAAGTCGCTGTAGAAGGTATCATCGTCAACAGAGCAGTGATATCTGGGACTACAGGAAACTGCGGTACGACAATCTTGTTTACCTCCCGAAGATCAATTACAAAACGATAAACAGGAGGCTGAGAAGGATCAGTGCGTTTAAGAACCGGAAGAACAGGACTGTTACATGTATTTCCTCTCGTTTCCTCAACCACACCCTTCTGAATCAAATCATGGACAATTTCCAGAAGTGCTTTCTCACCTTCAGTAGAGATTCTGTATTGCGGAATACGTGGCATTTCAGCATTGGGCTTAAGAGTAACAACATAAGGTGGGATCTCAAGACAACCAACGTCATTCGGACCCGTAGCCCAAAGCGTTTCGGGAAGAGAAAGCAATTCAGGTGGAAATTGATCTTTTGATAAGTACATTGGACTAGTCATTTTCTGTCCTAGAGTGAGGTATACACCAGAAGGTGAACAATATATCGTAGCATGCATTCTTTTTAATAGATCTAAACCCAACAGATTTTCACCACAACCATTCGTCAGAAGAAGCGGAGCTTCTAAATCATAAGGGCCTATTGAAACAGGCAAAGGGCAAGAAACTGGATTGCGAACAGGGGCGCCAGAAAATCCTACAGATACATTCGTTAAGCCAGACAAAGGTGCGCCAGGGAGTTTAGAATGAATGATAGAGCTTCTCATGGCACCAGTATCTAAAAGAAATGGCTCTGAAACACCCATTGTAGTGACATTAACATAAGGTCCATTCTGATCCACTGGAATTGACGTAACCCCCTTACTTTGTCCATGGCTGTCCTATTCAAAATGAAGACTTTCATTCCCTCCTTCAATATACTGATCCTCACTGTAATACTGTGTAGACCTAACATTTTGCTGGTCAAAGTAATTTCCGGAATTTGGAGGAACAAAAGAACGCTGCTCTTGGGTTAACACACCTCGACCTCTACCTCTATTTGCTGACTGAAGACCACCACGACCTCGTGAAGCAGATGTTGCTCCATTACGCTGCAACAATGCCGGACAATTGTTCTTAAAATGACCTTCCTCCCTACAATAAGCACATTGATTGGGACCTAGCAAAGGTCTTGGAATGAATGGTTCAGGCTTTTGATACAACCTCTGAAACTGCGGAGGCTGTTGAAACTGAGGCTGAACATAACGAGGAGGATAAGCCTGTTGCAAGAGAACTTTAGTTTTTAATTCTTTCGTCTTTTTCTCTTGTTTTTCCCTTTCTTCTTTGTCTCTATTTTCATAATATTGTGCAGTAGCCAATATCTGGGCGGAAGAAGAAACTGCCCATGAACTCTCGGAGTCTTTTAGCTTGTGTGATAGTTCAGGAAGCAAGTTATATACGAACTTATCCACAAATAATCGCTGTCCCCCTTCTGTAGCCATATCTTGACCACTGTGATCAATGAATGTCTCCTCGAATCGGGTAAAGAAATCGGAAACACTTTCATCTTTCTTTTGTTTACATGCTGCTAGCTTATCCCAATTAACTCTCAAAGCAGGCATCATTGTTTTCATTAATGTAATAATCCTACCAGGGAGTTCTGAGATCAAAGCATCGGGCTTTGCACCACCTACTTGACCTCTATCTGCGGCAATAATAGCGTTCCAATCGCCGCCTAATTCTTGAGCGTGATCCTCTCTACGAATTTTAGCCCATATTGTCTGTGGAACTACATTTCCCATCAACATGTCAATATCTGCTAGATTCATAGTACATGCATCAACTGTTTGCGACAACTCTTTATAGTAACCAGCAGGATTTTTGCGTGAATCTGGTAGTGACTGTTTAAGTGCTAAAACTTCAGACCTTTTCCAGGGGACATGTATCCATATGCGCTGAAAATGCGCAGGAATAGCTGGATTAGCACCTGCTGCTGCAACTTCTTCCTTCCATATTGGAGAAACCTCTCTCATGGGATAGTTTTTCAGTGCTGTCCTAACTGAAGGATCAGAATCAGGAAAAGTCTGTGAGAACAATAGGGATCTGAAAGAAATAAGTGTTCTGACAGCGTTTTCAACCTTAGGACCCACAATAAGTCCTTTGTCAAAGTCAGCCTGAACATCTAACAGATCCTGTGGGACCGAACCCAAATTCATATCCTCCCATTCTTTAGCGAGAGTATCGCACATAACTTTAAAAACATATCTCTGCGTAGGTGCATTCCATTGCAGAAAGGTGGACATAATATCAGACGTACTATATTGGGGACCCTTCTTGATCCATCTACAAGCAAGTGAGTCCAATTTTTCTCGCTCTTCGGAGTCTGGGAATTGACTACGAGACTGTCTTCGAGAAAAAGCTGGAGACACATTTAAAGCTTCAAAGAAAGGTGATAAGAGACCAGAGACAGTATCTGCAAATCGCTTACGCATAGATGGAGAATTTGACATAAGGATAGGGGACAAGGTATTAGGTGAATTAACTAAAGGAGCATTAGGAATTGCCAAAGAAGCAGAAGGCAAAGGAGTTAAAGGCAAAGCTGGCATAGGCAATACTTGAGGAGGCAAATGTGGAAAAGCTGGAGCAGGCGGAAGCACAACTGGTGGCTGAACAGGCTGTAACATCGGGGGTGCATTAGCACCTTGTACATAGGGCGGAGGCAATTTCAATAAGTGGGACATTAAGGAATCTTCCTCAAAATCTTTTCTCTTATCAAGGGAAGAGATAGGCAACGTCGGATAGCATTTATCTATTGCCATTCGATGCTGTCTGTCTGAAATTTCCATTGTATTATCTATTTCATCATCTTTGAATTGCTGAGCAGCCTGTATAATCGTCATTCCCTGTGTTTTCCTATCTCGTTTCGCTTGTTTAATTTCTCTCTGTTTGGCTTCCTTACGCCAAAGGCGAAAAGAGTCAAACATTGCCGGCCGGGCTTTTCTTTTAAATAACGTTGCTTCTAAATTATCTAGCACATCAGTTTCGAAACTACCATTTTCTGGCCATTTTAAAACACCATCTTTCTTTGTATATCGGGTCCATGTCTTATTAAAGGCAATAGGACCAACACCATGTTTAGAATAGAGCTCATATGTGGGAGTTCGAACCGAAGGAATCGGACAGGAGTCCTCAAGCTGGGAGTCCCTATTACAACCAAAGCAACAAAGTTTTCCAAACTTAGTCAGACCAGACATCTCACGATTTTTACTGGCTGTTCACAAACATCAAGGGGGTAAAACTTTCAGTTTACACAGCACAAATGCACTTACCCCTCGGCTTTGGCCACTACAATGGCCAAATCTAAGGACCTAAGGACAAAACAAAGACCAAAATTTGTGGGCGCGACCCACCAAATACTTAACTAAGGATGTCTTCTTACACCAACAGAGGCCCGTCTATCGTCTCGCTTTACCATACATCATCAAAGAAAGGGCCAAGGCAGGGCGGCAGTCAGGGCAGCAGTCGTCAGTAGCCGTCAGGAAGGAGTAACCGCGCTGAAAAAGACCTTCGGACCACTTCGACATACAGGGGTCGCTTGACGTGGCTCGCGATTCCTCCAGAATTTTCTTGCGGGGTTCCTCACGACCTTCAGGCAGAACCGGTACCGCTGAAGCCGCCCCACGTTGGGCGCCAGTTGAAGAACCAGAACCTTATGGGCCTGGTGGCGCAGGGTACGCCTGAAATCTCCTTGGATTCACCTGCCTCAACTAACAGAGACACGGGACACTCTGTCAGGCGTAAAAGATCAGATTTTATTAGCTGCAGCTAGTACAGTTGTCCAAGAAGTACACAAGGTATGTTCTCAGGAGACTGCCACTTTACTTTGTGGCGCACAATCTTATATACCGTATAAAAACCATTTATTAACTACATACACTCCCAGAACACATAGAAAGGAGCCAGTAAGAATAACGTAAAGATAGAACAGAGCCAATAGAAATGTCGGAAAACAAGACAGCACCAATAGAAGGAATTGGAAAACAAAGTATCAAGTGACTTAAGGTTGCCTCCCCTCCAGCTGTGTTTGTCACCCCTCCCTTGAACTAATTAATTAACCGATCCACAACGAAGTTGCATGTGGTGCGATAAGTTTGTGTGCGTTTGGAGGACAGTTGTGAAATGAGAGAATACTAGCAAAGGACAGCGAAGGCCAGACGATAAGATAAGATCGGCGGAGAATAGTGTGAGCCTACAGATAGTTGAAACAAGGATTAGAAAACCAGACAGGGATTAGTGTACTCGGTCAGACCTTAATACCAGCCTTGTAAAGATAGAGGCAGAAGGCTGTTTTGAACACCATGTTGCAGAATAAGCAGAAAAGGCAGAATGGACTTCGTTCGCTGTGCTGCCTGAGTGAAGGCAACATAAAATGGCGGCGGGCCACAAAATGGCGGGTCGATACGATCGTATTAAAAATCGAATTTCCTCAATGGTGGAGGAAATCATTCGGGTAGAGCCCCAGCTCTTCGGCACACAGGTCCAATACACCAGCATTGCCCGGAGGACGGAGCTATGGCAGAGGATTGTCGACAGGGTCAACGCTGTGGGACAGCACCCCAGAAATCGGGAAGACATCAGGAAGCGATGGAACGACCTACGGGGGAAGGTGCGTTCCATGGTATCCAGGCACAACATCGCCGTGCAGAAGACTGGCGGAGGACTCCCACCTCAACCCCCACAATTTACAACATGGGAGGAGGAAGTCTTGAACATCCTGCATCCTGACGGCCTCGCAGGAGTCGGCGGAGGAATGGATACTGGTAAGTTGAAGCTTCACTACTGCTTCCCCCCCACCTGCATGCCAAATCATACCCCAACCCTCACCCCCATCCTCGAACCCCACCCTCACCCCCACCACCATCCTCACCCCCACCACCATCCTCACCCCCACCCCCAGCACACCTATTCCCTGCCAATGTCTCACCATCACAACCCACACATCCCAAAACCTAGGCCTGCATGCGTCCACTAAGCATGGACACCCATCACCAAAGCATGCCCAATGCATATACACATCCCCCCCACAAGCCACCCTCACCAAAGCCCCCACACACGAATGCCAGCACTTGGGGACACGGGAACCCACAGATACACCCATATGCCACACATTGAAACTATAACCATACCTCTATACCCCTGCAGGACCCGACCGTCAACACACCGCCACGGAGGGCCCAGAATTCTCCACACCCCCCACCCAAGAGGCCGTCAGCGATGACAGCAGCTCTGTCGACCTGGACACTGATGACCAGCCCGGACCATCGGGGACCTCTGGACAGTCGGTTCCCCTCACACAGGCACAGGCCACTACAGACCCAAACCCCTCTGGGAACACCAGCACAGCTCCCACCCAGCGGGCCCATGCCTCTGTCTCCAGGGCGCGTCAATCTGCGGTGTGTCTACCACTACAGGGCACCCAGGATAACCCGCCACCCCAACAACAACAGGGACCTGGGGGCAGTGGTAGTGGGCACACCGGCCAGGGGGCAGAGGCCCAGGGAAACAGGGCAACTTGGAGGGCAGCTGTGCGACAGGGGGGGGGACGGGCCCAGGGAACCCACTCTCCACGAGGCCCTCACCACCATCATGGGAGCATACAACCGCTCCCAGGAGACGATGGCGACGGTACTGGCCCGGTTCCAGGAGATCCAGGTACTGCAGGAGGAACACCATCGGGGGTACAGGGAGGACATCAGAGCCCTCACCTCCACCCTGGTTACCATGGTAGGGCTGCTGCAGGACCTCATCAACACCAGGACGGACACTCAACAACAACAAAGGGCCCCTGCCACTAGCCTGGACCAAGAACAGCCAACCACCTCCGCCGGCGCTAGTGGACAGGAGGCCCCCGCACAACAGCAGCCCACCAGACCCCCACCTCCTGCAGGAGAAGAACCACCCCGCAAGAGGGCCCTGAGATCTCGCAAGAAGACAGAGTAGGATGTCAAGACCCCCGCCAGCAAAGGATACCACCTGATGTCAGCCCACTGTCCCACATTGTCACCCTGTCCATCCTTGAACTGCCCATGCTCCATCTCTCCACAGGCCTCTGGACAATGCACCTGTGTGACTGTTACTCTGGACTCTGCCATGGACATTCCTTCACCATAGCCCCCACCCACTTGAAACCACCCATCCCATTTTGAGCACTGAAATAAACACCTATTTTGCACAAAACTATCTGGAGTCTGGCTGTGATTTCAAAATATTGTAATTGACATGACATTGCAAATATGTCCTTGTACATAGTGAAGTCAACAAACAGCTGCCACAAAGCTGTAGTCCATGGGGAAACGAAGCACAGGACTCGTAGTGGGGACCCCAGATCTGAAATAGGGAGGGAAAAGCCACAACTCAGTCATCATACACTGGGGCAAATAGACAGGCAGCAGAGATGCAGGAGAGTAGTTCACATTTACTAAATTATGTTTGAATTGTTACCTGTGTCCTATTGGAAGTACTGTTCAATGATTCTGTCCCTGTTGTCTGTTTCAGCCCCGTCGTCTTCCTCCTCGTCACTCTCCACAGGTTCCACAGTTGCCACAACACCACCGTCTCGACCATCCTCCTGCAGGAAAGGCACCTGGCGGCGCAAAGCCAGGTTGTGAAGCATGCAGCAGGCCACGATGATGTGACACACCTTCTTAGGTGAGTACATTAGGGATCCCCCTGTCATATGCAGGCACCGAAACCTGGCCTTTAGGAGGCCAAAGGTGCGTTCGATCACTCTCCTAGTACGCCCATGGGCCTCATTGTACCGTTCCTCTGCCCTGGTCCGGGGATTCCTTACTGGGGTCAGTAGCCACGACAGGTTGGGGTACCCAGAGTCCCCCAATAGCCATACACGGTGTCTCTCTAGCTGTTCCATCACGTAAGGGATGCTGCTATTCCTCAGGATGTAGGCGTCATGCACTGACCCTGGGAATTTGGCATTTACATGCGAGATGTACTGGTCAGCCAAACACACCACCTGGATGTTCATGGAATGGTAACTTTTTCTGTTCCTGTACACCTGCTCCCTGTCTCTTGGGGGAACCAAAGCCACATGGGTCCCATCAATGGCACCAATGACGTTGGGAATATGTCCAAGGGCGTAGAAATCACCCTTCACTGTAGCCAATTCGCCCACCTAAGGGAAAATGATGTAGCTCCTCACGTATTTCATCAGGGCAGACAACACTCTGGATAACACCTTCGAAAACATGGGCTGAGACATCCCAGAAGCAATTCTCACTGTTGTCTGAAATGACCCACTTGCCAAGAAATGGAGTACTGACAGGACCTGCACCAGAGGGGGAATCCCTGTGGGTTGGCGGATGGGGGACATCAGGTCGGGCTCCAGCTGGGCACACAGTTCATGTATAGTGGCACGGTCAAGCCGGTAGGTCAGGATAATGTGGCGTTCTTCCATTGTCGACAGGTCCACCAGCGGTCGGTACACGCGAGGATTCATCCGTCTCCTCGCCAAACCCAGCGGACGGTGCCTAGGAAGGACAACATGGAGCACAGAGTCAAGCAACCCACAGGTACGTACTCACAGCTTGCACAGTAAACGATTCTCTATGCAGTGAATGGCGTGTCTGAGTGGCTATGCAAGGCCTAGGCCTGTGTGACGCAGTTGAAATTGAGCCATGTGGACCCTCGAAATGGCGGCTGCCTGACCTGTGAAGTGTGACAATGGGATGTGAGGTCAATGCGCTAGCGTGGCACACCGCGGCGGTCGGCGGTCGAAGACCGCGGTGCGAAGCCGCATTGGTTTAGATTGAAGCCTATGGGTTTCAGGAGCCAATGGCGAAGGGCGCCGGCGGTGGCGGTACGCACCGCCGCGGTACGCACCGCCGCGGACGTGACCGCCATTTTCTATCTACTTATTCACTTGCGACTTGAACTTTCACAGGAGAGGACCTATACTGCAAGTGTTGCTGTGACCTCGGTCTGGAAGGGACAATGGCTGCTGCGCCTGGGGAAAGGGCCCCTGCCTTCACTGGAGAAGAGTTGGAGAAACTTGTGGATGGGGTCCTCCCCCAGTATGCGCTACTCTACGGTCCTCCAGACCAACAAGTGAGTTTAATTCAATATGGATTTGGGGCCACTGGCTGGCTTGGGGGCCTGGCGGGGGGCCTGGCGGGGATGGGGGGCATGTTGGGCCTGGCGGGGGGCCTGGCGGGGGGCCTGGCGGGGATGGGGGGCATGTTGGGCATGGCGGGGGGCCTGGCGGGGATGGGGGGCATGTTGGGCCTGGCGGGGGGCCTGGAGGGGGGCCTGGCGGGGATGGGGGGCGTTGAGCCACTGGCAACGAAAATGCAGACAAACTTGAACGTGGTATTTCTCCCTCCCTGTACGTGTCACATAGGTCCGCGCCCATGAGAAGATCGGGATTTGGCGTGCCATCGCCAAGGAAGTCCGGACCCTGGGGGTCCACCATCGACGGGGCACCCACTGCCGCAAGAGGTGGGAGGACATCCGCCGCGGGACCAAGAAGACCGCCGAGTCTCTGCTGGGGATGGCCTCCCAACGTAGGCGGGGTGCCTGCTGTCAACTGACCCCCCTGATGTTCCGGATCCTGGCGGTGGCCTACCCTGATTTGGATGGGCGCGTGAGGGCAGCACAGCAGACACAAGGGGGTGAGTACAAGCATTATCTACTCTGTTGTCGCGCGGTGGAGGTGTCTGGGTGGGGGAGGAGGGCTGTGGGTCCCCCTAGGCCAGGGCGATATCTGTAGGCTGGGCACCCCCGTAAGCCCCTGTGTCCCCAGCCACCACCCTCAGTAGTGTGTCAGTACAGCCATCCCTGGGCCGTGTCATCCATGGGTGCAGTTGTCAACTCTAGGCGTGTAGGGCATGTTCCACGAAATGCGTAGCGGACCCCAAGTGCTCAACTTAGTGCAGGGGGCATCTGTGTCTGTCATGTCCGCTAACTGTACCGGTGATCCATGTACTCAAAATCTCTTTATTTCTCTCTCCCCCCCCCTTTTTGTTTGTCTTTCTGTGCTTGTGTGCATCAGCATCATCAGGCGGAGGAGAAGTGGCATCGGGGCAGGAGGGAGCTGCATCTCACATGGCCCAGGAGGGCCATGCCACAGAGTCTGACTGGACCAGTGAGACGGAGGGCGAGGGGAGCTCCACAACGGGGACGACTGGACCCTGCAGCGACACGGACACGTCCTCGGAAGGGAGCTCCCTTGCGGGGGTGGCACCATCCGTGCCCCCCGCCATTACAGGTACAGCCGCCACCCAGCGCACCATCTCCGCCCTCCCAGCAGCCCCTCAGCGTTCGCCCCGTGCCCGCTCTGCCAGGAAGCCGGGCATCTCCTTCGCACCAGGCACCTCAGGCCCTGCCCCTGTTACCCCCGCTGCCCTCAGTGAGGAGGTCATTGACCTCCTCCGAACGCTCATTGTTGGGCAGACTACCCTTTTGAATGCCATCCAGGGGGTGGAGAGGGAGGTTGATCGCAGCAATGCGTACCTGGAGGGCATTCATTCGGGTCAGGCTGCCCATCAGCGATCGTTCCAGGCTCTGGCCTCAGCACTGACGGCAGCCATTGTCCCTGTCTCCTGCCTCCCTCTACTAACTCCCTCCTCCCAGTCTCCTGTTCCTCTGCCCGTCCCACCCACACCATCAGACCAGCCTGCACACACCTCAACACCCAAGAGCAGCTCATCCAAACATAAGCACCACAGATCACGCAGACATTCACACAAGCAACATTCTGATGCAGACATGCCAACAGTCACTACCACCTCTGTGACCCCCACCTCCTCGTCTCCCTCCTCCCTCCCTGTGACGTCTACACTCACACCTTCATTCACCTCACCATCAGCCAGTGTTTCCATCACCAGCATACCCTCCACTACAGTCAGCACACGTGCAGTCACCACCCCCACTGCCATTTACACGTCCCCTGTGTCCTCTCCCACTGTGTCTGTCACCCCCTCATCCACACCACACAAACGCAGCCACCCACCCACCCAACAGCCATCCACCTCACGACAGCCTCCCGCTCCTGCACCTGCACCCAAAGACAGCAAACTTGTCTCGCCTACAACCACATCCTCTCCCTCCACTCCCATACCCACTGTACCTACCACTATCCATTGTCCCAAGAAAATCTATCTCTCTACTGCTACCTTCTTTCCTGACCCTGAGCCCCCCCTCCTTCACGTCGGGGTAAAAAGAGCACCTCAGCCACCACCAGCCCTGCAGCCCCCTTGACAAGGGTGCAGGGGTATTGGAGCCCACCAGCCCGCAGGTCTGGATCTTCGCCCAGCAGCAAGGGGACAGCCAGCCCACCCCCTGGGAAGAGGAGCAGAAGGCGGAAGGGCCGCCGCCGGAGCCCGGATTCGATATCCCCCCAGGACACTAGCCAGCCACCGTCAACAGCCACAGCTCCAAAGGGAGGAAAGGGCCACAGACTCCCGACTAAGGAGGGCAAGGGCAGCAAGGCGGAGAAGTCAGGCAGCAGGCCTGCTGCCCATGGAGGACCCGTCACAGCTGCCCAGGAGGAGCCCGCAACCCCCATAGCCGCTGCCCCGGGAGGAACCGGCACAGCTGCCCCGGGAGAGCCCACCACCCCCATAGCCGCTGCCCAGGGAGGACCCAGCCCAGCTGGCCAGGAGGGCCCCACCACCCACAGCCCAGGTGGGCATTGAAGGAGCACCATCCCCGCTGCCCAGGAGGGCACCACCAGGCAATGAGCAGTTGGCCATAGAATGGCCGCCGTCTCCAGCACCGCTCCGCTGGGGACCGCCGTCTCAAGAACCGCTGAACTGGGCCCTTCAAGGCAAGAACCGCTGAACTGGGCCCCGCCGTCTCCAGCACCGCTCCGCTGGGGACCGCCGTCTCAAGAACCGCTGAACTGGGCCCTTCAAGGCAAGAACCGCTGAACTGGGCCCTTCCAGGCAGGAACCGCTGGCCCTTTGGCAGACGTGGCAGGGCAGGATCTGTCTCGGGCAGGGCTGCAGGATGTCCTCTGGCCCACATGCCTCCTCCAGTGGCAGTGGAGTCTGTTATAGACTGTTTGGACTGTGGCTTTGCTCTCCCCAGGATGGCCCAGTGGGCAGGCCACCCACTGTATGGACTGTTTGGACTGTGGCTTTGCTCTCCCCAGGATGGCCCAGTGGGCAGGCCACCCACTGTATGGACTGTTTGGACTGTGGCTTTGCTCTCCCCAGGATGGCCCAGTGGGCAGGCCACCCACTGTATGGACTGTTTGGACTGTGGCTTTGCTCTCCCCAGGATGGCCAATGGTCATGGAGTCCCCTCGTGGATCCGGCGTCGTGTACTCAAGTGGCTGAGGTGCCCCCCTTTCCCTTCCCCCTGAGGTGCCTGTCCTTTTTTCTTTCTGATGCCCCTGCAGTGTTCTCTCCGTGGAGTTCTTGTCGTGGGACTGGGCCTTGCCCCTTTGCTCAGGACCCCTGTGGTCCACGGACAGTGGTTGGACTACATTTAGTAGCTGTATATATTTTGTACATAGTTTATTTATTTATTTGGATTACTGCTGTCCATTTTTCAATATATCTGCCCGTTTGAGATCTCTTCTTTTGGTCTTTGCATTATTTCGGAAGGGGGGGGTTTGTGGGTTGTGACAGTGATCTGTGGGAATTCATTGATGTGTGTGTTGTAGTGGGTGTGGGTGGGTGGGTGTGTGCCGGTAATCTTTTCCCTCCCCTGTGTCGTAGGTGCAGTACTCACCGATGTCTTCCGCGCCGCCGGGCGTGCTCCTGGTACAGGAGCAGGTATAGGAGTGCGGGGATGACCTGCAACTCGGGTTCCATACTGCCGGAATCTCGCGTGGAGTATGTGGAGGTGAGCGTTTTCCCGTTCGTAGTCTGTTTCCGCCGTGTTTTTATCGGCGGTGCTCCCGCCCAGGAAAAGGTGGCGGATTGGTGGGTCGTGATAGGGTGGGCGGTACATTGTCTGCCGCCTGGCTGTTGGCGGGGACCGCCGCGCTGTTTGTTTGTTCCGCCGTGGCGGGCGGAGTGTTAATGCGGCGGGCTGTGTTGGCGGTTCCCGCCAGGGTCAGAATTGCATATTTTGGACCGCCGGCCTGTTGGCGGGTTGGCCGCCGCTTTATCACCGACCGCCAGGGTCAGAATGAGGGCCTTTATGTCACTTTTCAGTGATATCTTTACAAATTCATATTGCAACTTTGATCGTTTTGACCTGAAGATACCCAGATAAATATTATATATTTTTCTAAATACTGTGTGGTGTATTTTTGTGGTGTTATGCTATGGTGTTGTATGATTTATTGCACAAATGCTTTACACATTGCCTTCTAAGTTAAGCCTGACTGCTCGTGCCAAGCTACCGGAGGGTGAGCACAGGCTGATTTTGGATTGTGTGTGACTTACCCTGACTAGAGTGAGGGTTCTTGCTTGGACAGAGGGCAACCTAACTGCCAACCAAAAACCCCATTTCTAACATTGGTGATCAGCGGTGAGGATAGGACTTGTGTTTGTGCAGTGACATACAGTAGCTAAGTATTTCACTACCTACCCACAGTTGAAGGTCAACTTGATTTTTCATCTTTTTTGGCTCTTGGTTCTCTGATGTCCTCCTGGATATACTATTGATATTTTGGACTTTGGATTTTGGTTTTTGCTGATAAGATCTTATCAAAATGGGATTGTGTACCTACTCATTCTTTGTTCGTACTGACCACCTCACTAAGGCTGACCTAAGGAAGCTTTGCAGACAATGGGGCCTTCCTGTAGCAAGGAGATCTACTAAAGCGGAGATGCTCCATCACTACATAGTCTGGGGGGAGGAAAGATGGGCAGAGAGAGAGGCAGCAAGAAACCAAATGACTAAGGGCCTCATTATGACCCTGGCGGGCGGCAGAGGCCGCCCGCCAGGATCCCGCCCTCCAAATTACCGCGCCGCGGTCAAAAGACCGCGGTGGGTATTACGAGTTTTCCCCTGGGCTGGCGGGTGGTTCCAGTAAAACCGCCCGCCAGCCCAGGGGAAAACGACCTTCCCACGAGGATGCCGGCTCGTAATCGAGCCGGCGGAGTGGGAAGGTGCGACGGGTGCAGTGGCACCCGTCGCGTATTTCAGTGTCTGCAAGGCAGACACTGAAATACTTTTCGGGGCCCTCTTACGGGGGCCCCTGCCGTGCCCATGCCATGGCATGGGCACGGCAGGGGCCCCCAGGGGCCCCGCGACCCCCCCTACCGCCATCCTGTTCATGGCGGCTTTCCCGCCATGAACTGGATGGCGGTAGGGAGGGTCAGAATCCTCATGGCTGCGGAGCGCGCTCCGCAGCCATGGAGGATTCCAAAGAGCAGCGGAAAGTCAGCGGGAGACCGCTGACTTTCCGCTTCTGACCGCGGCTGAACAGCCGCGGTCAGAATGCTCATTGGAGCACCGCCAGCCTGTCGGCGGTGCTCCCGTGGTCGGTGGCCCTGGCGGCCACCGGCCGCCAGGGTCAGAATGACCCTCTAAGTACCCCTCAGATGAGGAGGAGGACTACGCACATGAGGAGGAAGACTACTCAGATGAGGAGGAAGACTACTAAGAGTTGGACAGTGACCCAGAAATAGATGAATGGCTCCGAAGTCAAAGGCGACAGGAGCAACAATTAGAGGAGTATCTTGCAGAGGTTGAGGCAAAAAGACTCTTAGCCCTGGAAGAAGAAAAGATTGCAGCTCAAGAGCTGAGCTGTAAAGAGCTGAAACTGGAGGCCGGAAGGGCTGAGTCCAGTTCAGATGGTGGCAGCAAAAATCTTGCATCTAGTACTGCTGAAGAAGGGCACAAGCCCAGAGATGTGGTGCCCAACTTGAAGAAGGGAGTTGACACACCCCAGGCAGTTCAAGGGTATGAGGTAGTTCCCGTTATGCACAGGGTCCCTGAGAAGGATTGGGGAACTGGCACAGGGAGTCATATTCCTACTGGGGGGAGGGACACTTCACTGACTCTAGCAGAGAGTGACAGAGAAAAGGGTTCCCCCCTGGTGGACGTCCTGGATATAGAGTGTAGAGACATCCCAGAAGAGTTTGGGTTGAGTGTCAGGGACAGACAGATACTGTCTCACCAGTCTCAGGAGGGTGAAGTAGAGTGCTTTTCCAAGGTTGAGTTACTGGGTGGTTGGGTGAAGGGTACTGTGGTTAATACATGTGAAGGGCAGAGTGATGTAATTGCTGGAGAGCATATGTCTGGTCCTTATTTTCCAGAGCTACGCCAACACCAGGTGGAGTGTGAGTTCTCTGACCCCAGGGAACTTACAATGGAGGCAGACTTCTGGGTGAGTACCAGAGAGTCTGAAGAGGCATTTGGGGGTGCTCCTGAAGGGAGTGGTCTAGGGGGTTCCCAACCGAGTGTGGTGGGAGAGGATTGTAGTGTCCCAGGTAGGTCCCAGGTCCTAGAGGGTTCCATGAGGGAACACCAGGAGGGAAGCCTAGCCTGTACCGTAGAGCCACCTTTTGAGGGAAGCCCCGCAGTGTCAGAAGAACTTGGGGGGGTGACTGTAGCCAGCATCCCAACAGTTCTGGTGTCTGGCAGTACCCCTCCTAGTGAGGGGGTGCAGAAGTCCAGACATAGGGTTGAGAGGGGGTTGCAGACCCCAGTGGAGGACCTTGAGAGTCAGGGGACAGCTCTGAGAGCAGAGCCCCCCAGGAATGACCCAGGTGAAACCGTTTCTGGTTTGGGGGAAACCCAGACTCTGCCGGATGGGCAGAGGTCGGGAGACCTGCGCCAACCAGACTCTTGTGTGGCCCTTGGGGACGGTGTGTCCCTTGTGGGGGGTGAGAGTGCCCCCCAGGAAGTCCTGGCATGCCAGGCAAAGATTCAACCTCAGGGTGGTGACTCTGGGTTGGATACCCAGGTTCAGAGGTTAAACTCTGACCTGGTGGGAGGTAGATGTGCCTCCCAAGAAGTCCTGCTGTGCCAGGCAATTGTCCAACCTCAGGGTGTTGACTCTGGATTGGATGACCAGGTTCAGAGGTTAAACTCTGACCTGGTGGGGGGTAGGTGTGCCCCCCAGAAAGTCCTGGCGTGCCAGGCAATTGCCCAACCTCAGGGTGGTGACCCTGGGTTGGGGAACCAGGCTCAGAGGATCAACTCTGACCTGGTGGGAGGTATGTGTGCCTCCCTGGAAGTCCTGGCCTGCCAGGCAATGGTTCAACCTCAGGGTGGTGACTCTGGGTTGGCTAACCAGGTTCAGGGGATAAGCTCTGACCTGTTGGGGGGTAGGCGTGCCCCCCAGAAAGTCCTGGTGTACCAGGCAGTGGTCCAACCTCAGAGTGCTGGCTCTGGGTTGGATAACCGGGTTCAGAGGTTAAACTCTGACCTGGTGGGGGGTAGGTGTGCCCCCCAGAAAGTCCTGGCGTGCCAGGCAATTGTTCAACCTCAGAGTGCTGACTCTGGGTTGGATAACCGGGTTCAGAGGTTACACTCTGACCTGGTGGGGGGTAGGTGTGCCCCCCAGAAAGTCCTGGCGTGCCAGGCAATTGTTCTACCTCAGGGTGGTGACTCTGGGTTGGATACCCAGGTTCAGAGGTTAAACTCTGACCTGGTGGGAGGTAGGTGTGCCTCCCAAGAAGCCCTGCTGTGCCAGGCAATTGTCCAACCTCAGGGTGTTGACTCTGGGTTGGATGACCAGGTTCAGAGGTTAAACTCTGACCTGGTGGGGGGTAGGTGTGCCCCCCAGAAAGTCCTGGCGTGCCAGGCAATTGCCCAACCTCAGGGTGGTGACCCTGGGTTGGGGAACCAGGCTCAGAGGTTAAACTCTGACCTGGTGGGAGGTAGGTGTGCCTCCCAGAAAGTCCTGGTGCGCCAGGCAATTGTTCAACTTCAGGGTGGTGACTCTGAGTTGAATGGCCCAGTTCAGAGGTTAAACTCTGACCTGGTGGAAGGTCAGTGTGCCCTCCAGGAAGTCCTGGTGTGCCAGGCAATTGTTCAACTTCAGGGTGATGACTCTGAGTTGAATGGCCAAGTTCAGAGGTTAAACTCTGACCTGGTGGAGGGTCAGTGTGCCCTCCAGGAAGTCCTGGCGTGCCAGGCAATTGTTCAACTTCAGGGTGGTGACTCTGAGTTGAATGGTCAGGTGCAGAGGTTAAACTCTGACCTGGTGGAGGGTCAGTGTGCCCTCCAGGAAGTCCTGGCGTGCCAGGCAATTGTTCAACTTCAGGGTGGTGACTCTGAGTTGAATGGGCAGGTGCAGAGGTTAAACTCTGACCTGGTGGGGGGTAGGTGTGCCTCCCAGGAAGTCCTGGTTTGCCAGGCAGTGATCCAGTCTGAGGGTACAGACCCTGGGCTGGAAGACCAGGTTCAGGGTGTCCCCCCGGACCTGGAGGGAGGGGCTACTGATAACAGTGCCCCTACCATGTTGTCTTCTGAGGAGGCCACTCCTAGTTGGAGGGTGCTGGACCCCAGAAGGGAGGGCAGGGGGAGGGAAGCCTCACCCCGGGCCCTAGTCCAACCTGAAGGTACAGGCCCCAGGTTGGAGGGCCAATTGTAGGTTAACAGCCCTGCACTGGTGGAGGAATGGTACAGGGTGACTTCTGTAAGCACCCTGACCATGTTGGACTCTGGGGGTACCGCTCCAGGAGGGAGGGTACAAAGCCCCAGAGGGGAGGACCAGGTTCAGGCTGTCATCCCTGACCTGGTGGAAGGGAGAGTGGTTAAAGGGTGCCCAGCACCTGGGGCTACCGCCCCCCACTCTCCACAGCCACAGTGGTTGGAGAGCTTTGAGAGGCCTGGGGCCTGGCTCTCATCCCTGGCAGCTGTCAGTAATCACTGTGGCTTGCTGTCCGGGTGGACAGAGTTATCCCTGGGGAGGGGACAAGTGTCACACCCCAGGGGTAGAGTGGGCAACACCACTGTGTTGGTCATGGTGGTACTATCCTGCTCCTTGGATACATCTGTGAGCAAAGTAAGGTTAGGTGCTGCACAGATGGGGTCCGCAGGTAAGGAGAAAGGTTCCCCATGGGTTGGCTTAGTGGGCCCTGAGAGTATGGACAGAGTGATCCAATTGGAGTCAGGAAGGCGAAGAACTGGAGCATGCCCCTGCTGTTGTGGGCCTGGGTCCTTGTTCTGTCGCCTCAAACAGGGAAGTACATCAGGATAGTGATTGTTCTCCCCTGGCTTTAGGCTGGTAGGGGGTCATGTTGGACCTGGCTTTTTGACAGGGACATCCCCAAACTTTTTGCCTCCTTCCTCCTATTTTTTCTGACCTGTTGTTGTTGGCTTTTGACCTCTGGGCACTTTACCACTGCTAACCAGTGCTAAAGTGCATATGCTCTCTGGGTAAATTGTACTACTGATTGGTTTATCCATGATTGACTATTTAATTTACTTGTAAGTCCCTGGTAGAGTGCACTACATGTGCTTAGGGCAGGTAGATTAAATGCTACTAGTGGGCCTGCAGCACTGGTTGTGCCACAAACCTCAGTAGCCCCTTAACCCTGTCTCAGGCCTGCCATTGCAAGGCCTGTGTGTGCAGTTTCACTGCCACTTCGACTTGGCATTTAAAAGTACTTGCCAAGCCTAGAACTCCCCTTTTACTACATATAGGTCATCCCTAATGTGTGCCCTAGGTAACCCCTAGAGCAGGGTGCGGTGTAGGTAAAAGGCAGGACATGTACCTGTGTAGTTATATGTCCCGGTAGTGTGAAACTCCTAAATTCGTTTTTACACTACTGTGAGGCCTGCTCCTTTCATAGGCTAACATTGGGGCTGCCCTCATACACTGTTGAAGTGGCAGCTGCTGATCTGAAAGGAGCAGGAAGGTCATATTTAGTATGGCCAGAATGGTAATACAAAATCCTGCTGACTGGTGAAGTCGGATTTAATATTACTATTCTAGAAATGCCACTTTTAGAAAGTGAGCATTTCTTTGCACTAAAATCTTGTTGTGCCCTTCAATCCACGTCTGGCTAGGTTTAGTTGACAGCTCCTTGTGCATTCACTCAGACACACCCCAAACACAGGGTACTCAGCCTCACTTGCATACATCTGCATTTTGAATGGGTCTTCCTGGGCTGGGAGGGTGGAGGGCCTGCCCTCACACAAAGGACTGCCACACCCCCTACTGGGACTCTGGCAGACAGGATTGAGCTGAAAGGGAACTTGGTGCATTTCTTAGAGACTCTTTGAAGTCACCCCCACTTCAAAGGCACAACTTAGGATAAAACAGGGCCTCTGCCCTACCTCATCAGACACTTGCTGGAGAAGAAACCTGAACCAGAAACTACATCCTGCCAAGAATAACTGCCTGGCTGCTGAAAGGACTCACCTGTCTGCTTTTCTACAAAGGACTGCTGCCTTGCTGTTGGCCTGCTGCCTTGCTGAACTCTTGCCTGGCTGTAAAAGTGCTCTCCAAGGGCTTGGATAGAGCTTGCCTCCTGTTCCCTGAAGTCTCAGGACCAAAAAGACTTCACTCTTCCTCTTGGACGCTCCGTGCGCCGAACTTTTCGACGCACAGCTTGTTCCGCGGCAAGAAAAACACCGCACACCGACGCTGATCAACGCGACGCCTTCGGGACGACCGAAACTTTGACGCATGGCCTCGCAAGGACAACGCCGCCCGACTCCGCAGGAGAAATCGACGCGACGCCTGCCGTGAGATCAAAACTTTGACGCACGGCCTCGCAAGGACAACGCCGCCCGACTTCGCAGGAGAAATCGACGCAACGCCTGCCGTGAGATCGAAACTTCGACGCACAGCCCCGCAGAACGACGCGCAGCCGGAAAACAAGCAGGAAAATCCACGCACAGACCCGGGACATCTGGTAATCCCCGCGACCCACAGAAAGAGACTGTCCGCGCGCCAGAAAACGACGCCCGACTTCCCCGCGTGGAAAATAACGACGCAAGTCCGTGTGTGCTGGGGAGAAATCGACGCACACACCCTTTTTCCACGCACCTCTTCCTTTGTGGCCCTCTGAGGAGATTTTCCACCAGAAACCAGGTACTTTGTGTTTGAAAGAGACTCTGTTTACTTTCTAAAGACTTAAGACACTTTATATCACTTTTCAGTGACATCTTTACAAATTCATATTGCAACTTTGATCGTTTTGACCTGAAGATATCCAGATAAATATTATATATTTTTCTAAATACTGTGTGGTGTATTTTTGTGGTGTTATGCTATGGTGTTGTATGATTTATTGCACAAATGCTTTACACATTGCCTTCTAAGTTAAGCCTGACTGCTCGTGCCAAGCTACCGGAGGGTGAGCACAGGCTGATTTTGGATTGTGTGTGACTTACCCTGACTAGAGTGAGGGTTCTTGCTTGGACAGAGGGCAACCTAACTGCCAACCAAAAACCCCATTTCTAACACAATGTATTTGAGTATTCATTGTAGACCTACCTGACACAATACCCCGGGAGGAAAGTGAGGGCATGGAAAACAACTATGAGACAAATGTAGCCACAGGGAACCTTTATGGTAATGTAAAGACAGGAACCAGTCAGGCTAACAGGATGCAGGGTGAATCAGGAACAAAAATGAACAAGGCAAATACACAGTGAGCAGACTGATACTGGTCAAAGCTGGAACAACACAGTGGAAAATGTATACTGTTTTTGTCCTGTGTGCTGCAACGTTACACAATAACCCAAGGCCTGTGTTACACAAGTGATTTATACGGTAATGCATAACAGTGATATACATATAATGGTAGTTTCTATGCCGTTCCAGGCAGCTGCAAGGGCAGTGCATGTTCAACTGGCTGGTCTGCACGGAGGTGCTCACAGGTGTGAGCAGCTTCAGTCTCTCACAAGTCCTGTAGGTGAGAATCAAGTTCAAAGGGCCAACTGTACCTTTCACATGGGAAGCAATGGACAGGTGATTACAGGTCCTACAGACTACAAGGCAGTGCATTATCTGACCAGAAGTCCATGCAGACAGATGAACAATGACTATGGCATACCATACTAAAGAGGGAAGCACACTGGAGTCAGAATGTGAGTCTGGGTGTGTGTAGATGAGGGATTATCTGGGCACAAATAGTCCATTTCCAGGGCCCCCTCGAGAAGGGTGGGGAGAGACAAAAAACATGGCAGTGGCAGGACTTATGACCTGGGATGGCATGCGCAGGGGATGTCTTGTGAGCAATGCTGGTCATACCTGGGGCACTCGTGCTATCCATTTGCTGCTTACATGGATTTCTTGTCACACATACTCCTTGCAAAGATAGCTGATGTCACACTTACTGCTGTCAAGGGTCTGGTCATACATTCCTGTTACCAATGCAATAGCACATCCACTGCCTCATGTATGAGGCATTTTTTTTCCATATTGAATGATGGTGTCTTTGTTGTGTGCCATATGCTGCAATGAACCATGTTGCCAACATGTATGTGTGAAATAGCTGTGGTCCTCTGCTATTGCCCTTCAAATGTGAAATGGACAGGATATATGTCATTTACAGTGTGTGTGAAGTTGGCTGTACATTCATACCCATCAAATGTGATGTGGATTTTTCAGTATCCTAATATGTATTTCTGCAATGCTCCATGAGGCTACACTCTGATTATGAATCTTAGGGATAATGTGATCCAAAAATGATTACCCAGACCATGATATAGTGATTAGAATAGGTGTTTAATGACTTATGGTAAGACAGTGGTGATGGTGACTACAGTTAAAAGAAGTTTTGGACAATTTGTTGTCTCCGACGCAATCCTGCAGCTGTGTTTTGATGGTCTCCCTCATGTTGATGGACAACGTCCTCCTCTTCCTCCTCTTCAGCCATTTGCGGGTCTGGTTCATAGATGGAATGTTCCTCCTTACACAAATGTTGTGCAGGATGGTACAGGTCAAAATGATCTTGCAGACCATTTCTGGTGAGTATAGGAGGCTGCCTCCGGTGATGTTGAGGCACCTGAATCTTGACTTTAGGATGCCAAAAGTCCTCTTGACTATGGTGCATGTCCTCTGATGTGCCTCATCATAGGCACGCTCTGATGCTGTGCTTGGGTTTGCAAACGGGGTCATGATCCTTGGCTGGATCCCATACCCCTGATCAGCTGAAAGAGAAAATGAGTGAGAAAATGTTCATGTTGCTTGCACCATGATTATCACTTTGCATGGCAGTTGTTATCATGTGTTGTCTGTGACTTATCTGTGTTTGTATTATTGTTTGGAATCCTAGGCTTCTAGGATGTACCATCAGCATTGGGTTGTTTCATTATCTGAACTGGTGTTTGGCTAATTGACCGGATGTTAGCGGTATTTTTGTAGAGTTGCAGTACATTGTGTGCTCCCTTGCATTATGTCATGTGAAAGAGGTGTCCATTTGTCTTAACTGAGGGTGACATGATATTTCCATACACAGAATCAATTCCACAGTGGTGGTAACACGGTTGCATCTATATGGCCTGGGCATCCCATCCAATTTAACATATGCAATAGAATTTGTTAAACATCAGTGAGACCCTTTGATTTGGCTAGGTGACAAAGTACAACACATCTCCATATGTTGTCAGCACTGAATTGTTGACAATTGACAATGCACAAATATCCCATGTGTGACAAGTTCTTTGCAGACCTATTTCTCTGCCCTTGCCGAGTTGACTCATGTTCAAACGTGCACCTATACTACTGAACCTGGTCCAGTTCAGCTGGCTAACTTGGTTGTGAGGTTGGCGTTTTGAGTGTCAGAAGGTCCATATGCCTGTACATCTGTTGTGTATATGTGTAATTGTCTCAAACCATGTGTGTAGCAATGTGCACTTTCAATATTGTCACATCAATATGTGTTCTTGGCACAGTCCACTTGCTTATTGGTAGTGGGCAATGTCAGAGCAGGAGTGATGTGAGATATTGGTACTGCCTCAATTATTCCATGTCCCCTTCATTAGAGTCATCATCATCATGCTATGTGTCTCATGGTGTTTGACCTGCAGCAAAACACATTGCACATCCCTTACACAGTACTTATAGGAAGGGTGTTTGATTGAGTGTTATTGATGTGACATTGAAAGATTAATCTTCCAAGTTGTACTGCCAGTTAAGGCCATGTCATTGTCATTGTGTTGTTTTACATTGTTCCCTTGTGTCTGTGGGGTGGCATCTGTTGTCATTTGGATCAGTCATTTGTCCATAGGTGTGCATCCCATTGGGTCAGGATATCAAACATGCCTAGCAGTGTCACAATCTCAGTGTCTTCCTGGCCACATGTCAATGTAGTGGTGTATGTCTTGTGTATCCTACTGGGTTGCTGTGTTGTGTGTATACAAGTAGGTTTCTGCACTTACCAACAAGTAGGCCATTTCCATATCGTACATCCTGGAAGTGTTGATTGATGGTGCAGTAGCAGAAGATGAATGAATCATGTACACTCCCAGGATACTTTTCCACGATATTGGTGATCAATCCCCGGTGATCAACAATGGCCTGCACATTGATGGAGTGTGTGTGCTTCCTGTTGCGGTATAGATATTTGGTTGCAGCAGGTGGCGCAATGCGTACATGTGTGCAGTCAATGGCACCAAGCATGTGTGGAAAGCCATTGATTTGATAGAAGCCCTGTTTGGTCTCCTGCTGTTTCAGCTGTGTGTTGGGGAAGCTGATGTGGTGGGATGTGAGGGAAATGATGGCATCGACTACCTTGGGTAGGAAGGCAGAGAATGAGGGCTGTGAGATCCCGGCAACCAGGGCACCAGTGGTTTGAAAGGAGCCACTTGCCAACATGTGGAGGACAGCTAGCAGCTTGGTCTCTGGTGGAATGATGTGTGCTGTCTGCAAGCTGGGTGCCAACTGTGGCTCAATGTTGCGCAGCAGCTGCTGAATGGCTTGCCAGTTGAGTCTGTACCTCTGGATGATGCCTTGTTGCCAGAGTCCCAGAAGGGTTGTCCTGGTGCGGAATATCCTCTCCTGCCTTCTGTGTTGCCTTTGGGGTCACTGCTGGTGTTGTGGAAGCTGCTGTTGTTGGTCCTGTGCTCTGCTTCTTCGTGCATGCTGGATGAAAAGCACCTCCATGTCTTCCTTTTGGAGCTCAGCTGTTGCTTGTGTCTGTTTTCCTTAAGTAGTGATGTGTTTGCCCCATTTTAACGGCTGCCCTGACCCAGGTGTTATTTTTTGACGCAAATCGGGCTGTGCGCCATTTTCCGCCTCTGCCTCCCGGACGTGCGGGATTTTTGCGCGATAGCATAAATATGGCGCACGGGTGTTTAAGTCATTTTTTGGATGGGAACGCCTACCTTGCATTTCATTAACACAAGGCGGTTTCCCGCGTCCAGAAAATGACGCACACTTTGGAATTTTGGCGTTTGCGGGGTCGGGTGTCATTGTACAAATACGGTGCAAGGTTTGCGCCGAATGTGCGTCAACATTTTTGACGCATATTCGGCGCAAACAGAGTATAAATATGCCCCTTGGTGCCACAGAGTGTCACATGCCATACATTTTCTTTACATGCTCACCCGGTGAAGAGCAAACCCAAAGTAGGCTAGAAATCTCTCCACAGACTTATTTACAAAAACCAAGGCACACCAAAGTAGTCCACAAAGTCTATAGTGCATAAAGCAAGTCCAATAAGAGTTCCGAACACGTCTTGTTGCTGGTTAGGATTTATTCTTCCCAAGACACAATGAGTCCACTAACAACAGCCGACATGTGTTTCGTCATCAAGACTTTCTCAAGGCTGTAAAAATTTATAAGTGAAAGAGAATTCGCTGAAATTGAATGACGATAACAGGGAATCATAGAAAATATTAAGGTTCTGAAAAACCCAATACTAGTTTTAAAAATGTGACCTTTACTTACAGTATTCAAGTAAGTGACCCCCAAGAAACAGGGCTATTTAGAAATGAACAAAAAGATATTGTAATTGCCCTCTTATCTCCATAGTGCTCGATGATGAGGTTATTTATGGTTAGAAGATAAAGCATACATACAAGCCGTGATTGTAGTGTACCAGAATTTCCAAGTCGAAAAAGAGGTCAAGACCAGTGAAAAATTGTGATGACAAATTGAGATAGTCAAACACAGTCCCAAGTGGTGAAGGTGTAACTATCCTAATATCATGCAGAGTAAGAATAAACCAGAGGAACTACAAGGAAAGACATACCATATTCAATGGAAAAGCGACCACATGTAGAGAAAAATTTGTGCTGTATGCGTAAGAATAAAGAACAAATGAGAAAACCAAAAAAAGACAAAAAACTGCTAACAATATATGTATATATTCAATAGTGTCTCTAATCACATGCAAGTTCCATCATTTGGTAACCAGAGACTTGTTACCATGACAAGATACAATAAATTGTAGAGGACTCCCAAGTAATGAACTCCTGCATTGTATTAAAATGTTATACTCATTACAATATCTCAGTTCTATGCAGATCAAGGGTAGGACGGAATAACTGTTACAACAGGATAGAGCTACCACTGCAAGTGAGTGAGAGAAACATAAGCAAATACATACTTATATTGAGCTGTTTTCAGTACAGGGAATTAATTCTAAAAAGTCTGTGATAAGCCTAAAGGACATAAAGAAAAATAGCCATTAAGGAATCTATATAGCATTCGTAAATACAGTGCTTACAAAATCAGGCATCATTGCCGCTGCAATCCAAAATATGCACATGTGTGCAGTGTAAAGAAACCATGTAATTTGGGATGGGAAGTGAACAATGAAGAAACAGTTGTTGACAATACTGATGTTAAAGGCGAAAGCCGTACCCTTGGTGATTGGGTGCGAATACCAGCACGGCACCCAATGGACATTGCACAAGATAATAAGATACTTCTTTCCCCCAACAATCGTTTTATGTGTACTTAGGATGTGCAAACCTGTAAGGACAACCACCTCTTTCTTGTAGTTCAAATCTCTCCGCAGAGTAGGTTTCCAGTTGATGTATGGAGGCTCTGCCCCTTTAAAATTTAATTTGTAAGTGAAAACTCTCCAGGGCATAGGTTGTTGATTCAGAAGCCAATGCTTGTCTATTTTAGGGAGAAGCGGATAGGCTTCTCAGGTGATGACTGGCTCTAAGCTTCACCCTCTCTCCACGGCCTGCTTTCCCCCATTTTTCTTTCATCGCTGTTCAGGCAGTGATGGACATTAAGCCAATTCCCATACATTCTCAACTTCCAAAGCATCACCCCCTCTCACACCGTGAGAGGTTTTTCGAGGTAACATATATGAATCTCACCTTAACATTCTGTTAATTTAGTAGGGTTAGTGGAACTGACCTTCATCAACTATTTAGTTGTGTTGTAGCCACCATCCACAATCACAAACAGTGTCCTTGATCTACTTAGAGTTTGACTTGAAGGAGAAACCCTTAATGAAGAAGAGGGCCATGAGGACAACAGGGGTGATCGAAGACTTGAGCGGTGTAGGAGAAATCAGCAGGTAGAGATTTGGAGTAATGACAACTACTTGTCCAGGATGTTATTATTTTATGTCCCCCCTCAGGGGCATATTTACAAGAACTGACACATTGCTGAGCTCATGCAGCGATGCGTCAGAAAGATAGCACTTCCCTATGACATTTTCCTATGCCATAGATGTGTCGTATTTATGAGACGGTGCTCCATGGCCTAAGGTCCCATGGGGCCTAAAAAAAATAACGCATGCATGGGAGGACTGTCATAAGAGAAATCTGATGCATATACTGCAAAAGTGATGCATGGCTGATTTGTGGCATGTAAAGCAAGGCAAGTCAGCCCTGTGTCGTATTTGAGCGCATAATGCATCAGGAATCCTTCAAAAAATGACACACTTAAAAAAAAAATATTCCCCATACATAGAAAGGAAAAAATGGAGCACACATCAGGCAGCAGTAGCCAGGGCAATAACCCCAACAATCCTGAGCACCAGTCAGCATGTCCAGGCAGACCCCCAAGGGAAGACGAAGAGTCATTTTAATGAGGAGGAGAATCAAATACTCATAACAGAGGTGACAAAGCATGAACATCAACTCTTTGTCTCCTCAAATGTGCCATTAGGGAAGAAAGAGGCGTTATGGGAGTCCATAGTGGATAAAATCAACAGCATAGGGACAAGTAAAAAAAACAGTGACAGACTGCAAGAAGCACTGGCACAATTACAAGTGTAGGACCAAGGATAAACTGGACAGCAACTTGAAGGCAGCCATGCACATTGAAGGGGGAGGACCTGAGGTCTAGGAGGAGCTGACGTCCTTGGAGGAACAGGTGGCATCAGTCACCCCATCTGAGTTAGTGGCAGGAGTGGAAGGACCTGCCAGTGCAACCTAGGATGACGAACAGGACCCACAGAGTAAGTGGCAACAAGGTACAATATCACCAAATATATCAGTCTGCACTTGAGTGAAAAGGAAAGGGATGGAAATGGCCACATGTCCAATCACACATCACAGGAATGTAGCTGTAAATAACCACGTACATGTGTCACAGCCCGGTCCATAGCCATCATGTGTGTACAGTCCAAGTGTGATGTGCTGCACCAGTCCTGCATCACCGGTGGATCTTGGGATTTGTTAGGTAAGGTATAACAACAGTTGTACAGGACTTCGATTCCCATAATACCAAGCAAAAGATCTGGACTGGAACACCACAACATGGCTGGGCACTGGAATCCCAACCACCCTGATGTGGATAAAGCATGCCCCCTTGCACCATGAGGCCAGTGGCTTTCTCTTGGGGCCATGCAACCAAATCTGGACTGCAAACTAATGGAATGGAATTGGGTTGTCAGAGGATCAATTCCGCACCTTAGAGGGAAGTCAGGTGTTTGCCATCTGAAGTATCACCACACAGGACCATGTGAAGAGCCACGTCCAGGAGGGCATAATGTGAACAAATGTGGCACAGGACAGCACAGCAAGTGAGCATGCTGTGGTGCTCTGCACCACAGGCAAAGGGCAGAAATGCACTGTATTTACAAATTATGTTATATTCCTGTTCTTTCCTCCAACACTGGTGCCTTATGGCATCCTAGGGAAAATGCAAGCACCCTTGCACCATGGTGCTGGAGTGCTTGTGTTGCTTGCAGGATTGTTTTTGCCTGGGAAGGGACACCTTCCTGCACAAAAACAATTCATGGAGTCATTTTTATCTTCCTATTTGTGCTTTAGAATGCAGGAAACACAGAAAGAGGAAATAATGAGGAGAAATAGAGATATTTTACGTTCTTATGCCTCCCTTGGAGAGGCATGTCATTTTGCACCTTTCTAGGTTTCTCCGTTCTTGTAAATCTGAAAATTAGTAAAATTCTATGGGGTTTGGGTTGGATTGGAAAACCCACCACAATGCACATGGAATGCCACTCTGATGTGGAGTAAGGCAACACAGCCATTTCCCCTGCCTTGCCTAACTCCATAGCATTGAGGCCAATCAAAGCCATGTAAATAGCCTTTGTGTGACCTCATAGATATGGGTCTGCCATCTGCATTGCTGATGCATCACAAGTGTTGCACTGGTGGCTTGTAAATATGGCCCTCATTTCGACCTCGGCGGTCTTTTTTGAAGACCGCCGAGGAACCACCGTGCTGAAGACCGCCAGTGCAGGCGGTTTTCGGCGCGGCGTAATATGACTGCTGGCAGCCCTCCGTCCTTTTTTGAATGGAGGGCCGCCAGCAGCCATACTGGCGGTCAGCGGGGAAGTGGAGGCTGCTCCACCTCCACCGCCCGTCATCAAAACACCGCCCACCGAATCACGTTCCATGATTCGGTGTGGCAGTGTTCTGGTGCCGGGGAGCTGGTGGCGGAGCAGCCCCCATGGATCCCATCCCCTCCCAGAGGATCAACGGACAAGGTAAGTTGATCGTCCGTTAGGGGAGGGGGGTGGGTTTTGTGTGTTGTGTGCGTGCATGGGGGTGTGCGTGTGAGTATCTAGAGGGGGTGTGTGAGTGTGTGTATGCATCCGGGGTGTGTGTTGTGGGTATGGGATATGTGTGCGGGTCGGTCTGTGTGCATGTCTGTTTGTATGTGTGCAGGTATGTGTTGTTGCAGTGTATGTGTAGGTGTAGGGGTGTGTGTCTGTGCATGTTGGGGTAGGGGTGGGGAGGGGGGTCCTGCCACTTTTGGGGGGTGGCAGGGGGGTGAAGGGGGTGGGGGGAGGACTCGGGTGGGGGAGTGGGGTGGGGGAGACCCCTATCAGTACCAGGGAAGTGCCTACCGCCATGGATTTCGTGGCAGTTCCAAACCACCCGAAATCCATGGCGGTATGCAGGGTCGTGATACCGCCTGCAGTCTGGTGACGGCTGCCGGGCTGGAGACCAAAGTCTCCAGCCCAGCAGTTGTCACCGCCCTGGCGGTCAGAGTGGAGAAGTGGCGGATGACCATGGCGGTAAAAGCCATGGTCATAATTCCATTTTTTTTCCGCCGGCCTGTTGGCGGTATTACTGCCACTTCCCCCCCGTCCGCTAGGGTTGTAATGAGCGTCTATGTCCCTTAGTCCCTAGCATGAAACTACATTGCACGCATCTGCACTGATGTGTGGTTTCTAAGCACACAGGTTTAGGCTGCCTTGTTTGCCAACACCCTAACTCCTGGATTGTTATAAATCTCAAGGGGGGTTGCAAGCAATGCATAAAATAGGTATAGTTGTGTTTCTTCTAACACTAGATGGTGTGTGAGATGGTTGGACCCCTGCTAGTGCTGTTCAGTGTAGGTGTGGGTGAGCACATTGAACTGGCACTCTGTTTGAGTGGAGGCAGATTGCAAAGCAAGGAGGTGAGAATTGGCATGTGTGCTGCAAGATAGCCCGAATTATACACACGCACTGCTGTGTTTGTTAGTGTCACACATCTGTTGCAGCTGGAAATGGATGGCTTAGAACAGGGCAAAGGTGTGCCACGTCCTACAAGTGATGTGGACCAGGGGGGAGATGTGGCAAGTGTCTGGAGGGAGATGGAAGAAGATATCTCATGCCACCCTACATATGTAGGGCTGGAGGATGACAAACTGGTAATTCAGAAGTGACAGGATGAGCTAGGTTGCTATAGCTGTGGGCAGGATTATGTGATGGTTTGAGGCTGAGAGGTTTGAGTAAAGTTGTGTACCAAAACAGGGTAGACACATCATGCATTTTTAAAGCTACTAGCATGTGTGGGTGCAGCCTGATACATAGTTCACAAATATAGGCAGCCATGTTAGGCAATAGGAAGCGGTGAGTCTAATTATGGGCCTTGATCTCACAAATGAATCAATGTATGATCAGGTTCAATGTGTGTGTAGCAGTAAGTGGAGTCACTGAGGCTAAATGAGGATTGCCAGAGGAGTCATGTACATGTTCAAAGGAGTGTGTTGGCATAGTAGGTATTTGAAATAGCAGTGTATGCCCAAATAAATGTATACCCATAATAATACTAAGACTGGTCAGTAACTTTGATGTTGTGTACACATGGAATGGTACACATGGTTCACCTAGGTATCCCCTGGGGTTTGTCATGCAGCATGCAAGAGGGTATATTCTACCGCCAACAACCTATGTGAAATGAGTAATGTCTACCAAGAACAGGTATTGTGCCTCAGCGTTGCATAACTGATATTGCAAATACACAAGGCCACACACATTGCAGCATAGACTGATTCTGTGCCAGGTAGTTGAATCATAGATGGAGGATGGCTAGCTGCCTCCAAATAAACAGACCTTTCGGACACTTCTCCAATATTGACTCATGAAAACCTGGAACCTTATTACATAGATCATATAATGAAATTCAAGCAATACCATGTGGCCCTTTACATATCCTTTTGTCCGTCCATACATGTCAGTACAGAATGTTATGTTGATGCACATCAATTCAACCATATCCATGTGATGAGTGTGTGCATGTATGCTGTAGATCTCATGTGTATGAGTATCTTGTGCTGTATCTTGCAGGTATTTGCCAAAAGTGAATCACGGGTGACAGGTTGTTTGTGGAAACAGTATTGATAATACCACCAGTAGGTGTACTGTGTCATGGGCTGTATGCTGACAACACAGTGCAAACATGCATGTCGAACTTTGCACATTGGCCTTGGATATATGAGGGTATGAATCAGGCATTTAACTGCATTGCCATGTGTGGACTGGTGACATGTGCCACATCTAGTCATAGCTATTCTGCCTACACTGGGGTAGGAATCCACACATCCTGTGTGGACCTGACACACAAAGGTGGTCATTACAAGTCTGGCGGTCGCATGACCACCAGACTTGTGGTGGCGGTCCCTCCCCCAGCAGGCTGGCGGTGGGACTGCCACATTCTGACCATGGCGGAGCCGCCATGGTGTATTCCTTTCCTCTTATTTAGTTTCTAAGCACTAACATAACACAACAGAAATGGACTTCTGAGGTCAAAGAAGACTTTTATTGTTGTTAATTCTTCCCCAACCACAATATTTATGAATGACGAATTAGTAGCTTTCAAGTCCGCGTTAATCAAACAAAATATATCAATTTGCAATATACACAGCAGGTTATATTTATAAGATATTGAATGCAAAGCAAAACAAATACTTCACCGTGTGGGAACTATCTACAGCTTCATCTTTCTAAGGTCTGCAAGCTGATGACCCCTGTCAGCCGCGAGAAAGAGAGATTCATCTACCCACACGGGATTGCTGGCAGCCTGCGCCAAGCTCCAGCACGAGGTCCGGCAGATTCGAATCTGACTCTCTGCAGCTTGTTACATTCGTTACAAAGGTGTGCCCCCTCCTCTCAGACCTGGGAAACTGAGCAAGCCTTTTGGAGACTGGCCAGGTCTCCAAGACTACTCCTGTTCCCAAGCTCAAGCGAAGAAAAAACAACACCCATGTACTCTCTCTTATCGTGTCTAGTCTACTGTGAGAAAAACATCTTGGTTCTCTGGTGCAAAAACACAGCTTGGAAAAATACAGCTTGGATTCTCAACTGCAATGTCTAACTCCACGTTAAAGGCAATAGGCAGCTAACCTAGATATCAAATGCAATGTCATGTTAAAGGCAATAGGCAGCTAACCTAAATATCAAATGCAATGTCTAGTGTCATGTCAAAGCCAATAAGCATCTAAGCTGAATACAAAATGCAATGTCTTATATCATGTCAAAGCCCATAGGCAGCTGAGCTGAATACAAAATGCAATGTATAATATCATGTCAAAGCCAATAGGCAGCTGAGCTGATCATGTCAAAGCCAATAGGCAGCGGAGCTGAATACAAAATGTAATGTATAATATCATGTCAAAGCCCATAGGCAGCTAAGCTGAATATAAAATGCAATGTATAATATCATGTCAAAGCCAATAGGCAGAATATCTAATAGCATATCAAAGTCAATAGGCAGCTAAACTGAATACATCATGTCAAAGCCAATAGGCATGCAATGTCAAAGCCAATAGGCGGCTAGACTGGATACAGCATGTCAAAGCCAATAGGCAGAATACAGAATGTAATGGCTAATGCGATGTCAAAGCCCATAGGCGGCTAAACTGAATACAGAAAGTAATGGCTAATGCCATGTCAAAGCCAATAGGCATAATACAGAATGTAATGACTAATGCAATGTCAAAGCCCATAGGCGGCTAAACTGAACAAAACATACCATGTGCTACTGGTGAACATTGAGCAACTAATATGCGCAGTGGTGAAACACAAAGTCATTGGTCAAAACAAACTTTATCAAATGGCAGTACATTCCGCCCTTTGACCAATTAATTTTTGTTTCACATATCTCTTGTTTCAAACAAAAACAAAAAACATCAGCACAAACAAAAAAAACATTATGATCAAAGCAATCCCTGTAAAGCAATAGAAGTGAATTAACACATTGATTTCATAACCTTTCACATCAGATACATCTACATAGAAAAGACTGGGCAATTTTTATACTCTGAATGAGTCTCTAATTCAACAGTGTTAGCAATTTGATGTGGCATGAGTTCTACTCATGTAAAGGGGCACGGTCCACCTGAAAGGTTTGCTGGAAGATAAGCAAAAGTCAGAGTTCCATACGAGAGGGAAAAAAAAAAAAAACACAGCTTAGTTCCAGTGGAAGAATGCAATCAAACAAGTTGAACTTGAACTGAAGGCGCAGTTTGCGCAAAATGGATCCATGGTGCTGGCACTTTACTCAGCCAGGTTCAGGTTGGGGGTTCGGTCCCTTCCCCGACCCCACACGCACACACCGGAAGGGGGACCACACAGCACACTCAGGGACAGTGGCGAAACGTGGTAGGATCTGCAAAAGAAACAAGTATGACTTTTCTTGCAAATAACATTTTTCATTTAAAATGTACCCTTCCTCTTTCTTTCCCTGTTTTATAATCAGCAGGACGTTTTTGGGGCCCTTTGTTATATTTTCTGCAGGTTCTGGAGGGTCACTTGGGGCTTCAGCCCACACATCAGCACTGAGGTTTTTATCTGCTGCACCACAGCTTCCCTTTTCTTGCACTGTCAGAAGGGCTGGGGCAGACTCATTCTTTATCAAACCTCCATTCACTGCACTTTTGTCAATTTGGGCCATTCTGTCTCCAATTTGTATGAATGAATCAGATTCTTTTCTAGGTATCAGCATAATTTCGATTTTTCCTTGGTAATTTGCAGCAATCACTCTCCCTAAAACCTGATCAATTTGCCATTTCTGTTCTGGTAACGTTCCTCTCCCCAACTGCTCTGTGACTGCTTGCATGACAGATTGCTTTTGTGCGTGCTGCACAGTTTTTATCAAAACTAGGGGAATGTGCATCTCTCTCATCTCTGCCCACCTGTAAGTGGCTTTTTCTCTCAGCTGTTCACATTTCTGGGGCACCCACTTAGCCATCCCCACTAAGGCAGAATTCTGGGTGAACACTTCTCTCTCTGAATTTTTCTCATTAACATCTGCAAGGTAATTGAACCAGTTAGGTGCTAAAACATTAGCAATGAACCAAAAATCAGCGTAAAAATGACACATCTCACGTAGCTCTTCCTTTAAAATCTGACACACATTATACAACGCTGTTCCTTCTACTGTGCCAGAAAGCAACATTTCAGTCAATGAATCATTAGTAAATCAAACATGCTTTTTATCTTCAGTAGACACGAATTCAAATGGTGCACACAACTTCATTGGTAATTCTTTTATCTGTGGTACTCTAGCCCTGTCTTGCAAGTACCAGATCCATTGTATGATTCTAGCTAGGGGCACTATTTTCTTTCCTTGTTCATGATTTACGTGTACATAAGTATTTGCACTCAATTTCACTGCGCAGAAACCTGAAGTCTGCATTATTTCATTTGCCAAATCACAAGCGCACAGCTGCATATAATTTTTCACAGTGACCATATACAAAAGTGTTAGGATTTCTCTCAAATGAGGGCTATTCTTTTTCCAAAAATCAAACAAGCTAATGAAAGTCGGCTCTTGCTCTAAAATCTTTCGTTTTACTTGTGCATTTTGCAACGGTAACTCGTAAATCACATTCTGGTCTCTCTCGTACGTGTTATCAGTTAAGGAATGCATTTTGTCTGCCAAAAACCCTGGCCCACACGAAAACTCAGTGCAGCTCGGAGCTGTCTTAACCCCCTCATTACTGGAATGGGACAAGAAAGATTCTTCAAAAACAGCCTTTTTATAACTTTCAGTCGGGCTAATTTGCTCACGTAAATTCCTATTTTCATGTTCCAACTTCTTACATTTCTCCTGCATTTCTCTGTAAGCAGATAAAGGTATCCAGACCTTTCTGTCATCATTACTTCCAAAACACACGTTTTCTACATATGTACAACAGGAATTATTTCTCAAAACATTATCCGGCATTTTAGCTACACATGCATTTTCTTCTGTAATTCCCCAAACAGAAAACAATTCACAGTTTTTCTTAGCACCATCAGGCAGTTTATCAACACATGTATTCCCAGACATGGTCTGCCGTGCTACTGTGATTCTCCAAAAAAAACAATTTCTGTAATTCTCCAAACAACAAAAACAATTACACTTTTAAAGTGTGCACTTAGAAATCTACCAACTCGTCAACACCCTCTTAATCACCTCTTAATGACCGACCCCACTCCTGGTACCAATTGTAGTGCTTTCCTCTTATTTAGTTTCTAAGCACTAACATAACACAACAGAAATGCACTTCTGAGGTCAAAGAAGACTTTTATTGTTTTTAATTCTTCCCCAACCACAATATTTATGAATGACGAATTAGTAGCTTTCAAGTCCGCGTTAATCAAACAAAATATATCAGTTTGCAATATACACAGCAGGTTATATTTATAAGATATTGAATGCAAAGCAAAACAAATACTTCACCGTGTGGGAACTATCTACAGCTTCATCTTTCTAAGGTCTGCAAGCTGATGACCCCTGTCAGCCGCGAGAAAGAGAGATTCATCTACCCACACGGGATTGCTGGCAGCCTGCGCCAAGCTCCAGCACGAGGTCCGGCAGATTCGAATCTGACTCTCTGCAGCTTGTTACATTCGTTACAAAGGTGTGCCCCCTCCTCTCAGACCTGGGAAATTGAGCAAGCCTTTTGGAGACTGGCCAGGTCTCCAAGACTACTCCTGTTCCCAAGCTCAAGCGAAGAAAAAACAACACCCATGTACTCTCTCTTATCATGTCTAGTCTACTGTGAGAAAAACATCTTGGTTCTCTGGTGCAAAAACACAGCTTGGAAAAATACAGCTTGGATTCTCAACTGCAATGTCTAACTCCACGTTAAAGGCAATAGGCAGCTAACCTAGATATCAAATGCAATGTCATGTTAAAGGCAATAGGCAGCTAACCTAAATATCAAATGCAATGTCTAGTGTCATGTCAAAGCCAATAAGCATCTAAGCTGAATACAAAATGCAATGTCTTATATCATGTCAAAGCCCATAGGCAGCTGAGCTGAATACAAAATGCAATGTATAATATCATGTCAAAGCCAATAGGCAGCTGAGCTGATCATGTCAAAGCCAATAGGCAGCGGAGCTGAATACAAAATGTAATGTATAATATCATGTCAAAGCCCATAGGCAGCTAAGCTGAATATAAAATGCAATGTATAATATCATGTCAAAGCCAATAGGCAGAATATCTAATAGCATATCAAAGTCAATAGGCAGCTAAACTGAATACATCATGTCAAAGCCAATAGGCATGCAATGTCAAAGCCAATAGGCGGCTAGACTGGATACAGCATGTCAAAGCCAATAGGCAGAATAAAGAATGTAATGGCTAATGCGATGTCAAAGCCCATAGGCGGCTAAACTGAATACAGAAAGTAATGGCTAATGCCATGTCAAAGCCAATAGGCAGAATACAGAATGTAATGACTAATGCAATGTCAAAGCCCATAGGCGGCTAAACTGAACAAAACATACCATGTGCTACTGGTGAACATTGAGCAACTAATATGCGCAGTGGTGAAACACAAAGTCATTGGTCAAAACAAACTTTATCAAATGGCAGTACACACGGTCGGACCACCAACACTGCCAGGCTGCCGCAAGCCGGCACCAACTTCCATTCCAAGAAGCTCTGTGAACTCAGTGTGTACATGTGAAGCATATTACATTGACCTCACAAATGTCTGACACTGTCTGCATGTTGGACATGTAGGATGTGGCAAAGTTGACATGGTTTAATGATGAACATATGTATACTATGTAGCAGTGTTAAAAACATCATATCAGACAAATCATGTCTGAGGTGCTCAAGATGCAGATAAATTACCAAGCCATCCTTCCTTCCTACATGGTGCATGGTTACCTGGCTTTGATGACTATGTAAATAGAATATTTTCACAGACCACACCCTGCAAGGTATTCATTTTGCTGGGGGCTTCGTAACTCAAAGTGTGTTCTGAAAAATGCTACACACATCAGACAGTAACCATGCTTTTTTTTCTTCTTCACTTAGCTCCATAAATTTTACTAGTGCATGATGAACAAACATTGACCATTCATGCAGTTTACAGGCTCATTAAGGAATTGTGGCCAAGTTTCAAAATACATGTATGTTAAATTGTAAAGGGTAAACCAAATACCCTCTCAAACCTGCAATGTGATAAAATGTGAGTGTGCTCCCCTGCAACAAATATGGCAGATGGACCTCACAGTTTGGAGTCAGTAATGACTTAGCAAGCCAAGTGACAACACTCTTTGCACAGTGCTGGATGGGTCCCCCAGCACCTCTGGGCCTCCCCTGCACTGCATAGAATGTTTCAGCTATTGTTAGACCCATGTGAACATGCCACTGTGGCATGGATTTTGTTTTTAACAGAGTTAGCTTGTATCATGGCATAATACTCCAAAAATACATCTGACCATTCCAGTCAAAAAAGAAATAACAGATTTTTGCTAAAGACACACAGCTACAATCTTATCGAATATATGTACTTACCAACAGGCTCACCAACTTCCATTCCAAGATGATCTATTAGATCTGCCTCCCAGCTCATCCTATCTGCCCATCTGTGCTTGCTTTGATGGACAGTGCATTGGACTCCAAACACACGCTCATGTGGAACCAGACCTTCTCCCACCACTCCTTTCTCTCTCTGGTAGGATAACCTTGGTTCACCCTACCCCCATTGTGAACATGTTGGGGAGATAGTGGACCAGCAACCACAGCATGCCCAAAACTCATCCTCAGACAGATTCTGCGCTCTGCTCTTCCACGATATATCCCTGGCTAAACTCCCCATCCTTAACTGCAACTAAATTAAAACTAACACTTCCCCTACCTTAAATGGGCATACACCCAACACTACAGTAAACAAAACAACACAAAATACAAATACAATGCAAAAATAACAATATTTGAACACAAAAGGGACAACACAGACACTGACAAAACTGAAAAATGCAAGCAATCTCCAGAGCACACACCGACCACCTCCAGCACAGACAAAAAGATTGTAAGTGAAAGTAACTTCACACTTCGTGGTTTGCAGCATGGCAGAGCCATTGCAATATTTCCTGGATGAATACAACACGTTTTCTACAAATGCATAATTTTTTCTGATGCATTGATAGAGAAACAGGCAATGCATGATTTACGCACAACACATGTGTAGGAGGGTGGCTTTCTATATGGTGTACGAAAAAGATGTGCACTGTACAGAGAGACAAAGCAACCCCACTTTGGTATCCAGAGGTAAAAAGCACACCACCTAATGCTCTGTTTTTGTGGTAGTGTGGGCAAGCAGTTAGGCTTATCTTGGAGATGTGCTGAGCATTTGTTGTACTCACAGTATCAATAAATGCGGATACACACTTCAGCGAATTACTCGAGACCAATCTACAACAATACTTCAGATATTTATAAAATGTTTAAGACCAAGATCATCAAAATCCGGTAAGTACTTTTTAGGATATACTTTTTCACAGTTTAGAAAATAAAGACTCTTTTGTGTGAAATTATGCACCATAGGAATGATTGGGAAAAACGTTTAAAATGCATATAAAATCAGGCAATGCTTTCACAAGTGTCACCTTCTACTTTTAGGTCGAGGTCATTGATATGTCCTGTGGGCCAGCCGGAGAAGCTCAGGTGGCTCCTGGTTCAAGTGGAAGCAGTCGATGAATGTCTTGGAGCTTATTCAGAATGGAGAAGGGGACCACTTGTAAACACACTGTACAGATGGATTAAAAGGTAAGTCCAAGGGTCCTCTTGGACTGTAATGGTCACAAGGGGTTAGAGACCCCTAGAACACATCTGGTTTTCTGATGGAGGGGCCAGGGATGCCGGGTACAGTGCAGATGGATCAGCCAAGTGTTGTGCATCAGGGAGTCCTTGGAACCAGGTGCAGGTCACTTTAGGGGTAGAATGCAGGTCAACATGGCCTCTCTGGGGTTGTTTCTTTGGTGTCCTCAAGTCCCCTGACTGTTGCTTGCTTCTGATGTTCTGAGGGACTGGAGTGGACTTTCTTTCTGGGTGTCCAATGTTGGGGGTCTAGTTCCCCGGATATTGGGACGTCTTGGCTCCTGAAAGTTTCAGTGCTGCCAAACTTTGCACACTGGTAGGCTTTGTCCCTTGGGTCCGTTGGTTGGATTTTGGTTACTCTTCTGTGTCCAGTTCCTTGGTCAGCAGCCAGTCAGTAAACTGGACTTCACTGGTTTCCTGCCTGAAGGGGGCATGGAGTGATGCCTCTACTCAGAGGAAAGTACTTTGTGATTTTCAGAAGTCTGGAGTCCTCTGGGGTTTCTTAGAGTCTCTCCGATGTCCAGTCGATCCCTCAGCAGTGAGGCTTTGTGTTCTGGCTCCTGAGAGCAGAGGCTCTCACCCCGGGGGTCCAGACTTCTATCTGGTGCTGATAGCAAACAACCCAGTTGTCAAAGAGGCCATTATGTAGCTGGGGAACTAGAAATGACCAGTGTCCAGCACATGCATCTGCTATGGCTTCCCTGTACACTAACAATGTCTCAAGGTTTTGCGAGTACACAGTAACACAGTAGAGGCATATTTGCTCATGCACACATATGCCCTCACATGCATTACAGTACACCCTGCCTTAGGGCTTTAAGGCCTGCTAGAGGGGTGACGTACCTATAGCGCATGCAGAGTTAGTGGGCATGGCACTCTTCGTGAGTGTCATGTTGAGTTTGGAACTTTTAAATTATAACCAGTACTAACCTGTTTCAGACTCACTTATACATTTGTCCCTGTGGAACCACTGATGTTATTGCTGCACTACCTGCCAATGATAGAGCTGTTGAATTGTTCACTTCCTTTAGTACTTGTGGCACATTCAACACAAGTTCCCCAGATATTTGTACCTTTTATTGTCAGCCTTCAACTGCTGATTTTCATCAGTCAATATGTCATGAGGCACTGAGATTGACACATGGATATACAATGTGGGGCATCTCTAGGTAGGACACGCAGATGTTGAAACTAATATCTGTCTACCACAGATGTACACAATACATTGATCTTCACACATATGTGTTGTATTGTGAATTGATGAGGATTATGTGCGTATTTGAAATGGTTCTACCATAATTGCTGTGTCAAAGTAGCATTGAGATTGATATCATGTGGTGCCTTGTCCAGGTTGCATTACAGTCTAGGTTGATAAATATTGAATGGCATATTTCACTACGCTGTTTTAATGTTTGTGACCTGCACACTGCTGATTTCATAAGTTTTTTCTTTGGTCAATTTACCAAGAGAACAGGTGTACCAACACATTGTTTGCATCTGTCGTGGTGGCTTATACCTGAGTGTATGTCAGTATGTGTACTGTCAGTATAGCTGAGAGATATGTTGTTTTTGGACTGCTGATGTCACTTTGTGAACCTGTATGGATATTTATCCATGCCTGGGGCCTACACTGACATTGGATGGCACACATGGCCTTTCTAAAATATTATTTCTGACACTTTAAAAAACATACATGTATACAAGCATGTGTGACACACTTACTAATTTACAAAAATATGTTTTTCCCACCAACCAGAAATCGATGAGTCTTGACTGATAGAGTAGGAATATCAGTGAGGAGACACTTATTTCACACTTCTCTACTATGTTGGTGTAGAACTCATATTGGCTTTTCTGAATTACATGTCTTATTTTACATCCATTTACCAGTGCAGAGGATGTGGTACCATTCATTTACACAGATTGAAATGTGACAGTAGTAGTCACTAATGTTCAGTAGCTACTGCCATTGATAGATTGGTGAGTGTATTCCAATGTGGAACATAATTGTCTACACGTTGCATGCGTTGGGGATTCTATTTTGACAGGAGACAAAAGGCCAGATATTTAGGAATGTGGCACTTTATAGTGCAGCAAATAAGTTATCAGCACTTCCTGACTGAGAAAGGACAGCGTAGAACATATTTGAGTCCATACTGCACTGTCCAGAGTTTTCAAACCACGCTGACACACAATGGGCTCCTTAGCACCAAGACAGGTCCAAATGCAGCATGGGAATTGTGTGGCTGCATTTCTTGTAAGATTGACTTTAGCCATAAGAGGCCTCCTTCCTGTCCTGCATGAACCATTGGAGGCCAGATTGTCTATGTCTGTGTGCCATGGACTGCAACAAACAGGTGGCTAAGGTGTGTTGGATGACTTAGGTAATTTTTCTGTGGAACACATGACCTGGGCAGGGTAATTGATTGGATACATTTCACAGTTTACCTGGTGTGGGATACATAACATGCCTCATGAACCATGGGAGTTACATGTATACACACAGACAACAGCCATGGAAGCCCTTCCTTGCACACAGTGATGCAGCATAGCATTTGTTCTAGCATTGCTTGGCTCTGGTTTTTCCCATCCTTGAGAGGCATACACAGTTTCTTAACAAGTGACTTGCGGGATTGTATTGCATATGTGCCATGGTGTATGGTACAAGTATAAGGCAAACCACTCCCACACATGCACTGTCTCAGGTAGCAAACACAGAGATGGCTATTTTGTCAAATATTATTTATTGTTATTAGGTCTGTAATGTACTTCAGATGTACTTACCAACCAGTAGGCCATTCCCATATCTCCCATTCTGGAAGTGCTCATTGATGATTGAGTGCCTGAAGATCTAGGCATCATGAGCACTCCCAGGGTACTTGGCCAGCACATTGATAAACATCCCCAGATGGTCCACAGTGCCTGATAGAGTATGTGTGCTTCCTATTGCGTTACAGGTGTAACATTGCAGTAGGATGCACCAGTTGTACATGTGTGGAATCCACTGACCCCAAGACATGTGGAAAGCCTGCTATGGCATAGAAACATTGCTTTGTGTCTAGTTGTTGTTCCTGTGTCTTGTGGAACATGAGGTACTGGGGTGTCAGGCTGGTGATGACATCCATGACGAAGGGCAGGAAGGCTGAAAATGTTGGCTGGGAGACTCCTACCACTCTGGCTATGGTCGTCTGAAATGATCCAAATGCCAGATTGTGGAGGACTGCCATCAGCTGGACCTGTGGAGGGATATTGCTAGACCTGCAGTCGTGGTTCAATCTGGTTCAGGAGCTGGATGATGGACTTCCTCTGAAGCCTGTAGTAGGTGATGACCTCCTCCTCTCTAAGGTCAATGAGGGTAGTCCTCTGGCAGTACACACACTCCCTTCTCCTGTGCTGCCTACGTTGTGAAGGTGGTGGTCTCATTACTACTCCTTGGTGGAGTATTAGCACCTCCATGGCATAGTTGAGCTTTACAAAGTGCTTTGGGTATGCTCTGTTCATATACCAGTGCCAATTTGTCATTTCTCATGCCGGGGTTGCTAATGTGCAGACCTTTTGATGCATTTCAGGCTCTGCGCAACGCTTACAGACAATGCTCCACTTTCCCTAAACTTGTAAATATCACTGCATCAGTTTTACATTGGAATTTACCATGAAACACCTACATTGCAAATATTTAAACTTGTGTGACGCAGCCAGTTCAGGCGCAAGTATATTCCAACGCAGGCCTACGAAAAGTTTAGCATTGGCCTAGATGTGTCACCTTGAAAATATGGATTACTGACTGCACAGTCTAAATGTAAAAAATAAAAATGACACAATTGCAGCACAAGCTCCTTGAACATATGCCCCTCAGTGTCTAGATCTCAGGCCACAAATGTCTAGATCCCAGGTCATAAATTGCTAGATCCCACATCATAAATTGCATTGATTGCAATTGCTCAGTGAAGCAGTGAACACATCTTAAATTATCCAAATAACATCACAAACTAGCCAAACAACAGACAGGGCACTGTCATTAATACAACACAGGTAAAGATATATACAAGAGGAAGAGTCATGTCCAAATAACTATGGGAATAATAAGCACTATCAATAAACAATAAGAAAACGTTCAACTCACAATAAGAAAAACACCAGGAAAATACAATACTAGTTTAAATAAATACCAAGTGAAAACATTAACATACATCAAATGGATAAATCAGCAAACAAAACCACTACTGAATAATAAAAATCAAGGAGTCTCCCTCTGGACTCATGGAATTAGAAAATATTGTTGTATGTGAGGGAGATTGTGAGCTGTGCAAAGAGTAAGAAACACCGGGGGCCTTGAGGCTGGGATGCTGGAGTCAGAGCTGGCCATATAGACAACCTGGGTTCTCAGGTCAAGGATGCTGCTTCTCTGGAAATATCCATGTTCTTCAAGTCACAGACAAAGAGACTTGATATCTGTTCCAAATTTTGAGTAGTTGTCAAGTGAAAGCACATTGTGATTAGGAAGCAGACTGAATGGGTAAGTTACTTTCAAGACTGAGAGACCTGTTTTGGGCCATCATCCTATCTGAAGCCTCACTTGGAGATGCTGCCACCTTTTCATACCTTTGAGGGATCAGCCATCACTTTGAAATGCAAGAAGATCTTTTATTTAAAACATTTTAAATTGAAACTAAAGTGTGTTTGCAGAAAAACTTAGAAAAACAACAAAAACTTAGAAAAACAAAACATAGTCAATTGGTGGAATGCTGCACTTAATCTCAGCCACTAGTATTTACTGTGAACTGGATCAGTTTGTTTCTTTGTCCACTGTACCATTCTAGACAGAGATCAGACATATTCAAATCAATATTGGTGCTGTTCGAATACGAACAGTCTGCCCTGAGCTGCTGTGTGAGGTCCCCTCTAGACAGAAACACAAGCAATCGCAGACCAGATTTGGTCTTTTGTGCTTAATGAGGTACCACGAAACTCCAACGTAAAGTAAGCAAGGAACACGTTCTCCTTAAATCATAGCATTTCATATAAAATAATTGTTGGGTGGAATGGTTCAATTGATTTAGGCCACTAATAATTGTTCTGGACTGCACTCCAGTTCATTGTTTTTTACCACTATGCCACTGTAAACAGAGATCAGTCATTTGCAAATTAGTCTTGGTTTTGTCCCAAGGCAGTAGTCTGAATTGCCTGACCACGTACAAGTATACAGGCAAATACATGAATACAGACAATAAGTATACAGTCATGAATACAGGCAATACTCTCTGCAAATAAATTACATGCTCTTTGCATCACTGTGAATTTCATGCAAGTCTGTGGCCCATTTCATCGACCGGGCAAGGAATCAGACCATAGTCCAGTTAGATTTGTCCGTGAGCTAATTCACCTGCTCTAGAAGACTAGTGCTACCTGCTCAGGTACTCTGTATCAAAGAAGTGCAAAAAGGAAAGTCAACGTACCAATATTTGGATCTGTTAAATGAAAAACGGACTAAATTGCATGTTGTGTTAATGCGTATGGAGGACAAAGCTAACCATTGATCACATGTTCCCTTTGTTTGCGCCACAGAGGAATACTTGTGCTATGCCAGGAGTCACTGGCAGCACCTATAGGAGGTTCAGCTCGTTCAAGACAGGGCTCCCAGACTCTGAGAAGCAAAACAGCAGACCTGGTGTGCGAGTGATGACTGTGTCCTTGGCTAACATCTGCATGAGTAATACCACGTAGGAGACCGGTTTTGTACCAGCGCCTCACCTGGGTGGGTAGGCAGCCGGCTGCACGCCTCTGCCTACACTTGGAAGTTGGGCGAGGAAGGGGACAAGCTGTGACAATTGGCACAGAGAACATTTTGAAAGGTTAAAAGTGCTGAACAAAACACCTAGCTGAGGCTATAAAAAGACTATGCATTCTTGCTCCAGAGTTAAAAAAACAACCATATAAAACAAGACAAGCGGCTGTACTTAGTGTTCGTGTATTTTTTATTTTTAAAGAGGCACACTCTTAAAAGAGAAACACTCACTCATGTTAGCTCTCTATTCTGCTCTAACTTTAGCCCTGCTTCCCCTAACTCATCTATTGTTTCCCCGACATTCTCTTCGCCCCCATTCACCTTTTATGTCTGAGAGAACTTTCTGTAGTGTTACTTGATGTGCATGAGTGGGGACAGCGAAGTCTGGTTCATTTACCCCGATCTTCCCTAATGGATTTACCCTCTAAAATAGTATTGATTTTTTTGGACCAAATCTAATTGCCAATAAATTAATATATGCAAACGTGATCTTCTTAATTTCAGGTTCAGTGCCTTATTATTAGAAACCAGTATGCACCCCACATCAGTGAAATAAGTATTCATTATTTGACTTAAATATACTGTTTGTTTGTCCTCAAAATTATCTGACGCTAAAATGTTTTGCCTTAGCAGGAAAGTATGCTGTAATGCCTTTCCGAATTCAACTATATGCTGTGAGGTATTTAAATTAAAATGTATACGATTTGGATGAAAAAAAAACATTAAAAGGCATCGAATCTGAAATATGGGTTCTAAAAATAAATAATGTGAAAGTTTCAGGGAACAATATAAAAACCACACAAGCAAAGCTTGTGAAGTTTTTTAATACTGTCTGACTCCATTATTATAGATGTAACCTTATATTTCAACCTATAATATTTTAAACCTATGTGATTTAGTTTGATTTACTGTGCCATTAAAAAAGGCATATATTTATTTCAAGAAGACATTGGTTGGTGACTCTACAACGGATCACTATTCGCAACGTCATAGTAAAAACAGAAAAAAATTAAATATGATAAATATATGGTGAATTTAATTGGTAAGTAGAGACGTTACTTTTGCTGAGGAGTTTTTTTTTTCCTTTTAATTAATAGATCTGGACAGCCTATGTGAGTGGGATGGATGAATAGCTCCTACCAAATAACATTTATCAAGTGACAGGTTATAATGTTGCTTCTGATCTTAGAACCACCTAGACAGATTTCGCATCTCTTCTGACACTGCCTTTTCTGGATGATGCACATCCCACTGATCAGTGCCCCTCCAGACCATGCCTAACAATCGATTGACCCCTTCAACTATACAACTTGCTCCGTGGACGATGCCCTTTTTGGATGTCCACCGCTTATCTGGATACCACTATTTTATGGGAATTCACAAACTCACAGATGTCATTTCCAGAAAGTTGAAACCATAAGTGCTGATAAACGTCATATATTTTCAGAGTAATGCATACGTGTATTGTATAGGGGAACGCTCATCAAACTCTGATATTTACGATGGTTTGGGGTACAGCGGGGTTACAGATCCCAAGGAGCATGTGTCTCGTTACTCATGAAACGAAACTTCACCTTGCAATTGTGGGGTTTGAAGCTCAGCCCTTAGCTCCAGAGCAGTCACTACAATGCAGTAAGCATGGCAAATCAAGAGTCATGGCTGAGGTCCAGTAGGTTTGGTACTTTCTGTGTGTAATACAGATTTACTGCTGCTGTTCCAGAAGACAGAAACTAAAAGCTCATTGACATTTCTCCATTTGTACTAACCCTAGCCCTCTCCCTATGCCATTATGACTGCACGGTCGAGTCCAGATTCAGGCTCAAATTACCCCCCTTAGGAGAAGTTTGAACATGTCCGCGGCCAACACCCTACCAGAGATGATTACCTTATAGACGCCTGGCTCACCTGAACTATCCAGTGGTGATGCCTGGGAACATGCACTAGGAGCACAATTGACATAAACTTCAACACAAAGGAATCCAGGAGTTTGACTAGGAAGTTACGATAACCACGAGTTCCCAATGGAGAAAGCTGAGAAATAATTTGTGAATTCCATTTAGAAAAATGCAGCAGCGATTCTGCATGCTTAATTGTACATGGTGAACATTTACAACAGCGTAAAAGCAACAACGTAAAGCACCTGCTCATAAACAATGTAAAGCACTTGCTCATTAACCCTGTTCACAGGGAAAACGTATTTCTCCAACCAAGAATCCCTTTCCCTGGCACACTCATCAATTTTGGAATGTTCCACCCTGTCCTCCCGTGCACCCCATTCAATGGCACTCTGGACAGTCCTGTTACAGAAGGAAATATCTTTTCTGGTCAAGGATGGGAATGATTAAGGGAAACGTTAGTGAATATTTCTCGTCAAGGATGGGAATGGTTAAGGGAAACGTTAGTGAATACCAACAAACACATTTTTTGTGAGTGTGTACAAGCTTCTCTGGACGTTCATACAGGGCTGGCTTTAGCGCTGGTGGCGCCCGGTCCAGCAATCTTTTTTGACACCTACCACCCCATGACCACCTCCTCGGATTCCCTCACTACCCCCCAGCAAAAGTGTCCCTCATCTCTCTATAGCCCCTCACTCACATACATTTCATTAGTTTTAAAGCTCTGGTGAAGGATGATTTTACTAATCCACTCAGCTATCTACATAAAATTCAGATTTGTTCTTTGTAGCAGGCATATTAACTCTCTGCACTATTTTATGGCAAGGCAAAACTGCCACTGGACAAAACGCTGATCTCTCTATCAAGAATGATAATCACAAGAGTTATCTTGACATTTTAATTGCTTCCTGGAGGCTGCACACACAAGGAACTTTCCAGCAGATGCTTTTAAATCACAAGTTTTGCACGTTATTGCTAAATACAGTGCCCTCCCTGAGGTCAGCGTCCCCCCCTCCATCCAGTTCAGCACCTGGTGCAGCCGCACCGCCCTAAATCTGGCCCTGCGTTCAGGCCACGGAAAGATCTCTTCTCGACTCTCGGAGAAGGCTTACTCACAAAGGAGTACATGTGAGTAAATCTTTTTATGACTATAAAATCAAGCTTTGGGAATATCAAGCTTCAATATACAGCCATGACTCAAGCCATTTGCATAAATCGCTTTGCGAGTCAAACCCCAGATATTTTGTCAATGCAGATCAAGGGAGTAGCCTGAAAATGAAAACTGCCACCACTTGTACCATACCACTAATCATACGGAGGACACGAAGCAAGCAAATCTGACCCACAGGAAAGTTCCTTTCACGCTTTCATTCTCCTTCCATCCATTCCATCTATCCTTCCTTTACCCCTTTACCCTTTTATTCTTTCTTTACCCCTTTAAATTCACTTGTCCATCCTTAAACTTTCCATCCAACCATTCTTTCATCCTTCCATGTATACATCCTTTCATGCAGTTCCACATCAATACCTTCGTGTATCCATCCTTTCAACCTCTCATCCTTTCACTCTTCCCTAGGTGTCTGTTCTTCATCCTTTGATGCATTCACCCTTTCACCTATGCATCCTTTTACTATTTCATCCATCCTTTCACCCCTCTATCCATTCTCACATTCTATTCACCCTTCCATGAAATCTTTTCCCTTTTCTTTCTCATTCCAAACATATTTCCTTCATTTTTTCTTTCTTTCCACCCAACTTTTGTCTTTCACCTTTCTTTGCTTTGCTTTCTCCTTCATGCTCTTTTTTAGATGTGTCTTGTTCTGTAATTTCCCCTATTGTCATCACTTCAAAGTTTCTTGTTGTGTGCTCTTTACTATGTAGGTAAGCCTACCTGCCGCATCCCTCAGTCATTGTACTCTCTTGCAGAATTGCTTATGAGCACTTTGGGGGTCATTATGACTACGGGGGATGAAAAAGTCAAAGACCGTCAAGCAGTGTGGCCGCCTTCCAGCAAGCTCCATTAAGAGTTTCCCGCTAGGTCAGCAGGCAAAAACGGTGTTTCCTCCCGCTGGTCCAGCAGGAAACGGCCTACAGTATTGTCTCTGCCTAATTTAAAAAAAAAACATTTTTTTAATTTTTTTTTATTTTAGCACGGTCCGATATGCATTGTATACATCTGGTGTAACATCATACATAACAGTAGAGGAGACGAGCGATATAAGCATCAGACTGGCAAGTATGTCAAACCAATCTTGTGTTATGTAACAGTGTTAAAAACAAGCAAAACCATCCCCCGCCCCCACCCACCCAACTTGCTTCTGCCATTCATTACATGACTAAAACCATATGGGTCTCCAGCACTATTTGATCTACCTGAAAATGTTCACCTATGAAACGGGGGCCTGCGTGTGTGGGTTCCTTAGTGACAACGAGGGACAGACAAGGATAAAAGCTACACGGGTCTATAAGTGTCTAAGATTAAGGATTCCAAGTGCTCTTTAGCCCAAGACTTTACTTTAAAGATGCTGCTGAGCCCGGTGTAATAACTCCTATGTCTCATTCCGTGTCTTAAACGTTTCCACCAGAGTATCCCATTCCAGGAATATTGGTCGCCATCTCAGCCCTCTATATTCTTCGCAACTAAGTGCCAAACGTTCGGCTTGGCTCCAGCGCAGTAGCTCCTCACTACGTGAGGTAATTGAAAGAGCTGTGGGTGACTTCCAGTGCCGTGCCAACTGACGCTTCACCAAGAGTATTGGCCAGATCCATGAATCGTGAACTCACTATTGAACCTTGTGGTCTAGGCACAGTCCCAACAGAAAGGAAGCGGGTGTCAGGTCCACAGTCACCCTCTGTGGTCTCTGCCAGGGTTGCTCCTATTGCCGACCAATACTGTGAAAGGGACAGACACGTCCAGAGCATATGGAAAAGGTAGGAAGTCTCTGGCTCATAATATTGTATTGCGTAGGGTGCGATGTTCACAAAGGGACTGTCCAGGGGGGGCCTGCACTGCCCTTGCCAAGTGCATGGTGCTACCACCATGTAATCGCTGGCAGAGAAGGGACTCGTAATCCCGAGGGCAGTGCTGCTTGCAGAGCTGCCCTGGCAGATTAGGATCGCCAGTACCGGCAGCCCGACAAAAACTCACAATCTGGTGGTGCTGGAGGGCTGACCGTGGCCCTACTGCCACGGTTTTAATGTGGCAGTTGGACCGCCACATTGACGTCGGTCCGAACGCCACCGCAGCCCTGGTGGTCTTAATGGCCCCCTTTGTCTTCAGGACTTCAGACAGAAAATGCCCATACATAAACATCTAAATAACACTTAGTGGGACCCAATTCGACCAGCCTATGGGGTCCAGTGGCTGCCCCCGCTTAAGCTGCTTAAGTGGGTTCTTCACTATATCACTGATCATAACTAATTCTAGTTTGTGTCAATGAAGAACATAGATGATTTATTATTTAACTTGACTTTCCATATATACCAGTTGTCTTTTATGACTGGCGGGGAACAGATATTGTTTCTGTTCATAAAAAGCACAAGACACAGCTGGCACAAATACCTTCTAGTCAGAGGCTTTGCAACAGAGTATGTGCTGATGGGCATTTTCATCACCGGACAGGTTACAAACTTCACTTCACCAACATTTTACGAATTCCTATAATAAATAGCGTTTTGACGTGTTTGGTTATGTTTCAGATTGATGCTATGAGGATGTGTTGAAGGGTAGTTTGAGATGTTGTCACAATGTAATCCTTCCTTTCCCTACATTACAGATGATCATTGCCTGGCCTTAATAGCTACAACACAGCAATGTTCTGTACCCTCTGATTTATATATAAAATCTCTTTAGACCCTTATCTGTAAAATGTGTGCAAGTGTAGATTAGGTGGGGGAACTTTGTTGCATAATAATATGTAACAGTATTTTAATTTGGTGCGTGTGTGTTGATTAGAAGGGAACCTGCATTCACATCATGTCATTCTGTCATGTTGCCATATAGAATGTAGAATGTAGTTAGACATAAGGAGCTGAACTGATTGCAAGAGGATGCAATGCTTCTCTCTTCACTAGTGAGCTTTGTTAGACAGTTGAAATAAATATAATTTAATTAAATTGCATCGATTATCGATTCCAGCCGTTACCTACGCTACAATTGGCGACGAGAACTTTGTATGAGTTTGCCCACTTTGGTGAGCCAAGCGGATTGTCTACTTATCCTTAGGAGCTTGCGACGACAACTCTAGCCTACTCGTCATTTAAATTTTAAAAGAAAACAGTGGTATACCAGATATTGCGATTTATGGAGTACAAGGTACTGAAAAGTATTTGTTTTTCCTTCCGCTCCTCCCCAGTGGGCTTTGTTAGATACCTGAAACAAATATTACTTATTTAAATTGCATCTATTCCTGCCGTTTACCTATGCTACAATCTGTATGCAACATCATAATAGATGTATGAAGTCTGCATCCAGTTTTATCATTCGAGATATGAACGCCTAAAGATGTTCATGCTTGTTGGAAGTATTTAAGGGCCAGATGTAGGAAATCCATGAATTGCGACTCGCAAATTGCGAGTCAGTGAGACTCGCAATTTGCGACTCGCAATTCAGGATGCAGAACGGTGTCTCAGACACCGTCTGCGACTCGCTATGGGGTCGCAAAGACCCACCTCATCAATATTCATGAGGTGGGTCGCTTTTTGCGACCCCCATAGCGAGTCCCTGCACTCACAGGGATGGTGGCCTGCTGTAGTCAGCAGACCTCCATGTCTGTGACTGCTTTTTAAATAAAGCAGTTTTTTTTTTCATTTTGCAGCCCATTTTCCTTAAAGGAAAACGAGTTGCAAAATGAAAAAAATACCGAAACCATTTGGTTTTGTTTTTTTCAGAGTAGGCAGTGGTCCACAGGATTTTTTTTTCGACATTCACAAAGGGGAAAATTCCCTTTTGCGAATGTGTTACCACCAGTGTGACACTGGTGGTAACTGCGAGTTGGCTTGCGACCGCATTCGCGGTCACAAAGCAACTCTGAATTGCGATGCGAGTCGCAAATAGGAAGGGAACACCCCTTCCTATTTGCGAGTCGCAGTCCCAAATTGCGAGTCGGTACCGACTAGCAATTTGTTAATGAGCATCGCGGGAGGCCGTTTGCATGGCGCAAACTGCATTTTTCGCAGTTTGCGCCATGCAAACGGCTTGCTACATCTGGCCCTAAAAAACTAGGGCCCTCATGTAAAAAAAACATTTTATGGTTAGTAAGGCTCAGATTCGTAAAATCAGAGACTTTTGACTGCAAGACGGCTTTTTTTTTAATTCACCAAACCCAATTTGATATTCAGTAAAATTTTAATTGCTAATTTGTTAATAATTTGGGTATAAATAATGCTTCAGTGTTTGGAATGGGAGTGTTAAGGGTGTCCCTTCTAGATTTATTTATTTTTAAGAAATGTATTAATGCTTTGCAACAAAATTCTTTTGCAAAACATGAAACCATGCTCAAATAGATAGGGGGTCATCCAGGGAAATTTTATCTTTGTGAATGTACACAAAAAAGTTTTATTTTATGAGAAGGAGGATCTGTGAGACCACTGCCTGCTCATAAAAAAGGTTTGTGCACTCTTTCTTTTTTTTAAATGCATCCCATTTCCCTTTAAGGAAATCAGGCTGCAAAAAAATTGCTTTAGTTAAAGCAATTTAAATTGCATTATTTAAAAGCAATCATTGACATGGTGGTCTGCTAACCCTAATAGACCACCATGCCTGTGAATGTAGCCAATCGTAGTGGGTCTCAATGTACTACCTACCTCATCCACATTAATGAGGTAGGCCAAATTGCAATCCACTACAAATCGGTTATATTATAGGTCAGTTCTCAAAACACCAATGGATTCATAAGATGTTGGTGCTCAAATTGTGACCATTTCTAACAAATCAATTTCGTACATTCCGTTTAAGGAATGAAAATTGTGAATTCTTACTTCTCGCATTTTACGATTCCTTAAATGGAATCTTTGTACTTGAGCGTCTTGGTCTCGTTGATCCCAAAGAAGAAAAGGCATTATGGGAGACATAAAGAAAGAAATACTATAGAAGTAGTAGTTTATTTGTGTTAGGGGTTCCCAGTGAGCATCACTAGCTCTTATCTCAGGGCTCTCAGAGTGTTTGCTAGCCCATAACTGGTGCCAATCTGCAGCTGTCTCAACAGCGCATCCGATTAGTCCTTCTGTTTTCCAATGGACGTTTCATTTTATTGGTAGCCCTTCTGCACTTTGAGTGAGCCACTGTAGAAATCAAAGCACAACCATTCTGAATTGTGATGCTCCTTAGCTGTTGGTTGTTGTGAACTATGCTGGGTGCAGGAGCTTCTGTTCCTCATGCAACACAGCCTATGTTCACTTCCAAAGATCAAGAAGCTTGGCAGAATTGGAGAATACATCAAAAGTGACAGATTTACGTGGCAGGATTGGAGAATAAATAATCACTGGCAGAGTTACTTGCTGCCATCTTCTGCATGATGGTAGGACTGGAGATGCCTGGTTGGGAAAGCGCATGCCTCATGTTGGGCAGAGTCCCACAAAGGCACAAAGGCCTATCCTTGGAATAATGACTATTTTGAGTCATAGCACCATTTGTGTGACCTGTCGTGTGGAGATGACTCATGAGTGGCTGCTGTGCCGAAGTGACAGTGTTGAATGCTTGACTCAACTCCTCTGCACCTATCTCCATATACCGCAGCCCCACCAGCCCCACACGTTAATGACTGAATGCATTCTGTCCTTTCATAGCTGGAGTGTGACTAACAGGACACTGCCACTCCCTGTGGAAAAGCAATGAGGTGCTTTCCTATGAGGGGCTTCGCCCATCTCTTGGAGTTGTTGCTCATTTGCTTTCAGTTCTCTACATCATTCGTTCCAATATATTGGCCTCTCATTGCAACTTGCCTTTCAAAAGTTGCGTGCATACAGCATTGCAGGCGTGCCACAAAAAGCCTCCCCAAAAGTGTATTATTTTATTTGATTAACTCTTCAGACAGGCTCTCCTCGTTGATAACCTTTCACCTATACTAGGCTCCTAATATTTTGCTGTATGCGTTCAATTTGGGAATGGGAAAAGTATTTTTCTTCACGGTGCGGTTGTCTCGCGGGTTGGGTGACATGCTATTCAGTTCTCTGAGGTCAGGAGCAAGGCCTTTGTATATCATGTGCTGCTGGGATCAGGCAGTGGCTGAAGGGCAGAAGGATTGTGCCAGGACCTCTCACTCGCACCTAGCAAGTGTGGTACATGATGTCAGCGCATGTGCTTAACAACCACAATCTGGAATTATTGATCGACACATTTAATACAAAGCATCACTACTGGAGTCTGCATTGTTTTCATGCTTGCTGAGGAGTAACATGTACAAGAATGCAATTGTGCTGTTTTTGTAAACTGTGTTACCGGTTTTACTGCCTGATTATAGGTATCTTCCATTTCTTTTTACTCTCTTTCTCGCATACACACTCTCTCGCTTTTCTTCACTTTCGGTGACTACTGCCATCAACTGGAGTGTGTCATGCTCACTGGTGAGGTTAACTTCACAGCCAATGGCCAGGCAGCTGGAAAAGGTGATCAGAGGCTCCAGGCGGTAGTGGTATTGCAGTTACAGGTAAGGACTGCCTCCCCTCCTGCTCACACCTTCCTCTCAGAAACTTTCGAGGACTTGTAAATATCTTGTACATATCCTGCACATGTCTGGTATACAGGGCTTCATTTGTGAAATATATAGTGATGTCATTAGTGATGTCACTGACCATGACATGAATGATGTAATGTGTGAGCTCATAAGCAGTGCATTACAGGAGCGTCAGTTATAGTTTGCTCAGGTAACTATAACTGCTGAATTTCTATGATTTTGTATGAGTAAATTCAGAATGTAACTATAACGTCCATGTAACCTTTGTTTTTTTCAGTGAATTTTTTATTTTTTTAAATTCTATTTCCTAACTATAACGTCCCTGTAACATTTGTTTTTTTCAGTGAATCTCTAAGGTTTTTTTTAAATTCTGTTTTCTAACTATAACGTCCCTCTAACCTTTGATTTCTTCAGTGATTTTCTATGTTTTCTTAACGTATAGTAATTTTAATTACTGTATGTTAATCCAGCCATCGCCGCGCACGGCCTTCCGCCGCACATGGCGGAGGTTGGCCATAGGGCGAGGCCAACCCCCTATAAGCACCCAACTGTGCACATCCATCATTCACGCGCAGAGGAGGTTGCCAGCAAGACATGGCTTTCAGGCAGACCCTGCAGCCAACATCCCCCAAACAACTCAAACCCACTCTGTGCACAGCCCATTCACTTTGCAAGGGGGAGTTAGCCGCAGCTTTTCTGGGTGTGAGAGTGCGTAAATCAATGTTTTAGTGGGTGTATCAGTCTGTGCATGGGTCTGTGAGTGGCTGTATGATGGTGTCAGGTGGTCGGTGAGTGGGTGTGTGAGTGTCTGAGTAAGTCTGTGAGTGGGTGCGTGAGTGTCTGAGTGGGTCTGAGGGGGTGCGTTAGTGTCTTAACAGGTGTGTTAGTGGGAGAAATTGATTGAAAGAAAGAGAGAAAGAAAGCCAGAGAGCCAGAGAGTTTTCTAGGCTTTAATATCTCAGAAATATAGAATAAGATATTTTTGTTGGATTTAATGAAAAATTTATACTATATTTAAAAAAGTATAATGTTTTATCGAAAGAAAAATAGAAAGAAAGTGGGTCAAGCTGGATTCGAACCCCAAATGCTCATTGTGAAAAACTGCAACCTACACACTGAGCTACTGGGGGTTTCTTTTGTTTTCTCTTTTTACTCTCTTTCTCGCATGCACACTCTCTCGCTTTTCTTCACTTTCTATGACTACTGCCATCAACTGGAGTGTGTCATGCTCACTGGTGAGGTTAACTCCACAGCCACTGGCAAAGCAGCTGGAAAAGGTGATCAGAGGCTCCAGGCGGTAGTGGTATTGCATTTTCAGGTAAGGACTGCCTCCCATCCTGCTCACACCTTCATCTCAGAAACTTTCGAGGACTTGTAAATATCTTGTACATATCATGCACATGTCTGGTATACAGGGCTTCATTTGTGAAATATATAGTGATGTCATTAGTGATGTCACTGACCATGTCATGAATGATGTAATATGTGAGGTCATAAGCAGTGCATTACAGGCCCTTCGGTTAAAGTTAGCTCAGGTAACTATAACTGCTGAATTTCTATGATTTTGTATGAGTAAATTCAGAATGTAAATATAACGTCCTTGTAACCTTTGTTTTTTTCAGTGAATTTTTAATTTTTAAAAATTCTATTTCCTAACTATAACGTCCCTGTAACATTTGTTTTTTTTCAGTGAATTTCTAAGGTTTTTTTTAATTCTGTTTTCTAACTATAACATCCCTCTAACCCAGAGGTCTTCAAACGTTTTGATGCTGGGACCCCCTCTTAAAATGTTTTAGGTGTAAAGACCCCTCTGACAAAAACATATAGAACCTGGCCCTCCTCATCACTGACCTATCATAAACATCTCCAATTCCCACAGCAAATCATTTTTACGGTGAGGGAATATTATACAGTGTTTCGCAAACCAAACGTCAGTAGCGTGGGGGCGTGGTTAAAGGTGTGGCTACAAACTAAGGTCTGAATATATGAGGAATTAGCGAAGGGCAGTGGAGTAAGTTTTCTTGCTACACTGCTCTACAGCTATATAAAAGGGCAGGAATGGACCATATTTATGAAATACAGTGCATTCCTGTCCTTTCCCACTGTGCTGATGCACAAATTGCTGCCTAGCGCCAACAAAGGCAGGATTGTTTTTGTGCAGGAAGGGGTACTTACCTGCACAAAAACAACCCCAAGAGGCATTTTATTCTTTCTATATGTGCGGCAGATAGCAACACACATGGAAAGAGGTAAAAACAAGGAACAATTGAAACATTTTTCCTCATTACGTCTGCTCAGGGGAGGCATACGGTTTGGCACTGCTCCAGTATACGTGATTTTGTAAATCTAGGGCAGCGTAAAAATCCATGGGTGTTGTGTGGGAACACCCACCACAATGCCCATGGATTGCCTCCTTGACGCAAAGTAAGGCAACACAGTGGCTTGCACTGATTTGCCTTACTCCATATCTATGACACCATGCAAAGCCATGCAGAGTGGCTTTGCATTGCCTCATAGGTATGAATGAGAGGCTTGTGTCGCCGGAGAGTCAAATATGTGATGCTCTGGCGGTGCAAGCCTCTCATAAATAAGCCCCAAAATATTCTGTATTTTTAAAGTCTTTCACCTTCAGGTAGCTACATATAAAATAACAGTGAGCTTAAATGAAAAAAAAAATCTAAAGAAAGATTTTACTCATTGGGAGATGCACTGTAGTGCATTATGAAACCTCTATTAGTTAGTGCATTGCAGAGGTCTGTGTATAAAGGAAAAGCAAAATAATTATATCTTGGTTGGTGCAGTGAAGAATAGTGACTTAAGTATTTTTAGTGCCACGAGGTCACAACCTGTGACAGAAAGTACTGCAAATATGTGAGGCATTATTTTATACTTGCATTACACACAGTATAAGATAGGCCACTACAAAAAGGTTTAAGATAAAACAGTGCTTCCAAAATGTAGATTTAAGTAATATCAGAGCATATGTAATGCCATATTTAATAGCTGTCCGTTCAACACCTCCAGGTGAACGAAGCACTATGTAAATAAAATTACAATTAAAATCACACACTTCACAGTACAGTTGTTAACTCTGCACTACTACTCATAAAGAATAAATGTTCGTCATAATAAAGCTTTGAGTGACTCGATCATTCAATGCCAAGAACCGGCTCCCAAGCATCCTTTATACTTGCGGATTATCCTTTACATTTGCAGAGCAACTTGTAGGGCACATTTGCATTTCATTCAGGAAGCAAGCACCGTGGCACAAAAGCGTTTTTAGCTGTCTGTGTGGCTTTATTTCCCAGCACAGGCGACTCAGTAAATCAAAGTTCAGCTGAGGCATTTTAATGATGGGAGAAGTGAGGATGGGGGAATGCGCGACCCCCTGCCCATGTCTCCATGGCCCCCCTGGGGGTCGCGACCCCCAGATTGAAGACCTCTGCTCTAACCTTTGATTTCTTCAGTGATTTTCTATGTTTTTTTAACGTATAGTAATTTTAATTACTGTATGTTAATCCACCCATCGCCGCGCACGGCCTTCCGCCGCACATGGCGGAGGTTGGCCATAGAGCGAGGCCAACCCCCTATAAGCACCCAACTGTGCACATCCATCATCCATGAGCAGAGGAGGTTGCCAGCAAGACATGGCCTTCAGGCAGACCCTGCAGCCAACATCCCCCAAACAACTCAAACCCACTCTGTGCACAGCCCATTCACTGTGCAAGGCGGGAGTTAGCCACAGCTTTTCTGGGTGTGAGAGTGCGTAAATCAATGTTTTAGTGGGTGTATCAGTCTGTGCATGGGTCTGTGAGTGGCTGTATGATGGTGTCAGTTGGTCGGTGAGTGGGTGTGTGAGTGTCTGAGTAAGTCTGTGAGTGGGTGCGTGAGTGTCTGAGTGGGTCTGAGGGGGTGCGTAAGTGTCTTAACAGGTGTGTTAGTGGGAGAAATTGATTGAAAGAAAGAGAGAAAGAAAGAAAGCGAGAGAACCAGAGAGAGTTTTCTAGGCTTTAATATCTCATAAATATAGAATAAGATATTTTTGTTGGATTTAATGAAAAATGTATACTATATTTTAAAAAAGTATAATTTTGTATTTAAAAAAAATAGAAAGAAAATGGGTCAGGCTGGATTTGAACCCCAAATGCTTATTATGAAAGACTGCAACCTACACACTGAGCTACAGGGGATTTCTTTTGTTTTCCTCTTTTTTTTTTTTAACCCTTAGTGGGTTTTATATTAGAAAAAAACAGAAAAGAAGGGACAGTGGAGGGACAGTGGAAGGAGCCCTCAAGGGCTCTCCCACGGTCCCTACTTTTTATTTTATTTTTTTAAATTTATAATGTTATTATAAAGCCCTTTACGGGCTATGTGGTAATGTGAGGGAGCCCTGAAGGGCTCTCCCCTGATCCCATTATTTTATTTTTTATATGTTTTTAATTCAATGCCCTTACGGGCTACCTGGCACTGTGGGGGAAGTCCATTGCTATTGCTTCAGTAAGCAGGGATCTGCTTTGACAGCAGCTCCCTGCTTGCTAAAGCACTTCATCTCTGTCCCCTGCACTTGTACAGAGGACAGAGCGGGACCTGCTGTCAAAACCTGAAGTGTTTGTTGTGGCTTGGCTGTAGCGCTGCAGCCAAGCCACAGCAAATAGCTGTGTCCTGGGGTGGGCATCCCCAGGACATAGCAGGAGCTGGCCCTGGGGGTGTCAGTCCCCAGGGCCACCTGTGGCTTCATGAGGGGTGGCCACGCTTTCCCCCTCCAATATTTACATAGCCCCAGGGAGGTGGTGTTCACCCCGGCGCAGTGTTGGTCACTAGGGCAGTGGGGGCCATGTGCCACCCCAAAAAAATATAGTGTTGCCCCTGGGTTGGTGGTCCCTGGGGCTGTGGGGGACCACAAGGCCCCCGTATTAATTAAGAGATCGCCCCAGGGTGGTGGTGGTCCTCGGGGCAGTCTGGGGCCAGCCAGCAAACCCCCACATATTACACTGAAACCCTGAGGAGGTGGTGGTCTCCAGTGCAGCGGGGGACCACAGCCCCCCGGGTCCAAAAAAATTAACCCCGGGGAGGTGGCATTGCCCGGGGCATCAGGAGGGGGCCAAAAGGCCCTCTACTTTAAAAAAAAAAAAATCTCCCGGGACTTGGCCCACTGGGGAGTATAAAACTAACAAAGCTGGGGAGACCACACCAGAGCTAAGGGTGTTCGTAATCTGGCCCCTTTTGGGTTATTTTCACTTTTATTTTGGGACTCGGCTTCAGCTTCTGTTGTTGAAGTGTTATCAGCCAACCAGATCTCAGCACAAGATCATTAGGGTTTCGAATCCTTAGCGTCTCTGAATATACAAATATACAAATTTGTTTTCCCCATAATTTCTCAAAAACTACTAAGCGGAATTACACCAAAGCAAATAAGCACTCTTTCTGGACCAGGACCTATCTTCCTGGCATATTTGGTGTAATTCCATCCAGTAGGGTTTGCTCTATCACTGTTCAAAATCCCAATGGAAAGATAAATGGGGAAAACATGTTTTGGGACCCTCCTTTTCTCGTCCCCTCTTGGACAGATCACCTCGAAGCTTTCCATGCAGCAGCTGACGATACTAACAGTGCCAGACAAATAGGCAAGTAGAAAAACACTTTTTGTTTAGAAACGCAGTCCTACCTATAACTATCTAGTTGCGACTGCCACTAGGTAATATATATATATATATATATATATATATATATATATATATATATATGGATATAGATATATATAGATATATACCATAAAACCCCTTTGGTTACAGAGAAGTTATTGTCAGTTTCTGAATTTACTCGCACAAAGAGTTATTTTGCTAATGTTTTATTGATATTTTTATTGATGTTATAAAAGTTGTCTTGAGTGCTGTAATATCTGGGGTAATTAGCAGTGCATGGCAAAGGCGTGAGTTATAGTTCCCTTAGGCCACAAGGCATAGTTACTTGAATTAACTCTAACTACAACTGTTAAATTTCTATGGTTTTGTGCAACTAAATTCAGAACCTGCCTATAATGTCCCTGTAAACATTAGTTTTAAAGGTGAATTTCTATGTTTTTTTAATTCTAATTCCTAACTATAACATCCCTGTAACTTTATTATCTGTTTTTTTTCAAGTGAATGCCTTTGTTTCTTTTTTTTTTTTTAACATAAAGTAATTTTCATTACTATTTGAGAATCCAACCACTGCCGCGCACAGCCTTTGTCCGTACACAATGGGGGTTTTCACCAAAAGGCCTGGCTGCAATCCCCTTTAACCACTAAACCCCACGCTCGGCATACCCTTTGGACGTGCCGGGTGGGAGTTGGCCTCAGGGCCTGTTTCTTTAGGTGTGAGAATAACTGTGAGAGTGTCTGCCTGGGTGTGAGACTGGGTGTGAGTGGGTCTATTTGGGTGTGAGATGGTGTCTCCACTTGTGACAGTGGGTGTGAGAGTGTCTCTGTGAGAGGGTGTGAGTGTCTTTGTGGGTCTGCGAGTGTATGTGTGAGAGTCTGAGTGAGTCTGTGAGTGGATGCGTGAAAATCTGAGAGGGTCAGTGAGTGGGTGCATGAGTGTCTAAGTGGGTCTGTGAGTGGGTGTGTGAGTGTCTGGATCTCTGAGACGGTGTGTGAGTGTCTGTGTGGGTGTGTCAGTAGCTGTGTGAGTGACTGAAAGAAAAGAATCTCTCCTGCCCTTTAATCCAACAATAGTCTACAGCTTTGCATGAAATATGTACCCAAGTAGAGTTTTCTCTCACTTCTTCGGTAACTGTCCAGTATGTATTCTACACTACAGCTGTGTAATGGAGCACAAGGAAATGTCAACAGTGAGCTTGTGAGCATTTTGGCAACATGATTGTTCATGTTGCCTATTTCTCTAAAATTCTGTGATAACATGAATCCTCCTAGAGAGAGGCCAACAACACTACTAAGACGTACATTTCCACCAAACCAGAGGTCTTCCTCTTATCTGTATGAAGTAAGTGCTTCTTTGCTTTGTGGAGATGTCCTCATATTCTTTGGCATCAAGAACACGTCTTCAAAACCAGTGGGAAACTCACTGGGGGGCCCTTTCAGAAGCTGTACATCATCCTGGCTAAAGTCAGGAAGACCTTTGCATACTACTAAGGGGGATGGAGCAGGTCCAAGCGGGCGGAGCTTCCAGGTGATGTGCCCATCTGCATACTCGTAGCAATTTAAAGGGAGAACAATGGCCTCTGCTTTCACCAGGAGAGGACAAGAAAGAACCCATTCATAACAGTCACATACATATTGCGCTCCAGTAGGTGAAAGATACATTCACCTCCAAAAAGGATTTCAGATATTTTTTCTGTGGGTAATCACGGACTAAACACACATGTTTTGCCTGCGTTCAAGCCCAGGAGCTAGGATCATTTGTCCTTTTCAGAAGTGGAGCTTCAACTGGGACCCTGCTACGTATCTAGAAAAGAAAATCTACATCAAAAGGATTCAAAACACTTAGGCCCAGATTTATACTTTGTGACACAAAACTGCGCCAACGCAGTTTTGCATCAAAAATGTTTGCGCTGGCTAGCGTAATTTCTTAACGCCATCTGGGCGTCAAATTTATACTTTGATACTGGGTGGCACTAAGAATAGGTTATAGTCATTTTTCCTGAAGCTAACCATCGCTCCTTGTCATAAGGCAAAATTATGTTAACGCAGGAAAAATGACTCTAATCCAGTTTGCAACATGGAAAACGTCACAAAACGGATATGCGCCATTTTTCACCGCAATAATGTCAAAAAGAGACGTAAACACAGCAAACAGTGATAAGGAGCCCCAAAATGGATCCCAGAAGCCAGAAGAGACCCCAGGGAGACCCCACACAGCTAGGACTCAGCCAGGAGGACACAGACAAGACCCAGGAGACAGACAAGAAGAAGAGAAAATGTTGCTTCAGCGCAGAGGAGCATGAAACCCTTGTCAGAGAGATGACGGAGCACCAGCATCACTCTAAATTGCCAATTGGGAGGAGAGAGGCAATCTGGCAACAGATTGTGGACAAGATTAACAGTGTGGCAGAGGTCAGGAGAACTGTCACTGAGTGCAAGAAACACTGGCATTACTGCAAGCGCAGAACAAAGGAGAAAATGGCAAGTAAAAGGAAGGCAGCACTGCAGACCGGAGGTGGGAGTCCAGCACCGCAAGACGACTTGGACGATATGGAGGAGATGGTTGCAGCCGTCATCCCGGAGGAAATTATCACTAGTATTGCAGGACAGGATAGTGCAGACTACCAGGAAACAACACATATGCAGGGTAAGTTCATGTGGGACAGAAATGCCTAACTGTCAAGTGCAAGAAGGGTGAGGCACATCCCTACTACACAATGCATGTCAGCCCTGACAATCAGGCAGTGGAAAGGGCAAAGACACACAGCAGAGGACTTAATGCACTGCCCATGCCAGGTGCATGGGCTGTGCAGGGGAATCCAGGGGCACAGCACAACACAACACCAACAACCTTTGCATGGGGTACACCATCATGTCAATTCTGCTGGAAATGCTGAAGCAGACCAGGAGGGTAGGGTAGAATGTAAAACTGGTCTGCTGTCACAGGACAGCTGGTATTGTAGAATGTAAACTAGAGGACAATGGTGAGTCTCAGGCCATTGGCTTAAGCGGTATTTACCATTGGCAACACTTGCCACTACTACCTGTGCTGTGTGTGCTGGTCAATTAGGAAATGGCATTTAGGTGCCCATGGCACAAACACTCAAAATGAGGGATCAGTATGACTATGGGGGTTATTCTAACTTTGGAGGAGTGTTAATCCGTCCCAAAAGTGACGGTAAAGTGACGGATATACCACCAGGCGTATTACGAGTTCCATAGGATATAATGGACTCGTAATACGGCTGGTGGTAAATCCGTCACTTTTCCGTCACTTTTGGGACGGATTAACACCTCCTCCAAAGTTAGAATAACCCCCTATGTGTTCAATCCCCATCAATCCCTATCCAAGTGCATATCCTGTCAACTACTCATGTCCATGGACTCAATAACCATCAGGCGCTGTCACATTCATTATGATGTACACAGCAGTAATCTCATACCCATGCTGCCCATTCCAGGGTTTACCCCTGTTCCTGTGTCACAATAGCTGCAATCCACCATGCAACATCTCATGTGTCATGGTACAAAGACAACAGCTTTGAGGAGGAGGGTATAAGTGTGCAGCTAGGCAAACACACCTGCACAGCCATAAGAGGAAATGGAATTCTGCCAGGAACATCAGTGCAATGCAATGTAGCACACATACGCACACATTAACATGAGAAACTACCAATGGTGACCCCTGTATCATTTCATGGAAATGCAATACATGGTATGGTGCTAGGTGTCAGCACTGTATAGGTGTATGTGAAAAATGATAGACTGGGACAGGGCCATATTGTTATGTGTGGTGCATGTGGCATCAGTACACCAACAATCATTGCAAGGCCTCACCTTGCTAATGGAAGCAGAGGGAGGGTTGATTAGGACAAGAAGGTGGCAAGCCACAATTTGGACAGAACCCACACCTAAAAGATGTGATGCAGACAATTCCCCAAACTGCCCACACTACATGTGACATGCAGGTGGGGCATAGGGCTGAGAGACTGCAAACATTAATGACAGGAACAATGTATAGGAACCAAGATAACAATGTACCACCAATAGGAAGTCAGTGACATCACATTCCAACTGGCACAACACAGACACACTAACTGTACAATATCTCATTGCAGAGGACAATGGCTCTCCTGTGACTCTGTCTGTCCTGGACTACCCTGATGACCTGGATGATCAGCTGACAACCATCAGCCAGGAAACCCTCCAAGATGTCCTGGGAACCCTCCAGACACCACCTCCAGTTGCAAGAAGGAGCACACATGTAGCAGCCATCCCAGAGGATCCACCCACCACCCCAATAGTACGACCTGCCAGCTCAAACACAGCTGAGGACTCTAATGACACAGGGGCCACCTTTGAGAGGACAGTAGTGGGAGTACAGCAGAAGCTGGCCAAGGAGGTGTGGATGGGGATGCAAACTACAGCAGCCAGCCTTGAAGGGATGCACATGTGCATGATGACGTCTGCACAACAGTCAGCAGCCATACAAGTCACACAATCCCTACTGCAAGTGAGGTACCTCCCCACTGCTGGGAGGGAGTTGCCACAACATCTGCCCTTCCAATCTTGCAGGTGCATGCATGACAACAAGCTGGACTCCAAGCACCGGGAACTGGCCTCCCTCAGCGCAGACATGGCAGCCTACCACAGGGATGTTGCTGCCATATTCAATAATCAGCAGCTCCTCCTTGCTGCAGTTATGCCATATGTAGTTCCACAGATGGCAGCTGCTGGGAATTTGCAGTCCACTTCTCCAACCACTGAAGTGTGTGTTGCCCCCTTCCAACCCACCACCACCACCATCAAGGACAGAGGAGACGACACACACATCAAAGGATGAAGATGTGGAACAGATCATATTCACCCGTAGGGGTACCCGGTAGCACCAGCCCATGCCACATGGGCACTGATTTTCCTTTGTCCTGTGCTTGACAACATGCCAGTGTTGCTACAGTTGGTGACATGCACTCTTCACCGACACACTGTTAACCTTACCACTATGGACTGCAATTGTCTCTCACTACTCAATTGGCAATTCACGTCCTTCTCCACTGAATGACACTTCAACTCAGCATGTCCAATGACATGTCCCTCAAACTTGTTGTGTCACAATAGAATGCTTGACACTAATGAGGTCACAAACCTGGACTATGTAAATATTGCACAACAGCACTTTAAAATAAACAGCACCTGCACAACAACTTTGTCTCTGTGTAATGTGAAACATCTACTTTGCTGGATATTTGTGATGCATGTAACATGCCTATGGTCACAGAGTGTCAATACCAGAGTGCAGAAATAATGTGGGCAGATATTTATGCACAAGGGCCATGAATTCTAATTCTTCAGCCCTGCATTTGTGTCATTTTTTAAGTAAAACCAGCATTGTACTTTGTAAGTTTGCGCTGCTTTTGCATAAAAGAATGAGGCAAATGCAGCACAATAATAGCATATTTCTGTGCCAAGGAGTCTACAAAATGAAATTCAATGCTGGCCACATCCCTACAAGAAAATCATTGTGTATGTGACATTTGCTTTAAAACATACAAGCCTCACCCACAACATACAGCAGGAATGGCTGAGTAAGAGTGTTTGGCCAATAACGTCAGCTGGGAGTACAATTAAAACATATAGGCGTGAATTGTGTACACTGACCTCATCTGAAGTTGACACTACTCAGTTTAGCAGTGTTCACATGAACAACAGGCTGCAGGCAGACGTCCCAAAGTGCCCAACATTCCGACATAGGACCCAAACGATGACAGCTTTAAAACCACACCTACCTGCCCAATACTTGGGATCCATAGTCATGTTGAGTGGTGGGCACAATGGATGGCAGATGCATAGAGATTTAGATTTGTTGTAGTTGCCAATGTGACAGCTCAGTTGGAAGGGGGAATTAACATGTCAAGAGAGGGATGTGGATGCAGGACGGAATACACAGGCCAACAGAAAATTGGCACTGTAAACTCATGCAAAGAACCTGCGCCCCAACCATATGACAAATGTAGTAAGGAAGTACCTAAATCTTTAATAACTATGTACAAAACAGAACTTAAAACTATGTAACACACCTATACTAACCTAATCTATACATTACCCACAACTGGCCCTAACTACCCTATGCTAAGCATACTTACCACATTTAACAACACACTCTAAACATTTGCCCCCACCCCCGTTATATGACGAGACACATGTAGGACAACATATACTAACATAAACAGATACCTATACTTAAAAAAATATATTTCTGTTTGTATTTTTTTTTAAATGTATATATTTTTTTATTTAAAATACACAAAAGCCCCAACATTAAACAAACTAACATTTAATAATATGAACCCCACCTACTTATCCTATCTAAACTACTTCCCTACTCTAACCTATCACTAAACCCCCAAAACCCACAAAAAAACTAGATAAGGAATGAGGAGGGAGGGGACGGGATTAGGGGTGAGGGGAGGCAGGAGTTCAGAGGTTTGCCCTCCTCAGAGTCTTCTTTATAGATTTGAGTCTCTGGGTATTTTTGTCCACGTCCCACTGTAGAGTGTCAAGCTTTTTCAAAACTTTTTGCATGTCCCTCTGGAGCTGGGAAATGGCAGCCATGTCCAATGCAGCAGATGTGGTGGTCTGTGTTGCAGAGGTTGTTGCTCCTGCAGGTGTGGTGGGCAGTGGTGCTGAAGTATAAGGTGTAGCAGGTGTGGTGGTTGTTGGTCCCAAGGTTGACGGTGCAGCAGGTGGGGCTCATGTGATGGTGGCCCCTGTGCTACTAGGTGCAGTTGTGGTGGTGGCTCCAACCGTTGTGGCTAATGCCGGTCCCCCTTGGCTGACAGCCCACTATTCTTCTGTGGCTCTCTCTTAATAGCGTTTTGCCATCCTCCGGTACCCAGACTCGACATCCAAGATGTGTCTGTACCTCACTGCCCGCTTCTGGAAATCCCTGATCTCCACTACATTCATGTTGGCAGCTGTAAAAATTAGACAGTCAACCATCAGTGTCATCATTGTGTGATGCATGTACAGATGATAATCTAACATTCTCCCTCAATTTGCACATGCAGTCCAAATCACAGTACAGATGATATAATGTCCCTGATGAATGAAATGGCAACGCTGCCTACCCATCAAGTATGTAACAGGACAGCAAAGCACAACAAGAGGTGTACCAAATAAAGTGATCTGTGCATTGATGTAGTGCAATGTGTCACAATGCAAATGCAGCAAGTACTTCACTTGGGCCAGGCCGGCTAATCTTTATCATCTGATTCAACTTCAAGGCACCCAAAACCAGTGATTTGTAGATGTAATTGGCAGGATGGTATGCAGTTGCTAATCATAAGGGCTCAGTGTTGTTTGGGACACATGCATGCCTGAATGAGATGACTGTCATCTACACTGTGACCATCACATCTACCTACATATCTGTTCTTCCCCTACCCCTGTGCCTCGGGGGGATGGGCATGCAATACATCATCACAACTGTCGAGGACAACCACAAAGCCATGTCCACTTCTACATGGATTTAGTGAGTGGAACACATGTGAGGAGGGCTGCCACCTAGGAATGAGGTATCCATAGGTCAATCACATCTACATTCATTTGTCAAGTTATGGACAACCATCAACACCTGATCTACCAACACGATTTCAAAATCACCCACATTGATGCCAGCACACGTCTTGCCTTGACCTGCATGCACGCTTATTACATACAACATAAGTGTCACGTAAATGGAGGACAACTTAAGGGTCTACATGCTGGGGGACAGTTACGCATACAGTCCTACATGTACATTACAATACAGGGATGCACAATTTTGTGCGGAAAACTGATGCATCACTGTCTTGTGAAAATGAGGGTATGACTCTGTGACAATATTCTGACACTGGAGCACTTCCAAGTCACATGTGGGCCTACATGTGGCTACTAATCACCTTGTTCACATGCTGCTGCCTATTGTGCAGCACAAGACTCCCAAGATATGACTCTGCCTGTGAATGTCTAACCCTTGTATGGAACACTATGTCAACATCCATTCAAGTAATATATCAGATCACGTGCCAGCTCATCATATCTTGCAATGAGTGCAACACACAAGAGTCACTCACACAACAGCTGCAATCACTACACAGGACAAACATTATCACACTTACTGGATACGTCTGGGTCCTGAAGTCGAGCCACTTCCCCTATGGTATAGGGGGCCGGTCCACATGTAAGACAGGGAAAGGAAATATATGCTCAATGTCAGATCACTGTACAAACGTGTGGACAAAATATCACAGTGTGTAACATTTTATATGAGTGAGCTGCTGATCCTGCTTGTAGACAGACCACTGCAAACCCACATTGACACTGACACTCCAGTGAATGATGGACACACATCTGCACACATGCACTGGGCCTAACAAAACCTGACTACAAACATTTGTAGCTAATCCATTTCAGATGGTACTCCATGTCATGATTTGTAATTGGGTGACAATTTCAATGGCACTTTCCTGGTGCACTGCAATACAAGTGACTCAGGTATTGTGGCGTGTGCATCAAGGGACACTGAGTTACTGTGTGATGGGCATGTGGCTCAATTTTCAGTCAGCAATTATCATGCATTCAGTGGTCCATAAACTGATGTGGCACAGAGGTATATAGGTAACAAATGCCCCAGTGGTATTGTCCACTAAGCCGTATATGCCCGCTTTGCCAACATGATGGCAGGGATCATGTGTATGTAATGATGACAATGCAGCGCTAAACATAGATAGCCCACTTTGCTGTCTCAATACAGTGAAATGTGGTATGCTGACAGTGTCTTTCCTGATCATCATTGACAGAATGCATGAGCACAGGTGTTGTCATTGCACCTGAAATGTGTTACTTAGGGCCACATGTACCAAGATCAGGTTTTGTGAGTCACACATTGCGAGACTTAGCAACTCACAATTTACAAGTAGGATATTCTGAGGTACAACACTGTCAATGACACTGTTTGCAAATCACAAATGGAATAGCAAATGACCTACCTCATGAAATTTGATGAGGTAGGTCTCATTTTGCAAAGCCCTTGGAAATGGCGGCACACATAGGGATGCTGGCCTGTTGGGCGCAGCAGTCCACCAGGCCTGTGACTACTTTCCAACAGAGATGTATATTTTTGTTCAAATGCTGCCTTATTTTATCAGGGGTAAACAGAAAGCATTTAAAAAAACAATATTATGACTAAAACATTTTTTTTGAAGCAGTCAGTAATCCATGGGACAACTTCCTGCTCAGAACCAATTTTTGGGCATGCATTCACAAAGAGCAAGGAATCCCATGGGGGCCCCTCCCCTCTTGCAAATGAGTTAGCACCAACTTGAAATGGCTGGTAACTGCAATTGTTTAGTGCCAGCATTTGCGGTCAACAAAGAATCAATCAGCGGACTGCGACTCGCTAATAGGAAAGGAATGCCCCTTCCTAAATGCCACTAGCAAACCCTGTTTTGTGATTGGGCAATGTGATAGCAGAATGGCAAAATTGGGGGTGTGCATTTGAATAAAAAAATGTCCCGACATAACACACTGAGGGGGTCATTATGACCCCGGCGGTAAAAACCGCCTACTGCCGCGGCTACGGCTGCCAAAAGACCATCGCCGCGGCCACCAGCCGTCCGCCAAATTATGACCACAGCCGGATTTCCACCAGAAGGATGGCAGAAATCTGGCTGCGGCCATGCCGCGGATGGCAGTAAGGTGGCACTGCTGTCAGCAGCAGTGCCACACCAGTAGACCGCCGCCGGCCGTATGATAAGAATAATATGGCCTGGCGGTGTTCTGCTGGCAGAAGCTGCAGCTGGCAGCAGTGCCTCGTCCGTCTCCTACCGGAGGACCCCCTGGATCCAGGTAAGTGGGTGCTCTGACAGGGGAGGAGGGTGGGGAGGTTGTGTGTGTGTGGGGGTGTGTGAGTGTATGTCTCTGCGGGTGTGTATGTGTTGCATGTATGTTGAGTTGTGTGAATGCGTGTCTGTGTGTATGTATGTAAGTGTGTGTGAATGGATGTATTCATGCGTGGATGAATGTTGGAATGGGTGTGTGTATGCGTATGTGCTTGTGTGAAGGGAGGGGCGTGTATGAAGGGGGTCTGGAGAGGAAGGGGGTGGGGTGGAAACCTGGGGAAGGGGCAGGGAAGACCCCTATCAGTGACAGGGAAGGGTTTCCCTGTCACTGATAGTGCCTACGGCTATGGTTTTCGTAGCATTAAGGATGCCACAAAAAACATGGCGATAGGTGGGGTCATAATCATGTAGACAGGCAAGTGACGGCCGCCGGGCTGGAGATTGAAGTCTCCAGCCCAGCTGTTGTTACCACTGTGGCAGTCGGTGTGGTACATTGGCTTCAGCCAAACCGCCAATGTCGCAATATGGAGGAAAGTACCACCAGCCTGTTGGCAGTACTTTCCTCTATATTAACGCCGACGACTGGGGTCATAATGACCCCCTAAATCTGATAACTATGCCATTTGTGAGTATTTAAAATAGCTTGGCTCATGTGGCCCGAAGTAACAGTCAGACATGACTTAACAAAGCTCAGGACTGCATTGTTAACATGTATAGACATGTGAAATACATCTCAGTACTGGGACACCAACAGTTCGTTCTACTTGCATTCAACATGGCCACCAACATTGCATGCAGCACGTCAAGACATCTGCTACTGTCACTCCGGAGCATTCTACTGTACACATTTGTCAATGTGATACTCACCAACAGAGCCACCAATCACCACAGCCAGGTGGTCCAGGAGGTCCTGTTCTTGGGCCACCAAGTCAGCCCAGCGATGCTTCAGCTGGTGCTCATTCCTTGTTGTTTTGAATACACGTTTGAGGTGGTAGAGCACCTTGCCCCACCGCAGCTGCCTTGCCTCTGTGTGATACCCCTGTATCAAACGCCCACCCATCTCCAGCATCCACGGCAGAAAGTGGCACACCAGCCACACAAAGGCCCCAAGCTCATCCTCACCCATGCAGGTCAGCTTCGCCCGTCCCGACATGTCATTGCACAACAAATTAAAACAGAAAAAGAGAAAAAAGGAAGGGAAATAAATGTGAAAAAAGGAAACTTACAACCCAAACTACAAACCCCAACTAACCCAAATAACGTAACCCCCAAACAGACACCCAAGAGTAAAAATACAATCCAAAAAACACTAAACTACACAAAAGCAATTAAGCAGGTACAATATACAAATAGAATACACAAAAAGATACAAGGGAGACACCACAAGATACAAGAAATGCAATCCAGACATGAGCAACACCAAGACCCAGCCACACAGTCAAGAAAAAGCAAAAAGTGAAAGTGAAAGTGAAAGTACACCCACAGTACCATGTCTGTAAACAGGATTTCCTATTACATCACTTCCTGTCCTCTTTGTGGCCCATTTTCCGTCTTGCATGTATTTGTTTTGATGCATACGATGTTTGTGTGAATATTTTCAACGCATAACCTACATGTGAGGCAACATACCACACATTATCGGGAAACTTCTACTTTAATGGATAGCCGCATGTGTGTGGTGCGCTAGTGGAATTAATGCTAAGGGCCCATGTATGTTTAGTTAGCGTTTGCGTTGTTTTTCTACGCCTTTGCATCAGAATGTTTGACTCAAACTGTGTTTGCGTGATTTTCAATTATTTAACATGCATGCACCCTGTATCACGATGGAGATAGGATGGTATGGCCTGCAGTGTGTGGTATAGTGGTTGGCCACATGTGGTAGAGCATGCAACTGTGGCCCATACTGATACTTTCTTGGTGCCGTATTTCCTTCATTTTCTGATGCAAAAGTGGCGCAATCTTAAAAAATACAATTGTATTTTGCAAGTTTGCACCGCTTTCGCGTCAATAAATGATGGCAATGCGGCGCAACAAAAGTATAAATCATGGCCTGTGTGTTTTGTGTGTGAACGATCTGTAACAACATGTGTGCTTCTGAAGGAATGGCATGCAATACATTTGACGTAATGCTCATGTTTGAATGTGTTACAAATGGGTATCTACATCAGATGGCAATCAGTGATGTACAACAGTCATGATATGTTTTTGTAATATATGTTGACTCATTTGATGTGTGTAGTTGTTTGACTTTGGGAACATTGCATTTCACCCGACAAACAAAACTCAGTGATTATTGAGGATGGCTGATGAGTGCTAGGTCGAATATGTTACCTCTTATATGTCATTAATTGTTGGCTACAACTTCAAGGTGACTTGTGTGTGAACTACCCATACTTCTGCCGTATGTTTGCTACGTACAGTGTTTGAGACACTGTGCCTTAATTCCACCCATAAAAATGTTATGTACACGTCAGTGTGACTCATGAAAATGACCTATGTTAGTCATGTTGTTGTGGTCGACCTGCTGCCCTGGCTGCATGTGTTCACTTATTTTCAGGTGTGCATTACACAGAAGTGTCCAGTTTAAGTGTGTGGGCAAGTGTACCCTGTGTCAGGATTGGGCTCCATGGTGTTACGGTTTCGTGCGTGTCTAGTCAGGAGTCTGTTAGAGGCAACCCTTGAGTTCACAGTGTATCTTGCAAGGAGGAAGTGTACCAAAGCAGAAGAGCAGCTAAGGGCATACAAGGGGATAGGACAGCTATGGTAAGGCAGATAAAAGAGAAAAGTGAATACAGAGCAACCTTAGAGTGGACAAATATGGAACGGGTCAGTAATGGACAAACACGCAGGGCTTATCACTATGATTGTACACAGTGTTGGGCTCAGAACTTCCCACAGCAACAGGAAACGTCAGTGCCTCTGTGCAGACCAATCTCACAGCTAGTCACCACGCAAGCCCCATAGAAAGGTGACAGCAGAAGTGAATCTGTGTCCAGACCCTAGGGCACAAACAAGGATTGTACTCACATACACAAGACTAGCCCTTGTTGGTCGGTCTGGAGATACAGTAACAAGTCCTGAAATACAGCCATAGCACACTGTCACTTTTAGGCACTAATGACTACATGCAACACTAGACAAAGGATAGGGGCTGGATTAGCCTCCTGGAAACCAGGTGCTAGACCAAACACAAAGTAAAACACTTCTAGAGAGGTGAGGACTGATAGGACACTTACCAGACATGATAACCCAAAAAGAAACTGAAAGCAAGGGAACCAACTAGGAGGCAAAGCCAGGCACGGGGAACCAGCTGTGGTTGACGCAAAGGCTGGAACAGGTTTGGGTAACAGAAAGCAGGCTCTGGCAGAAACAAACATGAACAAGGCTAAGAAACAGGGAGCAGAGTCTGACTGGAACAAGCAGGAACAGCACTGGGTAAACAGATCAATCAATCAATCAATCAATTTGTAAAGCGCGCTACATACCCGCGAGGGTTTCAAGGCGCTGTGGGGGTGCTGCTACTGCTCGAAGAGCCAAGTCTTGAGTAGTTTTCTGAAGGAAAGAAGGTCCTGGGTCTGTTGTAGATCCGGCGGAAGGGTGTTCCAGGTCTTGGCGGCGAGGTACGAGAATGATCTGCCGCCGGAAGATTTGCGTCGGATGCGGGGGACGGACACGAGGGTGAGGTTAGCAGAGCGGAGATGCCGGGTGGGGGTGTAGAAGCTGAGTCTGTTTTTCAGGTATGATGGTCCGGTATTGTGGAGTGCCTTGTGTGCGTGGGTGAGGAGCTTGAAGGTGATCCTCTTGTTGACGGGGAGCCAGTGAAGGTCTCTTAGGTGGGGGGTGATGTGGCAGTGGCGAGGGATGTTGAGGATGAGTCGGGCGGAGGCGTTTTGGATGTGTTGGAGGTGTTGGAGGAGTTTGGATGAGATACCGGTGTAGAGGGCGTTGCAGTAGTCGAGTCTGTTGCTGACGAGGGCCTGGGTTACTGTTTTTCTTGTTTCTATTGGGATCCATTTGTAAATTTCGACGATTTTCTCGATGACCTTCGCCGGGAACGGGAGCAGAGAGATGGGCCAGATGTTTTTCAGGTCCTTGGGGTCCGCCTTTGGTTTCTTGAGAAGGGCATTGATTTCGGCGTGTTTCCAGCTGTCCGGGAATCTTGCAGTTTCGAAGGAGATGTTGATGGCTTTCCGTAGGTGTGGTGCGATGGCCGTGTCTGCTTTGTTGAAGATGTGGTGTGGGCAGGGGTCTGATGGTGATCCGGAGTGGATGGAGTTCATAGTCTTGCGGGTTTCGTCGTCGCTAATGTTGGTCCAGGAGGTCAGTTGGCTGGAGCGGGTGGAGTTCGTGGTGGGTGGGGTAGGAGCGTCTGGAGTGTGATGGGAGTTGAAGCTGTCGTGGATGTCTGTGATTTTTCGGTGGAAGGCGGTTGCTAGGGTGTCGCAAAGTTCTTTGGAGAGGGTGATGTCATTGACGGTGACGTTTGGGTTGGAGAGTTCTTTTACGATGCTGAAAAGTTATTTGCAGTCGTGGGCATTGTTTTCTAGGCGGGTTTTTAAGGAGGATCATTTTGCTAGCCTGATGAGTTGGTGGTGTTTGTGTGTGGCATCCTTGAGGGCCGTGTGGTTGTCTGGAGTGCGTTCGAGTAGCCATATTTGCTTGAGTTTTCGGCAGCGGCGTTTGGAGACTTGGAGGTCGTCGGTGAACCAGGTGGATTTTTTGTTGATGTGGTTGTTGGAGGGTTTTCTGAGTGGAGCAAGGCGGTCGGCGCAGTCGGTGATCCATAGCTTGAGGTTGTGTGCCGCGATGTCAGGGTCGGTGGGGTTGACGGGCGGTTTCTGGGCTAGGGCATTGATTAGTTGAAGTTCAGTGACTTTGCCCCATCGGCGGCGTGGTGGTTGTTCGGTGAGATGGTGTTCTGTCTGTTTCTTGAAGGTGAAGTGAATGCAGTGATGGTCGGTCCAGTAGAGTTCGGTGGTATGGTTGAAGGTGACGTGGTTGTTTGTGGAGAAGATGGAGTCAAGGGTGTGACCAGCTGTGTGGGTGGGTGTGTTGACGAGCTGTGTGAAGCCGAGGTTGGCGAGGTTTTCGGTCAGGGTGGTTGAGTTGGTGTCATTGTTGTTTTCGAGGTGAAAGTTCAGTTCCCCTAGGAGGATGTAGTCCATGGAGGTGAGTGCGTAGGTGCGGGCCAGGTCTGCGATGGCGTTGCTGAAGGGTGCCCTGGGTCCTGGGGGACTATAGATGAGTGTTCCTCTGAGCGTGGTGTAGGGGTGGGTGCGGATTTGGAAGTGAAGGAGTTCGGCGGCGCTGAAGGAGTCATCCGGGGTGGGTTTGACTTCGAGGGTGGCTTTGTGGACGATGGCTATGCCTCCTCCGGTTCTGTTGGTGCGGTCTCGGCAAGCGACTTTGTATCCGTTCGGGATGGCTATGGCGATGTCGGGTGTTGAGGAGTCGTTCCACCAGGTTTCGGTTAGGAAGGCCACGTCCGGGGAGGTGGAGTTGAGCAGGTCCCAGACTTCGATGGCGTGCTTGCGTGCTGAGCGGGTGTTGAGGAGTATGCAACGGAGGTGGTTGGTCTTGATCCTAGGAGGTATGTGGGCTCTGTTTCAGGTGAAGCTACAGTTGTGGCAGGAGAAGGGTCCGTGCGTGCTCTTTGGAGAGGCCTGGAAGCAGGTGGTGTCTCGGCTGGTGTTGAGTGCGCGGAGGATGTAGGCATCGTAGCGAATGCTGCGGGGTGGCTGTTGCTGGGGCCAGGGGTTCTGGCGCTGGGTGTGGTCCAGGCGCGGACGGGTGCAGGCGGGCTTGCCTTTGGCGTGCCTTCGGCACCCCAGCTTCACGGCCGCACCGCAGCTGCCATAAGAGGAGGGAAGGGTGGGAGTGGCAGCTGAGAGGCGGGAGGGCCTGACGAATGAGAGGGCTTGGGGGTGGAGCAGCAGGGGACGCAGCTGCAGGAAATTGGCAAAAACGAAGCGGTGAGAAGGAGGGGGAGGCGGGAGGGGCCGCAGGGGACGCAGCAGCGGGAAAACAGCAAAATCAGGAGGGGGCAGCAAGGAAAACGGGATGGAGCGCGGAAGGCGGAGCGGGGAGCGACCTGCCTGCAGAGAGCAGGTTCAGACGTAATCAGAACTGTAACACAATCCAACAAGCGGTCTGGAACACAAGGGAATTGTACTCCAATGCAGGACAAGGAGCTTCAGGGAATTGCAACTTCTAAGTAGTTCCAGGCAGCAGCAAGGCCAGGGCAGAGTCACATGGCTGTGCTGCACAAGAGAGGTCACAGGTGTGTGCAGCTTCAATCTCTCACAAGTCCTGGAGGAGAGAATCCAGTATAAAGGGACAACTGGACTTTTCCCATAGGAAGCAATGGACAGTAGATTACAGGTCTTACCGACTACCAGGCAGTGCATTATTGGACCTGAAGTCCATGCAGGCTAATGTAGTTCTTCTATAGCATGCCATATGGAAAAGCCAACAGGAGTCAGAAAGGTAGTTTGGGTGAGTGCTAAGGATGATTCCCACGGTACAGATAGTCCATTTACAGCGCCCCCTAGAGAATGGAGAGCAGGGACTTAACACATGGCAGTGGTAAGACTTATTTCCAGGGATGGACTGCGCAGGGCATGTGTTGTGAACATTGCTTGTCATACCTGGGGCACTCATGCTATCCATTTTCAGAAATGATGCACCTCCAGTCACGCAAGCTCCTTGCAGAGATAGCAAATGTCATACTTACTAATGTCAGGGGTCTGTTCATACATTCCTGTTACCACTGATATTTCACATCCACTGCCTCATGTATGGTGCGCTTATTTACCTTATGATTGTAGATGTCATAGTTGTGTGTCATGTGCTACAGTATACCATGTTGGCAACGTGGATGTGTGTCATATGCTGTAGTCCTATGCTTTTGTCCTTCATATGTGAAATTCAAAAGATGAGTTTTTCGATATGTGTGTGATGTTTGCTGTACAATCATACACATCACGTGATCTTGCATCAGAAGTAGTCAGATTTGTCTGTGTGACATACTCCCTGAGGTAATACTAACATTCCTAAAGAACATGTGATGGAGAAATAGGTAACCAGAGCAGGATTGTGTGATAAAGGAATTGCATATCCTAACAAGGTGTTTAGAGTGACTATTGGTTAAAAACATTTTGAACAATCTGCTGTCTGCGGCACATTTGTGCAGCTGTGTTTTGATGTTCCCCCTCATTTTCCCTGGCACCATCCACCTCCTCCTCAGGCAATACTTGCTTGAGCTCATATAAGGGGATTTTCCTCCTCACACAAATGTTGTGCAGGATAGCACATGTAAGTATTATTTTACACACAATGTGTGGGGCATATAGGAGACTGCCTCCTGTGATGTTCAGGCACCTGAATGAGGATGCCAAAGGTCCTTTCTACAATGGTGCGTGTCCTCCAATGTGCCTCATTATAGGCATGATCTGCTGCTGATCTTGGGCTGGGGAATGGGGTCATGATCCATGGCTGGATCCCGTAACCCTGATCAGCGGAAAAAGAAAATAGGAGTGAGTATTTTGCTAGTGCTTGCAACAGGAATGTCATGTAGCATGGTAGTTGATATCTTGTGTCATCTGTGACTTATATGTGTTTGTGGTATTGTGTGAGATCCTGGGATTCTGAGAGGTTTTTTCTGCAGTGGGTTGTTTGACTTGACAACTTGTGTTTGGCTCATTGACCTCGTATCTATGATTTTGTTTCGGAGCTGCTGGTCAGTATGTATGTACCATGCCTTCTGTAGTGAGCAACATGTTTTAGAGTGCTTTCACTGGAGGGGACATAATACTTCCACACACACAATAGATTCCGATGTGGTGGTAACATGGTTGCACTACATGGCCTGGACATCCCATCCCATTACGCATATGTCATTGCAGATGAAATGCGACAGTGAGGCCCTTTGATTTGGCTTGGTGACAATGCACAACACATCTCCATAAGTTTGCAGCACTTAGGTGTTCAGTATTGGCAATGCACAATTGTCCCCTGTGTGACTTGGTTCTAGGCAAACCTTTGCAGTTCCCTCTGCCAGTGGCTCATGTGCAACTGTGCACCTACACTACCAAACTTGCTCCAGGTAACCTGGCTAACTGCTTTGTGGAAGTGAATGTATCTGTGCAGGAAGGGCCATCTCCCTGTACATCTGTTATTTTGATGGACAATTGGCTCTTTCAGTGTGTGCTGCAGTGTGCAGTTTGCATTAGTGGCACATCAATATGTGTTCATAGCACAGTCCACTTCTTTATTGCTTCCTGGCAACGGCACCCCAGGAGTAATGTATGATGTTGGGACTTCCTCAGTATTTCCGTGTCACCTACATGTGTATCTTCATCATCATGCTATGTGGCTCAGGGTGTCAGACCTGCAGCAACACACATGGCACGCCCCTTCCAGGCTACATAATGCTTGGGAGGGTGTCTGATTGACTATGTGGCCTAATGTAATAGTAAATGGCTCATCTTCCAAGTTGTACTTCCAGTGTAGGCCATGTCATTGTCACTGTGTGCTTTGACATTGGTCCCTTGTAGCTCTAGAGTAGCAGGTAATGTTATTGGCAGCCCTCATTTGTCCAGAGGTGTGTATCCTATTGTGTCAGGGTGTACAACATAACTACCTGTGTCACACCTCAGTGTCTTAATGCCCACATGTCAATGTAGTGGTGTATTTATTGTGTGTCCTACAGAGTTGCTGTGCCGTGTGTATATTGGTAGGTTTATGGACTTTCCGACAAGAAGGCCATTGCCATATCGTCCGTCCTGGAAGTGCTGATTGATCGTGCTATGGCAGAAGTTGAAGGAATCATGTACACTCCCAGGATACTTGGCAAAGATGCTCGTAAACAATCCCTGGAGGCCAACTACGGCCTGCAGATTTATGGAGTGGGTGTGCTTTCTGTTCCGGAATAGATGCTCTGTTGGTGCAGGTGGTACGATCCAGACATGGGTGCAGTCAATTGCACCAAGCACATGCGGGAAGCCATGTATTTCATAAAGCCCCTGTTTGATCTCCTGATGCTTCTGCTGGGTGTTGAGGAAGCTGATGTGATGAGGTGTGTGAGGGAGATGATGGCATCTAGGACCTTGGGAAGGAAGGTGGAGAATAAGGGCTGTTATACCCCAGTGACCAGGGCACCCGTTGTTTGCAAGGAGCCACTTGCCAAAATATGCAGGACAGCTAGCAGCTTGGTCATTGGTGGTATATTGTGTGGTATCTGGAGGCTGGCTGTTATATGTGGCTCAATTTGGCGCAGCAGCTGCTTGATGGCTTGCCAGTTGAGTCTATACCTCTGGATGATATCCTGTTCCCTGAGGCCCTGGAGGGTTGTCCTGGTCCTGAAGACCCTCTCCTGCCTTCTGTGTTGCCTTTGGGGGCCACATTGAGTGGTGGTGGCTGCTGCTGTTGGTCCTGTGGTCTGAGACATCTAGCAAGCTGCATCAGGAGCACCTCCATTTTGTCCTGTTGAGCTATGATGTTGCCTGTGTGTGTTTTTCTTAAGTAGTGGTGTGTTTGCCTCATTTTAACGCCTGCCTTGACCCAGGTGTTAAAATTTGACGCACATCGGGCTTGGTTTAATTGTTTGGGTCCGCCTCCCACCCGTGCATCATTTTCGCCCTGTTGGATAAAGATGGCACTAAGGTGTTTGAGTCATTTTTTGGACGGGAATGCCTACTTTGAATCTCATTGATGCAAGGCGGTTTCACGCATCTTTGAAATTACGCAAACTCCTGATTTTTGATACGAGATGGGTATAGCATCAAAATATAAATATGTAGTTAAGTTTACGCTGGATTTACTTAAAGAAAAGTTACGCAAATCCAGCGCAAACAGAGTATAAATATGGGCCTAAGTTGTGTCCCAACTTTGATTAACCTGTTTCTGGAACTAAAAGAGTCTGGAAATCTTCATCATCCGGATCGCCATGAAATCCAGATCTACTTGAAAATGTCATCCCCAAGCAAAATCTCTGTAACCCTGGACAAAATCCAAAAATGGATGTCAAACTACCACCTGAATTTCTTTTATTCTGTACAAGCGTGGATTTGAATATTTGTCTTTCCTTGATTGTAAATTGGCTATTGGGAAGAACACCAAATCCATGGAGTTTATCTATTTTATTTGTTAAATATTTTTATTGGGTTTTTGAGAGGCAAGAATAGAAACAATACAAAAACAAGTAGGAAATGTCTCACTAAATATTGTGATATTGGTCTGTTGACATCTTTGGTGGGAGGAGGTATTTGATGGACCAGGGATCACAGTAAGTTCTGGTTGGTGTTAGAAGGAGTAGCAGTGAGTGAGCTTGTTGCCTTGACTGGGGAATTGTTCAGTTGTGATATACTGGATGTGGTGTGTTGTGGGCTACATCTGCGTAGTGGCTGCAGTGTGGGCCTAGGATAGGACGGCAGTGACAATGTCTACAGCTTATGATGTCTGAACAGTGGGCATGTAATACTTGTATGATCACTGTGGAAGATTATCCACGTGTACTTCTTGTTGAAAGTGAGTCCGTAAGTTGGCCTATTGGGTAGAGATTGGATATGCATACAGATGTCTTGCTTCTTCAAAGTGAAGCGCATCCTCCTCAGTGGCACCCCGTATTCGTAGGGCGCTCTGCCAAGCTGAAACTGGTAGGGCAATAGAGGACCGCCAGTGTAACGTGATGGTTCTCTTGGCCCAGTGAGAAGGCCAGGGATGCAAAGTGGGTTCAAATTTTCTGCTGCTTCTTACTCTTGAATATGCTAAGAGGCTGCTCCTCCCAGAAGGCTAGGTCTAGGAACTCCGTGATGACCTGAAGAGTAGTGTGCATTGATTGGCAGTAATTGTGCAAGGTGGGGCAGGCCCTGGGCAGGTGCTTGAGGTCAGGAGATTGGCAGGGTGGGAAGGTCGGTTGCGCGTTAAGAAAAATTTGGTTCAGCTGCACTGGGGTTAGGTACATTCATGGGGTTTATCCATGACAGATGGATTCATCTACTGAGAAAAGCTCTGTGGTGGCCAATAATGCTCAAGCCACTTAAAGGCATAAGGCAGTTCATTCTTGATCACGACTTAAAGTCTGTAGTCAAGTCACTTAGGACTTATTATGAGTTTGGCAGACAAACTCACAGTGGCGGTCCGAGCTCTGTAATACGGGTGGTCCAACCACCAGATTATGATCCTGGCAGTCGGACCACCAGGAGACCACTAGGATCAGTGATCCCGACAGGTTGGCAGTGGTAAAAGTCATGGTCAGCCACGGAGTGTGTAATGCTGATCACGACTTTCCTTTCAACCAGCCTTTTCATGAGGGGTCCCTGCCATAAAAAGGTTGGCAGAAAGGCAGAGGTGGGACCACAGGGGGTGCTCTGTGCAGAAGTACTGACCTCGGCTTCCTGAGGGAGCCAAGTCATACGCCGCTGCATTGCTGTATCAGAGTTCGGATGGTCAGACCGCCAAACTCATAATCAGGCCCTTAGTCTTTTTAGACTGGACTATGTAAACACACTCCAGATTAGACTAAAGGAACTAATAAATGTTCATCTGGCAGGTCTCAGGTATGTGCCCATAGCAGTCTCTTGCTTTGTTTTTTTAAGACACAAGATATTTGACTGTATCACTTCTCTCCTTCTATGGCTCTCCATTGAAGAAAGAGCAGGATTTAAGGTTACATGCATCATTCACAAATTTCTTTGCTGTTCCACACCTAGGCATCTGGTTGAAAAACTACAAATCTCTGATGCTCACCAGGAATCAATAAATGTAAAAAAAAAACTTCTCCTCAAGCCTCCAGCTTTCAAACAAGAATGGTGCATGAAACTGGCTATCTCAGGCAGTGCAATAAAGATATGGAATTCACTGCCACCAGCCTTACTCACATTTGCCTGTCTCTAACTTTGCAAAAGGATTTAAAAAATCCTCATATTTCAAAGATATGTTGGCAAATATTGTGAACGCCTAATTTTTCCATTGACCAACTCCTGATGATTTGACTTGATAATTTTGTCTTTATGCTTATTTCCTTTTATTTGTTGATTGCTATTCATAATTGAATGTATCTTTATTTTGATTATAGATATAATCATAAAAGCATAATCACATAAAAAGAACACACTCGTAATACAGCTATGAATCTTAGAAACTGCTAATTGAATAGCTAAAAAGAATATATCATTCTTCAGATCCAAGCACAAAAAATGGGACAGCAGATCAGTGTACTAAAAACCATATTTAATCACTTGGTTCCAAAACAGGGCACTTTCAGAAAGCCTCCGTATGGTCATTTAGCAGCTGAAGATGAAGAAAGGTGGGTTGGAATTGTAGTCACCAAAGCCCTTTGCTTTAAGGATGGCAATACAAACCTCCTCCTCATAAAGCCTAAAAAAACAGGACAAAATGCTCAAGAGTCTGAAGCGAGAAACCATCACAGGGGTAAAAATTAATGGATGATGAGTCATATTGCCCTGGGGGGCAGCAAAGATTGACCCTAATAATACCCAGCCTAAATCTAGTGAGAAGCAATCTCTCCCAAAGAGAGATCCCAATCTCTAACAAAGGAGAGATATGCTTCTGGGCCACCAGTAGTTTTCAAGAGCAATAGATGTCTCAAGGATGGATTACCCCGGGACAAGTTATCTCTGCATTCTCTAGCCTGCTGGAGAAACTGTTCCTTGACTAACTTTCTGTCACTCTTGGTTACCAGCTGTGGCCTATGGAAGAAATCAGGACGCCCTATCAAGGAAGCAATCTCTTTAATGTAATTTAGCCATGGGATTGTTTGTCCTTGCTCACAACTAAGACAATCTTCAATTATCTCTCTATTGAGTGTGGTGTGCTCACCGCACCAGACGGTGATCCATAACAGCAGGGGGAAAGTTTTTGCAAGGTCTTGTGCACGGGGAAGATTCAGCTTATCATGTATGAAGAAGATAGAGCTTGACGCACCCAGGCCCAGAAGCACCCCTTATAAAAAAACTTGCAAACATTTTGTCTTAGAAATCTGGAGGAGTGGTATAATCTGTTTGCTCCCCATCACACAAGAATACCTAAACAAGGACCCAACAGCTTGATTAAAATGGGAACACCAATGAGCAAGACAAGGGGTCCATGTACACTGCTGATCGAAAGTAACCCCCAGATGAGGAAATGAGGCCACCCAACAGACCGCCAGCCCTTTGATCATGATTGGTCTAAGTTTAGAATGACGCCTCCCACAAACCATAAAATGTGTCTTCCCAATGTTGATGTCAAGCTCCAATTCCCCCATGAATTGAACGAAAAGGTCCACCAAGCCCCTAAGGCCAATTAATGTACGCAAAAGTAGCACCACATCGCTGGTGTACAATAGCAAGGGAACCAGGGTGGACTTTACCCTCAGTATAGCTTTACCATTGATAGCCAGGAAGGGGTTCAGCCCATTTATGTATAGCAAAAATAATATAGGCAACAAAACACACCCTTGCCTGGCCCCTCTTGATAAGTTGAAAGAATCAGAGCACTCACCCTCGGAGCTGAAAATGACTCAAGCATTAACCCCTATGCGTAGGGCTCTAAGGAAATTAACCAAATGTTGTGGCAATCCCAAGCTCTCTGGGATACTCCACAGCTAAGAGTGATTTACCCTGTCGAGTTCACAACTCTAGTCCAGAAAGGCAAGGTAAATCGCTCCCTGATTGTCCACCAGCAGGTTTAAGTTCAGGCACTGCTCTATCATCCCCCTACCCTCTCTAAACACATACTGGACTGGACAGAGGGCATCGTTGGCTTGAGCCCATTCCTCAATGCAGCTTAGGATAATGCATCCTACGACCTTGACAGTTGAGTCGAGTAAAGAGATTGGGCGGTAGCTTCCTGGATCCTGTCTACATCCCTTTTTAAAAACCAGGACAATGACCACTGATTTCCAAGAACTAGGAATTTCGGTTTGGACGGCAGCATTCAAAACATTCAGCACCCCATTGGGACCCCATCAGATCCTGGTGCTTTGTTGGAAGTGCTCAGAGAGTACACCTTCTTGAAATGGGCCACCCACTATATGGAAGGGAATACTAGTCCCTATCCCATCGGGAGAAACCTGGAAGGCTGGCTTGCCATTGACCATGCCCCAAAAAACACTCACATCCCCCAACTGGCAGGTGCTCATTAGCTTCTCCCACATTTCTTTCCTTAGGACTGCTTTCTATTTCCCACTGCTCCTTTATAGGCAACCCAGGCTGACTTAACAAGTTGTTGGTCCCTTGGCTTCATCTTGAGGACAATATGTAGCTGCTTAATTGCCAATCAACAGTTTTTATCAAACCGGTCGGCTACCGAGGCTCTAGGAGACCCAGCCACATCAAGCATAACGGATCTGATAGTACAGTTTAGAATCTGGAAATTGGTCAGACCCGCATCAGCCTAAGATTTATAGATAGTAAGGCTTGTCTTTATTAAGGATTCCTGCAGCTTGGGGATCAGGACTTTATGCCATCCAATCCTTTGTCTCTGCTCTTTTGGGAACAAGCCTGTGTCACTGGTGATTCTTGTTGGGGGAGCAGCGGTTGGCATGGCCAATCTCACTTCAGTTACATTGCGGTCACTGTATGTGGAATCATGTGCCTCCCCCCTGTTAAAAAGGAGACAAAGGGATTTAGAGGTAAATATATAATATGATGGCCCCTTTACCCCACCCTACAAAGATGGGACGGCTGATCCCTGCCACGAGTGTGGACCTAAAGACACTACTCCTAAATGCCCATTGTGAATTCCCAAAGTAGTAAACTTAGACATTTGATCTAAAACATCTAAGTTTACCTTTGTGAATCAGGCCCTTGAATATCAATGGGATGAGTATTTGGGGTAAAATTGAAGGACAGTGTTTGAAAAGGATATTGCATCTTCCCAAACCACCATGGTTCAGGCCATTCAGCAGGAAACAGGATTGTAATCATTGTCTTGTCTTTCAGAAAGTACTGTATTTGACATTTTGTGAGAAGCTGTTGGTGTCCATTGATGCAAATATATTGCTGTGTAGGGATGAAATATTGAACAGGGAATGGAAATGGGCAGTAAGCTTACAATATATCCTATCAAGGATAAAAGGTCTGTATTCCTTGGACCACTCTATGTGGGCTTGTCCAATAGATTTGTCTAAAAAGAACTACATGCCATAATGGAATTGATTTCCAGTGCTACGGATAATCCATAAGTCAGCAAAAAGAAGTCCACCACCCTTTTCTGGGATGCCTGGCAGGATTGGGCTTCCTTACTCTATCTTTTGGCCTTAGCAAATACATCTATGAGGCAGGAAATATATAAATTTCGAATTAGAATCAATCCTTTCAATTTATTTTGTGAGAGGCCGGTCCAAAAAGAAATCTAATGGTTTTGTAACTGTGGGTTAAGAATGAAATGCTAAAACGTAAAAGTTTGATTGGACTGTTTATTTTTTAGATCATAGTGTTGTAGTGTTGTTAAATCATTATAGTGAAATATGGTGTGACAGAGCATCAAAAGGCTCTGAAGTTTTTATCTAGGATGGAGTTTTTTTATGGTACCTGCGCATTAGAGTATTTTTTTAAAGGTGATTAAGGAACGTTTGATAAATATTTAGATTATATAGTTTTATTATAGGGAGAGATGTGTTTTAATGTACTCAATTAAGGGGTTGTTGCATTTGGGATACGAGGACATTCATTACTTGACTTTTAAGATTGTGTGATTTTAATGAACCAACTATTTTCAGATGTTTAATAGACTAAGGTCTAAATAAACATATATCATGAACTGAAAAAAATGTATGGACCGTTTAGTGACTGAGGGGTAATAATATGTTGTTACATTGCTTGCTGTTCCCCACGTGTCCCTAGAATGGGATGTTGTGTAAATGGCTAGACTGCTATGTTAGTTCATTGTCAGTGTTTTTGTAAAGTTCAACAATCCTTGATGTATTATACCCATGCTCCTTGAATTTACGGAGCCTTTCTAAGTAGTGCTTGCTAATCTGAACACTGTAAAGCTGTTTTAGTTTTATTTTCTTGCTGAAAAATTCAAAAAATATACTTAGAAGATTGTTCAAACGCCACATTCCTGCCTTAAGAGAGGCATTTGGAGGTCTCTATTCAGATTTCCATTTTAAAATCAAATCCATCCATCATTTAATTTCAGTGGTGCTGAAGCAGGTGTCTTAACTAGAAATTATTGATGAGTGTTTATGTATTTTGAATAATGAATTATGTAGAAAATGAATAAACATAGAAAAATAATGCACACGTCTGAAAATGTAATCTCGAAGAATGGCCACCAGTATTCACAAAATGTACTAATTGATGATTAAAACTTATGAAATATTGAAAATGTTTTAGAATGATGTAGTAATATGTCATATTTAGGGTTATGGAGTATGCTCTAGCTTACTAATTATAGGCCTTAACTTAGCGAGTGTCTTGGTCTAGTTTTACCAGGCCTCATGCAGAAGCTGTATTTCTTAGCGGTTTAATAAAATGCTGACACAGTGAACTAAACTGTGAAATGTCCATTGATTTGTTAAAAATGCTTAACCGAAGTTTTTTGTGAGAACCAACTGAAAGGAGACAATGTACCTAGTAATGTAACAAAATGTGTGTAATGTGTGTGAGATGTACTTTCCCAGGACGTGAACAATGAAGACACTGACTGGAGATGAAGATGCAACAAATTTGTTACCTGACGAGCCGGATGATGAGAACATTGTAAAGTGGACCAATCAACTTCATGTGAAGAGCGAAATATTAGAATTCATAGATTTGATGTAGAAATATTATTGGGTAGTGTATAAACGTACAATTAACTGACCAACATGGAATTAGGGGATAGTTTAGGTGACTTTGATATAACAACGTGACAGAGGAGAATCAATCATACTATAGATGATGAGAGCAGATCTTAACCCGTTTTGAGATGTGATTTGAGAGAAGAAGAGACTCAAGACTCTGTCATTGGGCTCGTACTCTCTGACTGAGAGCCTGATGCTTTGCTGATCGATTGATGACCTGAGGACGAAGACTGATTGTGCCTGCTGACCCATACGGTGGATAGGTAGATATGACAATGTGACTGAATTGCATTTTTATGCCTTTTCTTTCTAGATACCAACTGCACTGTTTGATAGATCCATAGCTAGATGTTATTTTTCTAAATTTGTGTTCTAAATTGTTTTGCATGAAGCCCAACATGCTGATGCTAATCTGGGTTAGTTGAGGTATTCACATAATGACTGACGAATTACAGGGACTAATGTTTGACGAGTTATCTTGCTTAATTCTATGTATCACATATCTTTGTTGCAGCTGACTGTGCTTTTGATTTGCACCGTCACTTTAGAATCTGTCATGATTCAAGCTTTGATTAGATTGTGTTTCTTCTGTCGTTTTGGTCAACCAGTGTTGTTCTTATATGTGTTTCATATGATTTTGAGATTAATCTACATGGCTTTAGCATTGTTAATATAAAGGAAATAAAAGTACTAAACTTTTACTAAAGGTGTGGTTATTCATGGCTGGCAGGTCATGGTGCGTGATATTTTCTGACTCCATTGGATAATTGATTTTAATTGATTACTAATGATTGTTGATTATTGTGAATTGATCATTTGTTCATGTACTGGAGCCATAGTGAGAGCATCTTAAACGAGTCAAATGGTTCATCGACCTATTTGCGCCCCTTTGTAAGTTTACTTATTAAGGTCAGACGCACTAACAGTAACCTGTCCGATGTTCCAGCACTGACCTTGTTCCTTGTCTCCAGGTTATGGGGCTCTCCCACCTAAATGCTGTCACATTTTACTCTGCTTCCTAAGTTCTTCATCTGTTCTAAGCTGCCTTCCCTCTCGTCTGACTCTCCTCTAAATCTTTTCTCAAACAAATCACCACCCACTCTACTACCCCTTCTTTTTCCGTCGTTTGAAGTCTCTGTATGATATCTGAATCTCTTACGCTGCGTCTGCGTTGCTTGAATCTGGGAACAAAGTTGTTGTTACCGTCCATGAAATAATCCAGTGCAGACTCTGATTAATTCCAATTGGCATCCTGTCTCTTTTCTGCCCGTAACTGTGGGATCCCTGGTGCTGCTGTGAGCACTCACCTGCCTGCAGTCCCTGATATCTGTTGTGGTCACAGGATGGAATTTGCTTCGACCGTCACGTTTGATGAACATTTGGCTCATTGTTGATTCTGAAGAACAGCAACAGTTGTCAACACTACCTCACCCCATCTCACACTCTCTTACTTTGGCTCATCTCCCATCTTGAGGACAGAGAACAAGCAGACACTCTATCCATTTTTGTTCAACTTTCTCGCCTATTCTTTCGTGGGGTTCTGCAAGGCTAGTTCATCAGCCCCACACCTTTAATCTATACATGTTTCCATTGATGCATTTTATCGGACTCCGCAGCTTTCAGTTTGTTTGCTAGTCAGACAACAGCTTTTTCTGTCAATTCATCACTTGATTACATAAAAAAAACACTAGCTTTTTAGAACTCTATGAAAGCCACTGCCATTTAGACACTATGGGCCTGATATAGAGTTTGGCGAACGGTTTACTCTGTCACAAATGTAATGGATATTCCATCCGCCATATTACAATTTCCATAGAAAATAACAGAATCGTAATAGGGTGGATGGGATATCCATCACGTTTGTGACAGAGTAATCCCATACTCCAAACTCAAAATCAGGCCCATAGTAAGTGAAATATCATTCAGGCTAAACTCTTGTGATACCATGTACTGAGGTTTGGCTAATTGCTGGATCTATCTCATGCAGTTCATTCAGAACATAGCACAGTGCCTGGTCTCTGGTCCTTATCGCAGGCAACACATCTCAGGACACCTCAATACTCTCCATTGGCCAAAGAATATAAGTGAATTCTTATTAAAGCCCTGTGTATCTGTCACACGGTCGTTTTCAATACAGCCCTAGATTTCAGTGCTCTGTGTTTCGTAGGTATACACCTACCACTCACTAATATTTTGCTCAGTCTTTGATTTGGGCCTGCCTCACTTTAGCTCAGCACAAATGGGGTGACTCCTTTTTTTGTACATCACCGCCAAACAGAGCAGCTCGCTACCATCTTCTCTGAAATCCATGATGTCCCATCTGGCTTCTGGAAGGCCGTTAAAAACTAGCTCTTGAGCTCTGAGTAGTAAAACTGATCAGATAATTTTTGCTGCCATGTAATCATTCTACAGCCCCAGGATACCTCAGCCCTTATGAGTTGCATTCATTAATTTATTCATTCAAGGTATATACATTCCCGTGGCTTGCTTTAGGCAACATTTTATGGAGCTGTAGGAAGCAATGCTTGGCGCTCATCCTTTCCGGGCAGGGTTGCTGAAAAATTGTAATCAAGTATCATTTCAAGAATAAATCAAGCAGTAAGTTGGATACTAAGCGACAGCATTGCGTTTTAGAAAATAGCTGTGCTGTCATTCTATTGTATTATTTATCTTATTATTACTTTAATACATCAGCTTGCACCCTATGTAATATAGCAGGTGCTAATGCCAAAATATTCTTTAGTGCAATTTCATTACCAGTTTTTGCATGTGATCTGATGATTTCAGTAGTTATATATTTCTTTTTAAAAAAAGATTATCTCAGGTACTGGAAAATCTAACATAATTGCTGCCTAATCTCCATGTGAGCTAAAATGCTAAATTGGTGCGGAAAAAGTGAGCTAGAAACAGCCACATTCTTTCAGTATCTAGAGCTCTATCCACCCAGGTATTTGCCATGTTGAAGAACCTCTGACATAGTAAATACCGAAACTGAAGAATCCAGTCTAATACACGTCCATTTGAACAAATGGTTAAAATGAAGAAAGGCCACGATCAGACCCCATTCAGGGATCCAGAGAGCAGACAGAGGCACTCAAAGTTATTTTGGGGGTCATTTCCAAATGTGACCTCTAGGCTGTCCCTATATGCCTCTGCAAACTGGCCTAGCCCAAGTACGTCCCTTCTGCACTTGACCCACAGAATAGCAGAATGCAGTCAAATGCTTCTCAGGGAGGTAGTATGGTGGCTAAGTCACATACCGAACAGTGAACAAACTAACACAATACTTCACTACCACTCCAGTGTTTGTCTTAAGAAAAGAGAAGTACTTTAATGTCACAGCGAAACAAAATACTAAACTCCTTAATTGGGTTTAGTACAGGGATTGATATTCAAAACTGGGGATTCCCTGCACGCTGACCTCTGCCTCTTGCCCATTTCTATGGAGTTTGCAAGGTTTGTGGTATCTAATGAGGCTAACAGTTGGAAGCCAAATACAGGCATCACCAAGTTTCAGTAACCTGTAGGTCAGTTCATTTGATCTTGAGCATAAAGGCCCTCATTACAACATTGGTGGTAAAAGCCACTTACCGCCGTGCAGAAGACCGCCAACACACCGCCGCGGCCGCGGAAATCCGCCACAGCTATTATGACCCACAGCACGGAATCTGCCAAAATTCAGACACCCACACAAGTCCGCCACACCAAAGGTCAGTGATAAACTGGTGAAAACAAAACCTCGACCGTCACGGTAACAGAAATACGCCCACAATATCACGACACACGAATCCACGCGGCGGTCTTTCAACCGCGGTATTCCATTGGCGGTACACACCACTGCGCTCAAAATACACACACACATCCAAAACACAGCCACATTGGACAATTCAAAATACACACACCTGATACACATAAACACACCACTCCCACACACCCAATGCAATATAAAACACACACCCACATCACCCACAAACCCCTACGACCACAATTGCGACAGAAGCACAGAGAGAAACACCACCATCAACAATACTAGCATCCACAGGCACACAACACCATCACCCACATAACTTCCACGCACCTCACACAACACCCCACTACATATCAGCACACTTATCACCACACACACCACCCCACACATCACCCACACCACCCCATGGCACGGCAAAGACCCCAGGTTCTCAGAGGAGGAGCTCAGGGTCATGGTGGAGGAAATCGTCCGAGTAGAGCCACAGCTATTCGGATCACAGGTGCAGCACACCTCCATTGCAAGGAAGATGGAGCTATGGCGAAGAATAGTGGACAGGGTCAACGCAGTGGGACAGCACCCAAGAAATCGGGACGACATCAGGAAGAGGTGGAACGACCTACGGGGGAAGGTGCGTTCCGTGGTCTCAAGATACCACTTGGCGGTTCAGCGGACTGGCGGCGGACCCCCACCTCCTCCCCCACAACTAACAACATGGAAGGAGCAGGTCTTGGCGATTCTGTATCCTGAGGGCCTCGCAGGAGTAGATGGCCGACTGGACTCTGGTAAGTCAAATCTTAACTATTACATCCCCCACCCTACCTGCATGCCTTCACATACCCCCACCCTCAGCCTCACCCCCATCACTCCAACTCCTCACAGATGTCCCACTATCACAAACCACACATCCCAACACCAAGCCCTGCATGCAACACCAAAGCATGGACACCCATCACCAAAGCATGCCGACTGCACAAACCCATACACCCCCCTAAACCATCATCACACAAGGTCCCACACAGGAATGCAAGCACTGGGGTACACAGTCACCCACCCATTGCACACCATGCCACACACATATGTGATAAACATCCTTTTATACCCCTGCATGACCCCTTCCCAATGTCACCGCACAGGAGGGTCCACACATGTCCACACCACCAACAGAAGAGGCCCACAGTGATGACAGCAGCTCTCTTCAAATGGATCTAGATGTCCAGCCCGGCTCATCGGGGACCTAAGGACAGTCGGTTCCTCTGACACAGTCACAGGCCACCACAGAGCTTCCCCCCTCTGGAAACACCAGCACAGCACCCACCCAGCGGGCCCATACCTCTGTCCCCAGGACACGTCAATCAGCAGTGTGTCCACCACTACAGGGAACCCAGGCTAACCCACCACCCCAACAACAACAGGGACCTGGGGGCAGTGGCAGTGGGCACATGGTCCAGGGGGACGGAGGCCCAAGAACACAGGAGAACTGGGGGCTGCTGTGTGACAGGGGGAGGACAGGCCAAGGGAACCCACTCTCCACGAGGCCCTCTCCTCCATCATGGGAGCCTACCACCACTCCCAGGAGACAATGGCAACTGTACTGGCCAAGTTTCAGGAGACCCAGCGCCTGCAGGAGGAACAGTATTTGGGCCTCAGGGAGGAACTCAGATCCATCAATTCCACCCTGGGAACCATCGTAGGGGTGCTGAAGGAAGTACTCAACACCAGGAGAGACACTGTGGCACAACAAGGGGCCCCTGACACTAGCAAGGACATTGAACTGCCCACCACCTCTGCCGGCGCTAGTGGACAGGAGCCACTGGACCACCACCCCAGCACCCCACCCCCTGCAGAGGGAGAACCACCCCGCAAATGTTCCCTGAGATCCAGGACAAAGACAGAGAACAATGCCAAGACTCCTGCCACGAAATGAGACCACCCTGAATGTCATCCTTCTGTCCCACTTTGTCAGCCTGTCCATCCTTAAACTGCCCCAGCTCCACTTCCTATGCCCATTTGGGCAATGCACCTGTGAGACTAATAGACTGGACTCTGCCATGGACATTCCTCCACCATCACCCCTCACCATTTTGCAACCCCCCCAATGTTTTGCACATAAATAAACACCCTTGAAGCACAAAACAATCTGGAGTCAGTCTGTGATTTCGGAATAGTGTATTAGCAATTACTGAGGCAAAAAGATCTTTCAATTATAATGTCAACATACCTATGTCACACAGCTCTAGTCCATGAGGAATCAAAGCAGATGTCACACAGTGGGACCCACATCTGTGAAATCGTAAGGGAAAGTGACAACTCAGGGACCATACACTGGGTGAAAACGACAGACAGTAGAGAGGTAGTAGTGTTAAAGTACATGTAGTAGGCAGGTTTGTCTTCTTACCTGTGTCTCACTGGAAATATTGCTGGATCACCGAGTCCCTGTTGTCCATGTCCTCTTCTTCTGCTTTCTCGTCTTCACTGTCCACAGGCTCCACAGCTGCAACAACACCACCATCTGGACCATCCTCCTGCAGAAAAGGCACCTGTCGTCGCAAAGCTAAGTTGTGAAGCATACAGCAGGCCACGATGATCTGGCACACCTTCTTTGGCGAATAAAATAGGGATCCACCTGTCATATGGAGGCACCTGAACCTGGCCTTCAGGAGGCCGAAGGTTCGCTCGATTATCCACCGTGTTCGCCCATGGGCCTCATTGTAGCGTTCCTCTGCCCTTGGCCTGGGATTCCTCACTGGGGTCAGTAGCCATGACAGATTGGGGTAACCAGAGTCACCTTCAAATGGCGAGGGACAACTGTTAGATACACACTAACCTGTAGGGATAACCCCAGACAACCATTCCCACTGTCTTGTTTCCAGGTGCTCACCTAATAGCCACACATGGTGCCTCTGGAGTGGACCCATCACATAAGGGATGCTGCTTTTCCGCAGGATGTAGGCGTCATGACATGAGCCAGGGAACTTGGCATTCACATGGGAGATGTACTGGTCTGCCAAACACACCATCTGCACATTCATCAAATAATAACCCTTCCGGTTTCTGTACACCTGTTCACTCCTGCGGGGGACCAAAGCCACATGTGTCCCATCAATTGCACCTATGATGTTGGGGATATGTCCCAGGGCATAGAAATCACCTTTCACTGTAGGCAAATCCTCCACCCGAGGGAAAATGATGTAGCTCCGCATGTGTTTCAGCAGGGCAGACATCACTCTGGCAACAAGTTGGAAAACATAGGCTGGGACATCCCTGATGCTATGGCCACTGTTGTTTGAAATGACCCACGTGCAAGGAAATAGAGCACTGACAGCACCTGCACTTGAGGGGGGATTCCTGTGGGATGGCAGATAGCCGACATCAGGCCTGGCTCCAGCTGGGTACACAGTTCATGGATTGTGGCACGGTCAAGCCTGTATGTGAGGATCACATGTCTTTCCTCCATTGTCGACAGGTCCACCAGCAGTCTGTACACCGGAGGATGCCGCCATCTCCTCACATGTCCCAGCGGACGGTGCCAATGAAGGACAACAGCGAGCACAGAGTCAAACAACTCAGAGGTACATACCCACAGCTTACACAGAACACGACTCCTAATCAGAAAAGTGGGCTGTATGCGTGTTGAGTCTAGGCCTAGGTATGTGTGACGCACTTAAAAATGAAGCCATGTGGGCCCCTGAAATGGCGGCTGCCTGACCTCTATAGTGGGACAATGGGATGTGAGGTAAGTACGCTGGCGTTGTACACCGTCGCTGTAGGCGGTCGAAGACCGCGGTGCAGTGCTGCATTGGTTAACATTGGACCCTATGGGTCCCAGGAGCCAATGACGATGTACGCCGGCGGTGACGGTACGCACCGCCGCAGATGTGACCGCCATTTTCTATCGGTTCAATCACTTTATACCTGATCTTCGACAGGAGAGGACCTACACTGCAAGTTGGGCTGTGACCTCGGTCTGGAAGAGACAATGGCTCGAGTGTCTGGGGAAAGGGCCCCTTCTGTCACATCGGAGGAGTTGGAGAAACTCGTGGACGGGGTCCTCCCCCAGTACACGCTACTGTACGGTCCTCCAGACAAACAGGTAAGTACACTGGGAGCATGCTGTATGGGCTATTCCTGTGTGGAGTGGGGTGGATGTAAGAAGGGGGGGAGATTGCGGCGTGCATGAAACGACGTGAGTGCATGTGCCACATGGCAAGGGTAGGGATGGGGGCCAATGACTGTGATGGTGCAGTTGGTAATAAGTGTCTCTTCCCCCTGTACAAATTTGTAGGTCAACGCCCGCCAGAAAAAAGATATTTGGCATGCCATCGCCAAGGACGTCCGGACCCTCGGGGTATACCACAGACGGAGCACCCACTGCCGGAAAAAATGGGAGGACATTCACCACTGGAGCAAGAAGACGGCGGAGGCTCAGCTGGGGATGGCCTCCCAACGTGGGAGGGGCCCGTCGCACCATGACCCCCCTGATGTTCAGGATCCTGGCAGTGGCATACCCGGAGTTGGATGGGTGCTTGAGGGCATCACAGCAGCCACAAGGGGGTGAGTACACTCTCATCCTGCTGACTTTTTGCATAGTGGAGGTGCCTGGGTGGGGGAGGTGGGCTGTGGGTTTCCCTAGGCCAGGGCGAGTTTAGTAGGCAAGGTCCATCCGTAAGGCAGGCCATGTGGCACCCCACCCCACCTCTGTAGAGTGCCAAGTACACCTAGTCATGCCCCTGTGTCATCCATGTGTGCAGATGTCATCCATAGCCTAGTAGGCCATTTCCCAGGGATTGAACAGTGGAGCCCAAGAGCGCGGCGTAGTGCAGGGGGCTTCTGTGTCTGTTGTGTCTGCCAACGGTAGCGGTAATGCATGCACTCAACATGTCTTTTTTCTGTCGTCCCCCCCTTTTTGTGGTCTCCCTGTTCTTGTGTGCATTAGCGTCATCAGGTGGAGGAGCAGTGGCACCGGAGCACGAGGGAGCTGCATCCCACATGGCCCTGGAGGGCGACACTACAGAGTCTGAATTCACCAGTGGGATGGAGGGCGAGACGAGCTCCACGGCAGGGACAGGAGCTGAGACCAGCGACACGGACTCATCCTCTGATGGGAGCTCCCTTGTGGTGACGGCAACATCTGTGCCCCCCGCATCTACAGGTACAGCCGCCACCTCCCCTACCAGCACCGCCCTCCCAGCAGCCCCTCAGCCTTTGCCCCGTGCCCGCTCACCCAGGAGGGTGGGCATCACCTTCGCCCCAGGCACCTCAGCCCCTGCCCCAGTCACCCCTGCTGCCCTCAGTGAGGAGGCCATTGACCTCCTCAGGTGCCTCACTGTTGGGCAGTCTACCATTTTGAATGCAATCCAGGGCGTCGAAAGGCAGTTGCAACAAACCAATGCATTCCTGGAGGGAATTCATTCTGGTCAGGCGGCCCTTCAGCGAGCTTTTCGGACTCTGGCCTCAGCACTGATGGCAGCCATTGTCCCTGTCTCTAGCCTCCCCCCTCCAACTTCCTCCACCCAGACCCAATCCCTGTACCCCAGCCTATCCCAAGCACACCTTCAGACCAGCATGCACACACATCAACACACAAGGGAAGCTCGGGCAAACATAAGCACCACACATCCCACAGGCACTCACGCAAGCAAAACACATGCAGACACACCAACATCCACTGCCTCCACTGTGTCCCCCTCCTCCTCGTCTCCCTCCTCCCTCCCAGTCTCATCTACACTCACACCTGCATGCACTACATCTACAGCCACTACTGTCATCACCAACACACCCACCAGCACACCCCGCTCACGTGCAGTCACCACCCCCACTACCATTCACACGTCCCCTGTGTCCTCTCTCAGTGTGTCTGTGACGCCACCTCCCAAGATACACAAATGCAGGCACACACCCACTCAACAGCCATCCACCTAACGACAGCCTACAGCGCATGCACCTTCACCCAAAGTCACCAAACAAAAACCTCCTACAACCACAACCTTTTCCTCCACTCCCAAACCCCCTCCAGCTACCCGTCCCAGTGTCTCCCAAAAACTTTTCCTGTCCAACCTTGACCTCTTCCCCACACCTCCCCCACCCCGTCCATGTCCTAGGGCCCGACTCTCCAGGTCCCAACCTAGCACCTCAGCCACAACATCTCTGGGACCAGTGGTGCCTGTAGTCACCGGAATCTGGAGTGCACCGGCCACCAGGGCAGCCAGTGTGGCACGGAGCCACAGCACGGACAGTCCCCCACCTGTCAAGCATCAAAAGTTGGCCAGTGCCCGGCGGGAGAGGGGGAAGACTCCAGCCACCAAAGCCGCTCCCAGGGGTCCCTGTGGGAGTGTGGAGTCAGCTGCGACACCTTCCAAGGTGGGGAAGGGCCACAAGAAACCAGGAAAGTCTGGGAAGAGCAGCACGGCGGAGGAGACTGCCATCATCCCCGCTGCCCAGGAGGCCATCATCCCGCTGCCCAGGAGGCCACCGCCAGCAGAAGTCCCGCTGGGCTAGAGAGGACCGCCAGCACAAGCCCTGCTGGGACAGAGAGGACCGCCACCACAAGCCCCGCTGGGCTAGAGAGGACCACCAGCACAAGCCCCGCTGGGACAGTGAGGACTGCCAGCACAAGCCCCGCTGGGCTAGAGAGGACAGCCAGCACAAGCCCCGCTGGGCTAGAGAGGACCGCCAGCACAAGCCCCGCTGGGACAAAGAGGACCGCCAGCACAAGCCCCGCTTGGATAGAGAGGACCACCAGCACAAGCCCCGCTGGGACAGAGAGTCCCGCCAGCACAAGCCCTGCTGGGACAGAGAGGACTGCCAGCAGCTGAGTCACTGCAAAGGAGGCCGCCGCCTCAAGCACCGCTGAACAGGGTCCCGCCGCCTCATGCACCGCTGAACAGGGCACCGCCTCTACAAGCACCGCTGAACAGGGCACCACCACTACAAGCACCACTGAACAGGGCACCGTCGCTACAAGCACCGCTGAACAGGGCACCGCCGCTACAAGCACCGCTGAACAGGGCACCGCCGCTTCATGCACTGCTGAACAGGACACGGCCGCTACAAGCACCGCTGAACAGGGCACCGCCGCTACAAGCACCGCTGGCCCATGAGCGCCAAGGACACTGATGCTACTGAGTCTGTCACAAGCAGGATGAAGCACTCTGGGCACAGAGCCCCCTCCAGAACCAGTGGATATTCCCATCCACTACCTCTGTCCTTAGCAGGATGAAGCACTCTGGGCACCATGCCCCCTCCAGAACCAGTGGAGACTGTCATCCACTACCTCTGTCCTTAGCAGGATGAAGCACTCTGGGCACCATGCCCCCTCCAGAATCAGTGGAGACTGTCATCCACTACCTCTGTCCTAAGCAGGATGAAGGACTCTGGGCACCATGCCCCCTCCAGAACCAGTGGAGACTGTCATCCACTACCTCTGTCCTTAGAAGGATGAACCACTCTGGGCACCATGCCCCCTCCAGAACCAGTGGAGACTGTCATCCACTTGAGAGACTGTGGCTTTGCAATCCCCAGGATTGAACAGTGAGTAACCCACCCACTGTATAGACTTGAGAGACTGTGGCTTTGCACTCCCCAGGACGGCACAGTGGGCAACCCACCCAGTGTAGAGACTTGAGAGACTGTGGCTTTGCACTACCCAGGACGGCACAGTGGGCAACCTACCCACTGTAGAGACTTGAGAGACTGTGGCTTTGCACTCCCCAGGACGGCAAAGTGGGCAACCCACCCACTGTATAGACTTGAGAGACTGTGGCTTTGCACTCCCCAGGACGGCACAGTGGGCACCCCACCCACTGTATGGACTTGAGAGACTGTGGCTTTGCACTCCCCAGGATTGAACAGTGGGCAAGCCACCCACTGTAGAGACTTGAGAGACTGTGGCTTTGCACTCTCCAGGATGGAATAGTGCGCATGTGGCCCCCTCGTGGATTTGGCGTTGTGCATTCAACCGGCTGAGGTGCCCCCCTTTCCCTCCCTCTGAGGTGCCTGTTTTATTGCTCTCTGATGCCCCTGCAGTGTTCTCTCCGTCATGGTCGGGGATCTTGTGTGGGCCTCACCCATACCGTGTGGGCCCAGTGTTCCACGGACTTCATTGGAGCACTACCTGGACTACTAAGCTTGGTGTATATTTTGTTTATGGTGTATATATATATGTTTGCTTACTTGATTTTAATATATTACAATGGTTACACTCATTTCCTTTTGTCTTTGCATTCTTCCAGGAGGATTGGGGGGTGTAACTATAATGTATGAATATGTATTAGTGTGTGTGTTGCAGTGGGTGATGGTGGGGGTGTTGCGTGTGTGTGTCCCTGTTTTTCCCTCCCCCCTCCCCTGTGTCGTAGGTGCAGCACTCACTGTTGTCTTCGCCGCCGGCGTTCGTGCTCCTGGTAGAGGAGCAAGAAGATGAGGGCTGGCAGGATGTGCAGCTTGGGTTCCATGGCATCCGGATTCCTCGTGGGGTATGTGAGGTGAGCGTCTTCCCTTCGAAGTCCTGTTTCCGACGTGTTTTTGTCCACGGGGAATCCGCCCCGGAAAAGGTGGCGGATTGGTAGGTTTTGATACTGTGGGCGGTACATTGTCTTCCGCCTGTCTGTTGGTGGTGACCGCCAAGCTGTTTGTCTGTACCGCCGTGGCGGTCGGTGTGTTAAAGTGGCTGTCTTTGTTGGCGGTTTCCGCCACGGTCGTAATTCCATTTTTTTAACCGCCGGCCTGTTGCCGGTCTCACCGCCGCTTTGACACCGTCCGCCAGGGTTGTAATGACCACCAAAGTGTTCACACACGCAAAGTTATTTCTCAGCGAGCAGGCTTTTCTTTAAAGTTCAAGACAACGTGTCAGTCTTTTATTTCTAGACCCTATGTTACCTGTTTATAGAGGAATGCAGTTGTGGGAGTTCTAATAGGTAAACTTGCCAGGTCTGCACAAGCTGTGTCCTTGCAGTTGATGCATGACCTGGTACAGCTACTTCACTCCTTGTCAGCATTACTCAGACAAACAGTGCAATAGGCCTGGTTGATGGGTGATTTGACCTTGGCAGTTGTGGCTTGTGGATTCTAAGAAGGTTCTCCGCCATGCCAATGTCACTGACCTTCTCATGTTATGTCACATGTCGAACAGCGACTGCACCAGGAGGAAATGCTGCAATTATGCCGGATGTTAGGGTTTGTGCACAGCAAAGAGCATGTCCCCTCTCACTGCACTAGTGGGTCCTGTAATAGCTCCCTTTTAAACTTACTATTGAAAGCCTTTCTTGTTATCTCACCTTCCCCCCCCTAGGCTTCTGTGTATGTTGTTTAATGTGCTGTTTTGTTTACACATTGGGCCTTGCTTTTACCAAGGCTTCTTTAAAACACTCCTCCTTAGGCCATGTGTTAATTCAACTCATTTGCATAATAACTGAAACTCTGCACACCTTTCAAGAACATGTGCAGCATGTGAGGACCACACCCAGCCCTTCAAACCACACCCAGCTCTTCAAACCACACCCAGCTCTTCGAACCACACCCAGCCCTGTCTTTAAAAGGCAGCCCCCGAGCCTCACCCAGTGCTTGTGCTCGTCTACCTCCCGCTTACCTGAGAACAGATCCCTCGGCGCTGGCACTCCTGCTCTCTACAGACTTTCATTGGCTTCAATGGGCGCAGCTGCTGGCTCTTCCTTCTTCCGGTTTCCGGTTCCTCCTTGTCTCAGCCTCTCTCCTACAAGCAACCTGCAAAAGAGAAAGGAGTCAAGGTTAGACTGATCAGTATCTCTTGCCAGCAACAACTAAGTGCAAAACTTTTTATTACCTGAAATAATTTTTACAACAATTTCTGGATTTGTGTATAGACAATTTGAAACAAGATACCTTCCACGAACATTGTGATTCAAACTCTTTGTTACAAGAATACTTTGCGGAACTTTTAAGAATCGAACAGTGGAAACCATTAACAGCAAGGCAAACACTAAATCAAGGACTTGCACAAATTACATGCTGTATTTTGATGTAAAAGTACAGTATTTGTTTTATAAAAGATTCTGGAAATATGGGAAAAGTGAGTTTTCTATTGGGAATTTAGGCTTTAGATATACTAAGATGAATGTTTGATATTGGTAATTCTGATAACGGTATTTGTTTAATGTTTTAGAAGCTTTACAGTAATAGAAAGCACATCCCAGAGCAGTAACACATTCCAAACCTGGAAACTAGAGACCAGGATCCAAGAGGTACTTTTAGAAGAGAATTTCTAATAAACAAAGGGATAGTCAGGAACCCATATAGTGGAAACGCAAGAACAGTGTTGTCTCTCTATTTTTATTTTATCCACTTCCCCCCTTCCCTTGAGCTTCTGTTCTTAGTGCACTGTTTTAAAAACGAGTGTGCTGGAACAAGCAGTTTCAGGGTGGGGTCGGATTGTCTTCAACCTCCATCAGAACTGAACAAGAACTCAGGTCATTACTCCCTGATCGCATATGCTAGGCTTATCCTGCGCGTACAATGGCACTGGTGGGCCAACCGTAATGGGTGAGGATATGGTGGCTGGGGACGGCTTATTCCCCACAATCTGGGCAACACTGGATCCCATATTCTAACTCACTGTCTGAGCCGTAGCTAACTGCGGTCCTGTGACTGAAGTATAACTCGGAACCACCTGTTGCTGCGGCTGGGGCAGTAAAAGTGGAGTTGGCTCAATCTGCACTAACTTTGATCTCATATATGTCTGATCAGGCGGCACCATCAAACTTGTAGTTGTCTCTAGTATTGGGACATCAGGGTAGAGCCTCTGAACTGGTGGTGGCTGCAACTGTGTCTGCATCTCTGGGGCAGTAGACACACTGGCACTATTCTGTATCGGAGCTGGTGTTGCAACTGCATTTACCTGTGTTGTATTCACTGTCCCCTGGTTCTGTGCTGAATTTACAGGACCTGCACTAGTACTTGGTCTATTGTCGTCCATGGCATATGGCGGTGGACGATCATGTAACAACTGATTGAGGAACTTATCATTATCTGAGTCATCCGCATCTGCCAAAACTTCTTAGGCCCTCATTCCGACCCTGGCGGTTTCAAACCGCCAGGGTGGAGGGCAGAGGAGGCACCGCCAACAGGCTGGCGGTGCTTCCCGGGCCATTCTGACCGCGGCGGTAAAGCCACGGTCAGAAAAGGGGAACCGGCGGTTTCCCGCCAGTTTTCCCCTGGCCCAGGGAATCCTCCATGGCGGCGCTGCTTGCAGCGCCGCCATGGGGATTCCGACCCCCTTCCCGCCAGCCTGTTCCTGGCGGTGTAGAGGCTGGCGGGAACGGGTGTCATGGGGCCCCTGGGGGCCCCTGCACTGCCCATGCCACTGGCATGGGCAGTGCAGGGGCCCCCTAACAGGGCCCCACAAAGATTTTCAGTGTCTGCTTTGCAGACTCTGAAAATCGCGACGGGTGCCACTGCACCCGTCGCACCCCTGCAAATCCGCCGCCTCCATTCGGAGCCGGCTTCCTCTTTGCAGGGGCTTTCCCGCTGGGCCGGCGGGCGATCTTTTGGAATGACCCCCTTAGTCTCCTTTCCCTTGCTAGAGCCTTTATCCGTTTTACAAGTGGCCTTTCTTCCCTGCGTATCGGCTTCTTGAGTTATTGCCGGAAAAATTCTAACTCCGTCTATTATTTCCTTTCTCCACATCCTATGCTCATTATCCCACCTAGCCTCCACTAGTGTATTTTCTGCCTTTCCCAGTCTCCTCTCAAATCTCTGTTGTCGTTGTCGTATGATCATCAGCTCCCAAATTGCTAACGCCTCAAACTGTGCTGGCTTCGGAGGCAGCTTTTGCTCGTTTAATGCCTTCTGCAAATTCTCTAAGATCATTATATTGAATGACCCGTTCTCTGGAAAAGCTAAACTCCCATCCTTTTCTGTTATTTTGCACCATTGCTTTAACCAAAGACATGGCGCAACTCCCTTCTCCTCCATTACGGCGTAAGCCGGAGTATCCTCTGGCGGTGTAGGCTCCCCCACACCTGCGGTAATGTACACATCTCCCCTCAAAGCGCTCCTCAGAGCCTTGAAGAACTTCATTTTTGCGTCTTTTATTTCGTTTATAACTGAATCAGGAAGTGACTTTAATTCCCAGAACACCCTTCGCCTACCTTCTCAACCAATTGCCTCTCACGGACGGCTGCCAATCCGTGCGCGACCCTTCTCACTGATCGACCTATCCCAGCGCGGCTCCAATTACGTCACACTCACATACACTGTGGCTGACAAAGTCTTGCGGCTTGTCTCCCTCACTCTCGATTCACACAAAACTAATGTGATATATTGCGAGCACTAAGAAAAACTCAAATTTGCCGGTTTACTACAGGAAGGGTAACACAATCGCTCCAGAACTTTACAGAGATTTCACTTGAAGCCTCGGCTGCTACTCTCTCCTTCTCAGATCCCGCACTCACAAGCAAAATTCGGCCCGCAAATTCTACTCTCGACTTGTCAATGGTTCGTCCTAGTGCACTTTAGAACTCACCAAATCTCCATCGAAGTTTTTCACTCACACACCTTGACTCAAACTCGACTCGTCAACCATGCCCAATTGACCTATTAAACCGCGCAAATTACACCATAAACCAAGTGTCTCATACACTCCGGAGTCTTAGACCACGCAGGGTCCGTACATCACCAACAACCACGTGCACAATTTTTTTGCACAAAGCGCCACACTCACATGATGTTCCCCGACTTCCCTACTCTCATACTGCGGAGTATGCACACTCCTACTAAAACATCATCATTTGGCCTAAAATCCTCACAGACTTCACAATTCACCTGCGGTATGCATAAGCGGTGCAAACGCAAACCCTAAGCCACTCACTCTATCACTAGAACGCCAAGAACATACCCAACTAACTTCGGCAAGCTCCGAGGTTCTAGGAAAGTCATTTGGGACTTAGGGGAACATCATCTCTCCAATTTGCATTATCTCAAAACCAATTCTAAAACAATGGTCCCTCGTCCTAGGGCCCCAAAGGGCTGTAACCATCCTCTGCTACCAGAAATGATAATGCGTCCCGACCTAGATACTTTATTTACATGGGGACTCGTTTTAGGCCAATTAATCTTTTAACCCTGATTGGAGACACCTTAAGACGAGATATCTATTCAGCATTGCAATCAATAAATAAATAACCTCGTCAATATTCACAATAACAAATTAATCAACTAGTTATCAACATTAATAATAAACAAAACACACCAGGACCTTTCAGCCATGAATAACCACACAACCTTTAATAGGATTTAAGATATTTATTCCCTATTTGTTACACTCTACTAGCAAGTTCATTAGTCTCAATACCAACAAACACATTAACAATGTAACAATATGGCAACTTGAATAAGTCTTTATCAAAGCAAAAATCATGAACATTAGAACAAAGCACAACATCAACATGAATCAACTTTAGCAGAGTATCATTAGCACGTTATTCAACAAAGCAAAGATCCAGTCATTTGCCTATTTGAATCCAATTAGTGAATTCCTTAACTACCTCTAATTAGCATCAGCATGTTGGGCTTCATGCAAAACAATTTAGCAACATAAATGTGGAAAATATCTAACTATGGCCTCTGTCAAAAGAGCAGTTGGTACCTAGAAAGGAAAGGCAAACAGACAATTACAATTTATCATCATATAGTTACCCTCCATAATGGGTCAGCATACAGAGTCAGTCTTCTTCCTCAGGACAGCAGTTCATTTGCCATCAGCCAGGATAGAACAGCAAAGTCTTGGCAAGATAGGGTGAGAATGGATTCTTCCCTCATAAGGAGGAGAAGCAAGTATCGGGCAAGGCAAGGCAAGGCAAGAAAGGTGAGGATGGTTTAAAGTAGCAAAGACTAAGATGGAATATCAGAGTAACAGCAGGGGTGTCCCTCTAATGGCTGATTTCTCCTGGTGCCACGTTGTTAAATTGAATTTGCCAGACAAGTTTCTAATTTCCAATTGGTCAATGTTTGGCGCATTGTTATCTCTGTCCAATAATCCGTGGATCACCTTACTAGAATTTTCACTTAAGACAGTTCTCATGCAGTTTATTGGCTCCTGTGGTTTACGTCATCAACGGGTAGAATTTCAGGTAAGAAAAGTTACACTCGCCACTCCAGTCAGTAGTTCCATTGTCTTTACCAGTTTAGACGACATTGTACCTGTTGCAAATTACACTGTTGCATTCGGCAAGAATGTCTCCTTGAGCAAGTCGGGTCTCATAAAAAAGAATTTACTACGGTTACACACACATTTCTCTAGCCTCTGGAAAAGTACATTTCCATGTCCTTCAGGAAGACAGCATAGTGCACGTTAGGAAAAACACAGTTGATATGAGACCAGGCAGCTAGGCCCAGACCCTTGCTAACTAAGGCCTAGTGATTAACTTAGCAAAACCTTAATACATAATTCATAAAGCTAGTACAAAGTCATACATGAGCACATTATTTATTCATTATTAGTCAAGTTCATTGATCATCGTATACATTGGTGGCCACTCCCCGTGGGCACATTTCAAACGCGTACATTACACTAAAACATTTTATATGCAGCTTTAATACACATTGGGGGTCATCACGACATTGTATATTTTTGGTATATTCATTTGAATTAACAAGTAATTTAAATTACATTTTAAATTATATACTGTCAATTGCAATTAAATATATGCTGTTGATATTTCAGACAGCAATATTTTTGGCCACAAGATTATTGTACCACAATATTTTTGTAGTTGATAGTTTGTCATACAGCTCGTCCACCATTTGGAACAATATCCCCGCCACAATCATGAACATCCCCATCCTGCTCCAATTTAGGAAAGAGCAGAACACAAATCTCTTAAAAAAAACATCATGATAAAGTAGCAATCAAATTTCACTCTCAGATCTCACCACCAGGGGAGTAAGTTATTGTAATGCACCTCCAAGTGGTGTTGGACTGAATCTTCAAATTACAATTTTATGGAATTTGCAAGAAGTGTGCATCTTTATGGAATCAACACCGAGCAAGATAGGTTGTTCAATATCTAGCATGATCCTCAGAGAGACCACCAGAGTGACACATCACCTCAGAGGTAGATAAGAAATATCTCTTAGTATGAAGTATCAAGCTGAAATAAGAATAACTAGGGTGATTCATTTTAGAAGAAGAAAAAGTGGTCAGGTTTAATTGGCATAATCAAATACACTGCAAGAATGGGGTATGCTTATAGTTCATCACGTCAGAGGAATACACAGTTATGATTTTCTGTGGGTCCATCAGGGGAGAAAGCAAGAACTAAACATCAGTTGTTTTGTCTGTGATAATGAGGGTGTGCCATCGTAGAGAAAGGAAGGGTAGTGCAGCTTCATGTGGAATCATTGTGAAAAAAAGCAAGATTAGTCCATCTTCTGCGTCACGATCAAATAAAAAGCAGGAAAGGTGAATCTTGGGTGGGCGCTACCATGGAGAATGGCGATTCCAAGAGTGGCACATCTTTAGACCATCACAACACAAAAAATGTAATTATCTTCCATACAGGATCGTCATGGGTAAATCAAAAGCTGTGCATTTAGGGTGTGCGATGAAGCTAGAATGGTAATCTTTAGCAGGCACGGTTAGGGAGAAAACATTAGTGATGCCGCTTCTGCGGGCATCAACAAAAAGATAGCAAGACAAATAATTAGATGCCGTCAGTGAGAAGGCAAAAGTGACACATCTTCAGTAGTCACCAACTGGGAAAGGGGGGAGCTGTTTGCACGAACCATCCTGGAGAAAGAAAGATTGCTGCATTTTTAGCATGTGTCATCAGGGAGAAGGTACGGGTTTCCGATGAGTCTAAATCATGATTATTTGAAAAAATACCCTCGAGTCACAAAGACAAAAAATATTACGATGCTCTAAGCATTATTAGTAGAGTTAAGTTCACTGCGGACAAGGCACAATATAGATTTATTGAGGCTTCTGGCATTGGTCACATGTTCGCAGACGTTTACTAAGATACAAGCAGGTGAATTAGTAAGGTCATCATAGCGGATGCGGGCATCCTTCACAAAATATAAACATTAGTATCCAGTCTTGGCTGAGCAGGCAAAACGTAAAATCGTCGCTTTCAGTACCAAGGGTGTTTCACATCTCGACTCGGACACGGGCGCTTCTGCTTAACACAGTTAGCAGAGGTAAGAAATATTGACGGTTACTGTCAGGCAGAAACATTAAGTTATATGTTTAATTTCGCAAAGAGTGCTGCAACGTCACCTGGAGCCAATGTAGAAAAAGCAAGTATGGGGCTCCTCAGCAAGCACCATCAGGGAATATACAGTGGTGGTCCATCTTCAATTGGTCCTATGGAGAATTACTCCTAATTAGGGAAAGGGGAGTGATAGCCAAGTGCAAGGGTTGCAATTTCTGCTGGAAAATAAGAAAACTGTGATGACTACTGGCAATTAGAAAAAGACAAACCTCCAGCTGTGTTCCAAAAATTACTGAAAATTGTGACACCAAAGGAGTAATTAAGACTGTGTATGAGAGGAAAGCAGTAAAGCACCATAAAGAGACCCCTGCGGATGCTCGTAGAAGCTCAGTTGCATCAGCATTTTATGACAACAATAAGCAACAGTGGGTTTTAATCTCACGCTATAGAAATTACTTCCCAAAGTGTCCAAGGAAGCAAAATTATGCAACTCTCTTTGAGAATACTGTTCTCGCTGCGACTTCCAGCAGTGACTTGTTCTTTCTGAAAGGGATCTGTTTACGGACACGTTTTCCTCTAAACGTTGCCCAAGAAAGTAAGATTTTGGTTAAAAAACAACTGTGACTCTCACTGAAAGCATCCACTCTCCCCCAACACAAGCACACACGCATACACACTGGTATACCCTCGTACCTTCACACTGCAGTGAAATATCTCAGATTAGTTTGAGGAACGAGCAATACTATGTGATGGTGCTATGGTGCACACTCCCTCTTGTAATAGTATAAAACAAATCCGCGCTAATACTTGTGTATCCCTTTGCTGTTTCATGTGCGTTAAAATATGAAACATAACTTTTTGCTGTTGCATGTGCATCTTAACTTAAACTATGCTTTTGAGACTGTTGCACTTTATCAAAAACAAGTTCATAAAATTCACACACCATTACATTTTTATAAAGGTAGAACACCCAATGTGAATAATCAGGACGACTTTCACCAAGTCATTGACATGAAAAAGACAATGGGAGCACAGCTCCGTACTACACATAGAAAAACAGTTTCTAAACATAAAGGGCCAGATTTATTACATTGTTTAGCTGTCACAAATTGTGCAATTTGCTAAACTTGTTGGGTTTGCAACCACTAAAATGTGTTTTCCTATGTACTAAGTAAGCTCACTCCAAAAATGGGTTTAGGAATGGATTACAAATCACAGTTTGGAAGGGGCTCATTTTTGGACATCTTTTCCAAAATATGATTTCTATCCATATGTATCAATAGTTTATGAACGTAATAGCGGTTGCAAACAACCGGAGCATTACTGACAATCAAGTTGGGATGGTAACTGATTTGCAGAAGGGAATACGTTCCTTTGGATCCCTTCTCCTTTGTTAATTTGGTTTAAGGTTTCTCTTTAGGCCCAGGCACCACTTGACAGCTTTGCAGAGCTGGGGGCATCAAGTTAACCTATGTATTTCTGAAATGGCCATAAGATATGGAATTTAGAAGCAGTGGTTATTTGTACATCTCTTAATTTCTGGGTACCCCTATGATCATATGATTTAGAGGGTATTTCTCAAAATGTCTTCTTTCTGACACACTGGAAGGCACCAATGCACAAACTCCAATTGTTAATAACAAATATCATACTATTCTATGCTCCTACATGTCTTCCTATAAAAATAGTTCCCCACTTGTGTAGGTAGGTCTAGTGCCCATGACAGAAAATGTCCCAAACTGCAACATGCTTACATCAGATTTTTCCTCTAAAAATTGACCCAGTTTTTAAAAAGTAGGTAGCTCTGGATTTTGGGCTCTAGCTCAGCCTGCGCCTAGGGAAACATAGCAAACCTGTACATTTTTAAAAACTTGACACCTAGGGGAATCCAAGATGGAGTGGCTTGTGTGGCTCCCACCAGCTTTTTTACCCAGAATCCCTTGCAAACCTCACACTTTGACTGAAAAAACACTTTTCCCTCACATTTCTGTTATGGAAAGCTCTAGAACTGGGAGCCACAAACTGCTTCTACCCACTGTGAGGCCTGCTCCCTTCATAGGCTAACATTGGGGCTGCCCTCATACAGTATTGAAGTGGTAGCTGCTGATCTTAAAGTAGTAGGAAGGTCATATTTAGTATGGCCAGAATGGTAATACCAAATCCTGCTGACTGGTGAAGTTGGATTTAATATTACTATTCTAGAAATGCCACTTTTAGAAAGTGAGCATTTCTTTGCACTTAAATATTTCTGTGCCTTACAATCCACTTCTGGCTGGGCTTAGTTGACAGCTCCTTGTGCATTCACTCAGACACACCCCAAACACAGGGTACTCAGCCTCACTTGCATACATCTGCATTTTGAATAGGTCTTCCTGGGCTGGGAGGGTGGTACGGCCTCACCTGGCCAAACGCCACCCGACTCCAGAAAGGAAATCGACACGACACCTGCAGTGAGGAAGAAGATTCCACGCACAGCCCACCGGAACGACGCGCAGCCGGAAAACAAGCATAGGATTCCACGCACAGACCCCGGGACATCTGGTAATCCCGCAAACCACAGAAAGAGACTGTCCGCGCGCCGGAAAACAACGCCCGACTTCCCCGCGTGAAAAATAACGACGCAAGTCCGTGTGTGCAGGGGAGAAATCGACGCACACACCATTTTTCCACGTATCTCTTCTTCTGCGGCCCTTTGCGGAGATTTTCCACTTTAAACCAGGTACTTTGTGCTTGAAAGAGACTTTGGGGGTCATTCTAACCCTGGCGGTAAAAACCGCCAGGGCGAATGACCGCGGTAGCACCGCCAACAGGCTGGCAGTGCACCGCTGGGCATTCTGACCGCAGCGGTTCAGCCGTGGCCAGAAACGGAAAGTCGGCGGTGTACCGCCGACTTTCCGCTGCCCGTGAGAATCCTCCATGGCGGCGGAGCGCGCTCCGCCGCCATGGGGATTCTCAGGATGGCGGTAGGGGGTGCCACGGGCCCCCGTAAGAGGGCCCCAAAAAGAATTTCAGTGTCTGCCTAGCAGACACTGAAATTCGCGACGGGTGCTACTGCACCCGTCGCACTCCAGCAACTCCGCCGGCTCCATTCGGAGCCGGCTTCATCGTTGCTGGGTCTTTCCCGCTGTGCTGGCGGGCGGCCTTTTGGCGGTCGCCCGCCAGCACAGCGGGAAAGCCAGAATGGCCGCCGCGGTCTTGTGACCGCGGTGCGGTCATTTGGCGGTGACCGCATGGCGGGCGGCGACTGCCGCCCGCCGCGGTTAGAATCACTGCCTTTGTTTGCCTTTTAAAGACTTAAGACACTTTATATCACTTTTCAGTGATATCTCTACAATTTCATATTGCATCTTTATTCGTTTTGACCTGCAAATATCCAGATACATTTTATATATTTTTCTGAACACTGTGTGGTGTATTTTTGTGGTGCTATATTGTGTTATTGTATGATTCATTGCACACATACTTTACACATTGCCTTCTAAGTTAAGCCTGACTGCTCGTGCCAAGCTGCCGGAGGGTGGGCACAGGATAATTTGGATTGTGTTTGACTTACCCTGACTAGAGTGAGGGTTCTTGCTTGGACAGAGGGTAACCTGACTGCCAACCAAAAACCCCATTTCTAACAGCCCCCCTTTTTGTGGTCTCCCTGTTCTTGTGTGCAATAGCATCATCAGGCGGAGGAGCATTGGCACCGGAGCATGAGGGAGCTGCAACCCACTTGGCCCTGGAGGGTGAAACAACGGAGTCTGAAGCCACCAGTGGGATGGAGGGCGAGGGGAGCTCCACGGCGGAAACAGGAGCAGATAGCAGTGACAGCGACTCCTCCTCTGATGGGAGCTCCCTTGCGGTGGCGGGCACCTCTGTGCCCACCGCATCAACAGGTACAGCCACCACCCCCCTACCAGCACCGCCCTCCCAGCAGCCCCTCAGAGTGTGTCCCATGCCTTCTCACCCGTCAGGGTGGGCATCTCCTTCGCCCAGGCACCTCAGGCCCTGCCCCAGTCAGCCCTGCTGCCCTCAGTTAGGATGCTGTTGACCTCCTGAGATCCCTCACTGTTGGGCAATCTACAATTTTGAATGCCATCCAGGGTGTAGAGATGCATTTGCAACAAACAAATGCATACCTGGAGGGCATTCATTCTGGGCAGGCAGCCCAACAGAGAACATTTCAGGCTCTGGCCTCAGCACTGATGGCAGCCATTATCCCTGTGTCCAGTCTCCCCCCTCCAACTTCCTCCACCCGGCCCATGCACCTTCACCCAAATTAAGCAGACGTACACCTCCTACAATCACTACCTCTACCTCCACTCCCAAACACCCTCCATCTTCCCATCCCAGTGTGCCTAAAAAACGTTTCCTGCCAAACCTTGACCTCTTCCCTTCACCTCCCCCCTCCGTCCTTCCCCTAGGGTAAGGCTTTCCAGGTCCCAGCCCAGCACCTCATCCACCAAATCCCCAGGCACAGTGGTGCCAGCAACTGCGGGGTCATCGAGTGCGCCACACATCGGGCTGCCAGTGTGCCACGTAGCGAGGGCAGGGACATTCCGCCACCTGCCAAGGTGAAAAAGGTGCCCACATGCCGGAGGGAGAAGCCGAAAGTACCAGCCACCAAGGGCTCAGCAAAAATCAAAGGGGTTAGTGGCAAGACAACTGTGGCACCATCAAAGCTGGGGAAGGGCCAAAAGCTGAAGAGCAGGTCAGGAGAGGGCATGGTGGCACCGACTGAGGGACCAGTGTCACACTTTCTGTCCACGACCACGCCAATCTGTACGGCGGCAAACACCGCTAGCTGCCCCGCCACCTGCACCACCATCTGCACCGCCACCTGCACCATCCCCGGCACATCTACAGCCTCAGCAACAGTCCCCAGCCTCTTCCCCAGTGGCCAACCGTCCAAGGCTGCAGGAGACGTCCTGCTGTGTCCCTCAGCAGGTGCTGACACATGCACGGCCACCAGCACTGCCGCAACAGACACCGCCGCAAGTACCGCCGCGACAGACACCGCCGCAAGCACTGCCACCTGCACCGCCCCCAGCACGTCTACAGCCTCAGCGACAATCCCCAGCCTCTTCCCCAGTGGGCAGCCGTCCGAGGCTGCAAGAAATGTCCTGCTGTGTCCCTCTGCAGGTGCTGACCCATGCAGGGCCGCCAGCACTGCCGCCAGCACCGCTGCTAGCACCACCGCAACAGACACCGCAGCAAGCACAGCCACCAGCCCCGCGGCGTCCTCGGACACAGGCACTACCGCTGACATGGCTACCAACCCCAGTGGTCAGTCGTCTGAGGCTGGAGGAGAGTTCCTGGAACCTGGGCAGCTTCCATGAGGCATTTCTTCCATCACTGTTTACACCTGCAGGTGGAAGGCGCAGCCGCAGCAGTGTGGGGTATGTCGCTGCCTCCATGGCGTATCATGCTACCTGAACCTCGCAAATCTCATGGCACGCACACCCAGGTGAGGGAATTGTACCGGCCACACTGCACGTGGAGCACTCTGGGCACCAAGTCCCCTTCAGAACCAGTGGAAAGATACATCCACTACCTCACTCCTTGGCAGGATGAAGCACTCTGGGCACCAGGCCCTCTCCAGAACCAGTGGAGAAAGTCATCCACTACCTCAGTCGTTGGCAGGATGAAGCACTCTGGGCACCAGGCCCCCTCCAGAACCAGTGGAGAAAGGCATCCACTACCTCAGTCCTTGGCAGGATGAAGCACTCTGGGCACAAAGCCCCCTCCAAAACCTGTGGAGACTGGTATCCACATGAGAGACTGTGGCTTTGAACTCCCCAGGATAAAGCAGTGGGCAAACCACCCTCTGGAGAGACTTGAGAGACTGTGGCTTTGCACTCCCCAGGATAAAGCAGTGGGCAAACCACCCACTGGAGAGACTTGAGAGACTGTGGCTTTGCACTCTCCAGGATACATCAATGGGCATGGAGCCCCCTCGTGCAGCAGTGGCGTCGTGCGTTCATCAGGCTGAGGTGCCCCCTCCCCCTGAGGTGCCTGTATATTTTCGATCTGATGCCCCAGCAGTGTTCTCTCCGTTTCCATTCAGGTATCATGTGTGGGCCTCGCCCATGCATTTTGGGCCCAGTGGTCCACGGACAATGATTAGTACACTTTCCGGACTTGTGTAGTTGGTGTACATATTTGTATATACTGAATTTTGACTTTTGACTAATGGATTTTTAATGATTACAATGGTTACAATCATTTCCTTTTGTCCTTGCGTTCTTCCAGGGTGTGGGGGGTGTATATGTAATGTTGCTGCATGTATTTGTGTGTATGTTGTTGTGTGTGAGGGTGAAGGTGGAGGTGTTGCATGTTGCGGGTATGTGTCACTCTCTTTCCTCCCCCCCTCCCCTGTGTTGTAGGGGCAGTACTCACCGTGGTCGCCGCCGCCGCCGTTCATACTCCTGGTAGAAGAGGAGGTAAACCAACGTGGGCAGTACGTGCAGTTCGGGCTCCATGGCGTCCTGGTTCCTTGTAGGGTGTCGAGAGGTGAGTGTTTTCCCTTCTGTGTACTGTTTCCGCCGTGCTTTTTATAGCGTTGGTTCCGCCCCGGAAAAGGTGGCAGATAGGCCTCTTGTGATACAGTGGGCGGTACTTTGTCTCCCTCCTGTCTGTTGGCGGTGTCTGCCGCGCTATTTGTTTCTACCGCCGTAGCAGTCGGAGTGTTAAAGTGGCTGTCTATGTTGGCGATTTCCGCCACTGTCGTAATCCCATTTTGTTTTCCGCCGCCCTGTTGGCGGTATTACCGCTGCTTTAACACCGACCAAGGGTTGTAATGAGGGCCATAGTGTTGAATTGCAATTAGAGAAAGTCTCAGTTTCAATTAGGTTTGTTGGCCGAAATGTAAGGCCTGGCTAATGAGCGACTAATGGATCAAGATTCCACAGCCTATTGGTTTCCCTACATCTCAGGTTATGCAGCCATATAGGGACCAGAGTGTCACGTATCCTCTGACCCCTTGGAAAGGAAAATAGCGGTTTTTTTTTTCAAATGTGAGACCCGAGTGTCAATATGCCCCCTTCGCACTTACTAGTTTGTTGACTTTGTTTTACACAGAAGTCCACAGACATTACCGGGTACAATCCTTCCAGGGTGGGATGAGGTGGCCAAGGATGAGGTGGGCTACATAAAAGGTAGGTCAGGCCTCCTCATCTGAATAAGAATAACTTTCCTGTTAATAGTTATTTGTATCTTCTGTGTTTGTATGTACAGTGTGAGTTGTAGGCCATCGGGTGCTGTGGATGTGATAAAACAGAAAGACACGCTCAGCGTTCCCTCCTAACTCTACATCCCTTGACACCGGGCCAGCTCCAGGAGCGTCCCTTCTCCCCATATACGCCCCAAAAAGCGTCCTTTTTAGGGTTAGAATTCCTAATACGCCTAAAAGAAAATCGACATACTGCTACATTGTGTTCTTGAAGTCTATTATCACATTGTTTTTTCACGTTTCTATTCTTCTCTTCATGCTTCATTTTTTTAGTTAATGTATGCCATAAAATCCGCAGTAATTTCCCCATGCATTTTGATAAGCTTGTTCAGTGCTTCGAAGCATATAACAAATATGAGCTTGGCAGCTGGAGCAGAGAGAAGCTTACTCTGTGAGTGCGAACTGGGGGACACTGCATTTTCTGTGGGTAGCGCACATTTTCAACCTTTTCAAAATTACAATCCGCTTTTTTCACCTTTTCAGTTTGAGAAACGTAAAAAAAATGTTAGGAAAGCAAAACAATGACTAAAGAGATGCATACAAATTGGAACATAACTCTGAGGCATGTGCTTCTAGGTTAAAATTCAGATGTTATCAGAAGAAAACAGTCTAGAATGTTTGAAAAATTGGGAGATTTCCATGCAAGTCTGAAGCTCTGAAAGGTTAGCACGTCGATAAAAAATCATGACTGAAATTTGAAAGCCATTTGATCTTTTTGAAATTCTAAATAGGTCTACGCCTAAAATTTGCGAAATGAATAGTTTACATTAAGAAAAAAGCGGAAGCTGATAGCTTTGTGAGCTATTAGTCTGAATTTCTATATTTTACACATTTTGACAATAAATACCCGGTTTGGCAGAATTTTGTTTGGGCGTATGACAGCCTGTGCAGAACGAATGCATTAATATGTCATACACAGCCTGTTAAGCAGCAATAAGTTATGTTATACTGTTTGCAAATAAATTACACACATCATCTCAGGCAACCATTCAAGGAAGAAACTGTCCATCTGCCAGTAACAAAATAGGTCTGAAGCTGCACGGTCCACAAGATGCAATCTGCAGAGGACATTCATAGTATTTCGACTCTGCATAGGGATTGCCGGTGCGCTTGTTGTATCACTAATATCTCTTGCGGGAGCCAGGCTTCCTGGTTATCCTTCTTGGCCTTCACCTCTATCCTCACACATGATCTTGCCCTACGCACCCAAATAGGAGTGTTTATTTGTACTGCTGCTCTCCATAGAGGTATTAGTGTTTCCAAGTGACAATCTGGTGTTGCCACATTCAACCCACACCATCAGAAATTGAATTGATAGAAATCCATGAACATCAAAATCTCAAAGGAAGGTGTTGGAGATGTCCCTTCTTAGGGAATTTCCCTACATTTTTTTTTTCTTTTCCTCCTGGTCCTTTGCTGACTCTTTGTGTGGCCTTCGGGATCTGGGCACTTTCCCACTGTACTGCAGTGAGAAAGTATGCATGCTCTGCCTACACATGCTATGAGGGGGCACTTACATGCTTGGTTCAGGTGCTGTACCCCGGAATGCCCTGGAAAAAAGTACACCACATACCGGGGCTGGAACATCCCTGGCTACCAGTGGGCCAATGTACTGAGTGTGCCACCCACTAGAATAGCCTGTGAAGCATGTATCAGGTCTGCCAGTGCAGGCCTGTGGAGGAGCAGTTGCACTTGGGCTTAGGTTGGCACTACTGACTTTGTATCCAGTCCTGAGGGGACCCCTTGCTATCCCTAGAGCACACCCTGATCGACGGAACAGGCTGTAGAGGGAAGGCTAGGCGGGTCCACATGGGTGTCTCATGCCCAGTTAGGAAGAACCCCCACGTTGATTTCCTACCTAGGCAGGGTCAGCTCCTCCCATGGGTTTTTGCATCACCCCTACTTGGTGGCCTTAGGGCCCAAGACCCGTTCCCACTGTCGATACAGTGTAGAAGTGAGCACGCCTTCCTACATATACAGGGAAGTGGTGCTGGCCAGTGTGTGTGCCTACCGGTGTGCCAAAAATGTGCTGAGCCTATCATAACAGGCCTGTGTGCGCACTTGCCCCTATGGCCTATGTGTGTGCACTAGCACATATGGCACTTTAAACCTGTATCTAGCCTGTCGTAGTAGGCTGTGTGTGTGCACTAGCACTTATGAAGGTATTCAATATGTATCCAGCCTGTTGTAGCAGGCCTAGGTGTGCACACTAGCACCTATGGTGCTTTAAACACGTATCCCGCTTGTCTTAGCAGGTCTGCATGCACACTTGCACCTATGGTGCTTTTAACCACTTTTCCAGCCTGTCAATGCAGGCTTGTATATGCGCAAGGGCATGTATGCCCAGTGAGTGAATACCCATGTGCGTTTTCACTGCATAGGTGAGCTGCTCTGCCCATAGGTTAACATGGGGGAGGTGTTATAGCTACTCCTTGCTGCAACAGTGGATTGCAGCATAGCAGCTTCATATTGTATACTATCATTAGACTCGACCTGACAGACCGCTTTCTAAGGTAAAGGTGGTTTTGTCAATAATTATGGAGAAATGTCACTTCTAGAAAGTGGACATTTCTCTGCCCTTAAATTGCTTTCTGTGCCTTTTAATTTGACTCAAGTCCACACTGGGGGACCGAGGCGCACATCTTTGCATTCCCCAGTGACAGCTATAAAACGTGGGCACACAACTAGAATGAAGACCTCTGCCATTTGTGGTCCTGGCTGGATAGATTGGAGGGAAAGGTTCTGACACTTGGCCTCTTGGAGCAAGATCATGGCCCCACTAAAGATTACGTTTTTCATTCCCCATCCCCATGGCAGGCAGGCTTGAAATTTAGGGGAGACATATTTGGTTCAAAGGGGAACCGTTTGAACCTCTCCCAACTTCAAAGGCACACTACAGTATAACTACTGGTGCCACACTGCAGCAAAGTGGAGACACACTACAGAAACATGGGACAGAGACCCTAGACCACGTGGTGCACACTGCAAGAATAATCTGTTGTGTACAAGGAGTAGTCAGTGCCCTAGGAAGGAACTGCGCACCCTTCCTGCATCAATGTTGGCCTGGGCAAACTGATTCCTGCTGTTTGGCACTCTGAAGTGTGCTCTCCAAGGGCTTGTTGGTTTGCCCCCTGTTCTCTTGTGGAGGTCTCAACGACATCAAAGTCCTCCCACGAGGGACCTACACCTTCTACTGTGTCATCTGGAGAGCCTACATCCCCTGCTGGACGTCATCTGGTAGCAGCAGTGTGAGCATGGAACTGAGTATTGCATTTGGAGACCTGATTTGCCTGGTACAGAGCATTCAAAGTACTGCCCGCATTCAAGGAGTGTGGCCCTTCATCGTGAGGCCATAACATGGATAACCGTCTTGTTGGTAGTAAGCAGATTTACTCATTGCGGGGCCCCACGTGGTCCACTTTTGTCGAGAACGCTGCATTTCCTGCATGTGACCCCCCTGACTGCATGCTCTCTGTATGCAGTGTCTGATTCACTGGTTTCGACCCTCGGAGGTGGGGGTGTACCCAGAACAGTGTCGCATTCTACCTTGTGCAGCACTGCTGAACTTGGGTCTCTCTGTGTATGAGACCAGATTTGTCTGGTGTGGCTCAAGTCCTTGTGCACCAGAGATTGTGCCTCATTCCAGGGTGGTAGAGGATTGGAACTCTTCGTATGTGTCCGGATTTGTCCGGTGTGACTCAAGTCATTGCGCACCAGATGTTTTGCCTATTTCCAGGGAGGTACAGCATTGGTAACTCTTCATGTGTGTCTGGACTTGTATGCTGCGACTCAAGTCATCATGTACCAGACATTGTGCCCCATTCCAGGATTGTACAGCATTGATAACTTTTTGTGTGTGTCCAGATTTGTCTGGTGCAACTCAAGTCATAGCACATCAGACATTGTACCTCCTTCCAGGGAGGTGAGGATTTGATACCTCTTCATGCACAACTGGGACTGTCCGGGGTGACTCAAGTTATTGCGTCCCAAATGTTGTGCTCCCTACCAGGGAGCTGCACAATTTGTAACTATTTGTGTATTAGAGTGCCTGACTTGGCACCACTGTGAACAGCATGGGTCCCAAAGTGACCCTCTCCTGTGGTTAGCAGACCGGGGCCCACACCAGAAGGCACAGAAGAAGGCACAGTGTGGAGACCCCTGAGTGAACTTTCGAGTGGTGTCCAAACCTCCATTTGTCGACTGTTGCCTGATCAGCCATCATCTCTTTCTTCCCCACCACCTTTGCCCAGGCATTCTGAATAAGTGTACCTCTGGCCGCAAGCAGCTTTGGATCCAGGGCAAAGGGTGCTCTCATCTCCAGCTTGTAGGGAGTGGGGTAGTAGGAACTGGTTGGAGAGTGGAGGAAGGTTTGGAGTCAGGGGGTTTGCGACCGCAGTGACCACTAAGCTGCTGTATAACAGTGCAGCGCGTTAGGATGCTGGGAGCGAGTGTGCATGAGTGCATGTTAGACCAGCCTGCCTGATATCCATGGCACAGTGTAGCTGTGCGGAGTGAGTGAGTGGGAGTGATTGCTGGTGAATGTTTATACAGCAAGGCAGTGTTGCCATAAAAGTTGTTTCTTTGTCAGAGGACTATTACGGTTCACATTGGATTTTACCTTTGTGGCCTAGGCCACTGAGCTATTTAAGAGTACTGCAATTCTCTGTATGTACCCATTGCTGCTATCGTTGTGAACCGGGGCGCACCCTATAACTGTGTGAAATTCACTTGGGTTAATCACTAGGGTGGGTTTCGTGCTGACAACATTTTTGTACCACATCATGGTGCTAGGAGGGAAAGTATTATTTTTCTCATGTATATCATACTGCTAATGTAGTTTTAACACAATTGGGCTCAGTGCTGCTAGTGATATTTCTAAATATGATTCATGCCCAGATTTACATAATGTTCATTTTGGGTTAACTGATTGTGTGTGTTGAATGCAAACTTTGTTTACATGCACCTCATGTGAAGTCTCTTTTGTGACTGTCTGGTGACTTCTTTTGTGGAATTGCTGTGACAGTGCTTTATACATTGCCCCTGTGATAAGCCTCTGTGCCAAGCTACCCGAGGGTGAGCATAGGTTATACACCAAGTGTAATCACCCACCCCTGATAGAAGTGGTAGGCTCTGCCTGGCTAAGGCCTCACCTCAACCAAGCAGAACGTGTCACCTCCACTGAAACTACACTGCACTCTAAGAGCAAACAAATGGCATAAAACGTGCCTACTGATTTTACAAGGCTTGATGAAAGCTGCCATAGTGCCTGTGCAAAAACAACCTTTAGTGGTGAAAAATAAAGCCTGACTGATAGCACAAGCCAATACTATCTCTGCATAGGCTAGCCTTATTAACGTCAACCTGCAGTGTCCCCGGCCATAAACACACAGGCAAAACAAATACATCAAAAATACCTCTGGGGCCTTTTAGTAACAAACAATTGAGTATGAATGGGCAGCTATGACTGTATCAGCAGTAGGGCACACTAGAGTAAATTTAGCCTACTACCACAGTCTGTTTGATTTCAATATTTAATTACAAAATTCCCTTCTGCAACTAACTGTTAGTGTTCTGTGCACCCAAAGTCCAGCTGGCAAAGCTTCTGTGTCATCCTGGATTTCTATAATGCAGACATAAGAAAGTGGCATTGCTCCCTATTGTTCACACATATACCACCAATATGCCTCTCTATTAATATTGTCCAGACTTCTACTCTGACTTGCATCGCAAATAGCATAAAAGAGACAATGGAATGCTTGAATTTGTCTCAGTTCATTGCAATCACTGTGGGCTACAATCCGGTCCATCAATTTTAGCTCATGTTTGCCATTACAGACAGGGACCAACCCTATGAAAATCAAGAATGGGCTATCACAAGGGGGAACAGATCAGGCTAAACTGCTAGATTACAACCCCCTTGAACAAACAATGAGGTGCAGCCTATATCCTATGGCACTATAAGCTCGGGACCACATATGAACATAGCTTTTTACCTAGGGAAACACATTTAGCATAGAAAGCAATGAATGTAATGCATGAATTTATCTCACTTACTTTCATTCTCTGTTTGCTGCTTTCTAGTACCTCCTTTTGTAGGCAAATCAGTCATGGCAAAGCACCAAAAGGGACAGACCAGGTCAAACTCCCAAGCCGTGTGTCTGACCTTGGTTTGGCCTCATGAGTAAGGGGTAGTCTGTCATCAAAGCCATAACTAGTTCTGGATCTACATCAGAGCATGCCCTTCTACAGAGGTGACTTGTGGAGCTTAAGTGATAGATGGAATAGTTAAATTAATCGCATCTATGGCTGTTTACTGTGGCCCTCATTCCAGTTTGTCTGTCTCATTACAGACAGGGACTGATCATATGCAAGTTGGCCATAGCAACACACAAAAATAGTTGGTATACTCCACTTGGTAGGCCACATGCTCTTTGAACAAAAACAGAAACAATCCCAGAATGATTCCAGCCCCATTGAGAGCATCAGTAACATGTAGCCTGAGGTTTATGGCACAGTGAGCTAGGATCCACATCATGCTAAACACCCCCTATTTAAGGAGGCTCTCTTAGACAGCATATTAAGTAAGAAAGGAATGTATTATTTAATCTTTACCACTAGTAATCACTTTGAATAGTATTCCTTGCCATCATTATCAACTTGCCAATGCCATTAAAGACAGAGACCAACCACATGCAAATCATTGCATATGTCAGAGTTCGAATTCACATGATTTACATTTAGCAGGAAGGATCATTTTCACTCAGTGGACCTATACCAGGTCAGTTCAATCTGGCCAGCCTTTGGTCTGACAGATGCAACACTTGGACTATATAAATAACCAAGGGCATGACCAGTTTAAATTGGTCTGCATGCCCATCTCCCACATCTTGTGTTATTTTCTGCTGTGAGGACAAGCTCCAAAGAACAGCACCTGATTATGTAGATGTCATGTGTACTCCAATACACTAAATGGAAGTAACAACTTCTCTCTGGCTCAGTGCAGCTGTGACACATATGAAGGGGAAATGCGCTTTAACATGTTTGGCTTCCCCCAGTTGTCAGGGGCTAACTTTCAGTTTTGTTACACAGAGTCCAACTGTCACTGTACTGGATATACGCTGACCCTTTTGGGCTATCCAGTGTTCACCTTTTACTTCAAGGATCTCTGCATAGCTCCACTGTGGACTGCACAGACAAGAAGCAGAATTATTCGGTCTTTCTTCTGAAGGGGTAAAGAATATAAATTTGAAATTGAGGAATGATATTGCTGCAACTATCAGAAGGAAGAGATAGGAGATAAATATCTCAGCCTAGAGAGCATCCCGCTTAACTATGGACACACTCTGAATGATCCTGAGTACTGCCATGAGGTGCTTGAGAACCAAGTCTATCATGTTTGGAGACTACTGACTGATATCCATCATAAATGCAGCTCCCTATGCGAAGCTTGAACCCCTTCAAGTTTGTTAGTGCACGTAAGAGTAGCGGTGGCTAACTTTGCCCCAATACAAGATGCCCATGTGCATCTGTGTTTCAGGTGGCATAGGGTAGGCCTTTGGGATTGACCATGAATTCACCTGACATGATAATATGCCTTTAGGTCAACTTTGCACCTACAGCCACTATAATTGATCACGGCTCTGTGTGCGGCCCATGTGCTTAGAGTTGTTCAAGAACCACTGAGACTGACTGCAAATCCTTTCTATCAGGACCTAATCACTGATGTTAGGCCCACTCCTGGGAGGTACAAATGGATTAGTGTGAGGGACAGTTATCTTGTTTCCAAGTGAAACCACTTCATATTTATTACAGTCAGAGCCCATGAAACTTCCCCTGCCACGTTCCTTTTTTGACTTGCACACTTTTCTACAGTATCGCTGATTACCAAAACTGCAGGGGAACCCAGAACATAGGTTGCTGCTGGCATGAACGCTGCCTCAGCAATCGGACATCTTCACATTATTATGATTTAATTTCCCTGTTGCAACAGTATCTATCTTGAGTGAATGTAGATATTCAGTGACACAGAATTTGTTATAATTTTACTGAGACTCACACTGAAAAGACTAGATATAATTAACTGAAAAAAATAAAGGTTACAGGGACGTAATAGTGAGGTTCTGATTTACTCACACAAAACCATAGAAATTCAGCAGTTATAGTTATGGTTAATTCAAGTAACAATAACTAGCACCCTAGAGTAGATATAACTCGACCCCTCATCATGCACAGTTTTCTCATCATTAATTTTATTGCAAATGTTGCAGTGATAATATCAATGATGCCATAGACGGTGTCAGCAATGATGTAATATTGTACTTGTAATTGTATTTATATAGCACTCACTACCCCCGACGAAGGGTTGAAGCACTTTATCGCAGGGAGTACGCTGTAATATGTGTGGCTAATGCGCAAGTTATAGTTAACTTAGCGTGCAAGTTATAGTTACTTGAGTTACCTATAATGCCCCAGTAACCTTTGTTTTTTTCATTGAATTTCTATGTTTGTTTTTTTAGCATGTACATTAATATAACCAGGGCCTACCGCCAGGCCCTGAGGCCAGCCCTGACACCTGGACCCAAACCCCAGCTGTGCACAGCCTTTGGCCATGCACAGCATGGGGTTGGATGCAGTGGGTTGTTTTTTTTCAATTTTTCTCTGGATTCGCTGTCCACCACAAATATAAACATGGGGCCACACTGAGCCCCTCTGTGGATCCAAAGATTGGATGAAAAAAAACATTGGGTAATTTTTGCCCCTGAGGGGTCTCTAAGAGACCCCTCTATGTCTCCTATAGGGTCCAGATACCTGTATCCTTACCCCCTTATGTTTTTGTGGCACTCTTTTTTTCCCACCCATCAGCTAATGTGACAAACAAAATGGCGGCCACAACTTTTCTGTCAGGTTGTGGACAGCCAACAGTCAGGGCCTTGCTTTTCCCCCAGATCCGAATCCCACAGATATATATATATATATATATATATATATATATATATATATATATATACCTAGAATAACACCAAATCAACTGAACAGATTAACATCACAAACAGCACAAGCTGCAGAACAAGATCTGGCTTCCTGTCAAATTTGGTGTAATTCCGTTCAGTGGTTCATGCTGTGGCCTTGTCTAAAGAATGCAAAATCCCCATAGTCACAGATTGAAGAAACCCCCCTTTTTCTCGCCCCCGCTTAATGTATCACCCCAAAGCTTTCCATGCAGAACTAGACAATGTAGAACATTTCTTTGGAATATTTTGTTAAGATTTGTCAAATGGTGTCAAAGTTATTAGCAGAACAAAAAAACTTTGTCTATGGGAAAAGTTGGTCCTAACTATAACTGCCTACGACCAGTAGGTAATATATATAAAGATCGATAGATAGATAGATAGATAGATAGATAGATAGATAGATAGATAGATAGATAGATAGATAGATAGATAGACAGGTAGATAGATAGACAGATAGATAGATAGATAGATAGATAGATAGATAGATAGATAGATAGATAGATAGATAGATAGATAGATAGATAGATAGATAGATAGATAGATAGATAGATAGATAGATAGATAGATAGATAGATAGATTAAAGAACACCACCCTCCTCTCTGGTGGAAAAAGGAGATACTACAGTCAGCAGTAGTTTGTCAATCTTTCTTTATGAGGCGGTTTTAAACATCATTGTGTCCATCTCAATTCATCAAAAGTGAAAAAAGACTTCAAAAACATATAAACAAAAATAATCATTGGTGATACTCATTACATGATCGCTCATATTATTTGGTCCAATTTAACATTGTATAACTTATGCCATTAAAGATAAAGTTTAATCAATCTTCACATGCACTATATTCACTCATTTTGTAGTGGAATACTCCAGTAAATCTACGATCAATAGCTAAATGAGGGAGTTTGAGGCTACAGTAGCCATAGATTTCAGCAGAATTCATTAGTATGCTGGTATTACCCCACCAGTTTTCAACAATACTGGGGTATCATAGGCATGAGTAGTCGGTTATTTGACCAGTCAGCACACTCTGTGGAACGCGTCTAGTGATTTTCTTCATTATTCACAACAACTTAAAAGTTATTTCTGCAATGTAGAGAAATGGCCCCACCTGTTTGGAGGGTGTTCAGAGCGCCATATATATATATATATATATATATATATATATATATATATATATATGTCCAAAAAAATAAATCTGCAACGCACTCCGTGAAAGTTTGTTGCATTGAATAAATTACTTGAAGGAACAAGCTTTCATGTAGTTGCAGCATTCTTTTGTTGGACATTAAACAGAGGGATCGGTCTATCCTTGTGCTTCGCACCAGCTGCTAAGCGCGTCATTTTCTTGACCGCATTGTGTTTGAGATATATAGATAGATAGATATATAGATAGATAGATATAGTTATAGATAGATAGATATAGATATAGAAAAATATAAATATATATATATATATATATAGAGATATATTTATATTGCTTTGAAAAATATATTTGTTTTAGGGGATTTGTGTTCGATATGAAATGAGATTTTTTTTTGCGTACCACGCTCCAATATTAATTCTTGACTTTACCGGATATTCATTGCACTCACAATAGTATCTGGTTCCCGTATTTCCAAGAACAGCAGCAATACTTGTCAAAAGGATTGCCTAACTGTTCTTGCCATGACCCAGAAAACAGGCCAGAAATACATATTCCCCTTGGTCAATATGTTACCCACCACATTATGGACTTCTTCATTCAGGTTCCTATGAGATTCGAGTGATTCAGGCAGTATGTCATTGTTCAAATTTAGCAAGCCTGCCTATGGATATCAATTCAACATAGGAAAGTGTTGCACCTGTTACCCCATAGGTAACTCTTGGTACACCCAATACTCACCATGAAATTCCTGGCATCTGGAATAATAAAGGAAGCAGCAGGAACTAAAAGTAATTATGGGGGTCATTCCGACTCCCGCCGGCGGCGGTAACTGCACGCCCGGCGGGAGCCGCCGAATGACCGCACCGCGGTAAAATGACCGCGGCGGCCATTCTGGCTTTCCCGCTGGGCTGGCGGGCGACCGCCAGAAGGCCGCCCGCCGGCCCAGCGGGAAAGCGCCTTCAACGAGGAAGCCGGCTCCGAATGGAGCCGGCGGAGTTGAAGGCATGCGACGGGTGCAGTGGCACCCGTCACGATTTTCAGTGTCTGCTTGGCCGTGCCGCCGTGGAGGATTCCCTGGGGCAGCGGGAAACCATCGGGACACCGCCGGTTTCCCGTTTCTGACCGCGGCTGTACCGCCGCGGTCAGAATGCCCATGGAAGCACCGCCAGCCTGTTGGCGGTGCTTCCGCGGTCGTTGGCCCTGGCGGTCGGTGACCGCCAGGGTCAGAATGACCCCCTATGTTTCTAGAAGCCCAATTATTTTCAATAGTTTATGCTCCATACCCAGTGCATAGCTTCTCAGAAGCTATAGGAGGCAGTTGAGGGTCTGAGACAAGGAGTAAAACATGATATATAATCATACGTCAGTGTTTGCACTATTCGTGGTGTGAAGTGGGAGTGATGTACATGGTTCCATCATTGTCTGGTCACACCCAAATTCTGTTTTTTGTTCATAAGATACAGATCCTTTTCCCATCTTTCACCAGTGGACTGTACTTCCACTGGAGCTGAGATCAACGCCATTCTTACCTATGTTGAAAATGACCCAGAAGAGGAAGATCCAATACAAACTTTCTCTTTTTCCCACTTGTCGAATTCAGCTATGCCTGCGCCACAAATAGATCTTGTACTTGTTCAGATCTTAAAAATACTAAAACATTGGAAAAGCCTATCTTGTAAGGATTCTTTGTCTCCAGTTGGTCATATTGTTAGCTGTGAGTTCTCAATCCAGGTCTTTTATATTATTTAATCAGTACATATATATTATGTCTGCATCTTCAAGAATGAGCCACAGCAAATGTATTTGACTTTTGCGAGGGTACAAGGTCAATATTTAAGGATCTGTACCTGCATGCAGTCCATTAACTGTATTATTGTGTTCAAGCATAGCATACAATTTCCCCAATGTAAGCATACCTCCTGTACAAGCCCCGAGGCCTGGGCAGACCAGGTGCACACTATGAAACCATGAACAAAATCATGTCAAGTTGGACACCACTGCCCCATCTTGGAGTTATCAAGTCATGTGAGCCAGATAGTAACTTCATTACTGTGCTTCAATTTCAAGACCTGAAGTATAGAAAATGTGATGGATGGAGGGCTTTAATAAATCTCAGCCACTGGTTATTGCTATGGACTGCATTTTATTCCATATTTATTTTGGACACTATGGCCCTCATTACAACATTGGCGGTAAAAGCCGCTTACCGCCGTGCAGAAGACCGCCAACACACCGCCGCGGCCGCGTAAATCCGTCACAGCTAATAATACGCTCAAAATACACACACGCTTACAAAACACAGCCACATTGAACAATTCCAAATACACACACCTGATACACATACACACACCACTCAAACACACCCAATACAATATAAAACATGCACCCACATCACCCACAAACCCCCACGACAAAAAATTCCGAAAGAAGGCCAGAGAGAGACACCACCAGCAAGAACAACAGCATCCACAGGCACACAACACCATCACCCACACAACTTCCACGCACCTCACACAACACACCACTACATATCACCACACTTATCACCACACACTCCACCCCACACATCACCTACACCACCCCATGGCACAGCAAAGACACCCCAGGTTCTCAGAGGAGGAGCTCAGGGTCATGGTGGAGGAAATCGTCCGTGTAGAGCCACAGCTATTCGGATCACAGGTGCAGCACACCTCCATAGCTAGGAAGATGGAGCTATGGTGAAGAATAGTGGACAGGGTCAACGCAGTGGGACAGCACCCAAGAAATCGGGAGGACATCAGGAAGAGGTGGAACGACCTATGGGGGAAGGTGTGTTCCGTGGTCTCAAGACACCACCTGGCGGTTCAGTGGACTGGCGGCAGACCCCCACCTCCTCACCCACAACTAACAACACGGGAGGAGCAGGTCTTGGGGATTCTGCCTCCTGAGGGCCTCGGAGGGGTAGGTGGAGGAATGGACTCTGGTAAGTCAAAGCTTTACTATTACATCCCCCACCCTACCTGCATGCTATCACATACCCCCACCCTCACCCTCACCCTCAGCACCCCAACTCCTCACATATGTCCCAACATCACAAACCACACATCCCAACACCAAGCCCTGCATGCAACAACAAAACATGGAAACCCATCACCAAAGCATGCCCACTGCACATACCCACACACCCCCCTAAACCATCATCACACAAGCTCCCACACAGGAATGCTAGCACTGGGGTACACGGTCACCCACCCATTGCACACCATTACACACACAGATTTAATAAACATCCTTTTATACCCCTGCAGGACCCCTACCCAACGTCACCGGACAGGAGGGTCCACACATGTCCACACCACCAACAGAAGAGGCCCACAGTGATGACAGCAGCTCTGTCCAACTGGATCTAGATGACCAGCCCGGACCATCGGGGACCTCTGGACAGTCGATTCCCCTCACACAGGCACAGGCCACCATAGACCTTCCCCCCTCTGGAAACACCAGCACAGCACCCACCCAGCGGTCCCATACCTCCGTCCCCAGGACAAGTCAATCAGCAGTGTGTCCACCACTACAGGGAACCCAGGATAACCCACCACCCCAAGAACAACAGGGATCTGGGGGCAGTGGTAGTGGGCACAGGGTCCAGAGGACGGAGGCCCAGGAACACAGGGGAACTGGGAGGGCTGCTGTGCGATTTGGGGCGGACAGGCCGAGGGAACCCACTCTCCACGAGGCCCTCTCCTCCATCATGGGAGCCTACCACCACTCCCAGGAGACGATGGCAACGGTACTGGCCAAGTTTCAGGAGACCCAGCGCATGCAGGAGGAACAGTATATGGGCTTCAGGGAGGAACTCAGAACCATCAGCTCCATCCTGGGCACCATCGTAGGGGTGCTAAAGGAAGTACTCAACACCAGGAGGGACACTGTGGCACTACAAGGGGCCCCTGACACTAGCATGGACGATGAACTGCCCACCACCTCTGCCGGCGCTAGTGGACAGGACGCCCCGCCACAGGACCACCACACCAGCACCCCACCCCCTGCAGAGGGAGAACCACCCCGCAAATGGTCCCTGAGATCCAGGACAAAGATAGAGCACGATGCCAAGACCCCCGCCAAGAAATGAGACCACCCTGATTGCCATTCTACTGTCCCACTTTGTCACCCTGTCCATAATTAAACTGCCCCAGCTCCACTTCCTATGCCCATATGGGCAATGCACCTGTGAGTCTAATAGACTGGACTCTGCCATGGACACTCCTCCGCCATCACCCCTCACCATTTCACTACCCCCTCCAATATTGAGTATTTAAATAAACACACCTAAAGCACAAAACGATCTGGAGTCTGTCTGTGATTTTGAAATAGTGTATTAGCAATTACAGTGCTAAAATGTTTTTTAAATAGTAATGTCAACATACCTATGTCACACAGCTCTAGTCCATGAGGAATCTAAGCAGATGTCACACAGTTGGACCCACATCTGTGAAATCGTAAGGGAAAGTGACAACTCAGTGACCATACACTGGGTGAAAACGATCAACAAGAGAGAGGTAGTAGTGTCAAAGTACATGTAGTAGGCAGGTTTGGATTCCTACCTGTGTCTCACTGGAAATATTGCAGGATCACTGAGTCCCTGTTGTACATGTCTTCTTCCTCTGCTTCCTCCTCATCACTGTCCACAGGCTCCACAGCTGCCACAACACCGCCATCTGGACCATCCTCCTGCAGAAAAGGCACCTGGCGTCGTAAAGCCAAGTTGTGAAGCATACAGCAGGCCATGATGATCTGGCACACCCTCTTTGGTGAGTAGAATAGGGATCCACCTGACATATGGAGGCACCTGAACCTGGCCTTCAGGAGGCCGAATGTCCGCTCGATCACCTTCCTAGTTCGCCCATGGGCCTTATTGTAGCGTTCCTCTGCCCTTGTCCTGGAATTCCTCACTGGGGTCAGTAGCCAGGACAGGTTGGGGTAACCAGAGTCCCCTGCAAATGGCGAGGGACAACTGTTAGACACACACTAACCTGTAGAGATAACTCCAGACCCAGACAACCATTCCCAATGACTTACTTCCAGGTGCTCACCTAATACCCACACACGGTGCCTCTGGAGTTGATCCATCACATAAGGGATGCTGCTATTCCGCAGGATGTAGGCGTCATGCACTGAGCCAGGGAACATGGCATTCACATGGGAGAAGTACTGGTCTGCCAAACATACCATCTGTACATTCATCGAATGATAACTCTTCCGGTTTCTGTACACCTGTTCACTCCTGTGGGGGGGGGGACCAAAGCCACATGGGTCCCATCAATGGCACCTATGATGTTGGGGATATGTCCCTGGGCATAGAAATCACCTTTCACTGTAGGCAAATCCTCCACCTGAGGGAAAACGATGTAGCTCCGCATGTGTTTCAGAAGGGCAGACAACACTCTGGACAATACGTTAGAAAAGACAGGCTGGGACATCCCTGATGTCATGGCCCCAGTTGTTTGAAAAGAGCCACTTGCAAGGAAATGGAGCACTGACAGCACCTGCACTTGAGGGGGGATTCCTGTGGGATGGCGGATTGCTGACATCAGGTCTGGCTCCAACTGGGTGCACAGTTCCTGGATTGTGGCACGGTCAAGCCTGTAGGTGATAATCAAATGTCGTTCCTCCATTGTCGACAGGTCCACCAATGGTCGGTACACCGGAGGATGCCGCCATCTCCTCACATGTCCCAGCGGACGGTGCCTATGAAGGACAACAGCGAGAACAGAGTCAATCAACTCGGAGGTACGTACCCACAGTTTACACAGATCACCATCCATACCCAAAAAGTGGCCTGTATGTGTGTTGAGTCTGGGCCTAGGTATATGTGACGCAGTTGAAAATGAAGCCATGTGGGCCCCTGAAATGGCGGCTGCCTGACCTCTTAAGTGGGACAATGGGATGTGAGGTAACTGCGCTGGCGTTGTACACCGTCGCAGTAGGCGGTCGAAGACCACAGCGCAATGCTGCATTGGTTAACATTGGACCCTATGGGTCCCAGGAGCCAATGACGATGTATGCCGGCGGTGACGGTACGCACTGCCGCGGACGTGACTTCCATTTTCTATCTGTTCAATCACTCGATACCTGATCTTCGACAGGAGAGGACCTACACTGCAAGTGCTGCTGTGACCTCGGTCTGGAAGAGACAATGGCTCGTGCGTCTGGGGAAAGGGCCCCTGCCTTCACATCGGAGGAGTTGGAGAAACTGGTGGACGGGGTCCTCCCCCAGTACAACCTACTCTACGGTCCTCCAGACAAACAGCTAAGTACACAGGGAGCATGTTGTATGGGCTATGCCTGTGTGGAGAGGGCTGATGTAAGAAGGAAGGGGGCAGAGTGCTGCGTGCATGAACGACGGTGAATGCATGTGCCACATGGCAAGGGTAGGGATGGGGGCCAATCACTTTGACGGTGCAGTTGGTAATGACTTCTCTTTTTCCACCTGTACATTTCATGTAGGTCAGCGCCCACCAGAAGAAAGATATTTGGCGTGCCATCGCCAAGGATGTCCGGACCCTGGGGGTCTACCACAGACCGAGCACCCACTGCCGGAAAAGATGGGAGGACATTCGCCACTGGAGCAAGAAGACGGTGGAGGCTCAGCTGGGGAAGGCCTCCCAACGTGAGAGGGGAGCCCGTCGCACCATGACCCCCCTGATGTTCAGGATCCTGGCGGTGGCCTACCTGGAGTTGGATGGGCGCTTGAGGCCATCACAGCAGACACACGGGGGTGAGTACACTCTCATTCTGCTGACTTTGCGTGCAGTGGAGGTGTCTGGGTGGGGGAGGAGGGCTGTGGGTTTCCCTAGGCCAGGGCGAGTTCCGTAGGCAAGGCCCCTCCGTAAGGCAGGCCATGTGGCACCCCACCCCACCTCTGAAGAGTGCCAAGTACAGCTATTCATGCCCCTGTGTCATCTATGTGTGCAGATGTCATCCATAGCCTTGTATGCCATTTCCCAGGAATTGAACAGTGGAGGCCAACAGCGCGGCGTAGTGCAGGGGGCTTTTGTGTCTGTCGTGTCCACCAACGGTAGCGGTAATCCATGCACTCAACATGTCTTTCTTCTGTCGTCCCCCCCCTTTTTGTGGTCTCCCTGTTCTTGTGTGCATTAGCATCATCAGGCGGAGGAGCAGTGGCACCGGAGCACGAGAGAGCTGCATCTCACATGGCCCTGGAGGGCGAGACTACGGACTCTGAATCCACCAGTGTGACGGAGGGCGAGGGGAGCTCAACGGCGGGGACAGGAGCTGAGACCAGCGACACGGACTCGTCCTCTGATGGGAGCTCCCTTGTGGTGGTGGCAACATCTGTGCCCCCCCATCTACAGGTACAGCCGCCACCCCCCCTACCAGCGCCGCCCTCCCAGCAGCCCCTCAGCCTTCGCCCCGTGCCCGCTCACCCAGGAGGGTGGGCATCACCTTCGCCCCAGGCACCTCAGGCCCTGCCCCAGTCACCCCTGCTGCCCTCAGTGAGGAGGCCATTGACCTCCTCAGGTCCCTCACTGTTGGGCAGTCTACCATTTTGAATGCCATCCAGGGTGTAGAAAGGCAGTTGCAACAAACAAATGCATTCCTGGAGGGCATTCATTCTGGTCAGGCGGCCCTTCACCGAGCTTTTCAGACTCTGGCCTCAGCACTGATGGCAGCCATTGTCCCCGTCTCTAGCCTCCCCCCTCCAACTTCCTCCACCCAGACCCAATCCCCTGTACCTCTGCCTATCCCAAGCACACCATCAGACCAGCCTGCACACACCTCAACACACTCAAGCAAACATAAGCACCACACATCCCACAGGCACTCACGCAAGCAACACACACATGCAGACACACCAACATCCACTGCCTCCACTGTGTCCCCCTCCTCGTCATCTCCCTCCTCCCTCCCAGTCTCGTCTACACTCACACCTGCATGCACTACCTCTACAGCCACTACGTCCCTCACCAGCACACCCACCAGCACACCCCGCTCACGTGCAGTCACCACCCCCACTACCATTCACACGTCCCCTGTGTCCTCTCCCAGTGTGTCTGTGGCGCCCCCTCCCAAGATACACAAACGCAGGCACACACCCACCCAACAGCCATCCACATCACGACAGCCTCCAGCGCATGCACCTTCACCCAAAGTCACCAAACATACACCTCCTACTACCACCACCTCTTCCTCCACTCCCAAACCCCCTCCAGCTACCAGTCCCAGTGTGTCAAAAAAACTTTTCCTGTCCACCCTTGACCTTTTTCCCACACCTCCCCCACCCCGTGGATCTCATAGGTCCCGAAGTTGCACCTCAGCCACAACATCTCCGGGACCAGTGGTGCCTGTAGTCACCGGTATGTAGAGTGCACCGGCCACCAGGACAGCCAGTGTGGCACAGAGCCACAGCACAGACAGTCCCCCACCTGTGAAGCATCAGAAGTGGGCCAGTGCCTGGCGGGACAGGGGGAAGACTCCAGCCACCAAAGCCGCTCCCAGGTGTCCCGTTGGGAGTGTGGAGTCAGCTGTGACACCTTCCAAGGTGGGGAAGGGCCACAAGAAACCCGGCAAGTCTGGGAAGAGCAGCACGGCGGAGAAGACCGCCATCATCCACGCAGCCCAGGAGTCCACCGCCAGCCCCAGCCCAGCTGCCCAGGAGTCCACAGCCAGCCCCATCCCAGCTGCCCAGGAGGCCACCGCCAGCCCCAGCCCAGTTGCCCAGGAGTCCACCGCCAGCCCCATCCCAGCTGCCCAGGAGGTCACCGCCAGCCCCAGCCCAGCTGCACAGGAGAACACCGCCAGCCCCATCCCAGCTGCCCAGGAGGCCACCGCCATCCCCATCCCAGATGCCCAGGAGGCCACCGCCAGCCCCAGCCCAGCTGCCCAGGAGGCCACCGCCAGCCCCAGCCCAGCTGCCCAGGAGGCCAGCACCAGCCCCGCTGGGCCATGAAGGACCGCCAGCACAAGCCCCGCTGGGCCATGAAGGACCACCAGCACAAGCCCCGCTGGGCCATGAATGACCGCCAGCACAATTCCCGCTGGGCCATGGAGGACCGCCAGCAGCTGAGACCCTGCAATGTAGACCGCCATCTGAAGCACCGCTGAACAGGGCACCACCATCACAAGCACAGCTGAACAGGGCACCACCATCTGAAGCACCGCTGAACAGGGCACCTCCATCACAAGCACCGCTGAACAGGGCACCGCCATCTGAAGCACCGCTAGCCCATGAGCGGCAGGGGCACTGACACAACTGGATCCATCACGGGGTGAGTGATGCACTCTGGGCACCAGTCCCCCTCCAGAACCAGTGGAGACGGGGAATCCAAGATGGCGGACGGATTTCCCGGCTGATCGCCACTACCGCTCTAGCCCATCCCCAGACTACACGCGGCTCTCGCTCACCTGCGGCCGCGGATGCCGCGGACGCTGTGCGCCGGCAGCACGGACCGCTGCGGGCGCTTTTCGGCTTTCTGGTGGTCCCTGACAGGATCGGGGCCGCAACGGCAGGCACTGGTGGGCCCCGCAAGAATATGCGAGCGTGACACTCGCTCCAGACCCGCGCTCTTACCCCTCTCGGCTAAGCGCGATTCCCGCCGCTTCCTGGCAATATTAGTTGGTGTTTGGGGCATGTGGGACGCTCGGATGGCGCCGAAGATAAACAGGACCCCTCGCTCCTTACGGGCACGGCAGAACCAAGATCCAGGAGGAACCAGAAAGGATAAAAAGCTACCGGTCCCCGGATCAAAGGAGCACAGCAATCTTCAAGTGAAAGGGGGCCCGCACAAAACAACCGACATGGAAAAAGACGCAAGGTACTCTGTTCCAACAATGTTTTCTAGCGCTATGCGGCCTAAGCAAAGGTCCACGGAAAAGGCAGCTTGTGATGCGCAACCAAACTTGTTAGGAGTCAATGATGAGCATGTACCTGTTGCATTTACATCTCCTGAAGCATTCACTCCTATGTTCGATGCAGGGGGGAGGGAGCCACCCTGTCAAGAGACCGCCAGTTCAAGCCCAGGAAATAGCGGGGAGGGGGCGGCCCTCCCCCCAATGGGGTGTGCGAAGCTATCCGAGCAGGAACTTAAGGAGTCAAGTCAGAGGTCTCAGGAATCCATTCCAGAGAAATGTGTAGTACAATCTAGTCCATCAAGCTGCAAGTTAAATTTGCAACAAATTGACGATATGGCCAAGTCCTCAACGATATATGAGACTACCCCCCCAGCTCCTGCCCAGAGGGGAAAAGAGGCGAAACCAACAAACACCGATCAGGGGCCATTTGATACAGCAGAGAGTTTTTTTTCTCTCTCCGATCAGTCTAAAGACTCAGATTTGGACGAAAAGATTCCTT